>NW_028318190.1:7556000-8169000 GCF_062004578.1 Staurois parvus | reverse complement strand
CTACCGATATAACCATCCTGGGATATATGTGGATATTCCACAAAGTGTGGTGACCCTTGTGGTCTCATAAAGGAGGTGAGGAGGCACTTTGGCTGTTCACGGATATCACCTTGCAGAGTGTGGCACTTAATATACACCATCCATCTGTCTGGGTCCCTGCATCCATTAAGATATAAGGACTAGGTTATTACCAATATTTACACACCGTTTGGACTTTTTTTCACGTGTGATGTGTTCCTCTAAGAGGAATCACTTGTGTCACTACCACTTGATCCCCTATTTGGGGCTGCTGTTTTATTCTGTGGGTAGGGGTGTGTTGCATGTCTTTATGTATATGCATTTATATGCATCTAGCGCTACACCATTATATTGTATTGTGTATTTGTGACTTTATACTTTGTGCTTAAAGTTTGGTGTTGGCTGCTTAAAGATAGGGTATCCATTTGCAGCGCAGGAGACTTTTTTCTATTTCACTGTTTTAAGCTAAATACATGGTTGTTTACTGTTTCATAACTCCCAAGCTTACGCAATGGTAAAAAGGGGTAGCACAGAATATGTAGGTAAAAGACACAAACTTGCGAAACCCCCAATCATGCAGACCATGACAAATTCAAGTGCAAGAATGATCACTTAGGTTCGCTGGAGGTATTTTTTTTTTTCACTACCACTTTTATGTTGTATTAACATTTAAAAATAATCTGAAGGATTGATGAAATATTTGGTGCAGTATTGCTATTTAAATAGCACATTTATTTATATAGATTTCTACCACAGAGTTAAATAAGGGCATTTACAGAGCCGTTAGGGACAGATGGATTTGTGATTCTGACCAGCCCTTTACACACCAATCTGTTACATCATGATTTAGCATTTTTGCTTTCTGTGTCATCTCGTGTTCACTGGAAGGAAGTGACGTAGGAATTTGAATTGCTAAACTAGAAAGATGAATTGCTTCACTAGGTGCTTTGAGTGTCACCTGTCTGAGGTCTGAAATAGCTGTGTTTGTACTACTGTCTACTGGTTGTAGATAGAGATGAGCGAATTATTCAAAAATTCGATTTGGCTGATTCGCCGAATTTGCGGGAGAAATTCGATTCGATGCGAATTTATTCGCTGCGAATTTAACTTATTAAAAGGGTTTCTAGGCTTCAGAGAGCCTTTATATTAGTGCAGAACACTGTACCTTTAATTTAAATGCCCTTGGAGTCTGCTGGGGAAGAGAAATAATACTGTCAGTCAGTATGACATGCAGATGAGTGCCGTCGATCTTAGAATCACCGCACACTTCACTCATTTGGGCAGTCACGGGGCACGACGAAGAAGAAGAAGAAGAAGAATGAAAAGAAGAAGAAGAAGAATGAAAAGAAGAAGAAGAAGAATGAAAAGAAGAATGAAAAGAAGAAGAAGAAGAATGAAAAGAAGAATGAGAAGAAGAATGAAAAGAAGAATGAGAAGAATGAAAAGAAGAATGAAAAGAAGAAGAAGAAGAAGAATGAAAAGAATGAGAAGAAGAATGAAAAGAAGAATGAGAAGAAGAATGAAAAGAAGAATGAGAAGAAGAATGAAAAGAAGAATGAAAAGAAGAATGAGAAGAATGAAAAGAAGAATGAAAAGAAGAAGAAGAAGAATGAAAAGAAGAAGAATGAAAAGAAGAATGAAAAGAAGAAGAAGAAGAATGAAAAGAAGAAGAATGAAAAGAAGAAGAAGAAGAATGAAAAGAAGAAGAAGAAGAATGAAAAGAAGAATGAAAAGAAGAAGAAGAAGAATGAAAAGAAGAAGAAGAAGAATGAAAAGAAGAATGAGAAGAAGAATGAAAAGAAGAATGAAAAGAAGAATGAAAAGAAGAAGAAGAAGAATGAAAAGAAGAAGAATGAAAAGAAGAATGAAAAGAAGAAGAAGAAGAATGAAAAGAAGAAGAAGAAGAAGAATGAAAAGAAGAATGAAAAGAAGAAGAAGAAGAATGAAAAGAAGAAGAAGAAGAAGAATGAAAAGAAGAATGAGAAGAAGAATGAAAAGATGAATGAAAAGAAGAAGAATGAAAAGAAGAAGAATGAAAAGAAGAATGAAAAGAAGAATGAGAAGAATGAAAAGAAGAATGAAAAGAAGAAGAAGAAGAATGAAAAGAAGAATGAAAAGAAGAAGAAGAAGAATGAAAAGAAGAAGAATGAAAAGAAGAATGAAAAGAAGAAGAAGAATGAAAAGAAGAAGAAGAAGAATGAAAAGAAGAAGAAGAATGAAAAGAAGAAGAAGAAGAATGAAAAGAAGAAGAAGAAGAAGAATGAAAAGAAGAAGAAGAATGAAAAGAAGAAGAATTCCAGTACAGCAAAAAGTGTATCTGCAGAGAGCTCCGCTATTTCTGACAGTTCTCTGACAGTTCCTTCACATTTACAGCGTTTGAAACATTGTATCTATTTATTTCCGAATAAAAACATCTGTATCCTAAATGGAAACAAATAGATACAATGTTTCAACCGCTGTAAATGTGAAGGAACTGTCAGAGAACTGTCAGAAATAGCGGAGCTCTCTGCAGTGACACTTTTTGCCGGCTGATCGGGGAAAATTCGATTCGTGCATCCGAAGTTTGCTAAAATTTGGATTCGGTGCGAATCGAATTTTTCCTAATATTCGAAACGAATTCCACTTCGCCAAGTTCGATTCGCTCATCTCTAGTTGTAGACCATCACAATTCCTTTGGTGGATAAAACCAAATGTTTGTGTGGATTTGAACTGCACATTTATTTGATTGCTTGGAGTTTTGCTTTAATGCAACTTAAAGTAGAACTGTAGGTCATGTATGTAATGAAAATCTGGTGTAGCTTAGAGGACTATGGGGTTGTGTTGCTGTGAACACCTGAAGAGCAAAGTCATCAGCATTGCTATGGACCCTCCTCCTTAATGCCCGTCAATTCAGGACACCGCCTAGCTCCACATCCAGGTATTGTGATTGACAGCACATCACATGGGAAGAATAGTGAACATGTCTCCAGATGGGAGATAAGACGAAGAAAAAAGAAAAATTAAAACATTTTTTTTTGGATGTGGGGGGCAGGTAAAGGCAGTAAGAGAAGAAAAATGTGCCCATAGATGGACTTTAATCCATTATTCAAAATCAACCTGTCACAGACCTGGGCCATTCAAGCACCACTTATAAAATATGTGCAATGTGGGAGTACTTTTTTCTGAAAATGAATCAAAAAATGAGTAGATCCAGAGGTACAAGCAGCTAAAGTTGAATGCAAATTTACAGTTGTCCTATAAAAGTGAGAGAAAGTCTATTACATTATATGGCCAAGAATTAAATGGGAAGGGTGGGGCGAAGTTTACTTTTTTTTATTTGAGTTGAGATCTGAATATGTCTACATGGACCTAATGTATATCTTTGGATCGACCTATTTTGACAGACATTGTCCACAGAAAGCAACTTCTGCTCATACTTTCTTTTACTATATGCTCAATTTGAATTGTTCAGGTTTGGGTATTTTTTTTTCTAAACAAACAGGCCCTCTTTAGTTTTTATTCACATGGGTACCTGTATTCAGGGTATATTCAAATTGTTCTCTTATCGACAGTGAAGAATGTATGCATTTTCTTTTTCCTTTTTTCCCCTCCCTCTATGGAACCATGTACACATGAGCAGTGTGGCAAGTTATGGAAACGCATGGTACGTGCATCTTCATCCAGGTTCAGTACCTTTCATTTAAATGACAGCCCAAGACGATGCAGCTGCAGCACACATTCATCGCAGGGCACCACAATGCACAGATTTTAATGCACTACCATGTGCGCCAGCCAGTTCATTTGGATTGGCTGCCTTAAAGAATATGTAAACTCAACATTTCATATTCCTGATATGTGACTGCTATACCATATACTTGTATGAAAACGTATCCTGTTCTCTTTGTATTGCTTCCTTTGTGTGAAATTCCTGTTGTTCCTGCCAGTCCCTCTGTTTTTCCTATTAAAAACTGCCCACACTAGGCATGAGAGCACAGCATGGTCAGTTTTCTGGCTATTCTGAAACTCAGCCTGTTCTCCCCCTCTGCATAGCTATTCACTGGGATGACCAACGTGTTGGTGTTTCTCCTCGATGACCTCCTTATGCAGCTGAGAATAGAGGGTATGTGATCACTTATAAAAAGGGTAGAAAAGGTATTTATAATGTTTTTTTTATATGTACTGTACACTGAAATTTCTTTGCCTTTCATTGTTATTTTAAATTTAATTGGTTGTTTTACAAGGTAAGGGTTTATATATACTTTAACACAGTGCGGCAGGACACCAAGGTGTGAATGGGCCTTAAAGAGTAATGGGTCAGCTAGTATTTTCATATGTGTAGATTCTGCCTTTATGTTGCATATATTGAGAGACTTTCTCCTAATTGTAATATGTATGGGAAGCTTAATACAGTGGTGCAATCTGAATGTACAATCAACTTTAAATTTACCAAAATAATTTAATATTAGGACCTACATAAATTATACAATCCATCTTTAATACATTAGGCAGGTCCTTGCACTAAATAGCTGTTGGTATATCTAGAGGAATTTGTGCAGTCAAATTACCGTATATGTGTGAGAGAGCTTTATTGTATGGTTTACTCAGTACCAGGGGTGGACTGACAACTCATGGGGCCCCCGGGCAATATGGGATCATGGGGCCCCTGTGTCCTTGCCCAAACTCAAAAAAGCCTATGAAAAAGGTACCAGGGGCATCTCATGGGGCCCCCTACTGACCCCGGGCCCTCGGGCAGTGCCCGAGTTTCCAAATGGTCAGTCCGCCCCTGCTCAGTGCGCTGTCATCTTTGAAAATAATTTTGCAAACTTTTTATTGTTACTACCAACATAGTTACTGTATATAGTACTGTAGATAAGTTTGAAAAAGACACAAGACATCAATTTCAACCTCTGTGTGTGTACATGCAGGTTTTGTGTGTTTGAAAGACAATCCTTACAAGCATTGGTCAAATTACTGTAAATCGGTAAAAATATTTTATTTGGTCAGACAGATTTTACAAAATACAAAAAAAATCATCTTCATTTATTTTTCATATATATATATATATATTTATAAATGCTGTAAACTATATGACATTTATGCCTGTATTATATTGCAGCTTATCAATCAATAGATGTGGTAGCTGCACTAGCTTTCATTTCTTTTGGCTTTTTTCCACCTGGTGATCTGGCCAGTAACACAACTCCTGTATTACTGAGACATGACTCCAAATGAATGAATACAGAACTTAGCAGCATTGTGAGTTGGGTGTGTGTGTGTGTGTGGGGGGGGGGGGGGGTAGTGTTAAATATATTTCAAGGTTTGAATACAATAACAAATTGAAGCCAAATTCCAGCTAACACTTTATAATCAGTTACAGCATAAAGGTTTTACTAGAATAAATAAAAGCTGTTCATTTTAAACATCCATGCCAGTGGTAAATGGATGGTTTCATCCAAGTAAGCTGATACATTCTCCTGGAGAGGTTCTGGAAAAACAATAGACTTGCTAGCTGAATCACCAGATGAAAATGGAAGAAAGCTAATGATGAATAATGTTTGCTTTTTGGTTTAATACTGCTTTAAAAATACTTATAGGAGCTATACTACAATTTGTTACAACACACTATAATGGCGTGTATGCATATAAACTGTTTTTGTCTTGTTTATTGTATGGTTGAAAACTTTAATTGCAACAAAAGAGCAATTCAGGCAACAAGTAAAACCAATCCATAAGCTATTAATACCATCCTGTATCTAGACCTAGCTTTTGGATGGTGACAGTTTTCACGTGACATCCCCCTCCCAAATCTGTGGAAGGAGCCAAGATGTACAACTGGACCAAATCCACAGTTAATGTTTGTTGTAGGTTTGTTTTGTTTTGTTTTTTTTAGTTTTAACCCCCCCACCCAAAAAAAAAAAAAAAAATCAGTAGCTACAAATACTGTAGCTGCTGACTTTTAATTTGAGAGCACTTATCTGTCCAAGGATCCAGCAGTATCCTCACGCCAAGCCGATTCTTCAATCGGCTGTTGAGTGCTGGCACCGCCATCTTGTCTAAGGGGAACTGTGGCAGTGAAGCCTTGCAGCTTCACAGCCGGCTTCCTACTGCGCATGCTGCTCTTTGTGCATGGGCCACAGTCTTCTGAGACCTGTGAAATGTCCCAGAGGGCTGCGGGAGTGGGGGGGGGTTTGAACTTACAGCGCAGTTCGCCGCGGCGAACTGAGCTGGAAGTGGGAGCAGATACCTGTCAAAATCAGGTACTCACTACCCCCCACAATGTGCCAAATGTGGGGGGAAGGAAGATAAGTGGAGCTTCCACTTTTGGGTGGAAAGCCGATTTAAGGACAGCTGAAGGGAGGTGGGTAAAGCTGTGAAAAATGTGGGCTTGGCAGGAGACTTCAGTTCCCTTTTAAGGCCTTATGTGTTTGGCCATTTTTTGGTACCTCCTTCTACCCAAGTCCTCATGCACACTGGACGTTTTTACAGCTGCTGTTTTTGGCTTTTGATGTTTTTTTCTACAGCCATTAACACGTAGACTGTAATCAACATTTTTTTGGCAGGGGCGTGTTTTGGCTGCAAAAACAAAACAGGACTAGTGTAAAAACACTCTAACGCTGAAAAACGCGGTAAATCGTGGCAAACTGGCATTTTTGGATATTTTTTTTACCCCCCCAAAAAATGTTTTTTGGTCTAAAAAATGCAAATGTGAAAAAACGCGGCAAAACACTACTAAACGCTAATGCAAAAATGCTGAAACACTCACGTTTTTAATGTGACTTTACACAGCTAATGTTACCAGCGTTATTAAAACGCCCAGCGTGCATGGAGCCTTAAGCAAAACAACTGATGAGATGAAAAATGCATTGTAGACTCAGTTATGCTGTTTGCCCATTTATTACATATGTACCAGAAATATGGAGAAATTACTTTTTCTTTACAAACTGAAATACAAATTTTATACAAAAATATTTTTCCTTAATCGTATATTATTATAACCCCAATCGTATATTTTTTAAAACGTAGATAAGAGAATATTTTTGCAGTGTTTATTCTTAGTTTTCAGGAAAGGTATTCAAGACTTTTGGAAAAATGCTGCTGCTGCTGCTGCTGCTGCTGCTGCTGCTGCTGCTGCTGCTGCTGCTGCTGCTGCCTAGTGCCTTACAGCTCTTCAGCTTTTTGAAAAGAAAATCAAATGTCAGCAGCTACAAATACTGTGCCTGCTGACTTCTAATAGAAGGATACTTACCTGTCCATGGGTTTAGCACTGTCATCACCCAAACCACTTCTTTGCCGGTCTTCAAGTCCCCGACACCAGCATGTTTCCTGTGGGCAGCCAGCTATTATTCCTTGCGGCTTCACAGCCAACTGCACATGTGTGAGATGTGCTGCACTTTGAGAATGGTCTCACAGCTTTATGGGACCTGTGACATGTCTCAGGTGTTACAGGGGCGGAAGACTTTTCGATGGATCACCGTGACGATCCGTCCATAGGTGGGAGCAAGTACCCACTCCCCCGCCCAAAAAAATGTACCAATCACAGAAACAGAGGGGGGAAAGGCATAAAGCAGAACTTCCCCTTTAGGGTGATGTTCCTCCTTAAGATTAGTTTTACCCAAATTTGCACTTTATAGACTTGCAGTTGATGTCTATTACGTTTTTACCATTGTATACTAATAATATAGACAATAAATACTAGTTACGAAGCTCAATACTCTGCTGCTTTTACTGAAGACTTTGGGGTTGATTTGCTAAAACCAGAGAGTTCAAAATCTGGTGCAGCTCTACATAGTTTTATGGCCAGTTCACACTACATGTGTTTCGGTGTGCTTTTTTTCTACATCCAAAATGCACAGAAAGTAGGTTATATGGTTGTCAATGCCATAGTTCACATCAGAGCTTGCAGTTGCAGTGCGTTCCAGTTGCAGAAAAAAAAGTAGAACAAGCTACATTTTTCCTGCACAGAATTGCACTGGAACGCAGTAATATCCATCAAAAACACACTGGAACGCACCAAAATGTACCAAAAGCGCACTGGAACGCACATGTCCCTCTTTAAATTGAAGAAAAAGAAAGGAGGGAAAAAAAGAACAGGAAAGCATCAAAAACACACTGGAATGTGACAAAAATTTGTCAAAAATGTGCATGCAGAAAGGAACTTATATGGTTGTCAATGTTATAGTTCACAACAGTGCTTGCAGTTCCAGTGCGTTCCAGTTGCAGAAAAAAAAGTAGAACAGGCTACATTTTTCCTGCAGAGAACTGTACTGGAACGCGGTAAAATGCATCAAAGATGCACCGGAACGCACTGGAATGCACTAAAACACACCAAAAACGCACTGGAATGCACGTCCCTATGAAATTGAAGAAAATGAGAGGGGAATAAATGAACTGGAAAGCATCAAAAATGCTCCAGAACACATCAAAAATGCACCGGAAATAAGCGCACATGCAGAAACGCATCCGGACTGTGTTTCTATAGTGTGAACCGACCCCTATTGTCAAAGCTTAATTGAACAAGCTGAAGTTAAAGGCTGATTGGTTTCTATGCAGAGCTGCACCAGATTTTGCACTCTTCAGTTTTAGTAAATCAACCCCACAGTCTGTTACATAAGTGGAGCAATCCAGGTCCAACATACATTGACTCCACTTTCCTTCTCTAGCTCCCACCTCCCCATTTTCTCATTCTGTCTTCCTCTTTATTCCACCTGCTGGTCTTTACTAGTTGTCATCTCTTTCCTGTCCCCCACGATTGCCCTCTACAGAGGCTACACCCTTCTCAAGTATTCCTGTTCCTAACACCCAGTTTCAGGATGAGCTACCCCTAGTGCACATTGTGAAAGCTGAGAACTTGTATCCTAGATTGTAAGCTCGAAAGAGCAGGGCCCTCGAACCCCTCGTGTATCACATTGTATTGTTTTCGTACTGTCGCATGTTCTGTCTCCCTTTGTAAGGTACAGCGCTGAGCGAACTGTTTGCGCTTTCTAAATACTGTATAATAATAATAATTATGTTTTATGATAGCCATCTGACACCTTCTGGAAATTGTTATTTTGAGCATAACCTAAAAGCTGCACACTATCTATATCTATATGCTCCTATGTTTTATTACCTGTAAATTGTTGAAAAACTCAAAAAATGCTCTTGGAGCAGAAAAGTGGAAGCAGAAAAGCTGTTTATTGTTATAAATATTCACATCATGTATTTATTCCATGGGAGTATTTTCACAGGTATGTATTCTTATATCTTTCATCTCCCCATACTGTTTACGTTTAAGCTACATTTACTGGACAGCATACTATTAGGGTCCATTCACACCATAAAGTGTGTGTTAAGTGCAAGTAAATGCACATGTAGTGACATTGATTTGCATGCTGCATCGCATTTCAAAATGCGCTGTAATACTTTTTAAAATGTTTTTGTTTATACTTCACTAAGCTTTCTTTGTAAAGGAACTAACTGTTTTCACCCTTGCGTTTGTTTGTTGCAGTGCACTTACATGCGTTTTTACATTATAAACAAAAAGTTGGTCATGTTCTACTGTTTTCTTTGTTCAATGCAGGACAGCGCACATCAGCATGGATGTCACATCACTACCTTAAACTCAATCTTTCAAAAACTGAGCTTGTAATATTTCCTCCTCCCCGATCCCCCACTCATGACTTTACCAATAAGATCAACAGCACTACCATTGGTCCTTCCCCTCACGCCAAGGTGCTAGGCGTAATCCTAGACTCTGACCTCTCCTTTGGGCCCCACATCCACTCACTGGCTAAATCCTGCTGCCTCAACCTCCGGAACATTTCCAAAATCCGCCCCTTCCTGACCAATGACACCACAAAACAACTTATCTATGCCTTGGTTATATCCCGCCTTGATTACTGCAACTCCCTCCTCACTGGTCTACCGTTACACAGGCTATCCCCCCTTCAGTCTATTATGAATGCTGCTGCTAGACTCATACACCTTACCAACCGATCAGCGACTGCTGCCCCTCTCTGCCAATCCCTCCACTGGCTTCCACTAACCCAACGTATAAAATTCAAAATACTAACCACAGCTTACAAAGCCATCCACAACATTGCCCCTAGCTACATCACCAACCTCATCCACAGATACCGCCCAAATCGCCCAGTCCGCTCATCCCATGATATCCTCCTCTCTAGCTCCCTCATCACCTCCTCCCATGCTCACCTCCAGGACTTCTCCAGAGCCTCTCCCATCCTCTGGAACTCCCTACCACAGCATGTCTGGTCAGCCCCCACCCTGTCTACCTTTAGGCGATCTTTGAAAACTCACTTATTCAGGGAAGCCTACCCCACCTCTACCTAAGAACTGTACTTGAATCACCTCCGCCAGATCATCCCTCGCAGCTATCATCTTTTGTATCATCTCCCCCTTCCTTTAGATTGTAATCTCCACAAGCAGGGCCCTCCTATTCCTTCTGTACTGAAATGTATTGTAATTGTACTGTCTCCCTTATATTATAAAGCACTACGCAAACTGCTGGCGCTATATAAATCCTGTATAATAATAATAATCAGTGCAGCTCTTATTGAAAACACTTTTTTTCCCTAAAGTATATGCATTGGTATGTGTTGTTCAATACATGCCAGCACATCTGGTGTGAATAGACCCTTGCATGCTGAGTTTGAAATCCTTCACTTATGGCTAAACTTTAGGTAGGTAAAACATTATCTGACCAATTAATATGTTCATTAAATATATATTTTACATAGAGCTAGCATTAGGGCTTCAATCTTACTATTAAACTGTAATCCTATGCACAGCAGGAGTGAGAGACAATTGGGGTTGTTTACTAAAACTGTAAAGTGTAAAATCTGGTGCAGCTCTGCATAGAAACCAATCAGCTTCCAGGTTTTATTGTCAAAGCTTAATTGAACAAGCTGAACTTAAAAGCCGATTGGCTACCAAGCACAGCTGCACCAGATTCTGAGTGCACCAATTTTAGTAAATCCCCCCCCAATGTGTCAGCACTCTGGGCAAGTAATGGATTTGTTGCTTTGCATAGTGCTGTCAAATGAACATGGTTACAGCAGGAATGGAGTACAGGGGTGACCCAGTCCTTAATTCACTGGCTTGGTGAGTTCTAGACCTAGTTGTACTGCTTAATTACAGTGCAGTTTTTGGAGGTCCAAAATCTGGCTGTGCCGGCTGGTAGGGGGCACCTGAATTGAAAAGGTTGGTTGAACAGAATTACAAATTCTTTGGTAGATGATACAGTTCAGAAATGCTGTTTTGTTTTTTTTACTAAGAACTTCTCCTTCCCCCCTTCTGCAGCAGTCATTGCAAAACTAAATGAAAATGTCTCTTGATAGATTCTCCATAATGTAGAAAGGACATTTCAAATGCAAGAGAGTGATGCCACGACAGTATTGTTATGGCCCACCCTTCGAGAGATATTAGAAACTTGGTGATTCAACCTACCAGTGACAACCTAAAACTAAATGTAAAAGTTATTATTGGAGCTGACCTGTAACATACAGGATCCTACCTAGTGAGTGTAAAATATAAATTTAACACATAGGCCGATGTCATGGCTTCTTCTCATATAAAATATTCAGGAATCTGTACTGCATTTTTGCATTTCTTCAATTTCTTGTGGTTGATCTCCTAAAGACACAAAAAAAAATGCTGTACGGAAGGATGGTCACTGCAATACTTTTAACAAGATACTGTACACAGTTTTAATACCAAAATAGATATATTTAACCAGTTATAACCAATATTTTTTTTTCTAGGCACTACACTATAAATGGATTGTCTTTCAAAATCATTACTGGTAGTGCAACTTTTAGGCACTGAAGAGATTAATTTAGCATATTGATGTTTTTGCATATATTACAAGTGTTGCAGCTCAGCTAAAAAGACAGAAATTTTTAGGCAGCCAACCCATATATACCATATATCCCTGGGCAAATATTAAGTCAGACGTATTGTATGTTCAGTTCAGCTATTAAGAAAATCCTTTTATAGTGCTTCCTCATACTAGAGGTCACATGTGCTAGTTTGCTTTTCTTTGAGTGGTAATGTGCCTTCTAAGTTAGTGTCAGTAGTATTTCTTGATAACTTACGACTTCTTTTCATAGTACGGATGCGTTCAGAGAGGTGGTTCCGGAACTTCTTGGTGAGAAAGCAATAGATAATAGGGTCCAGCATACAGTTGGTACTCATAAGGCACAAAGTGATTTGATGTGCATCATTCAGAACCTGTCGAAAGCCACAGTCATTCTCATGCCACAGTCTCAGTACTGTGAGGGTCCAGGGTCCATGCACAATGTGGTGAGGGACAAAACATAGCACAAAAACTCCAAGAACTGTCACTACCATGTGCAGAGCACGACGCTTCATTTCTGCACTCTGTTTGGCCGCCACTGACTGAGTGGTTAAAGTCCTAAAAATCACCACATTGCAAATGAATATGATGAGAAACACAAGAAAGAAAGCAGCAATTAGAATGAAGTGGATGATGGCCACAGGACCTCTGTTGTCAATGTTGTATCCTTCAAAGCAGCGGGTGTAGTTAAGTCCATCATTAGCCTGTACCTGGTTGGTGCCTGGTGTAAAAAGAAAGTACAAAGAGCTTCCGAATACAAGTATCCACACAAAAACCGAGATACAGAGTCCTTTTTTCCTGGCTGTTGATCGTGCCACTTCCACAGGCTTTGTTACAGCCTGAAATCTGTTGTAACTAATGACTCCTAGAAAGGCTACAGAGCAATATGTATTTATGAAGAAGAAACAGCCTGCCACATTGCAGAGAAAATCTGGCATTACCCAGTTGCCTCTATAATTATAGTAAGCAATCCACAAAGGCAAAGTCACTAGGAATAATAGGTCGGCCACTGTAAGATTGATCATAAAAATTTTGATGTCACTCAGCCTCTTCGCAGGATAAACTTTTGCAAAAACCCACAACACATAGGCGTTGGCAAGAAATCCGAAGACAAAAATAATGCTGTAAGTCACTGTAAAGAATTTGTATCTAAATTCAGAGTCTATGTTACATGGATCTTCTATGCTGATGTTAACTTCCAGAGTCATTTTTCTGAAACAGAAAAAAAAAAATTATTCTGCGGCGAAGAAATATACTGATAACTTTTTCTTTTTTTTTTGCTTGTTTTGGGTAATTTTTTTCTATTTTTACAAAACATAGCCGTGGGCATGACAGTTTTCTTGTTTTCAATTTACACAGTTGGCCAGCTCAGTGGATTGCTTTAAAAAAGGCCTGGATTCTTTCTTGGATACACAGAATATAACTGGTTACTATTTATAGGTAAAGTTGATTCAGGGAATATCCGATTGCCTCTCAGGGGTTCAGGAATTAATTTTTTCCCCTGCAGGAGCAAATTGGATCATGCTTTGCTGGGTTTTTTTGCCTTCCTCTGGATCAACTGTGCGTGTAGGATTTTAACTTTTTTTTTCTTATATGGTTGAACTGGATGGACTTTTGTCTTTTTTTTCAGTCAGACTAACTATGTAACAGTTCAGTTTAATCTTGTATGCAAAGTTTCCTCCCTCTATATCTAGTTTTACCTGGTTTATTCATGTAAAACTAGGGGTTCAGGAATTAATTTTTTCCCCTGCAGGAGCAAATTGGATCATGCTTTGCTGGGTTTTTTTGCCTTCCTCTGGATCAACTGTGCGTGTAGGATTTTAACTTTTTTTTTCTTATATGGTTGAACTGGATGGACTTTTGTCTTTTTTTTCAGTCAGACTAACTATGTAACAGTTCAGTTTAATCTTGTATGCAAAGTTTCCTCCCTCTATATCTAGTTTTACCTGGTTTATTCATGTTTTAGGGCAAATGGGTGCACTATAAGTTCATTCTTTGAGGACCCTTTCACACTAATGTGCTTTTGATGCATTCCTATTGACTTACAATGGAAGGTGCATTTTTTAAAAACTGCACCAAAGATGCAGCATGCAGGGCTTTTCAAATCATAGCAAACCTGCAGTGTGAACAGTTACATAAGATTTAATGGGGAATAGTTTTTATGTGTTTTTGACGCCCTGGAAGAGCATGGCAAAAGCACACCAAGGTTGAAAGGACCTAATGCTAAATCTGTGGAGAAATTGAAAATACCAGTGACAGCAGTTAACCTAAACCAAAAGAGCAGCCTACATTTGAACTTGTTTGAATTTCAATATGGTTTATCCCAAACCTAGTGCCAATGAAAACTCAATAACCAGCAGGAAAATGACCAAGTTTTCTCTTTTGCCTCAATGCATGCAAGCTCTTAACGTTAATTAATTTAATTTAGATTTGTTTTAACAAGAGATTACAAAATGCTTGGTTCCAAATAAATAGAGGCTAGGTGGAGGTACCGGTGGAGAGAAGTCTATGAGACTAGGTTGTGGTAAGAATGCCTCTTAGTATTTCTTAACCTGGAAAGGGGGTTTGTGTACTGCCCACAAATGGTTAAGCATTCCATGATTGACTATTAAGTTCTACTGTATATACACTGCGTGTAGTTTCTCTCTACTTTAAAGCCAAACATGAGTCACGAACGTATATATGCAGTTACACATTGTACAAACAACCTCAGTTTTAATAGTCTTACCTCCAGTTTTCTGTTATTGCAGTTGTGCAGGGTGTCTAAATATGACTGTGCAGTCCAATAGGTCGCAAAGGTAGACCCAATGCTCAGCACGTAGTAACATACCTGGTCTGACACACATCACTCTATTCTTTTGCAATATAAGTCTGTTAGGACACTTGTGATTAGGGTGTAACTGTTTCTTAGCTCTGTCCACATAGAGCGTTGGAGTGGGAAAGTAGGAAACAGCGTTTTCACTGTCAGTAAAAAGTATTTGGCACACCAAGCAAAAATTGGTCACAAATCATAGCATGTAGGAGACATTTCAATTGGGCTTTAATCTGTGAAGATCTGCATTGACTAACCTTAAGATATTGCATGCTTGGGTATAATAAGGAGTACTACTAGTAGATATAATGAGTCAAATTATGGCAGATACACTATATTGCCAAAAGTATTGGGGCACCCTTCAAAATCATTGGATTCAGGTGTTCCAATCACCTCCATGACCACAGATGTATAAAATCAAGCACCTAGGCATGCAGACTGCTTCCACAAACATTTGTGAAAGAATGGGTCGCTCTCAGGATCTCAGTGAATTCAAGCGTGGTACCGTGATAAGTTGCCACCTGTGCAATAAGTCCATCTGTGAAATTCCTTGCTAATATCCGATTACCTCTCCGGGGAACAGGAAAGAATTTTTTTCCCTGCAGGAGAAAATTGGATCATGCTTTGCTGTGTTTTTTTTTGCCTTCCTCTGGATCAACTGTGGGTATAGGAGTATAACTTTTTTTTTTTTTTTAATGGTTGAACTGGATGGACTTTTGTCTTTTTTCAGCCAGACTAACTATGTAACTATGTACTAAATATTCCGCAGTCAACTGTTAGTGGTATTATAACAAAGTGGAAGCAACTGGGAACAACAGCAACTCAAAGTGCTAGGCCACGTAAAATGACAGAGCGAGGTCAGCGCATGCTGAAGCACACAGTGTGCAGAAGTCGCCAGCTGTCTGCAGAGTCAATAGCTAAAGACCTCTAAACTTTGTGTGGCCTTCAGATTAGCACAACAGTGTGTAGAGAGCTTCATGGAATGGGTTTCCATGGCCGAGCAGCTACATCCAAGCCTTACATCATCAAGTGCAATGGAAAGTGTTAGATGCAGTGATGTAAAGCACATCGCCACTGGACTCTAGAGCAATGGAGACATTTTCTCTGGAGTGACGAATCACACTTCTCGATCTGGCAGTCCGATGGACGTGTCTGGGTTTGGCAGTTGCAAGGGAGAATGGTACTTGCCTAACTGCATTGTGCCAAGTGTAAAGTTTGGTGGAGACGGGATTATGGTGTGGGGTTGTTTTTTATGGGTTGGGCTTGGCCCCTTAGTTCCAGTGAAGGGAACTCAATGCGTCATCATACCAAAACATTTTGGACAATTTCATGCTCCCAACTTTGTGGGAACAGTTTGGGAATGCTCCCTTCCTGTACCAACATGATTGTGCACCAGTACACAAAGCAAGGTCCATAAACACATGGATGAGCGAGTTTGGGGTGGAGGAACTTGACTGGCCTGCAGAGAGTCATAAGCTCGACCCAATAGAACACCTCTGGAATGAATGAATGAGTGGAGTCTGCAAGCCAGGCCTTCACGTCCGATATAAGTGCCTGACCTCACAAATGTGCTTCTAGAAGAATAGTCTTACATTCCCATGGACACACTCCTAAACCTTGTGGACAGCTTCCCAGAAGAGCTGAAGCTGTTACAGTTGCAAAGGGTGGGCCAACTCAATATTGAACCCTACGGACTAAGACTGGGATGCCATTAAAGTTCATCTGCGTGTAAAGGCAATGTCCCAATACTTTTGGCAATATAGTGCATATTAGATACAAATACACCAGTGATTTCAACATTATGTCTGATAATTAGACATTGGGATTGATTTACTAAAGGCAAATATACTGTGCACTGCAAGTGATATGGAATCAATAGGAGAGCTACGAGGAGCATTTATAAATCTAGAAAATAGAGGAAGTATCACAGCTGTGGAAGGGCTTGGTTGATAATGCTGTTGATCAGTTGAAGAATCAACAAAACCTAGGTATGAATATTGCTACAATGAAAATGTAAGTTATAGTTTTTATATGAAAATTGCTGAGCTCTTGAACATGGCAATGACTGTGAATGTTGAAATGTTAAAAACAAATAAAAGAATTACCTTCTAACCAAAGACAAAAGGAGTTCTGCCTTCTTTGGTTTGGTCTTCTCACTGCTTCATTGATATTGGTTATTGTAAAGATGATCCCATTGTTTAAATATGTAGATTAGAAAGTGGTTGCAAAGTAAATGTTCTGGGGAGTAACCGGAAACTTCCAGCATCTATAGGAAAAAAAGGGGAAGTGGTAAAATGTGTTTCACAAAGCTGGGTTTTTGTAACTGTGACTGAGAGTTCAGTTCTGTCATCATGCATAGGTTTCTGAGTCACTGTGCAGCCAAGCCCTAGAGCTGAAATGATCTGTCCCACTGTATAGACAATTTGTGATAATGAAATAAATGTACTGTTATGGCTCCAGATGCTACCATAAGCAAGGCTATAATTACTGATATTTACTGTACCAGTGCCTAGCACAACTTGGTTAGAGAGGGGAGCACCAAACCCTAATATTTACAAATTGTGATCCTTTCTTTCTTTCTTTTATTCTCCTCCTGTTTACCACTGGACATTTGTGGTACATTCAGCACGACAACTGGTAATAGGGTGTACAAAATGTTACAAGGACTTTTTATATTTCAATAAAAATTAAACTAGCTCTTCTTTCCTTTTTTTGGAGGTCTGCGGAGCTGACAATTTGTTTTTCATAAAAAGAGAATATCCCACCTTGTAAACATGTGATGTGAATTAATTATACTCAGTATAGTTATGCCCATAAATTTATTTAAATTGACATGGCCAAGGGGTGGGCACCAAGGATTAACCTTGCTGCTACAAGCCAGGACAAATAATTGCCACTAAGGGTAAAAACTGCTACCTGAAGGAGTCACGGAAAGTTAGGAAAGTGGAGCAACTATCATCAAACATCAGGTGGAACAGCACATTACCTGAAAGAGAGCAAACTAAACCAAATGCTAACGTGGTCAGCAAAATAGAAATGTTTACTGAACCAAGTCCCAGGGAAAAAAAAACAGATCCCCAACGGACATTTTTAACAGATATACTACAGTATGTCCAATGGCAAAAACATTCAGACAACTGAAGAAAGGCTGCAGGGAAAGGAGGTCTGGACAAAGAAAACAAGTCCAGACAAAAAGACCAACCAGTCAACACTCTGGAGGCTTTATCTGAAACCCTTAGCTATTGGCTTCGGGGAAAGGGAGGTCCATGATAAGAAAGGATATTACTTGACATTACTTGCAATTTGTTGCACAGATATTCATAGATGTGAGAGCCCTCACAGCATAAAATCTAAATAAAGATAAAGAAAAAGAAAAGAAGCTGGGAAAAATTGAAGGGTACTAACCCTGCATATTTCTTCTCAAGAAGAGGTTGGTGTGATTTGGACCAGAATAGTGGGGAGTCCTTCCAACCACCACCCAAGTCTGTTTTAGGGGTGTGTTAGACACTGCAAAACTACTTAACTATTTATGAACTGTATTGTTGCTGTATTGTCTCCCATTATATTGTAAAGCGCTGAGCAAACTGTTGGCGCTATATCAATCCTGTATAATAATAATAATAATAATAATTTATTAAAGGATTATAGGAATTCATTATTATAGTTATCATTCAACCTAACCCTGTAAAGAGCAGAATCCTCTGCCACAAAGTGAGGGGTGTGATGAATCCTAGTACTAGCACTAGAATTATTCACCTGATAATCAGAAACGGGAGGAAGGAATCTCGCATGAAGAAATTCCGCTGTCCAATGTGGGGCTCATTAGAGCAGGGGATCAAAAAAACAATACCTTTACTCTAGGAAAGACAGTGTAGTTACAAATGACATAGTCAACATTTCTCAGTGTGGGGAGTAGATCACCCCGTCTGTTTCAGGGGGTGGTATCAGATCATTCCCAGAGGAGGTCAGATCAAAAGATTGACCATTACAGGAATCCCCAGTGACGTGGATACTGTCTGTTCTGGAGAAGCAGACTCAAGGAGTAGAGTAGAGTATCCATCCCATAGGAAAATCCTCCCAGGGTGAGGGGAAGAGACAATCTCCACCCTGGGCAGAGTCCACCAATTAACATCTGGGACTTCTCCGTCCACAAAGACCAGCTTGGTTCGTTGTCCAAATACCAGATTCCCTAACTCAAAGGAAGAGCCGAAAAAAGACTGAGAGACTGCATTATAAAAGGAGAGACCATGCTGATTATTGCCCATTTGACCACTCTCCATATTCCTCCACAGGCCGATATATGTGTCCATGGGTTAGTTTAAGCATTAGCCCCTATCAGGGCCATTAGGATGCTGCTGGGCCTATTACTCTTTTACTCTAGAGTGTCACCTATCCTAAAATGGAAGTCAGATTCTGCCCCTACACTGAGTTTCTGGAAATCTCTTGTGAATTATGTTATTTCCCTAATAAAAGAGATTTCTCAATCTGGTGGATGTCCTAAAATTTCCACACGATTTGGGATCTATGGCTTGAATCCGATGCTACTACAGTAGACCACTGATCTGAGTCTGAGGTTGTTGACAAGGCTTCTTCTCAAAAGAGAGGCTCTGTTTTGTAGCTTCTCACTTTGTAAAACACAATAAAAAGAAGTTAAAAAACAAAATCACACAAAACCCTGAGGTGAGGGGTGATTTAGAAAAATCTGATACACACAGGAAAGGATCAAAGGTCAACAGAGAGTATACATTTTAGTGAATAGGGCGGTTCTACTCAATGCTGACCCAAGATTTCTAGCACTTGATAGTTGCTGCTTTGTTTTTTTTGTTTTTTTTTCATAATGCATCACTGTTTAATTTAATACTAAACAAAATAAAAATTAAAAATCTTCCCTTCTCTTTCCAACTTTCCATTGCATACCTATGATTTTTCTCCTCGGTCCTCATTTCCAACTCTTCCTTTTTCTTATTATTATTCCTTTCCCTCCAGCCTATCTTTTCCCTTCTCCTTATTCATGCTATTACTTTACGAATCCTTCCCATTATTCTCCTACCTCCAATCAGATCACTGGGCCTCCCAATACTCACCTTCTTTATGAGACCACAAGGGTCACCACACTTTGTGGAATATCCACATATATCCTAGGATGGTTATATCGGTAGATGAGCCCCTCTGGATATCCCTGCTACACTATGGGAGGTCTGTTTTGTTGTCTATGACCTTCTGGTGGGATCGGTTACGGAGTGGAGCCAGGTGACAGGAGGACCTGGAGGAGTAGCAGGGCTATCCAAACCACGAGAGGGGCTCATCTACCGATATAACCATCCTGGGATATATGTGGATATTCCACAAAGTGTGGTGACCCTTGTGGTCTCATAAAGGAGGTGAGGAGGCACTTTGGCTGTTCACGGATATCACCTTGCAGAGTGTGGCACTTAATATACACCATCCATCTGTCTGGGTCCCTGCATCCATTAAGATATAAGGACTAGGTTATTACCAATATTTACACACCGTTTGGACTTTTTTTTTCACGTGTGATATGTTCCTCTAAGAGGAATCACTTGTGTCACTACCACTTGATCCCCTATTTGGGGCTGCTGTTTTATTCTGTGGGTAGGGATGTGTTGCATGTCTTTATTTATATGCATTTATATGAATTTAGCGCTACACCATTATATTGTATTGTGTATCTGTGACTTTATACTTTGTGCTTAAAGTTTGGTGTTGGCTGCTTAAGATAGGGTATCCATTTGCAGTGCAGGAGACTTTTTTCTATTTCATGTATGTACAAAGTTCAGGGACCAATAAGTCTCCAAATTTCTTATAATAACCAATCATATTCCTATTGGGTCCTGGACTTTTCCCTCCTGCTGCATTCTTCAGAGCCGGATTAATTTCCTCCTGGGAGATCTCTTGTTCTAACAATACAAATTTTTCTTTTGATATTTTTAGGAGGTCTGCCGCATTTAAAAATTCATGTCGTTTCCTCTTTTTTTCTTCCTCCGAAACGTTTGTGTTCCTAGGTTTTTCATCATACAACTTATCAGTATATCAGTGGTAATGGCAATATCAGTGGTAGAGTAAACCAGTTCTCCGTTTTCATCTTTAATTTTTTCAGTATAATTCTTTGATTTCTTCTCCTTAAGTCTTTTCATCAAATATTTTCCTGGCTTGTTCCCCCACTGATATCTTTCCTTTGAAACCCTATTAAAGACCTTTCTTGATTCCTTGATTCTTTTAACTCTTCTCTTTTAAGTATGATCTTTGAATGGACCTCTGTATCCTGTCTCTTTTTATGTGCCTGTTCTAACCTATACAACTCCTCCGTCACCTCCTTTACTTTTCTCTCCCGATCTTGCCCTTTTGTTTCCTTCTTTTCCTAACTTTAGTTTAGCTGTGACAGGAGCATGATCTCAGATAGACATAACTTCTATATTAGATTTAACCAGTGAATCCAGTTGTCTATGCTCGATCATAACATAATCCAGTCGTGAGTACGATCTATGTGCCAGGGAGAAGAAGGTATAATCTCTTTCTCTGGGATGTTTCACCCTCCAAGCGTCCATTAGTTGACTTTGATGTAATCTCTTTTTCAGTATTCGTAATTTTTTACCTCCTCCTCTCTGTGCACTTGAAGACGCATCCATCCATGGCTCAAGACAAAAATTAAAATCTGCCAAAACCAGAGCTCCCCTTTTAAACTCAATAATTTTCCCTAACACTCCATACAGAAATACCTCTGAATTTTGATTCGGACAGTAAATTTTGACCAAGGTATAGCTTTATCCCCGCATTTTCCCTCTTAAACATAGAAACCATCACTCTGGATCCACTAATTTCTCCTCCACATCAAAACCCACATTTTTTGAGAACCCAATTGCTACTCCTTTAGCCCTCTTTATTGGTGAGTCTGCGTAATACCAAGTTGGATAGCACCTTGAGTGTAGTTTAACATTAGTATCACTTGATAAGTGTGTCATTAAATGAATCAGGTTCATAGCTGTCTAATATTTCTGCTCTCTTTCTTGTTCAAAGGGAGAACGGTATAGACTACCCATCTCATGGACCTCCCTCCAATCCCATCCATCCCGTTCCCACCAACCCTCCCTCGCGCCCCCCCCACCCACACCCACCCAAGTTACAAAAAAAAACCTCGGCCTATATATTGCCCCCACTGATGATTCCTAAATTGGGGTAAAACTCTGCTTATCTTACTGTGAACCTGCTGAACAATACAGGAGGGGGACAACAATTCATCCCCCATAGCCCCCTATCTCTCTCCCACTAACCCCCCCCAACATCCCCCCCCCCCCATTTCAGTCTATTTTCTCTTTTTATTCCCTGGTTGCCACTTCTCTTTTTTTTTACCTTACCCTTTCACTTTCATTTGATCCCTCTAACCACCACACAATTCTCACATTCTGCAGTTATAATTTTTCCCAAACGTCACTGAGTTCTGGAAATCTTAGCCTTGCTGATTTCCCGTCTTTCCACCCGATCAGACATGCTGGGAATCCCCAATTGTATCGAATTCTTTTTTCCTTCATCTGATCCAATAAAGGTTTCAGCATTCTTCTAGCTAATGTCTCAGAAGAAATGTCTGCAAAGACTTGTAGATTCGTTTCTCCATACTTTAACTCTGGGGTCTCCCGCAGCTTTTTCCATATTCTTTCTCTGTTCTCATAATCATGGAATCGAACAATCACGTCTCTAGGGGTGTCTAATGCTACTGCTGGTGAGCGTCTTCATCTATGAATTCTCTCGTTCTTCAGAGGCTCTACTACCTGTCAATGGATTGAACACTTAATTTACTTTTTCCCGGAGGTCCTCTTCATGCGTATCTTCTGGGAGGCCCCTAATCCATAAATTATTTCTTCTCTCTCTATTTTCTTGGTCCTCCAATTTGTATGACAACTTCCTCTGTTCCCTTCGCATCTCCTCCAACTGCGTTTCTAGGTTACAAATCTGCTGGGCCTTTGTCTCCATTTTCTCCTCCACTTCTTCAACCCTTGTTAACATTTGTCCAAGATCTTTACGGATCACCGCCATTTCCTTTTTTATAGAAAATTCCAATTTTGCAAACATTTCCTCCATCTCTGTTTTTGTGGGGATTTGTGATATGGCTCCCTGTTGTTCAGGGTTATTTTTATTGTTTATACTGTCAATATTTATAGATTCATTAATCTGATTTTCTTCCCGAACTCCAAATGACAATCTAGACTGCTCCCTGTCATGTTCTCTTCCTTTTTCGTGTTGTTTCTCCAGACATTCTGTCTCTGGGCTTTTTTCCTGCACTGGCATATATTTCTTTATTGTGCTAGTATTTGCGCTGGGTTGCGGTGTTTTTCCCCCACCTTTAGTGGATCTACTCCTCATGTTAGCTACGCTTGGTCTCAAATATTCTACTTAATGTTCACAGTACAATATTCTTATACTTAAAGGGGAGCCCATCTCCAGTAACTTTTACAGTCCTGAACAGGGGCGGACTGACCATTTGGAAACTCGGGCACTGCCCGAGGGCCCGTGGTCAGTAGGGGGCCCCAAGAGATGCCCCTGGTACCTTTTTCATAGGTTTTTTTGAGTTTGGGCAAGGACACAGGGGCCCCATGATCCCCTATTGCCCGGGGGCCCCATGCATTGTCAGTCTGCCCCTGGTCCTGAATAGTATTTATGGCGCATACGTTATTAGTAGCGATGCTTGGCCCCTGAGATACCCCGGCTCCTTAGTCTTCTAACCGTCCAATCCCACAACTCAGGTATACAAATTACATAGCGACAAAGTACAATAACAGCTTTAGGTTTGTTTCCATTACCCATGGTGACTCACCCTCCCTTCCGAGCCTGAATTTCTGCGTCCATCTGTCTCTGTGCTATGCTCTCTTCTGCCCCCATTGGCGTCTTGTATCCCAGGTTGGGGTATCACCTGAGATGGGGTCTGGGCGGAGGCTCAAGTGTCCTGTATCCAGATGTATCCTGCATGCTCTGGTATCTCCTGGCTTCCGGATCTCTGTAATGTGTCTTCCAACCAGCCTGCCCAGAGTAGGAAGTGCCTCCGCTAGTCTGATCTGATCCCCACAGGGCTCTGGGATCTGAGCCCCATGCCACGGCCGCTCACTCTGTCTCCCTGTGCTTGCCTCTGCAGCTGGCATCCATATGGTCCCCGCAATCACGAAGCTCCAGTCTGTGTCAGGAATGGACTCAGCACTGCTGGTGGGACTCACCTGCCGTATGGGCTGCAGTACCAGGGCTGACCAGCGGGTGCTCTCAGCAGCCAGAAGCTCACTCCTGTAGTCAGCCAACACCTGGGCTGATTGCAGGAGGTGTATTTAAGGAATGACCAGGCCTGTGATCTGGGCCTTGGTGTATGTTTCCCATGAGCCCCTGTACCTGGTATCCTGTGTTCCTGCCTCGTTGCTGACCCTGCTTGATCCTGACCTCTGCTGACTGTCTCCTGTTGAACCCTAGGCTTGCCTGACCATCCTTCTGCCTGATCCTCGGTACCGCGCTGCCCGCTACCTGCTGAACCTGGCTTGTGACCCCGTCCATTCTCTGCTTGCTCCTCCTGTACCACGCTGCCCGCACGATACCGACCCGGCCTGTCTGACTACGCTTACTTCACCCGATGATCCATCCATCCCGCACGGATCACCTCTAGTAAGTCTGCCTGCCTCTTCCCATCAGACTCCGTTCCTGCACTCCCCTGCCAGTACTTGCTACCACAGCCGGACGCACTCAGGGGGGTCGCGACCTGGTTCCAGTCTGCACCAAGTCCATCCCCACCATCAGGGGCCCTGGTGAATAGCAGGCTGGGACTTAGACCCCGCGCCCTGAGGAAATCCGTGCTGTGGGCTCGGCCTGCCTGACCGCTCCACCTCTCCAGCCCTGACTGCACTGGTACCTATTCGTTTAAGGTTTATTGCACCTGGTTGTACATATTTATGTAAGTGTTGAGTTTGATTGATTGCACTGCGTTTATGTTTGTGTTGTCTTTAATAAATTATATTGTGTTACACGCTATACCTGAAGTCTGTGTTTCCCTGTGTCGGTCCACACACCTCTGGTCATACCTGGAGCTCTGACAGTCTGTATCAGGTCGGGGAAGCTCTAATGCCGGATCGGGTGAGTTTTTTAGGTCAGGAACGCTCTCAGTGGACCGACCCCAGTGACCCCTGCATGGAGGGTGTCAGGAGCTCTTACACTCAGCAGCCTCCCTGCTCAGATACCTCCTCTCTCCCGTCACCTCCTGTGCTCCGGGGAACTCCCTCATCAGCTGACACCGACACCGGTCCCTCCGAGGGATCCGGGATCCCAGCTCCTCCTCACCTCTGCCAAAGCCCGCCACCAGCTGCCACGTAACCTGCAACAGGGAGGACACTGCATGGCATTGACCAGGGACAGCAAGGCCAGGTAAGTGTACTGGGAGGACAGTATAATTCAGGCCCCAGGCAGCTTCTCCATGGCGGGCGTCGGGAGCTCCTGCACTTAGCAGTCTTCCAGCACCATGTTCAGGCCCCTCCCCCGATAGTTGCTGCTTTGTATCTACACAAGGATTATAGATGATAGGACCCTCAGCTTTGCACAAACAAAAAATCTAGGACACTGATTTTCTTCAGGGATGGTCTACTAAGTGCTCTACAATGTGAATAACAGAAAAAGGCACTAAGGTGGACATGCCTGTCAGTGCTGTCAGCGGGGTGAAGAACTGCTGGAGGACACTGAAGCCAGGTCTTTACTATGTAAGTGAGCAGTAGAAATTGATCTTTCTTTATCATACATCATGGGACACAAAGCAGGCTGTAATAATGACTATGTGGGTTATTTGTTACCTATAGGTGAATGGACACTGGCCAACCAATCAAACAGGAAGCCCTCCCCTATATAACCCCTCCTACACAGGAAATACTTCATTTTTTTCACCAGTGTCTGTAAGGTGGATGTTCACTTACATGCCCTGCATATCCTCTAGGAGCATACTTGAAGGTCTGGAACGCTTCTGCTTCATGTACCCATGCCTCGCTGGATAAGGAGAAGAATCCCCAGGGTTTTTTCAGTAAAATGGCCTTCTGGCGCTGGACCCTGGTAAAAGAACCCTGTGCAGTGTTTGTTCTGACCAAGGTGCTTTTGGCAGGGTGCTGTACAGGCCCAAGGCAGAGGCCCCCATTTTAGAGAAAAAGGACTGAGTCCTTGAAGGCTTGCATGAAAAAGCCTGCCATGATGAGTGAAGGTTGGCTTCACTGGCCAAGCTCAGTTGCCTGCAGTGCTATTGGTAAGTGTTCCTCCTTCATATATTTAAAAAAAAGAGAGGATTTTATGTAATGCCTGTAAGAGCCACCAGGGGGAGTGCTCAGTTCTCCCTGCCTGTAATGCTTTATTTGGCCGCTAGGGGAAGTACTCAGCTGGCAGGACCGCGGGACGCATACGCAGTAGCCCTAGGAAGAGGAAGTCGGACATATTATGTATGTGGGACGCTTCCTGGGTATACATGGGCTGCTGCTGATGCTGCTGCTATTATTGCTCAACCTTTGAGGGATGGCCAGGACACATAGCAGGTTATACTAAGGGCATGTGAGTACTTCTCTGGGTAGGTTTATTTACACAGAAACAAGGCAAGAGTCTATGCAAGTCCGACAGCAACAGTGGATGACTTGGTAGGACAGAGGTTCTCCTGCCGAGGTTGTCTACCAGGATAATCAAGTCGAGAACCAGCGGGAATCGTAGCCAAAGCCGGGGTCAGAAGCCAGGAAGAATGGTCGCCAGAGCCGGGGTCAGAAGCCAGGAGGAGTCTTTGCCAAAGCCGCGTCGTTATCCAGGAGAGCAATGAGTTAAATGAACAGGAGCTTGCTGCTGTGCAACAGACAGGACACAAATGCAATGGACAGCTACAAACAGCAGACTGAAATGTGATAAGCCGCCACCTCCTGGGAGGAGCCGCAGAGGGCTGAAAGCATAAAGGGTCCCACAATGCTTTGCAGACCTAAGATGGATGCTAGCACATGGAGCAGCACAAGCCCTGAGGAAAGGTAGGACCTTGATAGGGAGGTACCGTGGGAAGGGGTACAAATGCACCCCCACAAGGTCCTGAGGAGCCTAGTCAGAGTTCTGCTGTGATATCTTCTACTGAAAGGCCAGGGCAACAGGTCAACCTGAGCCACTGCATTTGTCCGGCATTGTGGCTATTACTGGTGCATCCGCTTCAGCATAAGTAACCAAGGATGATCTTGCATCAGCCTTAGCTGGGTTAGAAGACAAGATTGCAGGGATGATTGCATCCGTGGCTCAAGGTGGTAAGCGGGAGAGATCCACATCCTTGGATCCACCAGTCCTTGAACAATAGAATGAAGGATGATTGGGGATCTTGGAGAAGATCAGGAAATTTATTCAGTGTCTGAGGAGACACAGCCTGATGAAAAGCAAGCTGTCTCTGCTTCTCAGTCACAAAAGTTATTAGTTCAGGGCCTTATTAATATGGTCCATTCAGGTCTCAAGCTTCCCCCACTGGAGGTATCTGAGGTCACTTACTCCTCTTTGGGCTAACTGTAGGCAAAACAGCCTCAAAGTGGTACATCCTCTTCTGGAACAGGTTATGTAAGCTGACCGGGATAACCTAGACAGGGTTTTTGTTCCGCCTAAAAAGATTTTCCCTCCTGTATCCCATAGAGGAGAAGTTTATTAAAAAGTAGGGCATGCCAGTGGTGGATGCAACTGTGTCTTCCCTAAATAAGCATTTAACTTGCCCTGTGGATAATGCTCAAGTATTTAAGGATCTGGAGGATAAGAAGCTAGAATCACTTCTCAAAGCCTTCTTTTCCCTGGCAAGGGCTGCCGCACAGCTAGCGATAGCTATCTAGCATCAATATGCTAGAGCTTGGGGTGGTTTGGCTTGCCCTGAGATATTGGACGGCCAGGCTTCATGGGTGGCCAGTCAGGATTCAGTCAGACAATGCCACAGTGGTGGCATACATCAACCATCAAGGTGATACCAGGAGCCAGAGGGCTCAGGAGGAGATAAACCACATCTTGGCTTGAGCTGAAGGGCATGTTCCAATTCTGTCAGTGGTATACATTCCAGGGATAGAGAATTGGCAGGTGGATTACCTCGGACGTCAGCAGTTATTTCTGGGGGAATGGGCCTTGCGTCCTGAGGTTTTCTTGGCAATCTGCCAGTGTTGGGGATGCCTGGACATAGATCTATTGGCTTGCAGATTCAACAGCAAATTGGACAGGTTTGTGTCCATGATACAGGACCCTCTAGCAGTGGGGGTGGATGCCTTGGTAATACCTTGGGACCAGTTTTCCCTAATCTATGCTTTTCCCCCAGTTCAGCAACTGCCGCGTCGCTTATGCAGGATTTGGGAGGAGGCAAGTCCAATGATATTTGCTGTGCCTACCTGGCCTAGGAGGGCTTGGTATGCGGACATAGTGAAACTAGCAGTGTACGATTCGTGGCCTCTGCCCAACTGGCCAGATTTGCTGTCTCGGGGACCAATATTGCACCCAGCTTTATGGTCTCTGAATTTGATGGCATGGCTATTGAGACGCAAATCTTGAAAGACAGGGGGTATTATTCTCAGTTATCCACACAATGCTGAACACTAGGAAGCTTGTTTCTAGAAACATTTATCATAGAGCTTGGAAGGCGTATATTTCCTGGAGTGAAGTATGTGATTGGGAGACCTTTGTCTTCAATTAGTAAAGAAGAGGTTGGTTGTTGGTACTATTAAAGACCAGGTTTCAGCTTTGGACATTTTTTTTCCAAAGACCCATTGCTTCTCACTCTTTGGTTTGTATTTTTTTTGTATGGAGTAATGCATACTGTTTCTCCTGTCAGACATCCCCTGTGTCCATGGGACTTGGTCTTGACAGTATTAGAGAAACCACCATTTGAGCTTATTAGGAAAATTCCATTCGTTCTGTTAACTCGGAAGTTTCTGTTTTTGGTGGCACTCACTTCTGCAAGAAGGGTGTCGAGGCTAGCAGCTCTTTTTTGTAGAGAACTGTTTTTGGTTTTGCATCAGGATAAGGTGGTGTTGTGGCCATCCATCTTTTTACCAAAGGTGGGTCCTAGTTTTCATTTGAATCATGACATTGTACTGCCCTCATTTTTTCCTAGGCCTCAATCGGCAAGAGAGAGATCTTTACATGCCCTGGATGTGGTACAGGCTATAAGGGTCTTCTTGATGATGACAGCACAAATCAGAATGTCAGATTCCTTGTTTGTTCTGCCATAAGGATCCAGGAAAGGGCAGGCGGTGTCCATATAAACTATTTCTCTTTGGATCCACCAGTTAATCAATCAAGCCTATGGTTTGCAAGGCAAGGATCCACCCTTTCAGGTGAGAGCACACTACCAGGAATGTGGGGGCATGTTGGGCCATCAGGCATCAGTTGCTCAGGTTTGCAGGGCCACAATGTGGTCTTCGGTTCATACATTTACAAGGTTTTACCAGGTGGATGTCAGAGCAGTGGAAGACTCTGCGTTTGGCTGCACCATATTACGAATGGCTGAGTAGGTCCTTTGGGATTGATGGTGGTGGTTCTTATGGTATCACCGACCCCTTCAGATTTTTATTGCTTTGGGGCATCCCATATCCCCACATTATTATAGCCTGCTCTGTGTCCTGTGATGTACAACAAAGTAAATTGGATTTTTTCTACATACTGACGTTGAAAATCCATTTCTTGGAGTACATCACAGAACACAGAGGTCCCCCCCCCACACACACACACACACACACACACACACACACACTCTTTTTTGGATCTTCATTGCTTGCTACAAAAATTGAAGTACTTCCTGTTTAGGAGGGGTTATATGGGGGTGGACTCCCTGTTTGATTGGCTATAGGTGGCATGTAACCCACATAGACATTATTATAACCTGCTCTGTGTCCCGTGATGTACTCCAAGCAATTTATTTTACAGGTAAGTATGTAGAAAAAAATCTAATCAATCTTGTAGATTAAGAGGTCCCTCAGAAGAAGAATTAGGCTAAGGAAATTCAAGCAACACAAGGTATGCTATCATCCGTGGTGGAAAAGAACACCCCAGTGGGAAAGAGTTTAATTTGTAGTGAGATACAATTCCTAAGGATGGTCTTCTACCAAAGTAGGAACCAGAGATGCCAGACTGCAGGGAACTAAAACAAATCTTGGAAGATACACAGAGTTGCAGTAATACCAGAAGGTTGAGGAGTGGCAGCTAAAATAGGTGCCTGTTTTTGAATGGAAGCTACAAGGGAAAGCCTCAGCATCCAATGTGCAAGGAGATAAATTACTACCTACTCAGTAGGATGAACAAATAGGACCTCATTTTCAAAAGTGAAGTGCACCTTCATGCAGAAAATAATAATAGACTGTGTTGCGCTCAAATTGTGAAATCCGCTAATAAATTAATTAACAAAAAGTCCAAAGAAAGTCCCATCCAAAGTGTACAGGATGATGAAACCACAATTCTTCTCCAATACTTGTATCCAAAATGCCACCAACAGCAATCGAACACCCAAGGTGATATAAGGATGGTCTCTTACCGACTCTCCATGACCCTCTTAAACTAAACAGTGGTCTTGAGGCGCATTGATTCAGTGTCCTCTAGAATTGGGAAGTACATTGACAATTTTTTGCAGCTGGGTTGTTGATTCGGCTAGTATCAATAATGAGGCTTCAGTCTGGAATCAGAACAGAGCTTGGTTTCTTTAACTTTGTATAAATACGCAATGACGCCCATTGCCCAGGAAGATGTCTTTTGATGACGAAATGCGTTAGGTAGAGCTTCTTGCTGACGTCATCACGCTTTACTGCGTTCTAAGAAGTGTTTGTGGATGCCGATCCAGTATGTCCGTATACATGCGTATGTATTTTTATATCAAGTGAGTGCAATTTTTTTATTATACTAAAGTTTTTAAGAGGTTTTACACTATGGAGAGGCTTTCTCTTTTTCACCTTGCATAAGGGATATGGTGACAATTTGTTTACATATGAATCAGTGACGGAGTTCATGTGTTCCATTGAGACAGTTACTGGTATAATTCTATAGGTTTCCTGTCCTCAGAGAGCAATGTTAAATGTGTACTGACACTGGGTACAACTGCATCAAACTATGCTTGAGTTAGATTGTCCCCACTTCTCCACTAGTATGCACTCACACTTCTATAAATAAGCGTTACATCATCCCCTCTGCCATTTAGCCCACAGTGATCCCTGTTTCCGTGCTCTATGGAGAGTTTGGAGCTCAGACACATTTTGCACTCAACCTGAAGTGAACCTTACCGAATTCCAAGTGAAGTTATCCAGAGCACCTCTTCCATACTGGCATATGGCACCTCTTCCATATAGGGGATACTTTTCCACCTCTTCTACACTGACATGGGGACCCGGAAGCGAGATTTTATATGCTGCTTCTGCGTCAGCAACAAGAAGGAGAGGAAGTGTGTCCACTCTGATTCCTCCCATCTAGCTGACAACACCATCTCTGCCAGTCCTGGGCTCACAGATGGGCAAGCGGAGCCCAGGATAAATAGTGGAGGCATACAGGGGAGGCGCTGTTACCAGAGGTGTGTGGAAGCAATCAGGTGGCAGCACAGCCACCAATATGCTTACATCTGGCAATCAGGAGTCTGCTTGTCAGATGTACACACAATCCCAGTGGCTGTGTGTAAAACCCCCAGCTGTCAGCTGCATACAATATACGGACCTGACAGCAAAAGGGTTAGAGCGGTATTAAACCAAAAAGCAAACATTTAATATACACTGCTCAAAAAGGAAACACTTTCTAATCAGAGTATAGCATCAAGTCAATTAAACTCCTGGGATATTGATCTGGTCAGTTAAGTAGCAGAGGGGGTTGTTAATAATTTTCAGCTGCTTTGATGTTAATTAAATTAACAACAGGTGCACTAGATGGGCAACAATGAGATAACCCCCAAAACAGGAATGATTTTACAGATGAGGGCCACTGACATTTTTTTCCCTACTCATCTTTTCTGTTTTTCACTAGATTTGCATGTGGCTAGGGTCAGTGTATCTACTGGTAGCATGAAGTGATACCTGGACCCTACAGAGGTTGCACAGGCAGTTCAACTCCTCCATACGTGCCATTGCCCAGCACAGTCTCAAGAGCATGTAGGAGATTCCAGGAGACAGGCAGCTACTCTAGGAGAGCTGGACAGGGCCATAGAAGGTCCTTAAGCTATCAGCAGGACCAGTATCTGCTCCTTTGTGCAAGGAGGAAAAGGATGAGCACTGCCAGAGCCCTACAAAATGACCTCCAGCAGGCCACTGGTGTGAATGTCCCTGACCAAACAATCAGAAACAGACTTCATGAGGGTGGCCTGAAGGCCCAACGTCCTCTAGCGGGCCCTGTCCTTACTGCCCGGCACGACAGAGCTTGATTGGCATTTGTCATCGAACACCAGAATTGGCAGGTCCGCCACTGGTGCCCTGTGCTTTTCATAGATGAGAGCAGGTTCACCCTGAGCACATGTGACAGACGTGAAAGGTCTGGAGAAGCCATGGAAAATGTTAAGCTGCCTGTAACATTGTTCAGCATGACCGTTTTGGTGGTGGGTCAGTGATGATCTGGGGAGGCATATCCGTGGAGGGACACACAGATTTCTACAGGCTAGACAATGGCACCCTGACTGTCATTAGGTATCGGGATTAAATCCTTGGACCCATTGTCAGATACTACGCTGGTGCAGTGGGTCCTGGGTTCCTCCTGGTGCACAACAATGCTCAGGCTCATGTGGCGAGAGTATGCAGGCAGTTCCTGGAGGATGTAGGAATTGATACCATTGAATGGCCCCCACGCTTGCCTGACCTAAATCCAATAGAACAACTATGGGATATCATGTTTCGGTCCATCCGACGTCGCAAATTTGCACCTCAGACTATTCAGGAGCTCCGTAATGCCCTGGTCCAATTCTGGGAGGAAATACCCCAGGACACCATCCGTCGTCTCATTAGGAGCATGCCCCGACGTTGTTAGACATGCATACAAGCACGTGGGGGCCAAACAAACTACTGAGCACCATTTTGAGTTGCTGCAATGAAATTTCAGCAAAATGGACTAGCCTGCTGCATCATTTTTTCACTTTGATTTTCTGAGTGTCTTTGAATTCAGTCCACTGTAGGTTGATAATTTTCATTTCCATCAAACATCTTTACATTCCTAACACATTATTCAGTCCGTATCAGTATAGATATCCAGCATGATATTTTTCCCCATTGGGATCTGATGTGTTTTCAAAGTGTTCCTTTAATTTTTTTGAACAGTGTATATTACAGCTTACCAATTCCTAGACGTAATGGCTGTATTCATTTTCTTTTTTAGGTTTTCTTTCTTCTGTTTTCATCTGTTGATCTGGTCAGCAAATCTGTTTTATAAAAGCTCAAGCTCTCCAGTAGAATGTATCAGTTTACAGGGATGAGACAGACCATGTAACACTGACATGGTAGTTAAAATGATTAGCTTTTATTTATTCTTGTAAAACCTTTATCCCAAAAAGAAAAAAACTGGTGTAATTGATTATAAAGTGTTAGGTGGAGTTTGGCTTTAATTAGTTGCTGTTCTTTAATCTGCTAATACATTTAAAGTTAAGTCCACTATCTATTATTTTTTTACGGGCCCCCAGGTGAGTTTTTACATAATGTGCTAATATGCACGGCATATTAGCACATTATGGCAGACTTACCTGCCAAAGAAATTCCCCAGGGATGCATCATAATTGATCCAGCGGGCTCCGGGTGCATACATCTTCTCCTGGTTGTCTTCCGGGTACCAAGCCTTCAGCCACTTGAATGGCTAGGTCGCAACACTGTCACTCCCATGTATGCGCACAGGAGTCACATTGCCACTGCATAGATCAAGGTTGTAAATTTACCCTGAGCTGCGCATGCGTGGCTCAGTATACATAATAGCTGGCAGGCAAGAGTAAGCTTTTTTGACAAAAGAGACCGACAGGGTCCCTTTTGTCATAAATACCATGCCTGTCAGTGAACTTTTCAGAAACTAACTTTTCTACCACTTTAACACTTCCCTCCTCCCCAGACTGACAATGCTGCAGTCTGCTGTGCCACTTCCAGAGTGGTGTTTCACTAATACAGGAGTTGTGTTAGTGGCCAGATCACCAGATGAAAACAGATGGAAAAAAGCCTCCACTTCTAATGATTGGTAAGCTTCAATAAATAACATTTTTGGTTTTGGGTTTAATACCACTTTAATGAGTGTATTGGTAAAGGTTTTTGCAGCCAAGAGAACACCATAGCAGGCTGATCTTTCAAATCCAAATGTATAACATACTGCATCAGTCAGGTTCAGAACAACTCCTTTTAAATCTGGTCATATGGAATTTTACATAGTTACATAGTTAGTATGTCTGAAAAAAAGACAAAAGTCCATCCAGTTTAACCATTAAAAAAAAAAAATGTGCTCAAATACAGTTTATTTACAAGTAGACCATAGCATCTAGATATGGTAATAGCAGCCATAGGCACATTCAGAGATGGTGTCAAAATTAGACTTTGTCATGGATGGTGCCAAAGTGCACTTAGAACCTGTCAGTAGATTTCTCCAATAATGGGCCTTGTGGACACAGTTTCGTGTGGCGGAGTTATAGAAGACTCCAATGAGCATGAATGCAGGAAGGCTCAGGACAGGGAGTACATCTAGGGAAACGTGGCCCGACAGCAACCCTACATTAATAGGAGTTCCACAATCTAGGTAAAAGTCAACTGTTTCTTTTGGGGACACTAAAAAAAATATCCTAAAAGCAGCAGATAAGTATGAGCTGATGTGCCCAGTTGCAAGAGGACTGTCCTCAGCGTGTCTTTGAAAAGGCAAGTTGCACTGCATGGAGGCAAACAACTAAGCCCAAAGTAAGTCAAATCCTCATGTACTCACAATCTCAAGTAGCTAGTATTGAGATGATCCACGAGATTCTTCAGAAACAGGAACAGCAGCAGAATGGTTCTTCCTTTAGGGCAGGGGTAGGCAACCTTTAAGAGGTGGAGATCTACAATACCTGAACAACATGAAAGAGATCAAAGATTACCGGGATTTGGCGACCTTTTTTTTAAAGAAATTAACTAGCAAGGCCTAACTAAATAGTAAGGATGACAGGAGGAAAGCTTAGAAAACATATAATAAAACTAATGTCACTGTAAAAATATAAACTTGGCCCACCCTAAAAGATAACTTCAGTGAGCAACCCATTCACTTTCATGAACAATTGTTTCATATTTGGAGAGTAATTGGTCACCCCCTCAAGTCTGATGCAGGAGTCTATCATGAAGGCAGAAGATGGGAGCACGTGCACAATACTTCACCTACTAGATGCCCAGTTCCCCCAGCCATAATTATTTCCAATGCAATAATGTTGCTGAAAATTTCGAAAATGGTGTCTCAGTGTACAAACTGTCAGGTAGCTCGTGGTGCTTCAGCCTGATTGGCTTTAGTCACTATACAAGTCCTCAGAGACAAGGTCCTGCCAGAGACTGTGCCACTGGTGCTCTACTGCAAACAGAGTACACAAAAGTTTGGAAAACACTGCACTGCAATACGCAGAGCATTAAGGTCACATTCCAGGCTAGATCTGCAATCTTCCAGTTCAGCGTGGTTAAAAAACCATGCTGAACTAAGGAAAAGTCTTCTAATCTCCTAGGACAATAGCAAATAACTGAAGCATGACAGTTGTAGGCAGACTTACATGGGGGCCAACTTAAAAATTTTTGTTTGCATTGCCTCAACCTCAAATAGGCAGCAGTATACCCTGACTGTTTAAGAATTCCCAATATTTCTGTGTCCCTCAATGTGTGATAAAGAAAGCATTATATACATGCTAATTTCTCTGTTTTTGCTCACATAAAATTAAATAAAAATCTGTTCTAATTAACCACTAATCTGCTGGGGCATTTTTTAAATTTTTCACAGGCAAGTTAAAATCAGCATTTTTTTGTTTTTATTTTGCTAACATACTTTAAACCCCGCAAAAAGTATATATTTTCTAAAAACATAGACCCTGGAGAATAAAATGGTGGTTGTTGCATTTTTTTTTTCTTTTGCTGAATGATATTTGCACAGGTGTTTATCAAACATATATTTTCAGGACAAAATACAATAAAATGAATTTTATTTTTTGGTAAAATATAAAAGTTGTGGTCATGTCCAGTAAATAGATACCATACATATCAAGACAGTTGTGACCCCCAAAGGGTGGTAATAAACATTACTTTGGGTGTCATTAGTCACAGGGGATATTGGGGAATGGATGTTCCCCAATCACTTCCTGGTCTCACTGCAGGAGCTGTTTTCCGTGGTGCCGGGCTCCCCGAAGGAACATGTTCAGAGCCCCTTAAAACTGATCGGAAGGCTCTAGAGCTGCCCGGATCAGTTTATTTAGAAGCCTTTCACCTGTAGGTAAAATAAATACCATGCTCAGGACTGCAGTAGCAGCTCTGAGCTTGCTTTAGCCCTTTGTCTACTGTGCTGTATATAAATGGATTTGGTAGACGAAGGGTAAAGAGGTTTTCTGGTAAATACATCAAAGCAGTGCAGCGCATAAAGCATATATCCAAAATTATGACCCTAAACATGTAATTACCAAAATAAATAAATCAAATATTGCAAATGAATGCTAATACACAAAAGGTGCTCTATAAGGTGCCAAGTGTAATAATATGAACAAAAGTCCTTCTAGTGACAGAAAATCAATATTAATATGTAAATGGTGCTCTTTAATCTTGCCGACCGCAGATAGCTGAATGACGGCTTCACTGCGGCTGGCCAGTTCTGGGTGGACGTCATATGACGTCCTCCCAGAACGTGCTCTCCTGCGTGCCCACGGCGATCTCCGTGATTGCTGTGTCCTACGGACACAGCTGATCGCGTGCTATGGTAAAAGGCCAATCACAGCAGTCTTTTACCACGTGATCAGCTGTGTCCAATGACACACTGATCACCGGGAAATGCAATTTCCGGTTATTGGAAATGCACTTTCCTCACGCTGTCACAGCATGAGGAAAGTACTGCCGAGAACCGACAGTTGTCAGAGGAGGGATCGTCACCAATCATCAGTGCACTGAAAATCAGTGCCACCCAGCAGTGCCACCCACCTGTGCCCAGCAGTGCCACCCAGCAGTGCAAAGCAGTGTCGCCAGTCAGTGCCACCCATCATCAGTGCCGCCTACAGTTGCAAGAAAAAGTATGTGAACCCCTTGGGATTACGTGGAGTTTTGCATGAATTGGGTATAAAATGTGCTCTGAACGTCATCTAAGTCACAACAATAGAAGAACACAGTCTGCTGAACATAATACTACACAAACATTAGATGTTGCCATGGTTTAATTGCACATAACATGTAAACATTCACAGTGCAGGGAGGAAAAAGTATGTGAGACCCTAGCTTAATGACTTCTCCCAGAGCTAATTGGAGCCAGGAGTGAGCCAACCTTGACTTCAATCAGTGTGATGATATTGGATGTGTTGCTGACAGCTGTCCTGCCCTTAAAAAACACACACCTGTTTTGGGTTTACTGGTTTCAAGAAGCACTGTCTGATGTGAACCATGCCTCGCAGAAAAGAGCTCTCAGAAGACCTACGATCAAGAATTGTTGACTTGCATGAAGCTGGAAAGGGTTACAAAAGTATCTCCAAAAGCCCTGATGTTCATGTGTCCACGGTAAGACAGACTGTCTACAAATGGAGAAAGTTTAGCACTGTTGCTACTCTCCCTAGGCGTGGTCGTCCTGTAAAAATGACTGCAAGAGCACAGCGCAGAATGCTGCATGAGGTAAAGAAGAATCCCAGAGTGTCAGCTAAAGACCTACAGAAATCTCTGGCACATGCTGACATTTTTGTTGACACATCTACAAGGAAAACATTAAACAAGAATGGAGTACATGGGAGGACACCACGGAGGAAGCCTTTGCTTTCCAAAAAGAATATTGCAGCACGTTTGAAGTTTGCAAAAGAGCACCTGGATGTTCCACAGCACTACTGGCAAAATATACTGTGGACAGATGAAACCAAGATTGAGTTGTTTGGGAAGAACACACAACACTATGTGTGGAGAAAAAAAGGCACAGCACACCAACATCAAAACCTCATCCCTACTGTAAACCAAGGCGGAGGGAGCATCATGGTTTGGGGCTGCTTTGCTGCCTCAGGGCCTGGACGGATTGTTGTCATTGATGGGAAAATGAATTCCAGAGTTTATCAAGACATTTTGCAGGAAAACATACGACCATCTGTCCGCCAACTGAAGCTCTGCAGAGGATGGGAGATGCAACAGGACAATGACCCAAAGCATACAAGTAATTCAACAAAACAATGGCTGCAACAGCACAGAATACGCCTTCTGGAGTGGCCCAGTCAGAGTCCTGACCTCAACCCGATTGAAATGCTGTGGCATGACCTTAGGAGAGCGATTCACACCAGACATCCCAAGAATATTGCTACACTGAAACAGTTTTGTGAAGAGGAGTGGTCCAAAATTACTCCAGATCATTGTGCAGGTCTGATCTGCAACTACAGGAAACGTTTGGTTGAGGTTATTGCTGCCAAAGGAGGGTCAACCAGTTATTAAGTCCAAAGGTTCACATACGTTTTCCTCCCTGCACTCTGAATGTTTACATGTTATGTGCAATTAAACCATGGCAACATCTAATGTTTGTGTAGTATTATGTTCAGCAGACTGTGTTCTTCTATTGTTGTGACTTAGATGAAGTTCAGAGCACATTTTATGCCCAATTAATGCAAAAATCCACATAATCCCAAGGGGTTCACATACTTTTTCTTGCAACTGTATCAGTGCTGCCCATCAGTGCTGCTTATCCGTGTCACTTCATCAGTGCCACCTATCAGTGCCCATAAGTGCAGCCTCATCAATGCACATCAGTCATATGCCATATGGGCACAATGTTGCATGACCGCGCAATTGTCATTCAAAGTGCGACAGTGCTGAAAGCTGAAAATTGGCCTGGTAAGGAAGGGGGTATAAGTGCTCGGCAGGCAAGTGGTTAAAGTGCCAAATGCAATAGTATAAAAAGTCCTTCTAGTGACAGTCCTATAAGAAATCTCTCCAGTCAAACAATTCCAAAAAGTGCTCCTCTCCTGTGGAAGGTCCTCCTTCACCATGCACTCACCAGGAGGCCATTTGATCAATAGGAAAGGAAAAGTACCTTTTTGGACGAAAATAATAAATACGCAATTTTTTGCAGGTAAAAAAAATGTGCATTTATTATTTTTGTCTACATGAGCCTGGAAAGCATTGCACCCGCCATCAGTAGGTCAGGAGACCTGCAGACCTGTCAGAATATCTGATTGCCGTATGAGATGTACAAGCAAGCAGATATTCTGATAGGAAGCTTCAATGAACTACTACGGTGCTCCACAGCACAGTGCTGTGTTAGTTCATTGAAAACTACAAGCCCACAGCTGCTAAGGCTGTCAGGACTTGCAGTTCATTCATTCACGGAAGTCCGTGAATGGATGATGTGGCCATGTGGGTGGAGAAAGCACGGCCGCACTGTTTTCAAATTTGACAGATAGTATGGGAAGACATCTCCCTGTATTATTTGTCGGAGGGGGGCTGCTGCTATGGGAACATGTTACATGTTCCACCCTAAAACCGGGTGGAACACATAACATGTTCCCAAAGGTGAATTTATTCTTTAAAGGCAGCCTACCTGGAGAAACACTTACATTTGTCCTCGATCTATCAAACTTTACTTTGAAACCCTACCCATAGCTAAACAGCATTGTTTCAGAAAGTGTCCCATAATGTTGTCCTTATCCTACACATGTTCTGTGGCCCCATTTACTCCTATGGGGTGAGTCAAACTTTGCATAAGTACGGCTCTCCTTAGGCTACTTCCACACTGCATTTTTGACGCATTTCTGGTGCGCTTTGCACCTGTGAAAAAAGGACATGTGACTTAAAAAAAATCACCAAAAACACAACCGCAGGCACATTTTTGATGCATCTTTGCCATATTTTTTATGCATTTTCCATTCAATGTAATGGGGAGGTGCATGTTTGGTGCGTTTTTGTTTTTTGCCACACCAAAAATGCAAATTGCAGGACTTTGAAAAATGCAACGGACCTGCAATTGACTAGTATGAAGAGTTCCATTGGATTTATTGGTCATGTGTTTTTCTTCCCAACGCATAAATCAAAGAAAAACTGGTCAGTGTGAAAGCAGCCTTAGGAATAAATGGGGCAGTGGTGCACATTCGCAGTGGTGCACATTCACAGGGTAAAAATGATCTTGTGCATTATAAGGCAAGGCTGTGCAGCTGTGGGGGGTAGGGCTGCAGCTGAAGGTTGCTGGATTGAGGATGAAGGTAAGTATCTCCAAGAGGAGTCAACTTATACTCAAGGTACTGTTGCTCTTTAAACCACCTAACAGTTTCTCCTACTGTATCTTCTATATACCATATGTATTTTTGTGTCTTGTTCCTGGTTATTTATTTTGTACTTCCTTTTTTTAATAATAGAGATCATGAAATGTTAACAAAAGGGCATGGTAACGTCAAGAACTGTAAAACAATAAGACTGTGCAGCTTTTGAGGATTTGAAACAGAAGTCATAAATATTGGTGTTTTCCAAGCTAGGTCACGCGTAATAATGTTGAGTCAGACTCAGAAAGAGCAAACAGCCTCAGGAAAGTGAACACACATTTAGCCCTGGTTCACACTAATACGATGTGGAATTTGCAGTGTTTTCAGTGCGAATTCCGCACCGAATCAGAGTCGCACCCAGTTCATGCGAACCACTGCGGGTGTGTATGTTACCTCGAAATCGGTTTTGCAAAAAGCGGTGTGAAATCGGATCGTATAGGGGTGAATATCCATGCGATCCGATTCTAGTGCAGACCAAAAAAATGGTCCTGCACGTTTTTGGTGGGGGTGTGGTGCGATTAGAGCCATACAAAATGTAAGGATCCAACCGCACCGCATACAAATTGCATGTGATTCGCAGAGGAATGCTGTGTGGTTTCTGTGCGAATCACATGCGATATACCGCACTGCACATACTGTATGTGAACCCAGGCTTAATGAGCTGAACTACACTTTGTTTTTATTTTTCTGGTAAGAGTCATGATATAGCCCATTGATCTTATCATAGGCTAGGCAACTGTGGCCCTCCAGCTGTTGGTGAACTACAAGTCCCATCATTCCTCTGCCTTTGGGAGTCATGCTTGTAACTGTCAGTTTAGCAATACTTCATGGGACTTGTAGTTCTACAACAGCTGGCGGGCCACAGTTGCCCACCCCTGGGCTAGGCAATGATGATATCGCTTTATTACGTTGTTATATTGTGTCTCCTGAAATACAGACTTATGATATGATGTTTTGGGTGCTGTTTTGGGCTGTTGAGAAATGCCACTTCCTTATTCTTCAAAATAGGCACAATTCCTGTTACGACATCAATACAAGTGTGGCAATCTGGTCTCCTAGTGAGAATCTGTTCAGGTCAAAGCATCAGATTCTCTTAATAGCAACCCATCCTGCTGTTTTGTCTTTTTATTTGCTTCCCTGATGCTCTCTTCATCTTTGGAGCCCTCAGTCACAAAGCCTGAACACTGTATCATGGGAATGGAGAGAAGTTTAAACCTGTGAAAGGTCCAGCTCATCTTACTGATTAGAAAGAGCTGTCAAACTGGCGGCCCTCCAGCTGTTGTGAAACTACAAGTCCCATCATACCTCTGCCTTTGGGAGTCATGCTTGTAACTATCAATCTTGCAATGCCTCATGGGAGTTGTAGTTTGGCAACAGCTGGAGGGCCACCAGTTTGACACCCATCAACTTAGATGAAGTAGAACAGATGAATGGGATGGCAGGGGATGTGGGGAAACTAAATATTGAGGATGCAATTGGATGAGTCAAAGCCAGCATGTTGTATGTAAAATAAAATGTTTACTGGACACGTGGACCACCTCTTGGTTGATAACCCTTATCCTGCCATATTTTAATATAAAAGTCAACAAACAGCATCTTTTATATACAGTATGTAGTGCCTGTGATGATTGTGCGCAATAGAGACATGGACGCTGTACGTGACAGCCATCTTGTTCGGACAATTGGACTAAAACCAAGGACATTGTAAATATTCTGCCTTATGAATTCCTTTCTTTTATTTCTCTGTTGTTTTATTGTTCTCTTTATATCTTTGTAATATCTTTTTCTGTAAATATTTTAATTGCACCATTTTGACCTTTTTAGTAATAAACCCTATTTTGAAAAGTGTTGAAACTGTCTCTGAAGCTCTTAATGCAAACTAAAGAATCCCTTTCTCTTGAAGAGTGTGCCTGTACATAATAATTCTCTGAATGTCTGTGGTGACAGTGTGTGTTACAGACGCTTATACTAAAATCATAGTGTTATTGCTAGGATTTGTCAGTTTCCTCCTTCTCTGTAAAAAGGTGGTGGTGGCAGTGTGAAGGGTTAATTGCGTAATTAACCTAACCCAGTAACAATCGCTCTCAGGCTGCTGACACATAGATTGTAGTCCCGTCAGCTGGAAAATCTTTGTGCAGGGTGCAGCTGAGAGTGGCATTGTTACGCAAGTGACAGCGCGGTGCGAGATCGGCTGGTCCTTCGGTCACGAGTTGGTGAGGAGGGTAGGGGTCGGACACCGCGTTTTATCACAGTGCCCCTCTAGTTAGCCAGGGGGAGCTAGCTAGGTTTTCAGTTAGAGGCTGGATAGCATCCTGGGATGTGTCAGCCAGGTAACTTTAGGTCAGGACTGAGGGCTCTGCAGGTCAGTTCCCTGATGCCTCCCCCTGCTCTAAAAGCTTAGGTAGTTTCTAGAAGGCAGTGGGTGAGGAGGGGGCTGATCTGAATACTCAGGGGACTATGACCAATCTCCAAGCAGGAGGCTTGGCATGGGGTCAGGACAGCCCTTAAGTATGGGAGAGCCTGATCAGAAATTGGTCAGTGTTGGGTGGAAGATGGTGTGAGAAGGATGGAGTGTGGAGCCTGGGAGGGGGCCCAGGGAGGGGGCTACCTACAAGCAAGAGTTGAAAAGGAGGATCTCTCAGCCTCAACTGTCCCGAGAGAGGACAGCCTGGGAAGCAGGGAAGGAGCCAGCCCACCATAAGGCTTGAAGGCAGCCAGCAACCCAACAAGCTTACAGTAGAAGATTGAATGAGTAATCCTGCACCCCCTGGGCCGGATAAGGGGAGAGGGCTGTCAGGTGGTGAACCCAACTAGCTCCTTATCTGGGGCTGCTTTACTATAGTAGCATTTTCTGGTTCCCCTTGCTTAGGGATTCTCTCAAGCAGCTGGGTGAAGAGGAAGATTCATCTGGGGTCTGAGGAGGTACACCAGAAGGGCTGGAGAGCTCTTCAAGGAGAGACTGTCTATGGACTTGCACATAGTTGCTAAGGAATTTGTTTCTACAAATCCTTGAGCATCCCATACACCCTTCAACCCCATCCAAGTTCAATATCCCTTAATAAAACATAAAACAAAGCTCAAGGACTGTTTACTTACTCTGTGCAAGTGTGGAAGAAAAATACGTGTTTCCTGGCTGTGCAGGACTATAGGGGGACCCAAAATTTAGCGACACCTAAGGGGATAGTGATACATGTGGGGGATCTCCTAAGGTAACCATCACATCTGTTGCCCCTAGCAACTGTCATTTGCTGCTGAAAGTGTCACGGACCCAGGCGGGAAAGTGGAATTGTGCTGTGCTGCTGGAATTGTGACTGCTACTGTGATTAAAGTGCCTTTGCTGATGCTATCACCCGTAGCAACCATGCTGGGCCTATCTAAAAGTCTCCCTGCTGCTCTGCGGGTGGCTGTTGTGAAAGATTATGCTCAATTTTTATCTGCTAAAGCCAGTGGAAAGTTTGTTGCTGTCCTGCTTGCTGTCACCCAGAGCAACTGGAGTGGCCCATCAGAATTTACAAGCCTTTTTGCTGCTCTACTGTGCTCATCGTTACCTGTATCAACCACGAAGAGCTACAGCACCTCTTAGGATTGAAAATGCCCTGTCGCCCACCAGCAGCTGAGGCCTACATTCTGCTACTACTAAAGCCTACAAAAATCGGTACTTGCCACGTGTTCTTGCTTGTCATTGACCAGAGCAACCGGAACAGCCTGCTACATAGTGCATTACAAATGTCCAAAGTGGCTGGAATTAATGAAGGTCTGCTCAACATTTTCTAGCGGGGAGTGTGTCCTGTGCCTTGCTGTTGCCCGTAGCAACCATTGTGGGCTATTACTGTTACTGCTACCACGAACACCCAGTCACCCAACCATGACTGGAGCCAAGGTACTGCACTCATCAGTGAACTGCATCTCTGTTACTGCCCAGATTCAGTACCTCACACGCTTGCAAGCCAATCAGCTCACTCCCTCTTGGAGAAGCAGGGGTTAACACAAGCAAGGGAAAGATTTTGCACAGCAGTCTCGCTGGTGCCAAAATGTCTTTGAGAGGGGCGTGGCCACACCCTCAAGAACGCCCAGTGCACCCAGTGTGCTGAGAGAGAGGGAGGAGTAAGATGCAGGGTGTGTTGCAAGTTTGTCCAAGACTTTTTCTGCTGGAGGTCACCTTGGTGGACACAGGAGTCCGCCTGGAGCATCACGGAGGCTTTGCCCTTGGACTGATCAATGGAATTTGCCCTGAGTGCAGGAGGCTGACCGCTTGATCGGAGCCTGGATCAAGTGTGGGCACTATGGAGAGCCTCTTAACAAGCTAATGCCCAGTGATCTGGCGCCTCACACCTACAGTGTGAACCAGCAGACAGGACTATAGACGGAGAGCCAGAAAGTGTCTGGAGATTGCAGCATCAAGCGGCGTTGAGTACTGGGACTGCGGCTCCCCTGCACCAACAGCAGATCCTTACAGCGGAGGATGGCTACCCTCTGTTACTTATTGTCCACCTGGAGATGCTGCTTACGGGCCAGTTCCATAAGTGCTGCCCAAGTGTAACCAACAGAAGTCCTGGAAATGCTGGCCTCACCCATCAGCTCTGTCCATACTGCCTGGAGGGAGCCAGTCTGTGAGAATGGCCAGTCCTCAGGTGAGCCAGTGGAGAGTGTCAGTGGTGGGGGGATAGATTGGGAGTCACCCAGACAGCTAGCTGAGTTTGGGCCCCAAGAGATCAAGCAGGAAGAATGGTTCCCAGAAGACTCAGAGGAGGAATGGGACAGTCAGGAAGTTCTCACAAACCAGACTGAGCTGGACATTCTTGCATGGCAGAGCCTTTCCGGATACCCACTCAGACTCAGCCAAAATCCTCCTCTCCTTGGCCTTGGACCAGGACCAAAAACACAATTTTAAAGAAATTGATCCTTCGGTCCCCACACTCTTGTGTACAGCCGGGATTGGGGGATAAGGAGCTGCTTCACTGCTTCTCTTGGTTCCATAGGGAGGTGCAGAAGAGAGTGGCTCTGGAATGGGGACTGGGCTACCATTATATCCCCCAGAATGTCATGGACATCATCAAGGAGTCCATGTCTCAGTAGGAGGATGACCTGGTCTGGGACTACATGCATGTCCCCGGGCCTCTAAGAGGACCCCATGTTGAGGAAGCTTGAGTCTGTTTCCAGGACATCGGGCAGGAGTGGAGCAGGGGCCGGCCCATTACAAGAACCAGGTGATGGTTGTCAAGGCAGGCCAGCCAAACCACAGCTATTCAGTGGCTGCCCGGAAGCCTGATGGCAGCATGGTAAGACTACCCAGCCCCTGGAAATACTACTGAGAGACTGATGCAGGATTCCAGCCCAGTAGGCTCCTGCTGTACTTCTACCTACTACTCTTATTTTTTTCTTTGTTTTCCCAGATGTGCTGGCCTGAGAGATGCAAGGAGACTGCCTAGCCTCATCATCCTATTAGGAGGGGCTCCTCCTTATGTCCCTATGTTAAGGACTCTTTGAAAATAAAAAAGGATATTTTTGTCATGCTGAAGTGCCTTGTAGTTAGTTTGCCAGTTTGAGGACTGTTTGTTTCTACTTTGCCTGTTTTTTCTCCTACTGTTCTGTAGGTATCCCAAGACAGCTGTCTTCCTTCTCAAGAACAAAATGAACTATTGCTTTTATGGAGGACTTCCTTTGAGAAGGAAGTGCTTCTTATAAATTGAATACTGTTAGTTTAGTCAATTGCTACTTTCAGGGGGAATGCTGTACTTCCCTTTCTTTATTGCATTGTTACTTGGAGAACCATTATTCAAATTTCCTCTTGTGCACCAACTGGGCCCCATCAAGTGCGCAGAAGAATCTTCACTGCATTTAAGAAAACCTTGGTTGTTTTGGGGTAAAGAGCTCTTTTCTTATTTCAGGCTACCTCCTTGTCATCAGGTCCTGAGGGCCCAAAGTGAGCTAGTCTACCTGTTTAATAGTACTATCTGCTCTCTGGGGACTATAAAGCCACCTCAGGTTTAAGGTATTGGGTTAGTTTCTGAAAAGCAGGCCCGCTAACACTAACTGAGACTCTGTGATGAGTGCTGTATTTTTCTTGTTTAAAGCAGTCACAAGTAATAACTCCCTGTGCACATGCCAATTCTGTTTATGCTGTGTAACCAAGCTACATTGAAGTTTGCTATAAACCTCTTAACAGTTTACTCCAATAAGTGTGTGACTCTACTTTTTTGGTGGTGATTTATTTCGGTTAAGAGTGTACTGTAGTGTCAGCAGCGGTTGAGCTTTCAGAGAGTGGTCCAGAGCAACAGGGAGCCAAGAAATAATCCAGCAACTCTTAAGGGGGTAGTGCTACATACATTTGACGATGTAAATATGTACATTACTCATATTTTATATTTTCCTACAAATATTTATTTGTACATATCCCTTTCCAAGTTTTTTCCTTTCTCCCCTCCCCTTTTCTGTATGGGAGCCATTTGTTTTGTTGACCCCCAGTTAATGAGTACATGGCTGTTTTCCAGCAGGGGGTGAATGTAGCACCCCACTAGTTAGCCAGGGGGAGCTAGTTAGGTTTTTAGTTAGAGGCTGGATAGTAGCCTGGTATGAGTCAGCCTGGAATGTGTCAACCAGGTAAATTTAGGTAAGGGCTGAGGGTTCTGCAGTTCAGTTTCCAGTTACCTCCCCCTGCTTGAGAAATTTCTACAAGGTAGTGAGTGGGGGTGAGGAGGGGCTGATCTGCATACACGAGGGACTCTGACCAATCCCCAAGCAGAAGGCTTGGCATGGGGTTAGTGCAGCCATTAAGTATGGGAGAGCCTGATCTGGAAGTAGTCAGTGTCAAGTGGAAGATGATGTGAGAAGGCTGGAGTGTGGAGCTTGAGAGGGAGGCCTACCTGCAGGCAGGAGCTGGGAAGGAAGATCTCTCAGCTTCAACCGTCCCCTGAGAGAGGATAGCTTGCAAAGTAGGGAAGGAGCCAGCAAAGCATAAGGCTTGAAGACAGCCAGCAACACAACAGGAGAGGACTGAGTGAGTAATCCTGCAAACGCAACTAGCTCTTCATCTGGGGCTGCTTTACAACAGTGGAAATTTCTGGGTCCCCTTGCTCAGGGATTCCCTCGTTGCCTCAGGGATTCCCTCAGGCAGCTGGGTGAAGAGAAAGATTAATCTGGGGTCTGAGGAGGTACACCAGAAGGGCTGGAGAGACTGTTTGTCTATGGACTTGTACATAGTTTCAAAGGAACCCCTCAATACCATCCAAGTTCAAAACCCCTTAATAAAACATAAAAGCAATCTCCAGGACTGTTTACTGACTCTAAGTGCAGGTGTGAAAGAAAAATGCATGTTGCCCAGTTGTGCAGGACTATAGGGGGATGCAAAAACTCAGGGTAGTGCTACATATACATGTGTAAAAGAAATTTGTACATTCTGTATAAAACTTTATTCTATTTTGTATGCTTTGCCTATTTATGGCACGCGGCACTAATAATGTTTTCATTACACGTTTGCATTATTTCAAATTCTGATTAGAAATTAGCCTGCATATGTATCGCCCCTTGTTACCATAAAAGTACAGTTGTAATATTAATGTGATACCTACATAATCATGTGTATTAAAGACTTTCAATTGTGCCGAATAAACAGGACAGTTATTTGGAAAGATGCTGAGTGTATATTTTTATGTCTGTTCCCTATTTCAGTAGTTAATAATTTTGAACCACTAATCAATATGGGTGGTGCCTATCTATAAAATATACAGAACAAATGGTGAGCTTTTGTCCAGGATGGATTTACAGGTGGCCATGAGAATCCGAAATGAGGAGCCCAAGATGACCTGGGAATTTCTGATAATCAGCCGGGTGAGGTAAGCCCTTTGCTTACATTTGAGTTATCAGGCTTCCTTGAATAGTAAGGCATTTTTGGGACAAAGGGTACCTATTTTACTCCCCTTAATCAAACTGTATTGATTGGTGGTTATATGTTATGTTGTCACTGTCTACTGTTCATCGTTATATATATAAGAAAAGGAAGAATAGTGCTGTTAACAGGTTATATGACGCACACGTCTGCTTTATAGATCTAGAGGCAAGAGGGTATAGGCACATGTAAAGAAGAGAGAAGACTGTCCAGCCATTATGGGCATTACATTAAGTAAAGGAACGAAGGGTAAAAGACCCTCAAAAATGCCCAGCGCAAGAAGAGCGCTAGAAAATATATGATCTGGAGGTACGGTTTTGCCTATACTGAGCCCCAAGATAAATGGTTAAATGGGTAATTGGGTTATCAAATCCAAAGGCACTAAGAATCATGCAGATTAACAGCTAGAAAAACCGCTATATATTTGAGCAAGATGGATCAAGAGTGATAGACAATGTGACATTGGACATAAAAGAGTTTATTTACTAAAACTGGAGAGTGCAAAATCAGGCTCACTTTTGTATAGACCAATCAGCTTCCAGGTTTCATTGCCAAAGCTTAATTGAACAAGCTGAGGTTAGAAGCCGATTGGCTACCACGCATAGCTGCACCAGATGAGTGCTCCAGTTTCAGTAAATCTGCTCCAAAGGGACATTTTGATGTTATGTTGTAGGATGAATTTGGGGTCAGGCACCACAACTAGTAAATTTTAAAACATGAGAAAAAGCCAAAACTGAGAAATGAGATTTAGATTGTACAGGAATACCAGACTTTATATGTGGTCTGAGAAGAAAGATGCGATGAGCACTATGGCTATCTGTCTCATCATAGGTGCTAGAGTATGATGAGTACGGGATTATACAATAGTACATGTGATGCAAGGGATATCAGAGAACAAAATAAGGAAAGTAGAATTTTGGGAGGCAAAACTAACTTAAAGGATAAGTTCACCTTTGGGAACATGTTACATGTTCCATCCGGTTTTGGGGTGGAACATGTAACATGTTCTCATAGCTGCAGCCCCACCTCCGACAAATAATACAGGGAGAAGTCTCCCTGTACTATCTGTCAAATTTGAAAACAGTGCGGCCGCGCTGAGCTTCACCCACACGGCCGCATCATTCATTCACGGACTTCCGTGAAAGAATGAACTGCAAGCCCTGACAGCCATAGTGGCTGTCGCCTTGTAGTTTTCAATGAACTACAACGGCACAGCGCTGTGGAGCTTGGTAGTAGTTCATTGAAGCTTCCTATCCGTATATTTGCTTGCTCGTACATCTCATACGGCATGCAGACATTCTGACAGGTCTGCAGGACACCTGCATGGCACCAGCGATCTACTGATCATCGGTGCAATTTTCCAGGCTCCTGTAGACAAAAATAATAAATGCACATTTTTTTACCTGCAAAATGTATTATTTTTGTCTAAGAGGTGAACTTATCCTTTAACCACTTGCCTACAGGGCACTTACTGTATACCCCCTTCCTGCCAATTTCAGCTGTCAGCGCTCTCGCACTTTGAATGACAATTGCGCGGTCATGCAACACTGTACCTATATGAAATTTTTATAATTTATTTGAGACAGATAGAGCTTTCTTTTGGTGCTATTTAATCAACTCTGGGTTTTTTATTTTTTGCTAAACCAAAAACAACTGAAGAGTTTGAAAAAAAAGTTTTTTCTTAGTTTCTGTTATAAATTTTTCTAAATAAGTTATTTTTCTCCTTCACTGATGTGCACTAATGAGGCTGCAGTGATGGGCACTGATGAGGAGGCACTGGTAGGTGGCACTGATGGGCATTGACAGGCATCACTGATGGGCACTGAAAGGCAGCACTCATATATGGCACTGATTGGTGCCACTGACTGGCACTGATAGACAGCACTGACTGGCACTGTTAGGTGGCACTGTTAGGCGGCACTGATAAGCAGCACTGACTGGCACTGATTGGCAGCACTATGTGGCACTGACTGGCAGCACTGATATGTGGCTCTGACTGGCACTGATAGGCAGTACTGATAGGCGGCACTGATAGGCAGCACTGACAGGCAGTGACAGGCGGCACTGACTGCCACTGATAGGTGGCACTGAAAGGCAGCTCAGATGGGCACTTATATGTGGCATTGATGTGCACTGGTAGGCACTGATATGTGGCACTGATTGGCACTGGCATTGATGAGCACTGACAGATGCATTGATGGACACTGACAGGTGGCACAGATGGGGCTACACTGATCATCAGTGCCCTGATGATCAGTGTGCATGTCCCCTCTGAGTAATGCTGATTACCGGTTCTCCTCTCCTCACGAGCTGTCAGCGTGACAGCTCGTGAAGAGAGAAATGCCGATAACCGTCATTCCTTATTTACATGCAATCAGCTGTGATTGGACATAGCTGATCACATGACAGAGCCGATCTCTTCAGCTCTTTCCTTTAATCGGTGATTCGCTGTGTCCCAGGGACACAACGCACCACCGATCGCCACGCTGCTCGCCCCCAGGGGCACTCACGCACGGTTAGAGTTGAAGGGCGTCATATGACATCCTCCCAGAACTAGAGAACTGCCTTGCGCCCGTCATTTCTTTATATGGCGGGCCGGAGGCAGTTAAGCAGGGAGATTTTGAGTTTGAAGAAGGTCAAAAGAAAGTGAGAGAATGATAAGCATGCGTAGTGTAAAAAATAGGAAAAATGTAAGTGATAACTTAAGTCCTGCAGATTTTCCTGCCTCATCTGCGGGGCGACGCTTATCCGATGGGGCCACTACCTTGTATACAGTGTGTGCCACTTAGGGGGGACTGCAGAAGGAAGCAGCAGATCAAGTTCCCCGGCCCCCGACGATTATCTGGGATATACAGACCGGCTGGCTATATTGTGGGGCTGACACTATTCTATGCTGTACATCTCTATGACTGTTGTGGATGAAGCCTAGGGATTAGATCGTGCGTGTCAATTTCACTTGATCTGGTCTGGATTCAGGCAGTTGAAGCAACAGCCAAGACCATCGATTGGGAATCAGTTGTATGGTAGAGACCAGGCACTGGGCTGGGAGAGAGAGAAATCCAACACCAGAGCCGGGGAGCCGAGAAAGAGGAGATGGGGGACAGTGTGTGAGTGGGGGAGAGAGTCGGAGCTCTATTTATATTGAGAGCTGAGAATCATCTGCTTGACAGGTCTACAGGTGGAGAGAGTGCAGTACCCAGCAAGTGGGGGCTACACAGATTGAGAGCATTTGACCTACACTATATTGCAAAAAACATCGGGACACCCCTGCAAATCTTTGGATTCAGGTGTTTCAGTCACCTCCATGGCCACAGGTGTATAAAATCAAGCACCTAGGCATGCAGACTGCTTCTAAAAACATTTGTGAAAGAATGTGTTGCTCTCAGGAGCTCAGTGAATTCAAGCATGGTACTGTGATAGGTTGCCACCTGTGCAATAAGTCCATCCCTGAAATTTCTTTGCTACTAAATATTCCACAGTCAACTGTATTATAACAAAGTGGAAGCAAATGGGAACAACAGAAACTCAGCCATGAAGAGGTAGGCCACGTAAAATGACAGAACGGGTCAGTGCATGCTGAAGTGCACAGTGCACAGAAGTCGCCAGCTGTCTGCAGAGTCAGTAAAGACCTCTAAACTTTGTGTGGCCTTCAGATTAGCACAATAGTGATGAGTCATGCTTCTTTGTCTGGCATTCCAATGGACGTGTCTGGGTTTGGCGGTTTCTAGAACGGTACTTGCCTGACTGCATTGTGCCAATTGTAAAGTTTGGTGAAGGGGGGATTATGGTGTAGGGTTGTTTTTCAGGGTTTGGGCCATTAGTTCCAGTGAAGGGAACTCTTAAGGCGTCCGCATACCAAGACATTCTGGATAATTTCGTACTCCCAACTTTATGGGAACAGTTTGAGGATGGCCCCTTTGTGTTTCCACATGACTACGCACCAGTGCACAAAGCAAGGTCCATAAAGACATGGATGAGTAAGTTTGGGGTGAAGGAATTTGACTGGCCTGCACAGAGTCCTAACCTTATAGAACACCTTTGGGATGAATTAAAGCAGAGAATGTGAGCCAGGCCTTTTCGTCAGACATTAGTGCCTAACCTCACAAATGCACTTCTGGAAGAATAGTCAAACATTCCCATAGACACACTCCTAAACCTTGTGGACAGCCTTCCCAGAAGAGTTGAAGTTGTTATAGCTACAAAGGGCAGGCCAACTCAATACTGAACCCCACGGACTAAGACTGGGATGCCATTAAAGTTCATGTGCATGTAAAGGCAGGCGTCCCAATACTTTTGGCAATATAGTGTATGAGAATATAGGTCTCTAACGAAGGTGAGCAGCCACTTTGCACATATGGTGGAGCCCATTTTTTAGATTTATCACAGTGGTGACATCTATGGGGATTGAGGATTGACCCAGCACAGATCTTCAGTAGATACACGGACTATTCATTAAGAATACGGACATTATATTATTATTTAAGTATTTATCCAAGCACATTTTTTATTATTTATGTATTCGTACACATAGTATGGACCAGCCCTATTCAGTGTTTGAAGCCTTAAAGAGGGAGCCACATCTGCACAATGGCTCTGGCATGTGTACCAGTCTTCACTAATCTTTACTTTAGCCAGCAGAAGGAAATGGATGTGTCAATACTACAAGTAGCAAAATCTGACACGGGAGAGTGGGGGAATCTGCATTGTAGAGCTGGACTTCCCTTGTCTCATCACACGGCTGTGACAGGGAGTGCTACACTGTGTGAGAATGTCTACAACGTGACCTGCCTGTTTATTGTGTTATTCACAGAGTGCTTTCCAGGTCTAGAGCTCCAGCACATTCTTTGGTGTGACCCAGTAATGAGTAAGCCAAGTGCATAAAGAGCTACTTTGGGCACCATTAATACTATTTCGCAGGAATGAAAAGCTGCATAATTAGATGGAGTGTAATGCATGCCTGCACACTCCTGTTCTGCATGAGGTAGCACATTCTTTCCACTGCTCCTTATTGCAAGAGACACAAAGTTTCATCACAGTTAGCCTGTGCTGTGTTACCTGGTCACCTCTGGCCATCTGAACCTCTCCCGATTGCAGTAGTCGATTCATAAGAGCTCATGGTTTTTTCTTGTATTAGAGCTAAGCTGTCCTTGGCTGGGGTGCAACATGTTGGATCCCAAGCACATAAAGCAGTCCCGCTGTATAGGGTTCCTCTGGCTTGTGAATCACAAACAGTTTCAAAGTTGCCTGCAATGTTCCCTCTCAAGGCTGCAAACAGCCTAGAACAGTGGTCTCTAAACTGCAGCCCTCAGGTCACATGCGACCCTTTGCTTGTTTTTATCCAGCCCATTGGGCACTATTTCATCCACTGATACTAATAGTGGGGCACAATTCCCTTCACCGACATTAATGATGGGGCACAATTCCTCCCACTGCAAGTCCCGATAGCCTTGGTGGCCATGTTAATTCTTGGAAGCTTCCTGTCAGAATATCTGCTTACCATACGGGATGTACGCAGACCAGGGGCAGACTGACCATTTGGAAAATCGGGCACTGCCCGCGGGCCCGGGGTCAGTAGGGGGCCCCATGAGATGCCCCTGGTACCTTTTTCATAGGCTTTTTTGAGTTTGGGCAAGGACACAGAGGCCCCATGATCCCTTATTGCCCGGGGGCCCCATGAGTTGTCAGTCCGCCCATGACCCATACTTGTTTGATGAGGCCTTTATTAGGAAGTAGACTGTTCCTACATTTGAGCTAGCAGTGTCCCATCTTCCTTTATATAATGTGCCAGTAATTTAGGATTTCATAGATAAATGTATGAAGACTGTAATTACACTCACAGGACACCCCCAGTGTAGGTTATCTAGACCACCTAGACCACCTAGAGAGTATCTAGATCTAGAGAGAATGGTCACCACAAATTCTGATTTACAACTTGGTGAAGACAGTTTAGACCTTAAAATGGTTTGATTTGCATTCTGAACATTTCAAAGTCAGTGCTGGATACCTGAAGTATCTGGGCTTTATCCTAGACACAGGATCATCCAGAGCTTTTCTTCAATAAGAGAAACTTCAAACTCTCCACTCCCAGACTCAGACTCTTTAATCCAAAGTTAACTGATTTTTCATTTCCGCAGGAGAGACCTGGAGCTTATGGTAGCCTCTTTTGAGGCAGTCCTATTTGCGCAGTTTCATTACAGACCCTACAACTCAACATCCTGTAGTTGTGGGGCAAATCTGTACAGTCTCTGGATAAACTGGTTCACCTGAAAGGTGTATTAAACTTAAAACAAAAAGTATAATATATTGCAGCTTACCAATCACTTGATTGGATTGAAGAGTCTGAGTAGTGGCTGTATTAGTTTTCTTTTTTAAGCTTTTGTTCCTTCTGTTTTTCCCTGGTTATCTGGCCAGTAACACACCTCCTGTATTATAGACATCATTCTGGGTGAATGAGCAAAGATGCAGATATGGACATCTGCATTGTCAGTCTGGGGAGGAGGGGAGAGTAAGAAGTACTAGCAGATTCAAATACAGTAACAAATTGAAGCTGAACTCCAGCTAATACTTTATAATCAGTTACAGCTATTTCTATGACACACATAAATAAAAGCTGCTCATTTTAAGCAACCCTGTGGGTTTTAAATGGTCTCATCCCTATAACTTCAAAAGAGCTTTTCAGCTAAAAAACAGAATTAGGGCCCAGACCACCAGATGAAAATTAAAGAAAGCCTAAAAAAGGAAAACAGCCATCACATCTCAGAATTGATAAGCTGCAATATAATAAATGTTTGCTTTTGTATTTAATACTGCTTGAAATCAAGATCCTGGTTGTCTCTGGCCTTTTGGCTCAGGAATCCATCTCTGAAGTTTAGGAAATGTCTTGGAAGATTGTCACAATGGACACCTGCCTTTTAGGCTCCTTGACTCCTTACCATAGGGGACTTGATTGGGAGATGGGATTCCTGCAGCATTCAACCTTCTGCAACTTTGGATGATCTTTTTTTCCTTACAATGCTGGAAATCCCTACTGGAGGGTCTTTTGAATACGATCCACAGCAGTGGCATACATCAAACATTCGGAGGGACCAGAAGTTTTGCTGCAGCATGAAAAGTGGAAAAGATTTTATGATGGGCAGAACTTCATGCTCCAGCCTTTGAAGATGTTCACATTCCAAGTGCAGACAATGGGCAGACACACTACCTCAGTTGGCAGTGCCTGGACCCAGGGAAATAGTCACTACAGCCAGTAAGTTGCAGAACTTATACAACAGGTGGGAGATACCAGATGTGGACGTCCTGGCCTCCAGGTTCAACAGCAAACTGGACAGGTTTGTCTCCAGGTGCAGAGATCTTCTGGAGGAAGCAGCGGATGCTCTGGTGGCTCCATGGGATTATTACAACCTAATCATTTCCTTTCCTTTCCTTCATTGAAACTCCTTCCTCACCTGCTCCATAGGATCAACTTGGAGGACATTCTGTAGACATTCATAGCTCCAGGCTGTCCCAGATGAATATGGTATTCCAACATGATAAGACTTCAGGCAGATGCTCTGTGGGCTGTCTCCTAGATTGGCCAAATCTTCTATCCAAAGGACAAGTTTACCATCCTGCTTCACAGCCTCTGGCTTTTAAGGTTTGGGTGTTGAAGTCCAAGTTTTGAGGGACAGGGGCCTCTCTGACAAGATGCTCCCCATGAAGTTGAAAAACATAGTCTTCTTCCTGTAAGGTCTACTATCACACATGGAAGACATATTATGCTTGCTGGGCACGCAGAAGCTTGCATCCCAGAAAAGATTCTGTGGGATATATCCTAACTTTTTTTTGCATTCAGGCCTGAATCTGCAAATGAGCCATGTTGGGACTGAGAGTGGTTATACCAAACTGGTCACTGTTTTGTTTTGTTTCTCAATGTCCAAATCCTCCTGTAGATGGCAGTATAACCCAATTGTCTGAGTTCTGTGTCCCTTGATGAACACCAAAAAAAAGGATTTTACAATGAGTACATAAATCCAGTTTTATTGCTATCTGTGTTCCAATCATTGAAATTAACCTTGTTTTTCAAGTTAGCTCCATTAGGAAATTTAGTTGACTGACTTAATATTCATGAACTGCTAATACTATTTAGCATACATTACATTTATGCTAGTGCCAAAACCTCTCAATTTATCTTAACATTTTTAACAACTTCCACTGATCCCTTGCAGCTGGATAATGGAGAACTTTAACAGTAATTCTGGACAGCCCCCTTGCAAGTTACACCAAGCTTTGTAAATCACCTCCCCCAAATGTACAGTACATCATTTTATTTACCCCAGTGCTCAGAATTTGGATTTAAAGTGTATATAAAGGCAAAACTTTATTTTATAGTTTTAGACATAGTGAGCAAGATTCTCTGTCAAGTTTTTATTGTCAAGAGGCAAAAATAGAAAAAGGGTTGTTACAAAACTCTAATATTTAAATATGCATACTTCAACATATCCACTCACAATGTAACTGACACGGGTTTTTTGGCAATTCTTGTTGTGATGCCATTTGAATCTAAATTTGCAGACGCTTTATAGTTTCAGGAATATTTTAAAATTCTGCCTTGCAGTGGGGCTGCAACCGCAGGGGAGAGGAGAAACACTTTAACTTATCTGATTCTCCACTCTTCAAATTAATGGTGCCCCCCATGGTCGAGAGGTGGACTGTCCTTCGGTGTCAACACATTCAATGCAGGGCTATGGATTTTGCTTTGGTCTTACTGATGTCAGGAGCCTAGACCAGTGGAACACGGGGCAAAAGGAGTTGCAGAGAACCAGTCTAAAAGGGAGCAGAGGGAAAGATCTGGAAAGTAAATCTTTTATTGTTTCCCTAGACATGAGCAATCGACCCTTGCAGTGCAGGCACAGCCCCACTGCAATGGATAATTTTCTAGTTGCCTGGAGTCAGAAAGAACTGTCTCTATACATGTTATAGTAGATGCATTTTTGTTCCTGTTATCTATATTATAACCAAATGTATATTACACTGCCTAGCTTAATGGGTGATAGGTAGGGCTTCACAGCTTTTTGGGTGTCATTGAAAATGTTTTCTATTTTAATATGTGGTGCTTTGGATGCCTTAACTTACCATTATGGATTTTATTGTAGAGCAGTAATGATAACGCCCAGCAAGTGTCAGGGCCAGCAATGATTACCCCCAGCAATAACCCTCAGTATGTATCAGGTCCAGCAACAACCCCCAGAAAGGCACAATAATTAACCCTCAACATTGCACACTAATAAACCCTCACAGCACAGTAATATACCCTAATCTTGACAAAATAATAAACTCCTATCAGGCTGGGCAGGAGTGTTCCAATCTCTCACGATTCAAGTCCAACATCCTGGGACTCAGAGCAATGAAACTAGCTCTGCGCCTCTGGACCCCCTTCTTAAGGGACATTTGATCAGGGTTCAATCAGACAATGCTTCAGCAGTGGCCCATATCAATCATCAAGGAGGTACAAGGAGTTAAGTAGCCTTAAGGGAAGTAAGTCTGATTCTCTCCTAGGTGGAGAACCACTATCCAGCAATCTCTGCTGTTCACAATCAGGGAGTGGACAATTGGAAGGCAGATTTCTTCAGACAACATCACCTGGACCAAGGGAAATGGTCCCTTCATTCCAACATATCCATTCTCCTATGTCAGAAATGGAGGATTCCAGATATGAACATCCTGGCTTCCATGTTCAACAACAAATTTACCCCGGTTTGTGTCCAGGACCAAGGATCCTATAGCACTAACATTAGATGCCTTGCTAATTATGTGGACTCAATTCAGGTTAAGTTATATTTAGAGGGAAGCCTCTACTGTTGTGATTCTTTGATTGCACTGAACTGGCCCAGAAGAATCTGGTACACAGACACTCAAACTTCTAGGAAACAACCCCTGGCCTCCTCCAAACAGGACAGGCAGACTTTCTCATGAATCTCTGTTCCATCCCACTTTTTAGTCACTGATTTTAAAGGCATGGCTGTTGAAACATAGGTCTTGAAGACCTGGGGAATCTTTGGCTCTGCAATTCTCACCCTACTCATATCCAGAAAGGTGATGTCACAAGAAATCAACTACTGTACCTGGAAATAATTTTTTTGCCTCCTGTGAACACAGCTTTCTCAATCCCAGAGATTACCCTGAATTCTGGTCTTCCTATGATTGGGACTTGACCAGAATCTAATTAAGAACTCTTAAGGGACGGGTTTCAGCCTTATCTATTCTATTCCAGAAACCTTTGGCTTCACTTTCCCTTGCTAGAATCTTTATTCAAGATGTCTCACTGTTCCCTCTGCCCTGCAGAAATCACCCTTTGTTCCCATTAGGTAACTCCTCTTGAGGGAACTTTCCTACAATGTGGTCCTCTTGGTGTCTATCATGCCTGTCAGATGAGTTCCTGTTTTAGCGGCTTTCTCTTGTACAGTCTTTCCTGATTCTCCAGAAGGATAAATTGGTCCTGTGTCTAAATCCCTCCTTTTTACCTAAAGTGATATCAATCTTTCACCTTAACAAGGACCTTGTCCTTCCTTCTTTGTGCCCTGCCCCAAATAAATTGTTCTCCATTAGCCCCTATCGGAAAAGCAGACTTTCGGTTGGTATTGTCAACAGGGTCTTGTATTGCTAGGTGGATAAGACAACTCATTGCAAGGACTTATGCTGTCAAAGATAAGGTACATCCAGTACCTATATGTGCTCACTCCACCAAATTGGCTGGAATTAACTGGTCTTACCGCTATTAGACATGTCACCCAGCTTTGTAAGGCTACCACTTAGTCTTCATTCCATATCTTCCCTATGTTGTCCCAGGACTCTGCAAAGGCAGCCTTTAGCCACAATGTTCCTTCAGCAGTCTATAGCACACAGGCTATGAATATTCAAGATATGCAATTTACAGATAAATACAAATTCCGATTGTTTCCCCCTTTAGTGTGATATTGGACAGTTCTGCTGGCTAAACTGGTGGGATCTCAGCTGATTGGATGAGGCCCCATAATAATATAGTCCCAACCTGGGCTTGTGTACTCTGTATCTGTTGCCAAGTATAAGTGGTTTGTTATTGCAGTCGTGGTAGGTTGCCTGCTTTCTCAATGAGAAGTACTACCAGGCACTACTGTCATGTATCTCTCATCAACCTTGTCTGATATGTCCGATCCTGTTCATAGAAGCCAAGTGTAAAGTGATTGTAAAGGCATATTTTTTTTTATAGGTAACAAACATATCATTCGTATCTGCTTTGTGTATTGGTTTTGCACAGAGCAACCCCAATCCTCTTCTTAGGTCCCCAGCTGGTGCACCTGGCTCCTCCCCATGCCGTGTGCCACCATAGCAAGCCAGTAGCTATGGGGGTACTCATGTGTGTTTGTGTTCATAAGACACACAGAGCGTGAATTGGCCCCGCCCCCCACTCCCTCCTCACTGGTTATGATTAACAGCAGTGGTCATGGCTCCCGCTGCTGTTTCTGAGCCAATGAGGAGGGAGAGAGCCGAGAGAGCCACTGGTCTTGTGCACATCGCTGCTTCGAGATCAAGCACTGGTAAGTATAAGAGGGACTGGGAGGGAGCTGCACAGAAAAGGATTTTACCTTAATGCAGAGATTACATTAGGCAAAAAAAAAAAAAATCTTCAGCCTTTACAACCACTTTAACAGAATAGGTGTATGATCAGACATTACGGAACAGTAACTTACAGTTTGCTAAACAGGTGCAAAGTTAAAAGCAACATTACCAAACAGATTTTGAATGGCAAATAACATGCATACACTGTAGAATAATGCAGAACAGGTAAAGGATGGAAAAACATGCATACACTGCAGAGTATGATTATGAAAGCTGCTCAAACAATGTCTCTGTGGCTTTTTCCCCTTCTGTCTTCACCTGGTGATCTTGCCAGTAACACACCTACTATATGAGACAACTCAGGAGCAATGAGCACAGGGGGTACAGCAGACACCAGGATTGTCAGTCGAGGGGGAGGAGGGGAGTGTAAAAGGTATTAGCAGATCCAATGCACGACATAGACGGGTCGTTTATCAGCCAAATTTTCATCCGCATGAAAAATCGGCCGATAATCACACCGTTAGTGGGGCCAGCCCGTCGGCTGTTTTTCGCAGATCTCCTCATTTATTTTTATCGGTCATGCTGGAAAATCCATGAAAAACATGGGTGGCAGCATCGGCAATGGGTTCAACCGATTTTCCGTTTATTGGCCGAAAATTAGACCGATAAACAGCCCGTCTATGGCCTGCCTAAAAACAAAAGAAATTGAAGCCAAACTCCAGCTCACACTTTATAATCAGTCACAGCAAACATTGTTTTCCTTTTGAGATAAAAGTTTAACATGACTAAATAAAAGTTGATTGATTGTTTGTTTTAATCACCCCTTAAATGGTCTGTCTCATCCATGTAAACTAATACATTTTGCTGGATAGCTTGTGCTTCTGAAAAACAGACCTACTATCTGGATCACCAGATAAAAATAGAAGAAAAAGCCTAAAAAAGGAAACTAATGCAGCCATCACATCTAAGAATTTGTAAGCTGCAATATTATAAATGTTTGCTTTTGGGTTTAATTCTGCTTTAAAGTGATACTAAAGTCTTGTTTTTTTTTTTTAAATAACAAACGTCATACTTACCTACTATGGTTTGGCACAGAGCAGCCCCAATCCACCTCTTCTTTGGTCTCCCACCAGCGCTCCTGACCTCTCCCTCCTGTTGGGTGCTCCCATAGCCTGTCAGGTGCTCCCATAGCAAGCAGCTTACTATGGGGGCACCCGAGCAGGTGCACTCCTGAGCTGCAGCTCAGCGTATCCATTCACACAAAGACCTGTGGCTCAGCCCCATCCCCCTCTCTTGATTGGCTCACTGGCTGTGATTGACAGCAGTGGGAGCCAATGGCAATGCTGTCAATCAGCAGTGAGAGTACCTAGGAAAACCAAGGCTCTCATGGACATCTCTTGATTGGGATGGGGCTCAGGTAAGTGTTGGGGGGGGAGAGGGGCTGCTACACACAGAAGGTTTTCTACCTTCATTCATACAATGCATAAAGGTAAAAAACCTTGAGCCTTTACAACCACTTTAAGCCCAAGTTGCTATACCTAAGTCAATTTTGCTAACCCACCCCTTTCAGGTCCAAATCTAAAAAGTTATTTTAAGATATTTTAAAATACATTTATTAGCAAACAATTGATTGCAAGCATTTGATTTTTAAGTTAGTTCTAGACTTGTAAATCTGGCACAGACTTATCAGTTCTATAATATTGTTTACTAAAGGTCCAATTGTGTATATATAGGTGATTTGGCAAAAAAAAAAAAAAAATAGGCAGAAATGGTGCTATTATTACTACCACACTTCTATGTTCGTTAAGTGTATGAATTAAAAAAAGGTAAATTAAACAGCTACTTAAATAAATAGTCCTGCTTACCTTTTTGAAGAATTCTGTAAATATACAGTGAAATTAAAAATTGAGGAGATTATATATACTGTATTCTGTTTCTAGATTACAGGTTAGATGGGAGGGCAGAGGGCATGTACATGACTCATTTGCAGGAATTTCCAATGGACAGCTGCTAAAACTTTATGACTTCCAGTAAAAGGGTTCACGTATGAAACATTGCAAGGAAACGTAGAAGCACTTGATTCATCCCCTTTGTAAAAGTACTCTGTTTCTGTAAAATCTCATAAACATAAACATAGGTTTTTTTCTCAGAGAATAAGTACAGGTAATCCCAGGCCAAGCTTGTTTCCACCCCTATCCACTTCCCAACTCCACCCCTTTTTATTAACCACTTTTGCTCCTGAGGATTTACCCCCCTTCATAACAGGACATTTTTTTTGCGTTACGGCACTGCGTTACTTTAACTGACAATTGTGCGGTCATGCAACACTGCACCCAAATGAAATTTATTCCCTCTTTTTTCCCCACAAACAGAGCTTTCTGTCGGTGGTATTTGATTGCCCGTGCATTTTTAATTTTTTGCGCTATTAAAAAAATTAAAATTTTGAGAAAAAAAAACAATATTTTTGACTTATTGCTATTAAACATGTCCAGTAAAAACATTTTAAAAATCAAATTTCATCATAAATTCAGGCCAAAATGTATTCTGCTAAAAAAAATACCAATACGTGTAAATTAATTGGTTTACATGAAATTTATAGCATTTACAAATGGTATATATACTGTGATTTTTCTTTTAATTTTTACTAGTAATGGTGGCGATCAGCGACTTATAGCGGGACTGCGGTGGGCATTCTGACACGGGGGGGGGGGGGAACTGACTTGGTGTCACTGACATCCTCAGTGACACCAATACAGTGATCAGTGCTAATAAAAAGCACACTGTATAATGACACTGGGCAGGAAGGAGTTAACATGTGGGGTGATCAAAGGGTTAACCGTGTGCTGTTTTACACTGTGTGGCTGTGTTTGTGCGTCACTGTAAGCACAGTGCTTTGCATGGCTGTGCAGAGCATTGTGCAGGAGCTGACATGGTAGAGAACGGTTTTGTTTACAAACAGTTCTCCCCCCCATCGGAGATGTTCAGCAATCTCCGGGCGCCGTTGAGTAATCACTGGCCGGGACGAGGTGATTAACGGCTGCGAAGCAACCTACCTGGAAATGCAAAATCATGTATATATACGTGATTTTGCGCACCCGTGCCGCCCTGCAGCACTACTTCTGCTATAGGGCGGACGGGAAGCAGTTAAAAATAATCCCCAAACAGGAACAATAAACTCCCCAGTAGCATTAAAAAATTCCCTAGCAGCAACACTAAATCCCCCAACATAGCAAATAATCCTGCAGCAGCATCAATACATCCCCAGTAGCAACAATACAGTAGCGCACTGTTTAATTGGGCAACTACCGGTATGTGGCAAATGAGGTTTAATGTTGACAAATGTAAGGTTATGCACTTGGGGGCTAAGAATATGCATGCATCATACATACTAGGGGGGACACAACTGGGGGAATCAATGGTGGAGAAGGATTTGGGGGTTCTGGTAGACCACAAGCTTAATAATGGCATGCAATGCCAAGCTGCGCTTTCTAAAGCGAGCAAAATCCTCTCTTGTATTAAAAGAGGTATAGACTCCAGAGAGAGAGATATCATATTACCACTGTACAAATCATTAGTAATACCTCATCTGGAATATGAAGCTCAGTTTTGGGCACCAATTCAGAAAAAGAACATTGGGGAACTGGAGAAAGTAAAGAGAAGGGCAACCAAACTGGTAAGAGGCATGGAGGAGCTCAGCTATGAGGAAAGATTAGAGGAACTGAATTTATTCTCTCTTGAAAAGAGCAGATTAAGGGGGGATATGATCAACATGTATAAATACATCAGTGGTTCATATAGTGAATTCGGTGTAGAGTTATTCACCTTGAGGTCATCACAAGGGAGCACTCTTTATGTCTGGAGGAAAAGAAATTGAATCTCCAAATACAGAAAGGTATCTTCACAGTAAGAGTTGTTGAAATGTGGAATAGACTCCCTCAAGAGTTGGTTCTGGCCAGCTCAGTGGATTGCTTCAAAAAAGGCCTGGATTCTTTCTTACATACACAGAATATAACTGGATACTAACATTTATAGGTACAGTTGATCCAGGGAATATCTGACTGCCTCTCAGGGGATTAGGAAGGATTTTTTCCCCTGCTGGAGCAAATTGGATCACGCTTTGCTGGGGGTTTTTTTTTGCCTTCCTCTGGATCAACCGTGGGTATAGGATTATAACTTTTTTTTCTTTTAATGGTTGAACTGGATGGACTTTTGTCTTTTTTCAGCCAGACTAACTATGCAACTATGAAATGAGGTGGTGCAGAATGGTGCAACGAATGTACAGCATTGTATACAAAATCGGTGGTGAAGAATAGGGAATGTCAGTTGGGTCTCTGGAGCTTCTGTCTGGACCACGAGTAAAGCATAGGCCTATGTGAATGCACTCCATTTGTGAAGTGGATAATGTGTGCAGAGACCAGGAGGATATTGAGGAGAGAACTAGGACTCGCATCTGTGCATGTGAACACTATGTGGCAGTGTTGCCAACCTCCCGAAGTATAATTTACTGATAGGACGCCAAAAAATTTACTGGCAGCACCAATTTCTTTACTGGCAAAACTCATGAAATTTTTTGAAAGAGCCATATTTTTTACTGACACTTCAAAAAAGTACATAAAATGACCGGTTTCAGTTCAAAACAGTGTAAATATCAATATTTAGGCTACAAACATGTAGCTAGTGTGGTTAGCAATGGGTTTTAGGGTATAACAAAAGACAAAAAACATATTTCTCCTTTTACATGAAGGTCAGGTTAATATAACCCAGCACAGAGTTTTCCCTCACATCAGAGTCTGCAGAATTTGCCCTTACACTGCAAGGGGAAACTCTGCAGACCCTGAAGTAAAGGGGAACACTACAGATCAACATGTAAGGGGGAATGTAGCAGACTTTGGTGTAAAGGGGAATTCTGATATAAGGTGGTTTCTGGTCATCCCCTTGCTAAAGAGTCAACAGTATTCCCCTTTATATCAGAGTTCCCACTTACATCAGGGTCTGCAGCATTTCCCTTTACATCAGGGTCTGCAGTTTCCTCTTGCACTGTAAGGAGGAATCCTGCAGACTCTGATGTAAAGAGGAACTATGAGGACACTGATTTAAGGGGTAACGCCAGGCACTCTAATGTGGGAGGGGGGAACTCTGGTGACCACAGACCACCTTCTGCAGAAGGTAAGGGGGGTTACTTATATAAGGGGGAACCTTTATATCAGTGCCTTACCTTACTATATTCACTCCCCCCTTACATCAGTGACCCCCCCCCAGACTGGCCTGGTGGCACTGTCACTGACCTTCTCTCAGGTGCACTGTGCAAGGCTCAGTCAGACGGTCCTCTCTTGGTTCCAGCTTTGCTGCTCTGGTTTTATCCTTTATTCCCCTCCCTACAGTCCACACACGTCTGACTTCTCCCGAGATCCCGGCTGTGCTCCTGCTCTTGACTCCTCTCCAGGATCCCCCTCAGAGACTGCAGACATTAACATTAGATGGTCAGAGACTGCAGACATACTACAGGAGATGATCAGAGAATGGAGACATGATGCAAGAGATGGTCATGTGACCAGACCCCTCAGTGACAGTCCACAGGCAGGCCAGGTCCCTAGTAACCCCCCTTCCTGGCTTAGGGACAGGAGGGCAAGAATGGGCACACATGAAACTGAATTTGAATTGCAAGCAGCACAGATGATGATGACCTCACCTCCTTCAGTGACAGTCTCTCTCCACCGCAAGGGCTCCATTCTAGACTGTCCGGGGCCCAGCTCCCATCCATGGTCCACCACAAGGCTGTGCTCCAGTTCTAGCTCCCGGACGTTTTTATGGCAATTGGCGGTTACGACAGGAAATGCACCAGCCACCAGGATGTCATACTCAGGCACTGCCTCTTCCGACCTGCCGCATGAACACAGTAGCAGCACACAGAGCCTTGGACGGTCAATCGTCCAGCTCCAGATCTGTGCATGCACAGTTACGAAATAGTCACATTTTTAACAGGCCCTCTTCTCCTGTCACCAACATTTATGGACAGGAGAAAACTGCCCGGTTTTCATAAACAGTCCGTAAAATAACAGACAGTTGGCAACACTGGTATGTAGTTTGAGCTGAATATGGCGTGATGCCCTGAGACCCTGTATGTACTGAATAGGTGGGGCCCAGCTGCGTGTGTAAGCCCCTTGGAAAGTAGTTGAGGCCCTGCCTTACAAATGTACAGCATAGTATATGGAATGAGGTGTTGTGAAATAGAGAACATACAGTACAGTGTGGCACATGGCATGATCTTGGCTTCTTCAGGCCTTTAGTAGTGGGAACCTGCAATTAATTGCATTGATAGCTTAGCAAATAGGGCCCCCAGAAGATAAGAGGTATATGCCCCTATAGTTAAGAGGTGCCCAGGGGCGGACTGACCATTTGGAAACTCGGGCACAGCCCGAGGGCCCGGGGTTAGTAGGTGGCCCCATGAGATGCCCCTGGTACCTTTTTCATAGGCTTTTTTGAGTTTGGGCAAGGACACAGGGGCACCATGATCCCCTATTGTCTTGGGGCCCCATGAGTTGTCAGTCCGCCCCTGGAGGTGCCCCATTCAGACCCCTTGTCAGTGCAGAACCAGAGCGAGGAGGAGCAGCGTTGTCACTCAAGGAAGGAAATGTGTTAAGACTATATAACATCTCCCCTTCTCCATAACAGAATGTTATCAGCTCAAAAAAGTTCTGGCTAGGTGAACAGTTTTTTTTTTTTTTAATTGTGAACAGATATAACAAAATACTATCAATGGTATATTTAACATACCATAAGGGAGCAAGTAAGAGCAATTTACTGTTATATGCTTGTTTTATAATCTTATTATATTCTTCCTAGTCTGGCAGATCCCAGTGATGTTCTAAATTCATACATTCTCAGGAAGAGACTTAGGAAATCTTGCTTGTTTTATGTAAATGTTGGAACATCCTCTGATATTGTTAAAATAAGATTTATACTTTTCGCCCCCTAGACCAAATGTCTTCATTCCCTCCTGTGCAAGTCTTAAAGGATAAATTCACTTTAAAAAAATAAAATAAATGCACATTTTTTTTGCAGGTAAAAAATATGCATTTTTTTTGGAGCCTGTAAAGCATTGCACCAGGGATCATCAGATCGCTGGTGCCATGCTGGTCTCCTGCAGACTGTAAATTTAATCTGTGTGCTCATACCTTGTAGTTTAACACTGACAGGAAGACTCAATGAACTACCACAGCGCTCAAGAGCAACGTGGTAGTTCATTGAAAACTATAAGCTGACAGCCACAAAGGTTGTCAGTACTTGTAGTTCATTCATTCACAGAACTCTGTGAATGAATGACGCGGCCATGCGGGTGGAACCCAATACAGCAGTGCTGTTTTCAAAAAGTGACAGCTAGTATGGAGAACTTCTCCATGTACTGCCTTCACAGGGAGAGGGGGGATCGGGCAGCGGTGAACCTATCCTTTAAGCTGGCCATACACTGTTTTTTTTTTTTTTTTTTTTGGAAGGCCAGTGGGCCAAAAAAAAAAAGGCGTCTCCATCCACACAAATAAGTTGGATGGAAAAATCCCTCTTGCTGGGACATTGCATTCTGACAGCAGCAGGAGTTGCTATCAGAATACTGTGGGTGGCTGCAACCAATGATTGATAACGTTTTCCAGCAAACAACTGATATCTGTCAAGGAGTGGCCGCACACTGATCCCTGCTGAACCAGCAAATTTCAATTAGTGTATGGCCAGCTTTAACCTGCAATCACAGCCAAGCAGAGCATATTCCTAGTGACTTTGAAGTGTTTTTGGGGGGGCATTTTTCAAGCTTTGTGCAAATGTTTTTGCACATGTATCAGGTTTAGATGCAGGTTTGCTGGGCTGGGCAAGGGGTGGAGAGCAAAGAAGTAAAGGAGTTTTTCAAGAGCAAAAACACATGCATTTGTGCGTCACTCGTATTACAGGCACACCCACTAAAGTATAATGGGAAAAAAGAAAGGAAGTACCAAGTGCAGTGAGGTTACCACAGTAAGGGCAGCTCCAACTACTCATCCGACCAGCAATGAGACATGAGCAAAAAACAACAAATAAGCCCTGTGGAAGTCAATAGAACCACAAGCCCAGAAAAAATAAAAACAATTCACTTTAACCACTTGCCCTCCAGAGGATTTACCCCCCCCCCCCCCCGTCCTGACCAGGCCATTTTTGCAATACGGCGCTGCGTGACTTTCACTGACCATTGCACAACCATGCAACGCTGCACCCAAATGACATTTATGTCCCTTTTTTCCCACAAATAGAGCTTTCTCTCGGTGGTATGTAATCGCCTCTGCAGTTTTTATTTTTTTGTGCTATAAACAAAAAAAGACCGAGAATTGTGAGAAAAAAAACAATATTTTTTACTTTTTGCAATTAAACATATCCAGTAAAAAAAAATTAAAAATCAAAATTTCCTCAAAAATATAGGCCAAAATGTATTCTGCTACATGACTTTGCTAAAAACAAAATCCCAATACGTGTAAATTAATTGGTTTACGTGAAAGTTTTAGTGTCTACAAATGGTGGTATATATACTGGAATTTTTAAAAAATTTTTTATACTAGTAATGGCAGCAGTGACTTATAGCAGGACTGCAGGACTGCGGCGGGCATTCTGACACTGGGGGGAACTGCCACTGACATCCCCTGTGACACTAAAATAGTGATCAGTGCTAATAAAAAACACTGACACTGTACTAATGACACTGGGCAGGAAGGGGTTATCATCTGGGGCAATCAAAGGGTTAACTGTGTGCTGTTACTAGGGAAACATACTGCTTTGCAAGGCAATACAAAGCAGCATGTTGGTGCTGACAGGGGAGAGATCTGTGTTGTTTACACACAGACCTCTCCCCTGTCAGTGTTCCTTGGCAATCGCCAGGTGCCGACGGGGAATCTCTGAACGGGATCCAGTGATCGACAGCTGTAGCCGCTGTGATTTTGGCAGCCCTGCCATCCTGTAGCTGTAGTTCTGCTATAGGGCAGTCAGGAAGCGGTTAATGTAACTCATAAGTGTGCAACATTTGGAAACACATAAGTAAACGCATATTAAAATTAAGAAATGTAAGTTGAAAAGGTCAGCTAAAATAAATCACACAATGGTATGGATATCCAACTCCTCATTCAAACCTTGAGGAGAAAGAGTGCCCAGCTTATAAATCCAAATTGTTTCTCTCCTGCATAATACCAAAAATCTTTCATTTTCAGTAAGAGACCCCTTGAGAATACGCTTGATAGCTAGTACAGACAGATCTTGGGTGTTCTTCCCATGTTCTTTCGTTTATCTATACCCTCTTCGATGAGTCTATGGTGCTCACCTATTCTTTTGTGCAATGTGCGTTTTGTCTGTCCAACATAGAGGAGACCACTAGAGCACAGCAGAACATAAACCACATACTCGGTAGAGCAAGTGATAAACTATTTAATTGAAATATCATTATTGGAGCTATCATTATTGGAAGACTGACCATGATTAATAATTGGCACATTAGGCAACCGCATTTTTTAGAGAGAAGCGCCTCTAAGTGCAATAAGTCTTTTAATTCAAGTCTAAATGGAGAAACACTCACATGTGTGAAGTAATCATAAGCATAAAAACCGTGGTTAACAATAGTGAACGGTGGGGTGGTAACCCGGGTGAAGAGCCGTCATCTTACTGCGATGTGGGGAGGTCAGCTCTCGGCTGGAACAGCGTGGTGGCTAGAAGGGAACAGCGGTGAGGTCGGCCTGCATGCACGTCCTCCCTCAGAGCCGGATGGAACGCACGCTGGAACGTGGCGGCGGCGTGGCCGTGATGACGTCAGATCCCAGGGTGCACTGCGACGCGTTTCGGAGCATGCACTGGCCGTGGAAGGCGGAAGTGCACTCCTTTTTCAAGCAGGGGGAGGTGGATGAACAGGGGTGAATATATAGGGAACGTGAGTCTAATTGATCAATTAACCAATTAACCAGTGATTGACCATTGCTGTCAGGTGAATAGTGTAAAGTCATGGATGTTAAATGGGGGGTAAAGGAAACCAAATGGAAAAAAAGAGAGGATGTAATAAATAAGAAAACAGAAGACGAAAGAAAAATGATGAAATGAAAAAATGAAAAAAAAAAAAAAAAAAATTAAATGAAATGAAATTTTTTTATCGAATTTTTTTTTCTTTAATCAAATTTTTTAATCGAATGTTTTATCGAATTTTTTTTTTTTTTTTCCCCTTTTGTATTCTTATTACCCCCATCAACTTTTTTCACATAGTTTCTTCGATTTTCAGCTGTTCAAAAATCTTTTATTAATGTCATTTTTCATTTCATTAATTTTTTTTTTTTTTTCAATTTTTCTTTCTTTTTTTAATTTTTTTCATAATTTTTTTCATTTCATCATTTTTCTTTCGTCTTCTGTTTTCTTATTTATTACATCCTCTCTTTTTTTTCCATTTGGTTTCCTTTACCCCCCATTTAACATCCATGACTTTACACTATTCACCTGACAGCAATGGTCAATCACTGGTTAATTGGTTAATTGATCAATTAGACTCACGTTCCCTATATATTCACCCCTGTTCATCCACCTCCCCCTGCTTGAAAAAGGAGTGCACTTCCGCCTTCCACGGCCAGTGCATGCTCCGAAACGTGTCGCAGTGCACCCTGGGATCTGACGTCATTACGGCCACGCCGCCACCACGTTCCAGCGTGCGTTCCATCCGGCTCTGAGGGAGGACGTGCATGCAGGCCGGCCTCACCGCTGTTCCCCTCTAGCCACCACGCTGTTCCAGCCGAGAGTTGACCTCCCCACATCGCAGTAAGATGACGGCTCTTCACCCGGGTTACCACCCCACCGTTCACTATTGTTAACCACGGTTTTTATGCTTATGATTACTTCACACATGTGAGTGTTTCTACATTTAGACTTGAATTAAAAGACTTATTGCACTTAGAGGCGCTTCTCTCCTTTTTCTCATCTACAGAAGTTGCTACAGCTTATTTGGAAGCCTTGCTCTCAGTGCCACACGGAATCCTACGCTCTTCATACAGTAGCCACTAATACCACGATCACCCCATACTACCATTTCCCAGGACTTTGCAGTGTTTGTGCTGTTACAACCCTTCCTCATTTTTCTGAACCGCATTTTTTACATTGGCATATGCCAACACGACTGTCAAAAACGTTTCTGATATCTGTGGAATGTTTCTTAAAGTGAAACTGTACTGCATCTGAGTACCACAACCAAAAATTGCCATTTAATTCATTGTTAATATCCAAACCAAACTCACCCATCCATCCATGTTTCCATGCTTTTTTTTTGCTGAGAAATAATTTTGAAAAACACCCCCTGGCATTTCTGGCAGTGGCCATCTTGAGTAGGGGCAGATGATTCATGTAGCATTTACTTCCTGAAATCCATCTGCCCTTAGCTTAGGCATTGGCTGAGCTGAGAATGCTCCCTCTCCTCCTAAAGACTGCTGGTATGTATCACATTATTTGCCTAGACATGGAAACCAGGAAGTAACTGAAGAAATGTAAAATAAAAGTTTAAAACAAGTAAATATGATATACTTTCCTATCCATTTACTAATGCTAGCAGTATAAGGATTACAAATAGTCCATGTTGATTGAGAAAGCGATGTTCAACTTTAACAGGTCTTTTAGGCTTGCTGGGCACAATAATATTTCTCAAAGTCCATGCTTGTCGAAATGCAATATGGGGTACTGGTAGTAACTGGGTGCCTAATTTTGGGTCAGAGCCTAAAATATGCCAATGTTTTCTGAAGATATTGGATATGGTTATATAATTGCCATTAAAGCCTGTGATTAATCATATATTGTTATCCTGGAAAAATTTGATTTACTATTGGTGGGAAAATTACCTAAAGATTCATAAGCATGTCCCTTTTCTTTGAATTTATTGATCAAAACGCTACTTTGTGAGACATAATCATGGACTTGAGAGCTGACTTGATCTGTTTTTTTAATACATTTTCTGTTTAGCTTTAGAGGAGTTAGTCATAGAGGGGTTAATATCTGTGGGCAATCATCAAGGATGACATACTCCCCCGGCCCCGCCTATATATTTTTTGATTGCCGGCACCTAATTACTTGAGCTGAGGAAGCCCCCAAAACATGTTATCATATCATGGCTTCTCTGCTTTGGTTTGACATGGTTTCAGTGCTCTCCAAGACTTCTAGTTTGCCCTTACTAGACGATGTTCGGGCATTCTGCTGCCAGGTGTATGACAGCACATCCGGTTCCAGGACACATGACTTCTGGCGGATGCTCCATCTCAGTTACCCCGGTGGCTGTAATCCACACACTTCTCCCACTATCCTGAGGTTCCTGGCTGTAATCTACTGTTGGGTCCAGGACCATGTGTCATCCTTCAGCTTGTGGGGTTATGTGTTTCCCCACTTTACTGGCTTGGTGATGTATCAGTCTGGGTACTCCTACAGGTCATGTCTTAACTTTACATTAAAAGTTAATTTTGATTTTATCTGTACCCTGTGCTTGTGGCTCTATTGACTTCCGCAGGGCTGGGAGTGCTCCTTTATTTGTTGTTTTATGGGGGGAAAAGCCTGTATAAAAACATGTATGAAAAGCTCATGCTCTTTTTTTTTTTTTTTTTTTTTTAAGAAAAGGACCTAGAGAGTAGGGCAACTGAGCATACAACTGAGAACAGGGACAATTAGCAAGAATGAGATTCTGCATGTTGAGCGTAGTCAGGCCTAGAGAAACAAGCTTAAAATGATCAAGTATGATAAGGAACGTAAAGCCAAGTTCCACCCAAAAGAGGAAGTTCTGCTTTAAAGATTGGTCCCCTGCTCTCCATTAAGGATTGGCACCTTTTGGGGAGTGGGGGGGAGCAGGTACCCGAAATTGACAGGTACCCGCTCCCACTTCCGCTGCGATTGCCTAGGTGATCGGAAGAGGAAGTTGTCTTCCTACCCTCCCTCCCTGTAGTCTTCTTGGACACGTGACAGGTCCCAGAAGATGACGGGGCCATTCAGGAAGCACATCGCTACTCACGCATGCGCAATGGACACCCGGCTGTGAAGCCGCAAGCTGTCACAGCTGGGTGTCCACACTGAAGATGCTGGCCTCCTGGAATACAGGACGGCCGGTGAAACGGGCTGCAGCAGGGGCACCACGGGATCGTAGGACAGCTGAGTGGCTGTTTTTTTAAAAGTCAGCAGCTACAGTTTTTGTAGCTGCTGACTTTTATTTTTTTTACAGAGTGAGTGGAACTCTGCTTTAATATCACATGTTGTAACTACACAGGGCACACCGAGATTGAGGGTACAGAGTGTGAAAGAGAAAGTATTGCCTTTGTACATAGCTTATTGCAATAGCCTACCTTTGTCCTCTTGGCACACATAAAGGTGATAAAGTTTTTTACAGCTAAATAACCTTGGCACTTTTTACCATATTCCTGTAATTGCTTTAATTTATTTTCAGTTTTGTTTAACAATTCGATTGCTATTCATGCAAATTACCAAAAGATAGAAATTAGTATTGGTTGATGGTTTTATAGTGTTTGTATGACACATAAGGTATAAAACTGGTTTCAATAGATATTCTCATGCCAATGTAAAAAAAATGTTGATCAGAAACCTTGGCATGGTTGCAACTGTCAAAAAGGAAATCTCTAGTGTTTTTATTTTCCAGGATTAAAGGTTCTCACTCACATCCGTATACTTGGCACATGGGTGAAAAATATGGCTTTTGTAGTGCCTGGAAGGCACAGCTGCCGCATACTTTGCCCGTAGACCGTACGCAGCTATATGCTTGTAAAGGCTGGCATTCACCTATTTTTAAAAATCTAAAATTGACATTTTAGGTATGTTTTCCTGTGTTTTTCTTTCAGAATTAAAATTAAAAAAATGTAAACCATATTTTTTGTTCTGTTTGGATAAATATGCCAAAATGCTTGTGAATATGTCATATATATTACCTGCGGTCATCAGGTGTTAAAATTGAGTCAGTTCTCTTTCACAGCAATAAATTCTACACCCCCAATCATTTCTCTCTTCATTGCCATGTGCTGAAGACTGACTGGTCAGGCAGCACATTATGGCACATACTGGCCTTGCTCATCCTCCCTTCTCTTATATAACTGTTCTTTTAGCTGTTCAAGGCTAATTAATACCTCTCAATTACACACAAAGGGTTATTTACTAAAACTAGAGAGTGCACAATTTGGTGCAACTCTGCCTAGAAAACAGTCAGCTTCCAGGTTTTATTGCCAAAGCGTAACTGAACAAGCTGAAGTTAGCAGCTGATTGGTTACCATGCACAGCTGCACCAGCTTCTAAGTTCACTAGTTTTAGTAAATCTACCCACTGCGCCTCCTACCTCTCTATCAGACACAGCGCTTAATGCATTTTACACAGAATGCCTCATACCTCTCCCTCAGCATACACAGAAATATCCTATCCAAGGATTACAGAACAAGTCCAGCTGACTGTGACCAACTACTACTTGCTACTCTGGTGACTACCAACAAAAGAAAAAGAATCTTTGGTGATTTTCTCTTTTCTGATTTCTGTGTAGATTAGTCATATCAAAAGCGATGAAATAGTGTGGTGATTTTAGAGAATCAAGGGTGGTAAAAACCGGTGGTTGAACGGCATTTTTACTTATCTCTAACCGCCCCCTGTTAATATACACTGCTCAAAAAAAATAAAGGAACACTTTTTAATCAGAGTATAGCACCAAGTCAATTAAACTCCTGGGATATTGATCTGGTGAGTTAAGTAGCAGAGGGGGTTGTTAATCAGTTTCAGCTGCTTTGGTTTTAATGAAATTAACAAGTGCACTAGATGGGCAACAGTGAGATGACCCCTAAAACAGGAATGGTTTTACAGGTAGAGGCCACTGACATTTTTTTCCCTACTCATCTTTTCTGTCAGTTTTTCACTAGTTTTGCATTTGGCTAGGGTCAGTGTCACTACTGGTAGCATGAAGCGATACCTGGACCCTACAAAGGTTGCACAGACAGTCCAACTCTTCCAGGATGGCACATCAATACATGCCATTGCTAGAAGGTTTGCGGTGTCTCCCAGCACAGTCTCAAGAGCATGAAGGAAATTCCAGGAGACAGACAGTTACTCTAGGAGTGCTGGACAGGGCCTTAGAAGGTCCTTAACCCATCAGCAGGACCAGTATCTGCTCCTTTGTGCAAGGAGGAACAGGATGAGCACTGCCAGAGCCCTACAAAATGACCTCCAGCATGCCATGGGTATAAATGTCTCTGACCACACAATCAGAAACAGACTTCATGAGGGTGGCCTGAGAGCCTGACGTCCTCTAGTGGGCCCTGTGCTCACTGTCCGGCACCATAGAGCTCGCCATTGAACACCAGAATTGGCAGGTCCATCAGTGGCGCCCTGTGCTTTTCACAGATGAGAGCAGATTCACCCTGAGCACATGTGACAGACATGAAAGTCTGGAGAAGCTGTGGATAATGTTATGCTGCCTGTAACATCGTTCAGCATAACCGTTTTGGTGGTGGGTCAATGATGGCAGATCCCAGAGGGAGGCATATCCATGGAGGGATGCACAGACCTCTACATCCTAGACAATGGCACCCTGACTGCCATTAGGCATTGGGATGAAATCCTTGGACCCATTTTCAGACCCTACGCTGGTGCAGTGGGTCCTGGGTTCCTCCTGGTGCCCGACAATGACCGGCCACATGTGGAGAGAGTATCCAGGCTGTTCCTGGAGGATGAAGGAATCGATACCATTGAATGGCCCCTACGCTCGCCTGACCTACAGATGAAACTAAAAAAATTTGAATATCGTACAAAAGTTCATTTATTTCAGTAATGCAACTTAAAAGGTGAAATATATGAGATAGACTCATTACATGCAAAGGAAGATAGTTCAAGCCGTGATTTGTCATAATTGTGATGATTATGGCTTACAGCTCATGAAAACCCCAGATCCACAATCTCAGAAAACTAGAATATTGTGAAAAGGTGCAATATTCTAGGCTCAAAGTGTTCCACTCTAATCAGCTAATTAAGCCATAACACCTGCAAAGGGTTCCTGAGCCTTTAAATGGTCTCTCAGTCTGGTTCAGTAGGAATCACAATCATGGGAAAGACTGCTGACCTGACAGTTGTGCAGAAAACCAATATTGACACACTCCATAAGGAGGGAAAGTCTCAAAAGGTAATTGCAAAAGAAAATTTTTTCGCTATTGAAGCATCTTGGTCTTCCATAACACCTCAGCAGTGCCACAGGCTGATAGCTTCCATGCCACACCGCATTGAGGCAGTAATTGCTGCAAAAGGGGCCCAGGAGTTGGAGAACATGATGTCACCCCCCACTTTTAAAGTGTTACTAAACCCAGGACCCTGTATTCACTGTATCTGGTCTCCCACAGTACATGGAAATGCAATTATTTTAGTAAATATAAACTGCTAAATACCTTTTTCCTCCACTTTCTTACCAAGTTCTGGTAGGCTGCAATAATATAAATTTTTGTTCTCAGGATTACATAAGCATTAACATTATATTAAAGCTGAACTTTGGGTACAAATTTTCTTTCACTTTTTTTTGAAAGGTCATTTCTTCTCTTCAAGCAATACCGGTCTCTCTTTCAATATAGGTGTCCAGCCACTGAAAAATACCACCTTGATTACTGCAGGGCTCAGTGTCCCTTATTTCCATTTTGCACAACAGATGGCTGCTTCTTACTCCAGGTAGCCAGTCCTGTAACTCTCCAGACTCCTGCTCTCTCCCACCCACTAAGACAACCCATACAGTATACACTTTTTTTTCGTCCAACCAGCTTGTTGAATAAAAAAAAAAAAAGAGGTGGATGGGGGAATCGCTTCCACTGCTATTATGCTCTGATGGTGGGGAGCCGTCATCGCTGTCAGAACACAATCATCTGTGTTGCCAGCTGTAGTCGGTGGCACTGATCATTCAGAAAAAATGACAGGGTGGCTCAATAGAAGTCAGTTGATAGATCAACTTCTGTACAACCAGGGTGCCCGTGCATGGATCAAAATCTGTCCAGTCCCCGCTGAACCAGCTGAATTTCAATCCATGTACGGCCGGCCGGCTTAAAGCCTGGTACACACAGGTAGTTTTTTTTTTCCCATTCAACTCTGGGCTGAAAAAAAAAAAACCAAACAATGCAATGTTAGTACAGTAATCTCCGCGCTGAGCTTTTGTGTTCTGATAGAGGGACTGCCCCTGCGCCAGAACACCCCAGTCAGTGCTTGTAGCCATTGGCTGCCAGCACTGATGGGATGCTGACGGGATGCTGGTTTTCCAGCATGCCCCCTGTACTGAAGCTGGCCAGACTGCTCTACGCACGGGCCGAATGTTGGCTGCTTTCTGTTGAACCGGCTGATATTCGGACTGTGAGACAGGGTAGCTACATCACCAGACCAGATTAAAATAGGTAAGTACACAAATCCTTTTTTTACATGCAGCATAGCTAGGAGGAGGGGGGAGGGAATGTTTTTAAGAATAGTTAGAGTTAGCCGTTTCTTCCACTTTAAACCATCGACTGGCAGACAAGAAGTGAAAGGACCTCAGGCGACCCATAAAAGACCAGTTAGACATGCCTGCTGTAGAGCATCCTTGAAACTGTGTCAGCGCATGGTGCCTTTTGAGAGAGCTAGGTGTGTGCATGATAAAAACATCCATTGGCAGACAAACAAAAAGGCAAGGAGTCTAAACTGTGTACATTAAAAGATAATAATATGTGTGAAGAGACATTGTCACTTTGCCCATGCAGGGCAAAATAATGGTGGCACTGGAAAGGACATCCACCAGCCCTATCTCTATACTTTACCTGCACTCCCTCACAACTCTTTACTTCTCTACAGCTGGTGACACTAACTGGCACTTCCGAGTGGGGGATTGTGTGACCTACTACCTTATATCTTTGCCTGGACCTAGCATCTGGTAGTACATGAGTGGGAGAGCAACTTTTCTACTTCCTAGGGTCGCCGACAAATCATATCTAAGCATTGGCTGCAGCACAGCAAGGAACTGTGAGGAAGCACAGGTAGGGTATGTATATAAAAGTCAATGGATGACCTTTCCAATGACATTATCACATCACGATGTCATCTTTAGCAGTTGCTGGATAAGGTCTTGGAAGTCAATATATCTTTTATAGACAAGTATATCTAGCACTGTCTAGATGGGTACCCCACAACAAAAATCTGTTATGGACCTCAGATAAATTATTATTACAGGTACTTATATAGTGCTGTCAACTTACACAGAACATTACATATATATTGTACATTCACATCAGTTCCTAACCCTCAAGGAATGTACAATCTAATGTCCCTAACTCACATTCATACATATACAGTACATACTATGATCAATTTAGGCAGAAGACAATTAACTTACCAGCATGTCTTTTTGGAGTGTGGGAGGAAACCAGAGTACCCAGAGGAAACCCACATAGGCACAGGGAAACCATGAAAACTATAGGCAGGTAGTGCTGTGGTTGGGATTCAATTCAACACCCTTCGTGCTGCCAGACGGAAGTGCTAACCACCTAACCACTGTGCTGTGATAAATGATTGTTTACACAAAAAGTTTGTCATTACCAAAATGCATTGAAATATTTATTTACTTGCAGAATACACCAGCAGGCCACTTTATGCACAATACTTATCTTGATGTTAAAGTCAGTTTTGATCTCTTTAAATATTCTTAGAACTTCTTGGAAGTGTCTCTGCTGAGCACTGTGCAGTGGAATTCCATTATATGGAACTGAAATCTTTCACAATTCTTTGTCCTGAAGTGAGCTTTGATTCAGGGGGACCTTGTCTAATGCACATACTGAGGTTGATTTACTAAAGGCAAATAGGCTGTTCAATTTGCAGGGGAATTTTTCCCAGAGCTTAGTGAATATGGCGAAATTTCAGTTTGCAAAGAATACGCAGTCGCATGCAAGGACTATAAAAAAAACAGCATTTTTTGCTGTTTTGATTGGATGGTGGAAGTCAGCAGAACTTCACCTCATTTGCTTTGTAAGGGAAATTGAAGTTTGCAAGGGAATTTTCCCCAGAGCTTATTGAACAGCCTATTTGGCTGTGGAAAATAACCCCCATTGTATTCTGTATTGCTGTCAGAGACTTTCTTCCTGACTTGAGTAATAAGCTGGACTCTCTTCTTTGTGTACCATAAAGGAAGGGACAGTTCTGGATGGCATTTTGCACAGCACTGACTACGCTTTTGAAATGCAGCTCATTGCTTACTAGTGCAGAAAAATTTTGATCTTATCAAAAGTGTGAATGAGCCCTAACTGGCTTTTCGTCTCAAGAGCTTTCTCTCATTGTTAAACCCAAACTAAAGTCAACTTTTAAAAAAATTGTGAGCAGCAGGAATGGTTTATTACAAACAAGACACTGTTCGCAATCCTCTTTAAAGTATACACTGAGCTCCGCATGCGCAGCTCAGTATTCATTCCGGTATGGTGCATGTGTGCCAGGATGACTAAACTCCTGTTCTATGCTTGCGCCATAGTGCACCAGCCAATCAAGATAGCTGAAGACTGGCACTCAGAAGAAGCTGGGGAGAAGGTGCCAGTGCAAGCAAGGGACCAAGATTGCATCTGACCGTTGGAGTTAAGGTAAGTTTTGCGGACTTTATCTAATGGAGCATAAAATAATGGCTGGGTGGATTAATTTCACCCTTTTATAACTACTAGAAAATGTGAACCCGTTTAATCACTGGAGTTTTGGTAATGGTGCATAGTGTTGTGATCCCTTCTGGATTTCTGATTCCCGCTGAAGAGAAGCAATAAACCAGACAGAACAATGCTGAATCCAAATATCTAGAAAACTGAAGCAGCCAGAAATCCTGTAACTCCACTGAGGGAATCTGGTTGCTGTGGGTTAGCACCTACTGAACATCCCTGTTGCCATTTGTATTGAATATAGACTAAGTACATTAAGACAAATTTTGGTTTACCACTTTGCACTGATCTTTGGTGGCTTTAAAAGAGTTTACAGGTCATCAGTTTGCATATCTCTTAGATTGTAAGTTCTAAAGAGCAGGGCCCTGTTTCCTCTTGTACCAAATTGTATTGTAACTGTCATAAATCTGTTAGACCCTCCGGAAATCAAACGGTCACCTTCATGGAAGGCAGCGATCCAAAAATTGACAAAAGGGATGGCCCAGCTCCAGACAGAACTAGCCGCATTGAGGTTTGGGCAGGAATACTTCCAAGAGGCAAAGGGAGAAAACCCCTCATGGAGAAAGCAAACACTGTCTTGCATATGATTAGGCAGGCAAACATGGTGGTTGATTGTCCTGTGCATGGGTACCTCAGTGGTCAAGAGATCGCAGGCATCTTTGATACTGGGTCACTACCCTGTCATAAACCCGTTTCCAGTGGTATTCCCCAAAGAATAAAGTAAGCCTAGATATCCTATGAATCTCAATGATAGCTGCCAATGAATTCCCATAGACATAAATGACTTTACCTGGATAAAAGCACAATTATGGGGACAAGATCTTGGCCAGAACACTGGTGGACACACAGATGATACTGGGCATGAACAATATTGAAGGAGGCCATAATTTGGCATACATCTGTCCCACTTGCTGTCAACTTACTGACTCATGACTTGTCGGAAGACAGTTACCATCACACATGAATTAAGGCTAACCACTTACCAATTTTGCAGTAGCTGTACCAACTCACGACCAGACTGCCAAGATTTAAAAGTGAGTTTTTCCAGGATTGGTGACACTCTCTAAGCATTGTAAGACACATAGTACCTCATAGCAGCCTGAAAGAAATGGGGCATGTGAGAGATTCAATCACACTCTGATGCAGCAGTTATGAGGCCTAGCCTATGGGAAACTAGAGATAGATCCGCTACTTGGCCAAAATGGTCTGAAAGTACAAACATAGTGTGAGTGACATGTTACCAAATGCACTTTATCACATTATGTTCAGCTGTGCTCTTGGGGAGGCTCACTGATTTTTGGGGTACTATCCCCACTGAAAAACTAGAGCTCACTTCAGCATCTTGGATCCAGGTGTGGACGTGACACTTGTCAGATGTTCAACAGTTCATAAAAAGTCAGCCTTGGGTGGAACAAGAAAAGTTAGGGACATATGACTCTTATTTACAACCTGGAGACAGGTTCAGCACAAAGGTGCACATAAGCAGAGCAAGTTACAAAGATAGTTGGATGAAGTTCCTGGAATTGTCTTACAGCAACCCATTCCAGGTGTTCCAGTCTATGACATACAGAAAGAAGATACAAAAAGAGAAGGCAAGATGCCTACCCCACAGGCTCCTCAAGCCCACTGAAAGTCACAGAAATACTTAGAGAGGCGTTATAGATAACCTGTCCAAGTTTGTTAACCACAGGTGTCTCTGTTGTTTGAGGTTCATTGCTGACAGAAGTTACAGATCCGGACGATGCCACACAGCCAGATGGTCACCCAGCTAAGCTCCTTGTTCCCACTGTGGATTTCTCTGACCCACTGTCTACGTTAAAGATACATCATTTTATGTTCCTGAAAATTGGCCTAATACGTTAAGCCGCTCCCAAATGTTTAACTTTAGAAAACCCCCTGAACACTTTGCACTGGAAGACTTTTTTGGTCTGTGAACTAGCCTGGGACTGAATGTTTAAGTGAGGTGGAGCATAATGAAGTGTCCCTTTACTTGCTTTCCTCATTGGCGTTTGTGCACTGATCTGCCTTCTATGCACTTTAATAAGCTAGTGCTAGTTCCTGGTACACCTCCCCATATAGATTTTTTTTTTTGCATTCTTTTTATTTAATCCATTTACTTACATTTCTCCACAGCTACCTATGCAGTACCAGGATAATGATTTGCAAAATCATTATGACAAAAAGTGATGTTGAAACAAATTATTAACACTGCCTGTAGTGCTTAAGCACTTGCAGCACCTTCAAGTAATCCTCAAGCAATGGGAGACTTAAAGCATTATTAAACTGAAAAACCAAAATGTATTATATTGCAGTTTAAAAATTCTTAGATGTGTTGACTGTATTAGTTTTTTTTTTTTAGGCTTTTTACGGTTTCTCTTTCCTGATGTTGAAATGCTTTATTATCACTATTTAAAAAGTCTTTCAAAAAGACTGGGGAAATTCTCTGGACTCTTTCCACTCTGTTCCATTCCAGATAGGAAAAAGTAGCCACCAGCCTATATATTTTTTATTGCCAACCCCTGTACTACTCCTCTATAACAACCAAATTCAACAAAAAGTGACCTGAAAGTTCCCCCAACTACAAATCGTTGCCCTATTAAATTCTTCATGACTATCCTGGGGAGTGATTAAGGCCACAGTGTAGCAAGATATGACACTCCATTTCTTTCACCATTCCTACATATCCCCACATCAATCATATCTCAGGGGTTCTAGCACCTTCCTGCTGATGTCTTAAATGTGAATATTCTGATACAGATCTAGATAATGCAGTCTGGACATGCCTGAAGAACAAACAATTCTGGATTACAGTAAAGCAATATGCTACATCACATCTACTTACGGTAACTATCTGCCTTTATGCTGAGAAAGAGCTCTTTTTGGTTTATTAGACATCCTTGGAGCTGGAGTTTCCAAGGCTGTAAACAATTACCTACCTTAATCTCTATAGTAGCATAAAAGACCATCTTACATAAATAGATCTGCCCTCATTATTCATAGAAAAGTTGACATATGTATTTTTTTTGGGGGGGGGGGGTGAAGTTGTTGGTTTAGGTCTTATTTAAGTACACAACTGCCTAAAAGGGCAGCACAGTGGCTAAATGGTTTACCGCTTCTGCCTGGCAGTACTAGGGTCATTGGTTCGAATCCCAAACACAGCACCACCTGCCTGCCATGTTTGCATGTTCTACCTGTGCCTGCGTGGCTTTTCTCCAGGTACTTCGGTTTCCTCTCACGCTCCAAAGACATGCTGGTAGGTTAATTAGCTTCTGTCTAAATTGGCCATAGTATGTGTATGTATGAATGTAAGTTAGGGACCTTAGATTTTACACCCCTTGAGGGTTAAGGAGCGATGTGAATGTACAATATATAAATGTAAAGACAGTGCTATACAAGTACCTGAAATGAATAATAAATATTCTGCATGGAGTGGGTAGAGGCTTCTTTAAATAAGGAAATTTAGGTTCAAAAATGTTTTGACATCTGAACCTGAACAACTGACACACAACAGTCAACCGCACAATGCTTTTGATATACACAATGGTATCAGACCAAATAGCTTCCTAATGACCCCCAATTAAAATTCAACTCACTACGTAACTTGATTCTCAGATCTCACCAACAGAGGCTCCTCACCCTCCTTCATGCGCCATTCAATGAAAATCTGACTGCCATCCACCAAAAGTTCAACATTTAATGTCGGAATTCAAACCACTAGGAGCACAATGATATCGCAGAGTTATGCGACTACCACTTGTTTCATTGTTTTGGCCAAATGTTGTAGCCATAATGTGTTCTCACTTTAAATAAAAATAAATAAATTGATCAGGTCAAAATCTAGAGATGGTGTAGAATAGCTAAACTCGGCATGCTATTACACCACTGTACACATGGCACAAGTGATAGATTGGTGCAGACACTGTACATTTAAACTATGGGTCTCTTTAGAACAGGATTGCTCGCAATAGTATCATGGGCAGGGCAGCATGTACCCAACCCTTTGCAAAAACATCCTTCAATTGGCCCTACTGTGCGTGAAATTGCAAGTGCTTTCCCTTAACATCTGGAGTTTTCCTTTTCTTATGACTTCTATACTAAGACACCTTGAGTTCCTTCCAAGTCGGTCAAATAAACTTTTCCACCTATGGGTGGATAGAGGAAGTATGGGGGTGATTAAATTCCTGTCTAGGAACAAGTGAAGTAATTTCTCTGCCTTTTCTGCTGCTTATAATGTCCTAGAACGTAATGTCTTGTGCCGAAACCAATAATCCCACTTCCTACACTTTCTTCCTAAACCCTGCTATTCCCCCAGGGAACTAACACCTTTTGGGGAGTTTGCCAAGCTGGTGGGACTATGTGACAATCACCCATCCCTCTTCTACCAATTTCTTGTAAATACACTCTCACTCAGGGTTTCTTAATAAATAGCAGAAAGATCTACAACTCACTTTTACAGAAGATTAGAAAAGTAGGATACTGTTCTTCACCCATAAAGCTTTCATCTGCAAGAGATTCCATACAAGATCTTGACAAGAGGCTATAGGATGGCATCAGTCCTTGCCATACCATTTCAGCAGCATGATGCCATATGTTGTGGCATACATGCCAGCTTTTTTTTTTTTTTACACATTTTCTGGGACTGTCATGCTCTACAGCCCTTCTGGCAATTAATAATGGAGATAATTTAGCAACTCATAGGTTTCTCCCTGTCTGATAAACCTATCACTGTACTTCTTAACCTTATACCCAAGTCCTGAAGGAGAAACAACAAATCCTTGTAAATCCAATAACCGCTTGTATCCCTAGCTCCTGGAAATGTTCAAATTTACTGCAACAGTAGTTTGCCAGGGTGAATGACATCCAAGAGATGAAAGATCATACCATGGCCCTCTGAACCAAGACCAAAAATGGTACAGGAAAGAAATTAAATTATCTTCAAAATATAAACAATTGTTTTAGGAGTCAAGCTTCCCTCCTTGCATGTGCTTCCTCAGTGGTGTATTTTGTTTTCGTGCTGCCCTAAACAAGACTAAATTTCTAAATAAGAGCCAGTGATGGCATAGTGATGGATGGGGAAAACCGTTTAAGTTTTGCGTGATCATAAAGGTGGTGAGATATTTTTGGTCCTGGTTCAGACCAATCCTGCTATGAAGAAGGGAAGAGGGAAAGAGTGAGACACTTGTTCCAGCACTCACTGGCACAGCTCACAGAATGTCATCCGCTGGGCATCGCCAAAGCCATGATCAGGGAAGGAGAGTGACACCATCCAGCAGCCTCTTATGGATCCCAGAAAGGACTACTACACCATCCTCAGAAGCTCCTGCAGTGCTTCACCTGCTTTTCTGTTCTCTGTCACCTTGCACGTGTGTCCATTGTTCCTGGGGGCAGAGCCACCCCCCCTGAAAAATGCCACCCTAGGCAAACACCTTGTTTGCCTTGCAGTAAACATGCCCCTTAGCCTCCTCTACTTTAGCCCAGTTCTGTAGGGGCATGGACCTGAAGATATAATTTTGTTTGAGTCTGTGATATTAGCCCTACCCCTTTTACCCCCCCCCCCCAATTTCCTACTTTGACATTTAGCTATAAGTTGCTAGTCTTCTATACTCACTTGGGTTGGTGCTCACCTCCTACCATCCCCTCTCTCCATCTCTTGGGCATACCTGCCCCCCTCCCCATATAATGCCCAAGGTAATTTTCCCTTGATACTTTCTAAATTCTCTAAAATCTATAAAAGACAGATAGTTCTGCCGAACATCCTATGCCAATGCATTTAACCATTTTTGTTATTATTCTGCATGCCATTATGCTTTGTATGATGTTGCTATGCTATCTGACCTGATCATTAAATTCCAAATCTGTGCACACTTATATTTAGCAGTTGCAATAAAATCTTCAAAGAGTAATAAAAGTTTAATAGATATATTTACCCGTTGGATTTCAAAATCGTCCCACTGGGTTTTCATGGAAATCCTGAAGTCTTAGATTTTTTTTTAAGTAAATTTTTGCTTTCCTCTCCCAGCCAGTTAATGCCACATTGCTATAGCTTTGAATAGAGATTTTAGCTGAACTTGAAGCTGACAGAAGATGGCTTCATAAACTAGGCAGGAACACATTTTATGACATAAGAAAAAATGTGTTATATTATACCAGTTTTTTCAAGTTAAGTGTGTGAAAGGTTTTAGTTGTAGAACATATTGGATGGTTTATTTGAAAACTAGTATTATTGACACTTAAAGTGTGTGGTCTGAGACCACTTCTGGTAACCCATAAAATATGTAATTTTTTTGTGCTGTTATTGACACTTATATCAACTACAAATCGTTTGGAAAATTTTTCATCTGGACCACAGGAAGAATTTTACTTTTGCGATTCAAACCTGGTGACAATAGTGACTTGTGTTTCAATTTGGATAACAAAAATGTGGTTTTCAAGATATTGAAACTGAACCTCAGTGCCACCCAGAAACCCCATATCCTCCAGCATCCCTGGTACTGCAGCCACATGTCAAACAACTCCCTTCAACAAGAACTTGCAGGTGCCCTGTACCACTGACAAGGCAGCCCCCCTACCACCCAGTACCCCTGATTCTACATCCCATGTTACTCAACCCCTCTCTCAAAACAAAACAAAACATGTCATCCCTGAATGCACCCAGTACCTCTGACACTGCATTTCCTATCCCCTTACACTGTAACCCTCCTCTCACTAAGCACCTCAGGCACTGCAACCCAATGTCATTCTTTACCCCTTACACTGAAGCCACATCACCCAGCACCTATTCAATGTCACCCATCATCCTTGACATTGCATTCCCCTGCCACCAAGCAACCCTTCACCAGGTGTCAAGCTGTACCCCTGTCATTATACCTCAATACCACCCATAGCACACCCATAATGCTCACGTTCTGCCAATGATATCGCAACCATGATATTGCACACCCTGTACCCCTGCCACCCTGAAACTGCACACCCATATCACCACTGCCACCAAAACTGTGAAATTCTGTCCACCTCTTACCCAGCACCCCAATTCACCGCTAACACTGCACTCCCATATCAACCTGCCACTCAGCTTCTCTTACCCAGCACCCCCAAGTAATCCTGTACCACTAAAACTGCACCCTCATATAACCCAGCACCCTGTACTATTCAGAACACCCTATTACACAGCATCCTTCAATCAACACCTCAGTCATAAAGCATGCCTGACACTGAAGCAACCCAACCCCATCCATCCTTTTGCACAGAACACCCCCGTCATGCTGTGGCCCTTGTTCAGCACTTCATGTCACCCTGCACCCATGACACACAAGCCATGTATATGCTCTTGTACCCCTGACACCTAGCTCTCCTCACTCCAGTACAACTATATTACTCCAAGCCCCTGATGCTACTTTACTCTGCCACTGTGCCCATTAGTCACCCACCATCACTGACAATGCATTCAATACCTCATGTAATTCTCTACCCGAGATACTGCAACGTTGGTTGGACTTTCATTGAACCAAATATAGAGAATATCTCAGATACTCAGATCTGTTTTGTGGTAGCTACAATCTTTACTGCCATTACTTGCCACTGTTTGGTTCACTGATTAATGGAGTATATTTAATATGTGCCATGTTTAATTATCTCCAAACTACATAGAGAAGGGTTTCTTCCTTCTTTTTCCCCACTACTTGTGAAAGAGATGCACCTCTAGCACGGTAATGGAGGAAGATTTCTAACACCATAATGCTAATTATCAGTAAGCCAGAAAATGTCAGCTGAACATGCCTAAGATGAACATGATTGAGTGGATGATGATGAAGAAGCATAAACATAACACGGAACAGCGTTTAATATACTAATAAACTGGAAACACACTTTAAGATCTGACTGTACAATCTTTTTTTGATTTGCCAAAAAATACCTAACCAATCCATTCATTTGTATGCTATTAGTCAGTTAGTTGCACTTCATATTGCTTACTTTTCTATTTTTTTTCAATAGATTACATAGCAACATACTGTACAAACTGCTTTAAAAGCGAAACAATCCTCCCAACCAGCTCTTTGCTCTGATGAACGCAAATATTTTTTTTTTAAACTAACAGATGATATTTGCATGCTTTGTGCTTTTTTATTGTATAACATACTAAAATTGTTAAACATCAGATTAATAATTTAGTATGTTCACAGTTGTGGTAAGAATTTCTCAACTTCCTCGCAACGTTAACAGTTTTTCTTTTCTCTGTGTTTTTCAATATAACTAGCAGTAATGTCAAGAGATTCATTGCTGTTTATTGTTCTGAATATTTTCTTTCACAATGGATATTATAGACAGCACAACAACAAAGAAACAGTCATAGACAAGCTCACTTACACAAAAAAAAAAGTAAGGTGTACAAGTCTGTTGATGAAGGACATAAGAAATGCACTGAAATATTAAAGAAATGGAGTACAAAAACACAATCTCTAAAAGGATGGAATGAAACCCTATAAATTGCGTTAACAGCAAAGAGTAACCAATGAGCTGATGGGCAAAGACCAAGGATAATCACCAAAGTCGTATACAGATGATAGGAAAAGCTGAGCAGAAAGTCTCATTGGATGCACATCGGAACTCTACACTAGGGACTCTCGAAAAAGTCAGACCGGTTTATAAGAAGACATTACAAGCATAATTCTCTAGGGGTAGCACAATCGGCACACGTAACATAAAAACTGTCAGAGACAAAAGAAAAAAAGGGAAAGAAAAGAGAAAAGCAGAGAAAAAAGAAACAAGAATAGTAAAGACAAAGAAAAAGAATGGGCTCCATGGGATCGCACCAGGAGAATCTTATATCAACAGGTGGGTCTGGACAAATCTAGACAGTTGAGCCACATCAATCCAAGGATGCCAGATCTGCAGAAACTTAGTGTGGGTGTCTAACAGGATAGCTGTTAGCTTCTCATTAACCATTATAAAATTCACACGATTTTTATCAGCTTCAAAGCTAAGAAGAGGTGTTTTCCAAGCTCTCGCGATCGTCAATTTGGTAGCCATAAATAGATGCGATGCTAACTGCTGCTCAGGACGGAGTACGCCAACTAGTGGTTTAAATAATAGTGCCTCATGTGGGTTACGCTTAATATTTGTGTGTAGCATAGTGCGGAGAAGGGCATAGACCCTAATCCATTGCATACCTTGGGGAAAGTCCACCAAATATGGCCCATGGTACCTATTTGTTGACAGCCCCGAAAGCAAGTTGGAGAATATAAGGGAATAAAATGAGCCAGTCGAGCAGGCGTAAAATACCATCTATAAAAAGGACCTTGTAGGCATTTTCTAGTATAACAACATTCCTCGAGCATTTAGACAATGCTTGAGTCATGATCCGCCAGTCTTTCTGATCTAGACAACCCCCGAGTTCCAATTGCCAATGCTGATAAGGGCGAACCGGGGGTGTCCTATAGGAAATGACAGCGGAGTAGACAAGGGAGATCAAACCTGGCGCATGAGGCCTGTGCGTGCAAAGACTTTGGAAGGGAGTCAGCCTATAGGGATCCGAATGGGCTTGTAATAATGTAGTAAGAAAGTGATGGAATTACACAGTCTGGCTGAAAAAAGACAAAAGTCCATCCAATTCAACTATAGAAGAAAAAAAAAAAGTTATAATCCTATATCCACAGTTGATCCAGAGGAAGGCAAAAAACCCAGCAAAGCATGATCCAATTTGCACCTGCTGGGAAAACATTCCTTCCTGATCCCCCAAGAAGCAATCGGATATTCCCTGGATCAACTTTACCTACAAATGTTAGTATTCAGTTATATTCTGTGTATCTAAGAAATAATCCATGCCCTTTTTGAAGCAATCCAATGAGCCGGCCAGAACCAACTCCTGAGGGAGTCTATTCCACATCTCTCACTGTGAAGAAACCTTTCCATGTTTGGAGATTAAATTTATTTTCCTCCAGACGTAAAGAGTGCCCCCTTGTCCTCTGTGTTGACCTCAGGGTGAATAGCTCTACACAGAGTTCACTATATGAACCACTGATGTATTTATACATGTTGATCATATCTCCCCTTAACCTCCCTAGCGTATGATTTCAGATTTTTCGTGCTGAAAGCAGTACCATTTTTTTGCATGGAAATATGGATTTTTTTTTTTCTATTGCAGGCCTGTAATTTAGGAATAACTCACTGAAATCTGTCCGAACATGAGTCTAGTAAACATTCCGGATATGATAAAACTTGAAACACAAAATCATAAATTATAATTTAATAAATAATCATAAAAAATTATAATAATTTTAATTAAATAATATAATCAAACCAAAAACACTTAAATTTGAAATATAGCGCCAAGTTCGCATATCGCTGAGTAAAGTCGCAGAATCGTTTTCAGTGTCTGATGACGAAATTCCCCACGAATCATTAATCACTCAATTCTGCAAGTGGTTCTGATTTACTATCGCTGTTCTCTAGCTGGTCTAAAACTGCTTTTGACATAAAGGGACGCTTTTTGGACGCCATGGACTCTTCTAAGTTTCCAGGCAGAAAGAACAGTCAAAATACAGGCAGGGCACAGGACAAAGCAGTAAGGACAAAATGTATGTGAAATGTTTTGAAACAGCAATGTTTTACTATGTAATAATCATTTTTTAAAAAAATGAATTTTTTTTAAAAATTTCAAATTTGCCGCCGGTTCCAGCGCCCGTACGTCCCGACGTCACAGGGACCGGAACACGGAATCAGCCGGAGGAGATGGCCGGGGACGCTGCATGGGACACATCACGGGAGCGAAGGACAAGGTAAGCACTGCAGGGACTCCCTATGCAACGCTGCATGGTAAGCCCGAGTGTAGCTCGGGGTTACCGCTTTTGGTACTGAAACTCTACCCCGAGCTACACTCGGGAATACCGCTAGGGAGGTTAATCTCTTCTCAAGAGAGAATAAATTTAGTTCCTTTAATCTTTCCTCATAGCTAAGCTCCTTCATGCCTCGTATAAGTTTAGTTGCCCTTCACTGTACTTTCTCAAGTTCCCCAATGTTCTTTCTGTGAATTGGTGCCCAAAACTGAACTGCATATTCCAGATAAGGTATTACTGATGATTTGTACAAGGGTAGAATGATCTCTCTCTCTCTCTCTCTGGAGTCTATACCTCTTTTAATACAAGAGAGGATTTTGCTTGCTTTAGAAGCCGCAGCTTGGCATTGCATGCCATTATTAAGCTTGTGATGTACCAGAACCCCCAGATCCTTCACCATTGATTCCCCCAGTTGTACCCCCCCTAGTATGTATGATGCATGCCTATTCTTAACCCCCAAGTGCATAACCTTACATTTATCAACATTAAATCTCATTTGCCACATAGTTGCCCAATTAAACAGTGCATTGAGGTCGGCTTGTAAGTTGAAGACATCCTGTAAGGACGTTATTCCACTGCACAGCTTGGTGTCATCTGCAAAGACTGAAATGGGAATTTTAATCTTAGACCCTATATCGTTTATAAATAAATTAAAAAGTAAGGGTCCCAACACTGAACCATGGGGTACACCATTGGTGACCCCAGACCATTCAGAGTATGAATCATTAACCACTACTCTCTGAATACGATCTTTTAGCCAGTTTTCTATCCAATTACATACAGATTTTTCCAAGCCCGTAGACTTTACCTTACAAATTAGCTGTGTGTGGGGAACTGTGTCAAACGCTTTTGCAAATTCCAAGTATACCACGTCCACCGCCACCCCTCTGTCCAAGGTTTTGCTCACCCCGTCATTAAAAAAAAAAAAAAAAAAAAAAAAAAAAAAATCAGATTTGTTCGACAACTTCTGTCTTTCATGAATCCATGCTGTCTGTTGCTTAAAATATTTTTTTTTCAGCAAGAACTGGCTTTTTTTTCAGCAAGGAAGTGGTCTTTTATTAAACTCTCCAGTGTCTTCCCAACTATAGAAGTTAAACTAACAGGTCTGTAATTACTTGGTAAAGATTTTGACCCCTTTTTAAATATTGGCACCAGTGGTACTACGCCAGTCATTAAAGAGTCCTTAAAAATTAGAAACTGGCTTTGAAATGACAGAGCTCAATTCTTTAAGGACCCATGGGTGTATGCTATCCGGTCCAGGTGCTTTATTCACCTTTATTCTGTCTAAATATTTTTGGATCATATCAATTGTGAGCCATCATCTGGAGCTGTGTCAATACCTTGCCCATTATGGACAAGAGCTCCCCCATGCTCCTTTGTATATACAGAGCTGAAGAAGGTATTAAATAAATTTGCCTTCTCTTTGTCCCCAGTCACCCACTCTAGATTATTTTGTAAAGGGCCTACATGCTCGGACCGAACCTTTTTACTATTAATATATTTGAAGAATTGTTTGGGGTTGGAGGTAGCTAAAATGTTCCCCCAACGCGATATCATGTGAAGAATGCAAAGTCGCAAAAGTGAGTATCCGGGTAGGAGAGAGCATGGACTGTACGTCATTGAAGCCATGGGCTGGCCACCACACAAACCGCCCAGGATTGTCAAGGCCCGGGGGAAACAATGGGTTGTGGAATAGGTGCATCAAGGGTAAGTGAGCAGAAAGAAGACCAGCAGAATATTTAACAGAGTCCCAAAGTTGAAGCGTATGTGTTAATGTCGGGCCGCGGTGAAGGGTAACGAATAGGAGGGAGCCATGCCAAAGAAGAAAGTGGCGTCGGGTGGGAGTTCATCAGATCCACTGTGGCCCACAAGCAAATATTGCGAGGCGCTTGAAGATGGGCTAGTGGAGCTATGTTCGCCACCTAAATAGTATGCATGAAGATTCAGGACAGATAATCCACCTTCATTCCTACGGGCAAATAAAATTATTTTAGTAATTCTAGGACATGAGGAGCCCCAAATGAAAGACAGAAGCTTCCGTTGATGAATGAGTAAGATATGCAAAGGGGCAGGGATCGGTAAGACCCAAAACACATAATAATTTTGGGAGAGAAGTCATACGGATCGCATTAATTCTACCGAACCACGAAAGCAGAAGATGAGCCCAAGAAGACAACATTTCTGTCAAGTCTTTAAAGACAGAGGGGAAATTAGCTTCATACAGTCCTTCGTAACATGGGGCAATCTTAATCCCCAGGTATGGCAAGACCGAAAGCCATTGAAAAGAAAATTATTGTTCTAGAGTTGCCAGCAGCGTGGGGGAAAGGGTAATAGACATGACTTCAGATTTAGCGGGATTAACAGAGGCCTGAAAGAGCAGCAAAGGAGTCCAGAACCGCCAGTAAATTGAGCAGAGTAACAACAGACAGCAATATGTCGTCCGCAAACAACGAGAGCTTATGCTTGGAACCGACTATGTCCAGCCCCTTAATATCGAGATGCATACGCATTCTGAATATTTTCATGCATATCAATCTTATTTGAGGAGAATGTAAAATCCAGGTGGAATCAGAAGAATAAAAAAAAGTAATTCTTTGATTTGCCTGGTTTTTTTAATTGATTTGCCTTTTATTTAATTAGCAAGTATATAAAATTGTGTGACTTTCATGGTATACTGCTAGATTAATGCATGAAAATCAGTAGAACAAGGGTTCAGTACTCTCATCCCCAAGAGTTACAAAATCTGGGTCAAACAAAAATTTTGCTTAAACACACCTCTAGTTATTGTTTGTAAAAATGTTAATTTTAGCGCACGAGTATAAGTCCTGCCAAAAATAGGAATATTTACTGGTGTTTGTACTGAGGGAAGTAGTGCAGAATGAGCATCAAGGGAACAATTTGTGCAATTTTTGTTACAAATGGAAATTCGGACGTCATTTTCATTATTGTATATGTATCCACATGTTCATTATGTATATACAGCAGGGCTTGAAAAAGCCGCTCACCAAATGCGAGGAGAAATTCTCTAGCGGCGAGCACAGATGATGGAGCGGCTGCGCTCCAAGCCTCATTGTAAAGCCGAGTAGCGGTTTCTTCGGCACCGCCGCTGAGTGGACAGGTGCAGGAGAGGTCTGCTCTCCTCCGTTGAGAGGAGACACCCTCTCCACCACCGCCGGGACACAAGGAGTAAGTACTGTATACACGTCATATCACTATAATGGAGTACAGGGGAGCTGGGATATACATTACTCAGTAATGTATATCCCAGCTCCCCTGTACTCCATTACTGTATACGTCATATCACTATAATGGAGTACAGGGGAGCTGGGATATACATTACTGTATACATGTCATATCACTATAATGGAGTACAGGGGAGCTGGGATATACATTACTCAGTAATGTATATCCCCGCTCCCCTGTACTCCATTACTGTATACATCATATCACTATAGTGGAGTACAGGGGAGCTGGGATATACATTACTGTATACAGTATTATATTTTGGACTCTTTATTCTAAAGAAAAATGTAATTTCATAAGCTTTAAGGGGCTGTGGTTGGGGGCAGGGCTGGAGGCGGACCTGGGCAAGGTTGGGTGGAGCAACTGGTGGAAAGTAAGGTTTGCGCCTGGCTAGGAGGTCTAGACTCAAAATTTTAAGACCTGTATACAGTGTATGTATCCACATTTCCAAATAACAATAGTAACAAATCTCAACAAATCCGAAATAATGAAAAAAAATTATCAGAATTCAAATTAAAAATGGAAACATATTGCAATAAAAATAGTAAGGTATAAAAGTGAAATAAGATGATGATTCCTACTTAGGCTACTTTAAGAATAAAACAGACTAGAATGGTATAGAATAAAACAGATCAGAACAAAGCAGAATAGAATAAAACAGAATAGAAAAAATGAAAACGAAAATAAAAGAAAAGCAATACAATAGAACAGGATAAAATAGAATCAATATAGCAGTCTATTGAAATATGTATTTCGAAGAGATTTGAAAATAATGAATATACAAAACAAATCTGAATACACAAACCAGATTACGAAAAGGAATCATTCTAACATAATGAATATGATGAAACTAAATGACTAACCTAATGAACAAATCTGAAACTAAACAATTTTTTCCATGCACGTCTCTATAAACAACATCTATAAATGCTTTGTGGAACTACAAGTCTCAGTATAAATGAAAGAAATGTGTTGGCTCATGCATATCTTGTTCACTTTTGTACTTTGTTCATAATTATAAGCTTTGTTCTATGAAAAAAGTACATTGGCAGCACAGTGGCTAAATGGTTAGCACTTCCGCCTGGCCATACTAAGGTTGTTCGTTCAAATCCCAAACACAGCACCACCTGCCTGCCATGTTTGCATGTTCTCCCTGTGCCTGCGTGGGCTGCCTCTGGGTACTTCCTCCCACACTCCAAAGACATGCTGGTAGGTTAATTGGATCCTGTCTAAATTGGCCCTAGTATGTGTATATATGAATGTAAGTTAGGGACCTTAGATTGTACACCCCTTGAGGGTTAGGGACTGATGTGAATGTGTAATATATATATGTGAAGCGCTGCGTAAATTGACAGCACTATATAAGTACCTGAAATAAATAAAATACAAATCTTTTAACATACAATTTTTTTTGTACTTATTTGTATACATTACATACCACAAGTATCCATTTCTTTTTTTCTTCTGGGTAATCTCTATATACAGGGATATGGTATGAGAGAATGTGACTGCTCCCTCCGACCACCTCTTCTTTTTTTTCTTCTTCTTCTATTAGAGTGGGCTCTCAATACTCATACTAATCTGAAAGTTCCCTAGCTGGTGATATCACTGATTTTATGTGTCATTTAGTTGGCAGTGACTACCTGTCTAATATCCAGTTAGCACAGTACTCCAGGCTGCCTAGTGGAGAAATGGACAATAGGCACAGACAACTGAAGGCCAGCCCTCTTGAGACTTCTAAAACATCTCCACCTAGAGTTCTCCTTCGTGTACTCAGGAGAGTAGAATTGTTTTCTTCAGCTCTGATTTTGTTTTGTCTGGACGATTAGCAATAGCTACTAGAAGATGCAGGCTGGATACTAAAATCATAGACATTAATCCAGTTAGCCAACAAGCACAACTTTTTTTCCAGTTCATTAAAGGTATATTTTGGTGGCTTTGTTAGCTATGGCTTGGCATTCCATGCTATTGCTAAGTCTGATGTACAAGCACATCTTTTTCCATCATAGATTCTCCCAGGAGCATAACTTTATATTTTCAGCACTAAACCTCATTTTGCAGGTAGCCTAAACTCCTATTTTATCAATATCTTTCTACATTTTCTCTACACCAGTTTGTGCCGTTCCATCAATTAGGGTATAAGGTATCTGGTATCTGGCCCATGTGATTTGCTCACATTTATTTTCTCTAGTCCCTTTTGGTCACTCAGAGGTACCTTCACTAAAATGTCCTAATATTACTGTTAAGACTTTCAAACTATTTAATCTGTAAAACCTGAAGAGGAAAAAGTGACTTATCTGTTCTTTAAATGACCTTTTTACTAATGCATATATTTGAAAAAAAAAAAAAAAAAAAGAAAATATTTTGTTGCACGCTGTAAAAATCTCTCTGAGCTCATTGACAAACACAGCCTTTTCTTTATCCAAACAGGGCCTTATTGCCTCACCTACAGGAGTAGGTCATTAGGCCAAAAAAAAAAAAAAACCCTCAGTACCTCCTATAAAAACAGTCCTCTGTGAGCATAAACATCTCTCTGCTATAGGCCTGCAGTTAGTCACAAGCAGTGTCAAAGGAGAAAACACCATAGAGGGGTGGCTGTTGTGTCCAATGAACCCAGGGAAAGGGAATTTACGGGGGGGGGGGGGGGGGGGGGGGGGTTTGGGGGAAATCCCATTTTCTCTCATGTTCGTTGACGGACACAGCCCTTTCTTCTTTATCCATGACCAAACAGAGATGTCCCCAAGCAGTGCTAATCTCAATGAGGGGTGGGCATTTCAACGAAAGATGAAAAGACCCTGGCATGCAATGCCAAGCTGCGGTTTCTAAAGCAAGCAAAATCCTCTCTTGTATTAAAAGAGGTATGGACTCCAGAGAGAGAGATATTATATTACCCCTGTACAAATCATTAGTAAGACCTCATCTGGAAAATGCAGTTCAGTTTTGGGCACCAATTCACAAAAAGAACATTGGGGAACTGGAGAAAGTACAGAGAAGGGTAACCAAACTGATACGAGGCATGGAGGAGATCAGCTATGAGGAAAGATTATCTCTTGAGGAGATTAAGGGGAGATATGATCTCCAAGTATAAATACATCAGTGGTTCATATAGTGAACCCGGTGTAGAGCTATTCACCCTGAGGTCAACACAGAGGACAAGGGGGCACTCTTTACGTCTGGAGGAAAAGAAAGGTCTCCAAACACGAAAAGGTTTCTTTACAGTGAGAGCTGTGAAAATGTGGAATAGACTCCCTCAAGAGTTGGTTCTGGCCAGCTCAGTGGATTGCGTCAAAAAAGGCCTGGATTCTTTCTTAGATACACAGAATATAACTGGATACTAACATTTATAGGTAAAGTTGATCCACGGAATATCCGATTGCTTCTCGAGGGAACAGGAAGGATTTTTTTTTTCCCAGCAGGATCAAATTGGATTGTGCTTTGCTGGGTTTTTTGCCTTCCTCTGGATCAACTGTGGGTATAGGATTATAACTTTTTTTTTTTTACAGTTGAACTAGATGAATTTGTCTTTCAGCCAGACTATGTAACTATGACCCAGAGCAACATGCCAACGCTCTGAACCAAAGGGTGCCCAGAAATCCAAAACAGCTGCCTGCAAAACTGTGCTAACACATCAATTGTATAGAACTTCTTAAACATGTGCACAGACAACCAGGTCTCCGCAGTGCAAACTTGAGAAACAGAAGCCTGATGTTGTGACACGAAGGAGGCACTAACCACCCTGATGAGGTGCACAGTAACAAGGAAGGGAGGTTCCCGGCCCTTAATGGCATACGCCTGCACAATTGTATGCCGAATTCAACAAGAAATAGTTCCAGAAGAGGCCGTCAGGCCTGCTTTCAGCCCATGCGTGAGCAAAAAGAATCAGACCCCAGAAAAGCAGCCATCACGGAAAGGTACACGAGAGTCAGGAGAACTACATCCAGGGAGTGCAGCGCCACAAAGAAAGGATGACAATGTCCTCATTCACGTAAAATTCTGACACCATCTTCAGAAGAAAAGAAATGGAAGGTCGAAGAACTACTTAGTCCTTGTGCAAAACCAGGTAAGGTGGCTTACAGGACAAAGCCGCCACTCCGACACCCTCTAATCTTAATGGCAACTAGGAAGGCAACTCTTTGCCAAAGTGTAAGGGAAGGTATATCCTGAATGCTCTCAAAAGGGAGGCTTCCGATGAGCCCACAGCAACAAATTCAAGTCCCACAGTGGCAACAGGGAGCTCTCAGGGAACACTATGGGACGAACCCACTAAAAGAAAGCGCGATCCAAGGAATGCATGGCCAAGGGATGCTAAAAGAAGCCCGGGTAGAGACTTAACCGTTGATCATGCTCAAGGCAAGCTTCTGATCCATGCCACATTGGAGGAAGACCAACACCCGAGCAACTGAAATGAGCAAGGATGTAAACCCAGAGCTTCACACCAAAAGATATAAACCCTCCAAGTGCAATGATAAATCTTCTGGAAGGTAGACTTATGAGCCTTTAACTCTGTCGGAATCACAGAGCCACACAAAACTCTCTGTCCCTCAGAACTAGGCTTTCAATAGCAACGCTGTCAAGCCAGTTACGGTAGACAGGATGGAGCACAGGCCTCCATCCATAGACGGACCTCTCGAAGGGGCAGCCACCAGGGAGCATCCGCCACCAACCTAACCACATCGGCATACCACGAGCGGCGAGGCCAGTCCAGAGTCACCAGGATCCTTTCAGCCTCTAGCCTAAGTAGCAGACAAGGAATCAGTCGGAGGACCGAAAGGAATAGTTGAGATTGTACTGATCCCAAGATGGCACTAGCACCTCTGTTGAGTTCCTTAGAGGATCTAACGATCTTACCAAAAACGTAGAACCTTAAGTTTGAGAAGGGACTCCAGAAGATCCACATCCACTATCCCCCAGCGAAGGCAGAGCTGACAGAACACCTCCTGAGGCAGGGACCATTTTCCCTGAGCCATCATCCAATGGCTGAGATAATCTGCTGGCCATTTTTTTGACCCCCCCAGAATATGTACGGAGGACCTAGCTAGAACAAACCTTTCCGCCCATCTCAGGATGTGAGATGCCTCCAGCGCCACTGTGGCATTTCACATGCTCCCCCGATTGACTTATGCCACCACGGTGGTGTTATTCGACTGGATCCGGATCGGCAGACCCCGTAGGCGATTCGTCCAATATGTCAGCCTGAGCATCCGAACCTCCAGGACATTGATGTAGTCGATCTTCCGGAGTCCAATGACCTTGAGCAGAGTCCGATTCCAGAACTCCTCACTAGCCCAGACTAGGTTGGCATCCAGCCTGACCACAAGCCCATCGAAGAGGAAGGAAGGACTTTCCATTCTGAAGAGCCAGAGACCAAAGCCACAAGAGAAGAAAGGTCATCAACCACCCCAGGAGAATTCAAATGTCCAGGGCAGCGGAAGGCCTGTTACATTTTGAAAGGATTTCTTTCTGCAGTGTTCTTGTATGGAACCAGGCATATGGAACAGCTTCGAAGGTAGCCACTGCTAGGCATGCAAAAAAGCAGAGAGGGTCTCCTGTAAGTCCAAGAGCTGCTGAACCGCAGACCAGAAAATGTATATTATATAGGGTGCGCTTGTTAGAGCCTAACCTCTGTAGCTGTAGGATAAAAGGTGCCAGATGGATATCAGGGATGGATGAATGGGAGCAATAACGCTGAGGCAGCTCTTCTTAGAGTGGAAGCAAGGCTCTAATGCAGTAAACATAAAAAAAGAGAGGAAGGCACCTCTAAGTGCAGTATACACAATTAATGAATAGATAAATTGCACTTACAAGATAAATAGTTAAAAAGACTTGTCCTGTGGTGTGTTAAGATCCAGGTGAGAGATTCAGCAGCAGCTCAGTCTATGGGATCAGGAAGTATGAACTAGGATGTGTTTGTGTATCCAGATACACAGACACATACTAGTTCATACTTCCTGATCCTATAGATGGAGCTGCTGCTGGACAGCTAGATGTCTCACCTGGATCTTAACACACTACAGGATGAGTCTTTAATTATTTATCTTGTAAGTGCAATTTATTTATTGTTGACTAATTGTCCATACTGCACTTAGGAGGCGCCTTCCTCTCTTTTTCATGGACCGCAGACCAGAGCTTCAGTAGTTTGTCTGAAGGGAACAGCTTGGCCTGCTCCAAATTGAGGATCAGCCCCAAATACTAAAAATCACACAAGCGATCAAATACCACCAAAAGAAAGCTCTATTCGTTGGGAAAAAAAAAAAAAAAAAAAGGACGTAAATTTAATTTGGGTGGGTCACATGACCGTGCAATTGTCAGTTAAAGTAACACAGTGCCGTAATGCAAAAAATGGCCTGGTCAGGAAGGGGGGTGAATCCTTAGGAGGGCAAGTGGTTAATATGTGATTTGTTAAATTTAGTTACCTGGGATATTATGCATTTATCCACAAAAGAACTAGGGTGTGGTAGATGTGATAGAAAATGTTGTATCCAATTATCAACTGATATTTCAGAGATACAATGTGCATAAGCTTGCAGAGGAATATCCACAGTTTTAATGTCTTCAATAGCTTTTGTTTTGATTAGTAAATATCTCCACACCAGGAGTAAACTAGTGATAGAATACAATGGAGGGGTAATTATCTTTGGCTGAAGAAAATATGCCATTATCAATGCAAAAAGATCATGTCCCTTTGTAACCTTTACTGCAGTACCCCACAATAAAAGTCTTCTGATAAGAACCAATATTTCAACTGATCTATGCGTGAAGCATAATATGCTGGTATGTCTGATAGACTCATGCCGCCTTTTAATGCTTATGTTAAATACATTTTTTAAATTTTAAATGTTCTGTCCTCATTTTTTTTATTTGACTTTTTGTTTTTCCTAAATCTTTGTTTTTATTTTTAACTGGAAAAAAAACCCAAAACCAAAAACAAAAAATCACATATGCACAAAGGTTTCCATTGTCAAAACCACAAGTAATATTAATAGTTCAAAAGAAAAAAAAAAAAAAAACACCTTCTCTTCACATGACACACAAGGCAATATTGTCTGACATTTTATTAGATTAATACTCAAATGTATGGGACTATAACAAATGTAACACATCCGTTATATAACGATTTTATTCTCTGAAGTTTTGTAATGGACTTTAGCATTTTCCTTATAGCTAGTGGCTGTGCTTGTAATGGTCAAGCTGGGTGACTGTGTATGATTAGATATCTTCACACTTGCATTTTAGCACCAAGCGACAGCTGTTAGCAACTGCCTGGAACTGCTGTTCTTCTCTGTGATAAACAGATTATCAAAGCTCACATCAATATGGTCTACTGAAATTGTGTACAGAACACTGCATTGATGTTCAGATAACACTGTTCAACAGGTAAAAAGTTTTGGGCATAAAATTAGCTAATCTTACATAATTTTGGGGTGCTGAAAACGAAAATGACCCTAAAAAATGTTGATTGGCTCTAGTTTCCATGATATATTCACCCATCTAATGACGTAAGCCATTCAAAATTATGATGCAACTTCAGCTGCATATTGCGCAATTGATACTGGTGACCAATAGAAAATTGCATGTATACTGAGATGATGCAATATTAGCCTTTAATTGCATCACTTCACTGCATAAAAGCTGCAGTATCTGTAGCTGATTGTAGTTCGACAGCGTCTTTACATTTCGTTTTATGCTTATATAGCCTACTCAGTAATGCCTCGAACTTGTGTGAATAAAGCAGATAATTTCTGCTATATCTGCGGTGAAATAACTTTTATCTCACAAAAAAGGAGGATAACAGGAATGATTAAGAAAGCCTACAACTTGTATTTTGGCTGCAAGATAGGAGACCAGGACAAGAGCTGGGCACCACATATATGCTGCAATTCTTGTGGGACGGCACTGGAGCAATGGTTGAATGGAAAAAAGGCATCTATGCCTTTCGCTGTGCCAATGATTTGGAGAGAGCCAACAGATCATGTTAGTAATTGTTACTTTTGTATGGTGCCTCCAATTGTAAAAGGGCTAAATAAGAAGAAAAAGTTATCTGTGCACTATCCAAATATTCCATCGGCAATACGTCCAGTTCCTCATGGAGAGGGACTACCAATTCCTAAAGCACCAGAATCCTTCGTGGTTGAGTCAAGTGAGGAAGAACCTGAAGCATGTAGTCACGTGCAGTTGTAAGAGATAGCCCTTTCCTCGAATACAAGAGAAAAGCCAAGAGAAGCAAAACCGACACAAACTGAAGACAAAACTAGTGAGAATCCTAAGTATTAAAATGATTCAACTTGGCTTATGGCTATAATTTTTCTTGGTAATCCTATGCAATATATTATGCCATTTAGGCTTTGTTATGTAGTCAATATCACTTGCTTTATATTTGTGGAAAGACATCTATCTATATAATTATTGTGCATTATGTAGTCATTACGCCTATAGTAGAAAACTTTCCGTTTACAGAAAAACTAGAGCCAATTGACAAATTTCATTGTTATATTTGAACTCAGAATGTGAAATTCATTAAGAAATGGATCCTTTTGTTTCCAAAACTGGCAAAAAATAAAAATTTGTTGAACAGTGTAATCTGCAATGGTATGCAATGTGCCCCATGACAATCATTTATTGCAGACATGCATGGAGATAGCTGTCAGAAGTCAGTACAATAAGGCAGGTGTGAAGATTTATAGTCTACAGGTACCCTTACAAACCAAAAGCAAACCGGCATCACCACTATTCCATTACCCATTTTCACCAGCACACTGGATTTATTGAAGATATCTGCTAGAACACAGCTATGTCTATAAAGCATTCATTCACTTTCATAGACCTCACCTCAATAAAGAAAAATGGCAGAACCTACAGAGAGTCTGCTTAATGATTATGATAGTAACAGAGGGGGGTTTCCACTTTAATACCCCAGCTTTATATACCTTCATGAAGTAACAAAGGGATCTTGTCTGTATTTTCATACAAGACCCCATCCTAATCTTGTATACACTGGCTCTGCAGGGTAAGTAAATATAGGGAAAGCGAGCTATTTTACAACCCAAGCCAATAAGCCAAGCTTGCTCTGGGGGCACTCAGGAGTGAGGGGTCAGGAGCGCAAGCGGGGGAGGCCCGAGAAGGAGGATCCGGGTAGAGCCATGGCTCAGGAACATGCTTACTTTGATGCTCACAGAGCAAGCTGGTTGCTCTGGAGGCACTCAGCAGGAGGGAGGGGTTAGGAGCGCCGGTGGGGGGACCCGAGAAGAGGAGGATCCGGGCAGAGCCACGACTCAGGAACATGCCTACTTGGGTGCCCCCAGAGCAAATTGCTTGCTCTGGGGGCACTCAGCAGGAGGGAGGGGTCAGGAGCAGCGGCAGGGGAACCCAAAAAGGAGGAGAATCTGGGCTGCTCTGTGCAATACCACTTTACAGAGCAGGTAAATATGACTTTTTTTTTTTTGGAATAACAAACCAAGACTTTATAATCACTTTAACTGTGCTTTACACGATCCTGTAATTCAGCATAGCTTGATACAGGTCAGGCAAGCTAATTGCAGGCTCAGGGCTACATCTGAACAGAAAACCCCCACATACAAACTGAGAAAATCATACAGGGCTAAACTTTGGGGGAGGGATGGGGCATTTTATCCATTTTGCTACTACATGGAGATGTATTAAGTAGGGATTGTTGTTAAGAGTGGAAAATAAATCTCTTTCTACTGGTCACATGTCTTAAGACTTAATGAATTTAAACTTGTTACAATAAAGGTACAAAATATTAAATTATAAGTGTCTCCCCACAAAGAAAACAAAATAAAGGGGAGCTGTACAAAAGCTGAACAAGAAAAAAAAGAGAAAAAAAAAAAAAAAAAAAAGAAGAATCCTTCCACAGCCAAACAGGTGACCAGTGAACAGGATACTACAGATAATGAAATCACAGTTCATAAAACTCGGAGTCGTCTCACAAAGAAGGGGGTCACTCTCTCTGTTCCATCTTCACTTTGGGGGGCTTTAAAAATGTCCGTGCCTTTTTTTCCTTTTTTTTGGACTTTGAGTGTGCCTGAAAATTTCTCCAACTGTCAACACGCCCATCTCGACTTTCCTAAAATAATTAAAAAAAAAAAAAAAGTCACGCTCAAGATCAATGTAAAAATTGCAGAAATCACCAAAACGTTTAAAAGAAACCAGATTGTGTATGCTGTGAGAAGATGCCACAAGGCAGCCCATCAACAACATGCCAAGAAGTACCTAGTGAAGACTGCAAATGTCTGGAACCAAGAGTGGCATATGGATCTTAGTACAATTTAATATGTACCTCATATAATTAAACCACGCTTTCAGGAATACCTTCCACCTCTTGTAAAGGGAATTCCCTTTGCAAAAATGATTAAAGTGGTTAGGAGCAACTCTAACCCTGTTACTGCATTAATAAAATTAGATAAAATGATCCAGCGCTTTACAGAAAGAGGATCATATATCACTCATTGCCCATCCTCAAGTGCATGGTAATTGACCGCGTTTCCCCGCTAACCAGAGGTGGAGATCACCATCGCATATCACAGTAATGTGAATGTCGTTGGATTGACTCTTTACAAACCATGGCACTGAAATTTCTTAATGAACAATTGAGCTACAATTGCTTCCTGTGATATTTTGCCATCACATCAAGATTCTGCACCATATAGGATTGATTGCCTCTGTTTTGAAGTTTTTCAGGGATATGATGATTGGCAGCAGTGATGTTAATGTGTGTGCTTCTCTCATCAGAAGTTTCTTGTAATTTTGGTGTCCCCCACGTTTTGTGATCAGGCTATCCTTGCTTAAAAAGCTTCCCCATTTTACTGGCGAAATAACCTTTCCTTTGATGACCTGTATAAAGCCCTCCTTATATCTTCACTCAGATTTTGAGAAACATTTTTCCACTATTCATAGTCCACAGTGTCTGACAGACTACACAAAACACACTTGTTTTTCTGATATCAATTTCTATTGGAGATGGTTGGCAGCAGCTATCGCCCTGTGTGTGGTCATTCTGTCAGATGCTGGTTGCTCTATGTCCCCACACGTTGCAATCTACCTGACTTTAATCCTCTATTTTGCTAATTTTTCTTGTGGGTTTGATAGCATGAATACATTTGTTGATCACCGTAACCAGTTTCTGTGCCCCCCCCCCCCCTATTTAACTTGCGCCCCCCCCCCCCCCCCAGGTAACTCAACCCTGCCATGGTTGTTTACATATTGTTTACACTGTTTAAAGCCTACATTTTCCTTTAGGAACATAAATCCTTTGCCCTGCTGACTCCCTGTATACTAGCATGATGACCCCTGTACACTCCCTTGTTGACCTCCCATCCTCTGCCCACCTGACATTTTTTACTGCACCCCCACATCAGACTTGCTAGATCAGCCCGGTTTTAAATTTTTGTCGCTCGGTCTCCCTCACTCTGTCTCTTGCACACCTATCCCAGTACTAATTCAGCTTGAGCACCATCTAATCTAGGCAGCATAATGCCGTCATACGTTTCTCTGGTCTCGTGCACCCACACCATTGTTATACATATATAAAAAATCCAGCACCTGAACAGTAAAGAATAAGATATGAATTTAAAAGAAAGGGCGGCACTCAAGGGGCTTGAAAGGTGGACATTCAGTGATCAAGTATATTCTGTTGGAATCACACTCCTTAGTCATATATTTCACAATGGGATCCATCTGTCATTTGCTGCCCTTCAATTGAAATTTAATTTACCATCCTCTGTGCATCTATACTAAATGCAATTAAGACATGCCATTAAGGCTCAGAGTACTTCCACTGAATGGATACTGTCCCCTACCCCCATTTTCAATATTAAAATATGCTGAAAATTCTAAGGGGTTCAGATCACATTGCTACACTATGCTCCTGAGGACTTTCCTCCATTTACACCCATTGAAGGTGACAGAGAAATGGGAGGGCGATGTTGGTCCACTTACGGGTTACAATTGGGAAGAAGCCTTCCAATCTGTGATTTGCTCCCTAAATGTAACACAATTATACACTCTTCTACGAGTATATTACACTCCATACAGGCTGTAAACTATGCGTCTCTTGACTGCCCCTCAATGCACCAGATGCAACAGGACTAGAGACCTGATCCATCTCTTGCGGAGATGCTCACAATTCTGAATTCAGTGTTTCAGGTATCCCACCCCTTGGATCTGAAATGCAGTATACTTAGTATACTAGATCTAGAAGGAGGCCATAGTAAGGGCCTTGTTCCAATCCACCAACTTATACTGGTCCATTGGAAATCAGAGCATCCGCCCACTCTGGGGGAATGGATCAAGAATGTAGGCAGCAATTTAAGATTAGAGAAATGTATTTACCAGCATAGGGGATGTCCAAACATATATGAAAAACCATGGGCTCCATGGTTGAAGGTTCCTGGTCTGGCACCTACAGACCTAATAATGGATAGGTTGTTAAGAAGTTACTCTGGGTAGAGATACAATTGTACCCCTTGCATATATGCCAAGCTTAGTATAAGTAACTGTGAAGTCTTTAATAATGCAGATGTATACTTATGTGAAACTTGATGCTGTATTGACTATTTTGTAAACACTCTTTTGGGTGAGTTGTGCCATCTTGTTTTGAATGGCAATGTTTTGACTCCTGTTAATAAAGAATAAATAAGAAAAATTGGTGTAGCGCTAAACAAATGCCACTATGCATAAACATGTACATAGATAGAACCTAAACTAATACATAGGGGTATATATACTTTCAGATATAACACAGATAATCATGCATACAAGGATAAAACCCCTTGTATATCCCCTAATAGGGAAAAACGTGACTATATGCTTGTGGTGGTTGCACACAAAATCATGCAAAAAGATGACACACTGCAACAAGTGATAAAAGTGAATATTATACAGTCCACTTCAAACAAAAACTGTGAGCCTTTAGGAACCGTGAGAGTGCCACAATCCTATAATGGTCTGAGTGCCTCCTCACCTCCCCGCACTGTATAATATTCACTTTTATCACTTGTTGCAGTGTGTCATCTTTTTGCATGATTTTGTGTGCAACCACCACAAGCATATAGTCACGTTTTTCCCTATTAGGGGATATACAAGGGGTTTTATCCTTGTATGCATGATTATCTGTGTTATATCTGAAAGTATATATACCCCTATGTATTAGTTTAGGTTCTATCTATGTATATATGTTTATGCATAGTGGCATTTGTTTAGCGCTACACCAATTTTTCTGATTTTTACTTATGCACTTTTTGGTTAAAAGGAGGGTGTTGGCAGCTTAGTGTTTTATTCATCTGAAGCGCAGGAGGTTTTAATATATTTTAGTTCTGTTAATAAAGAATATTTTCATACACACCAACATACAAACACATGGATTGATTAAACCGAGTGTGCAAGATTTGGTGCATCTGTGCATGCTAGCCAATCAGCTTCTAAAGCCAGCCATACATGGATCAAATTCTGAAAGGATTTTCGTCCTAATTTTGCACCATTAGTAGGTCACAGAACCGGCCGATTTTCATGTGACCATTGAATTTGAGTGATCGGGCATGTTGAAAAGTTTTTGAATAACAAACGAATTTCGAATCAATGATGGGAGAATGGTGCGAGAAATATAAATGAAAAAGAAATAAGCATGAGCTGTGACCTGGAAAGAAAAGAAAATTCTTGGCCACGAAAATTCTTTTCTGTAGCAACATAAGGTGAAATTGAAGGCTTGGTTGGTTGAATTTCGAAATCAACGGTGGCACCATCGGATTACAAAACGCACGAAATTTCAGATTTTCTAAAGGAATTTAGTTCGGATTTTGACCCATGTATGGCCTGCATAACATCAGATTGTTCAATTAAGCTGACAAAAAACCTCCAATAAAACCAAAAACAAAACAAAAAAAACCAAAAACCTGGAAGCGGATTGGTTTATATACACAGCACCAGATGTTGCACTCTCCAGTTTAATTGAATCAACCCCAGTGTGTCTCTTATTCTTTTTATACTTTTTTTTTTAAAATAAAAACACACATTGTATATTTTTTAATTTTTATTGCACTTCTTGGGGGTAGGGGGATTTGGAACAAGTCAAGTACCAGGACGAAACCTCCCCATCTAATGCAGCAGCAGATCACTGCTATCAAGAGTGCAATAGATCACCATAGCAGTGAAACTAGGTTGCCCAAACCTCTGTAAAGACAGGAAGTGCTGTGATGTCACATCCTTTCTTCTAATACAATGTTGTGTTTACTTCCAGTTCTACAGAACACTCTATAGACAAGTACTGATAGACAAGAGGTTAAGTCCAATTTAACCTTTGTTTAAATTTGCTAAATACATTCCAAGCATATCAAAGCAAATTGTGTTCAATGCCTTAAAGTTTATTTTCTAAAACAGCTACAACCTGAGTATCAAGGCCAGCCCCTGCCAGCAGCTGCAGAGTTGGAAACTCTGTGTTGAAGCAGCTGTACCTTTGCAAAGATCAGACACACCCCACAATGATACAGACCTATACGTCTGCAATCAGCAAAGCTTATATTTCAATAGGTAAAAACTGCCGCACAGTACCTTTTAGAATGTTTATGTTATACAAATACATTAAATAAATAAAACGCAAAACAGAAAAATAGGGAAAAATTGGGAGGAGCCAATGAAGTCACGCCTCAAAAACAGCCTTCTTATGAGTTACCAGAGACACTGAACCTTAAGGGGAGACACTACTTTTTATCTGAAGTGCGCCAGATTGGAACACATTTTAATGTGATATTCTAATCATATTTTAATAAAATGCTGTGATGTAAAAAAAGAAACAAAGATAAATCATTTCAGAACTTTTTCCACCTTTAATGTGACCTATAAACTGTACAACGCAATTGAAAAACTTAAAGCTAAAATAATGTGGTTGCGTTTACATGCTGGAGCAACAATTATAATAAAGTATGCAATTCTAAAAACCAGAACAAAGTGTGTAGAAAGTCACTTGTTTGTTCACAAATGAAGTAAAAAATCATGAGCATTCTACTCTACAAGATGGGGCAGTGCCTACATCCAATATAAACTCAAGGAAGGTACAGTGGATATAAAAAGTCTACACACCCCTGTTAAAATGTCAGGTTTCTGTGATGTAAAAAAAAATGAGACAAAGATAAATAATTTCAGAACTTTTTCTACCTTTAATGTGACCTATAAACTGTACAACTCAATTGAAAAACAAACTGAAATCTTTTTAAGTGGAGGGAAGTAAACAAACTAAAATGTGGTTGCATAAGTGTGCACACCCTCTTATAACTGGGGATGTAGCTGTGTTCAGAATTAAGCAATCACATTCAAAATCATGTTAAATAGGAGTCATTACACACCTGCCATCATTTAAAGTGCCTCTGATTAACCCCAAATAAAGTTCAGCTGTTCTTGTAGGTCTTTTCTGACATTTTCTTAGTTGCATCCTACAGCAAAAGCCATTGTCCGCAGAGAGCTTCCAAAGCATCAGAGGGATCTCATTGGTAAAAGGTATCAGTCAGGAGAAGGGTACAAAAGAATTTCCAAGGCATTAGATATACCATAAAACACAGTGAAGACAGTCATTATCAAGTGGAGAAAATATGGCACAACAGTGACATTAACAAGAACTGGACATCCCTTCAAAATTGATGAAGACGAGAAGACAACTGGTCTGGGTAGCTGTCAAGAGGCCTACAGCAACATTAAAGGAGCTTCAGGATCATCTGGAAAGTACTGGCTGTGTGGTACATGTGACAACAATCTCCCGTATTCTTCATATGTCTGGGCTATGAGGTAGAGTGGCAAAGCAGAAGCCTTTTTTTTTTTTTTTACGAACAAAAACATCCAAGCCCGGCTAAGTTTTGCAAAAACACATCTGAAGTCTCCCAAAAGCACGTGGGAAAATGTGTTCTGGTCTGTTGAAACCAAGGTTGAACTTTTTGGCCATAATTCAAAAGATATGTTTGGCGCAAAAACAATGCACATCACCAAAAGAACACCATACGCACAGTGAAGCATGGTGGTGGCAGCATCATGCTTTCGGGCTGTTTTTCTTCAGCTGGAACTGGGGCCTTAGTCAAGGTAGAGGGAATTATGAAGTTCCAAATACCAGTCAATAAAGCTGAACATGAAGAGGAACTTCATCTTTCAGCATGACAACGACCCAACGCATACATCCAAATCACCAAAGGAATGGCTTCACCAGAAGAAGATTCAAGTTTTGGAATGGCCCAGCCAGAACCGAGACCTGAATCTAATTGAAAATCTGTGGGGTGATCTGAAGAGGGCTGTGCACAGGAGATGCCCTCGCAATCTGACAGATTTGGAGTGTTTTTTGTAAGGAAGAGTGGGCAAATATTGCCAAGTCAAATTGTGCCATGCCAATAGACTCATACCCAAAAAGAGTGCTGTAATAAAATCAAAAGGTGCTTCAACAAAGTATTAGTTTAAGGGTGTGCAAACTTATGCAACCATATTTTAGTTTTTTATTTTTACTTCCCTCCACCTAAAAGATTTCAGTTTGTTGTTCAGAGTTGTACAGTTTATAGGTTACATTAAGGGCGGAAAAGGTTCTGAAATGATTTATCTTTGTCTCATTTTTTTACATCACAGAGAGATGACATTTTAACAGGGGTGTGTAGACTTTTTATATCCACTGTATATACAAACACACATACAGGGTTTAAATGCTAATTGCTTCTAAGGCCTCATTCACACCATATGTGTAGAAAAACTGATTTCACTTGCAGAAGCATCAGTTTTCATGTGCGCTCCAATGAATTTTATACAACATGTATCCCTGCACAGAAAAAAATCTGCACGTGATGTTACAGAGAACAATTGATTTTTTTTGTGCCCTCGCAGGATGCATGCAGAAAAACGGACGTCTCTGCATCATGATGTGAACGAGCCCTTATTCTTGAGACAAGACCTACGAGTGCCTCTTCCAGCTTATTTTCTCACACACGATTACTATATTTTGAAGAGGCCACTGCTACTTAACAGTGGTCTTGTGAAACACATTAAGCAAGACACCAGTGAAACTTCTGGTGAAAACCAATACGGTTCTGTGTAGACATATACAAGGACAATGCATTGGTATTTCCCAGGTGTGTCATGAATGTATACAAGCAAGTTTATTTTGATATCTTATGAATTTATATTTCCAACTGTGTTATTTTTTAAAGTAACAAACTCTGAAGAAGTTTATGTGTAGGCAAACTGCTACATATAAAAAGCAGAACAGAGTGATCAAGAATGTTTTTTTTTTTTTTTTTTTTTTTTTTTAATTGCGGCACAGAAAAGTGAGCTCAGAACCTGGCTGTGTTTTACAAATTAAAGCACATTTAAGCTATAAATTTAGCCTTCACTTTAAACCAAACTATGAAACTCCAAAACTGTACCTCAAAGTTTTTCTGCCATTCTCTGTCACGTTTGGCTTTTTCTTCAGCTTCTATTTCTTCTTCCCTTTGTCTTTTCCTGAGAGAAAAGTAAAAACTATTAACTGCATGTCCTATACACAAAAGGAACAATGTAATCGCTAAATACCACCTACTAAAAAATAAATAAAAAGGCCCCATTATGAAATACAGATCTTAGTTTAACGCGTACTGTTGTACAGGTTAATTCGGTTTATGAAACCAAGGTGCTAATAAAGTGACAATAGTGGCAAATTCAAAGTGAAGCGCTCAAAATTAGCACTAAAGTGAATGATATTGCATAAGTGTCCTGCAGAATAACAGCGAGTAAGTGATATTTGCAAATAAATATAAAGAGACAATAGTGAACAGTTCAGTATAAAATAAATGGATAAGATCATTCGGATGAGTAGCAAATAAGAGTCCAAGAAATCTCTATGATGATAGTAATATATCCAACTCCTCTACAGGTAGAGAAAACTTCCATGGTATGGAAACAGGAAGAACACCACTGGCTTCTCACAGCATTACAGGGATGACTCCGACACCACCACTATTTGCTATTCATCTGAATACCCTTATCCATTTATATTATACTGGACTGTTCACTATTGTCACTTCACATTTATTTGCAAAGATCACTTACTAGCTGTTATTCTGCGGCAAACTTATGCAATATTATTCATTTTAGTGCTAATTTTGAGCGCCTCACTTTGAATTTGCCACTATTGTCACTTTATTTATTGGCACCTTGGTTTCATAATATTGTACAGCGCTGCATTTTAAGTTTTTTCATATTTTTGCTGATATAGGGGTTTCAGGCCAGCTGCTTTGTGTGAGTTGGTGCGCTCGCTTGCTTTGCCTTTAACAGGTTAATTAGGTTTGTTTGCAGACTGGCTGGCAAGTTAGAGCTGGGAATTTTTTTCTTTTGTTGTTTGTCATGCGTCGCCCTTCCATGTGCTCCTTGTTGTGAAGGCCAGTAATAGACGGGGCAGTGGCCATTTTTTTGGATCTTAGTTTTAATATGAACTGTCCAGGGCTCTTAATTTTTAACGGATTTTATTCTTTGCATTAACAGCCATGTTAAAAAGTAAGTACAGCCCATGGAAATGGTTAACAGTTCAACATTTATGAATAGCAAACATTGGATCAAAACGTGTCTACAGGTAAGGTGAAAATACTTTAGCAAATGACACTGTGTATTATTTTTCATTATCTACACAAATGCAGACTTGTCATATGAAAAAATAAAGTACACTGCTACATTTACCACTTCAAATCAATGAAATTAGAAGCCAGTGTTCCAAATTAAGTACCAATAATTAGAACCTCCCAATAGTATATGCAGGTGGAACCTTTTTTTAAAGGACAAGTTCACCTTTCATAACACATTACACCCATATTCAAGATGTAAAATGTTATGAAATGACCTGCCCCAGATCCCCCGTTTTGATGCCCAGCCATATCACTTATAGTTTCTCATGCACAGAACACTGTGAATAAGTCCCGACCGCCTTAATGGCGGTCTGCTTGTAGTTCTCAGTGAACTATCACAACACTGAGAGCTGTGGTAGTTTATTGATCCTATCAATAAAAAACGGCTTGCTCATACGAAGTACAAGCAAGCAGATACACCGACAGGTCTGCAGGAGACCTGCATGGCATCAGCGATCTGGCTCCTACAACAAATAAATGGACATTTTTTAATCTGCAAAAAATATGTGCATTTATTATTTTTGTTGAAAGGTGAACTTATCTTTTAAACTTCACTTATCTGGTGTATGGTGCTCGCATCATGCTAAGATCAATAGAGCTCTCTAAGGCCCCCAGAAACAAAGCTGCATATGCCTATGAGTCTGGCAAGGGAATACAATATTACGAGATTAGCAGACTTTAATCTTCCTAGCGGTAATCCCGAGTGTGACTCGGGGATAAATTTACAGTACCAAAAGCGGTAACCCCGAGCCACACACGGGATTACACTATAGTGCTTCCCCTACGATCCCCCGATCATTACCTTCCTGCGATCCCGCGATGTTCTTCCACTGTGTCCTCTGGCCGATGCCGGCATCTGACTTCCATTCCCTGCGAGCATTGTAATGCAGGGGGGCAGAACCGGCGGAGATTCAAAAAAGTAATAATATGACACACACACAATACATTGTAATGTTAGTGTTACATTACTGTATCAAACTATTTCACCTAAATTTTGTCTCTAGTGCTTTGTCCAGTGTCCTGCCTGCACTTTTACGGTTCTTTCTGCCTGGAAACTTGAGAACGTCCATGGCATCCAAAAAGCGTCCCTTAAGGTCAAAAGCGATTTTAGATCAGCTAGAAAACAGCGATAGTGAATTAGAATCACTTTCAGAATTGAGCGATAGTAATTAGTGGGGAAATTCGTCATCAGATACTGAAAACGATTCTATTATTTATTTTTTTTTTTTAACGGAACAAAAATAGGGTTTTCTTCCATTCAAAAAAAAAAAAAAAAATATTAACAGATGCAGACATTAACGGATGTAAACAGATCTAGTTACATCTGCTAGTCCAAAGAAATTCTTGGGTGTCCGTTTTTCATTCGTAAAATGGATAGATGAAAAACGGACACACGGAACGCCGTGTGAAAGGTGCCTTACATCTATTCATATTTTTGTCAAAAAAATCATTCAGAAAGGAATTTTCATTGCTTACGTATTTAAGTATATCATCTTTATCTGTGGGCAATGTGTAAATCAATATTTAATATTTGCATTGTGAAGCAAGGATCTAATGTCTACTTGTTCAAATATGTTGAAAGTCAACAAATTCCATGGGGGTGTACTTACCTTTTCACTTGACTGTAGTTCAATAGCTTGAATATAACATGCATGCACAAGTACAAGACTACAGATACAATGTTAGGAGCATAATGCATTCATTTAAGTAGCAAAAATTGGATTAAACCACTACTAGGAAGGCTTTGCACTAGTCAACTGCCATTTTGTTTTCTTAAGCCTGTTCACATATGTCCGGTGCACATTCAGTGCGGTTTAAAAAAAAAAAAAAAAAAGTCCTGTCTGATTTCTGAGCAGTGCAGTCCGGTTCAGGTGTGGATTACGGCTATTGACTTCTATGGGAACCATTTCTAAACCTGACGTGTGAACAGGATAAGATTCTGACCGAATCCTACACCCAAATTATTTCCCCAATGTCTCCTGTACTGCAAAATACACACACACTTACACCTGAGCTACCCCCGTCAGGAAGATGTCACTGTGGACAGCCAGCCATCAGTGGTATTCCGACCCCACAGCCTCACGTATACAAGGGCATGTAAATGTGCAGCTGCAGGGTAAGGAATGCCTCCACTGCTTATGAGTTTAGAGTTCAGGGATCAGTAGTACGTGGCGCGGAGTTCAGGGATCAGTAGTACGTGGCGCGGGGTTCAGGGATCAGTAGTACGTGGCGCGGGGTTCAGGGATCAGTAGTACGTGGTGCAGAGTTCTGCAAGCTGCATGTTTAGTATGCTTTCAGAAAATGCTAAAAAAAAAAAAAAAAAAAAAAAAAACACACGCCATAAATGCGCAACCCAATAGAAAGTCTATGGGAAACTGCAGCTTAAACCACATAACAAACGCAGGTACACCCAAGCTGCAATCAACCCGCAGTGCAGCAGTGTGAAAACAGCCGAATCAGACGAGTATGAAAAGTTTCATTGCCTCGATCACACAATCTGAATAGTCATTAAAATTAACCATTCACGTTAGCTCTGATTTTATGATTTGTTTTACTGTAACAGTAGTTGCAGGCAATGCTGGACTGCTGCTAACAGCCAGTGCTGTATTTTACCTTACAAGAGTCTATTTGACATTATATTTTTACTCTATGGCATCTATTTACTTGTCTTTTAGTCGCTGAGCTGCTCCTGTTATTGGTGAAGGCATGTCTGTGTGCTCAAAATGGTCTAGCTAACTGAAGGGGAGAGGGAGAGGAAAGGAGGGAAGAGGGAGAGGAAAGGAGGGAAGAGGGAGAGGAAAGGAGGGAAGAGGGAGAGGAAAGGAGGGAAGAGGGAGAGGAAAGGAGGGAAGAGGGAGAGGAAAGGAGGGAAGAGGGAGAGGAAAGGAGGGAAGAGGGAGAGGAAAGGAGGGAAGAGGAAGAGGAAAGGAGGGAAGAGGGAGAGGAGAGAAGAGGGAAGAGGGAAGAGGGAGAGAAGAGGGAAGAGGGAGAGGAGAGAAGAGGGAAGAGGGAGAGGAGAGAAGAGGGAAGAGGGAGAGGAGAGAAGAGGGAAGAGGGAGAGGAGAGAAGAGGGAAGAGGGAAGAGGGAGAGGAGAGAAGAGGGAAGAGGGAGAGGAGAGAAGAGGGAAGAGGGAGAGGAGAGAAGAGGGAAGAGGGAGAGGAGAGAAGAGGGAAGAGGGAGAGGAGAGAAGAGGGAAGAGGGAGAGGAGAGAAGAGGGAAGAGGGAGAGGAGAGAAGAGGGAAGAGGGAGAGGAGAGAAGAGGGAAGAGGGAGAGGAGAGAAGAGGGAAGAGGGAGAGGAGAGAAGAGGGAAGAGGGAGAGGAGAGAAGAGGGAAGAGGGAGAGAAGAGGGAAGAGGGAGAGGAGAGAAGAGGGAAGAGGGAGAGGAGAGAAGAGGGAAGAGGGAGAGGAGAGAAGAGGGAAGAGGGAGAGGAGAGAAGAGGGAAGAGGGAGAGGAGAGAAGAGGGAAGAGGGAGAGGAGAGAAGAGGGAAGAGGGAGAGGAGAGAAGAGGGAAGAGGGAGAGGAGAGAAGAGGAAGAGGGAGAGGAGAGAAGAGGGAAGAGGGAGAGGAGAGAAGAGGGAAGAGGGAGAGGAGAGAAGAGGGAAGAGGGAGAGGAGAGAAGAGGGAAGAGGGAGAGGAGAGGAGGGAAGAGGGGAGAGGAGGGAAGAGGGGAGAGGAGGGAAGAGGGGAGAGGAGGGAAGAGGGGAGAGGAGGGAAGAGGAGAGAGGAGGGAAGAGGAGAGAGGAGGGAAGAGGAGGGGGGAGGGAGAGGAGGGGGGAGGGGGGAGGGAAGAGGGGGGAGGGAAGAGGGGGGAGGGAGGGAGGGGGGAGGGAGGGGGGAGGGAAGAGGGGGGAGGGGGGAGGGAAGAGGGGGGAGGGAAGAGGGAAGAGGGGGGAAGAGGGAGAGGGGGGAGGGAAGAGGGGGGAGGGAAGAGGGAAGAGGGGGGAGGGAAGAGGGAAGAGGGGGGAGGGAAGAGGGAGAGGGGGGAGGGAAGAGGGAGAGGGGGGAGGGAAGAGGGAGAGGGGGGAGGGAAGAGGGAGAGGGGGGAGGGAAGAGGGGAGAGGAGCTGTTTTGTTTGAAGTCTCCCCTCCAGTCTCCAGCCCACATCAATCCCAGAGAGAAGGAAGGGGGGCGGATCCCAGCCTGTGTCAGCATAAGAATCCAGGAAAGTGTAGCCCCCTCCACAGGTCATTAACCCTATTTTAACAGAATGGGTGTGCTCCTCAGAGAGCAGAAACGATGTGTATGTACTAGTAGCTCATAAAGATTAAGCAAAAAGAGTGAAACCCATACTTCTCTCTTAAGTTAATTTTAGGACACAAAATGGCAATAAATTACCCTATTTTTTATAAAATATAAAAGATGCACCGAGTAAATAGATATCCAACATGTAAAACCTTAAATTTGCATGCACTTGTGAAATGGCAACAAACTTCAGTACCCTATATTTTCTATAGGCAACCCTTTTAAAGCCCCTTATAGGTCAAAAGTATAGTGTTACGGAGGAGATCTTGTGCTAGAATTATTGCTCTCATTCTAGTGTGCACAGCGATATGTAACACTTTCATGTGTAGGCACCCCAGCGTGTGCTTTTACGTTTGTACGCGCTTATTTGTGGGGGGGCTCAAATTTCTTTTTGTTTGAGGGGAAGTTATGTGCTTGGGTGTAATTAATTTTTTCCAATTAAAAAAAAAATCGTTTTTTGCTTAACCACTTCCCGACCGGCCATTGTATATAAACGGCCGGACGGTGGCACTGCAGGGTCGGGTGGCCGTCAATAAACGGCCTCCCCGCACCCTGCTTGTGCGCGCTCCCTGGGAGCGCGCAGCACCGCGATCCGGTGCCCGCTGTGTCCTCCGGACACAGTGAAACACCGATCGTCGGACGAGGTCCCGATCATGTGATCACTGATTGGCCAATCAGTGATCACATGCAAAGTAGTAAGCAAGATGTCACTTGTGACATCATTGCTTACTACGTGTGAAATCTGTGAATGATCACAGAGGTCACATGGTACAAGGCTATTCACAAAAGCCTTGTACCATGTGACAGGATGTGACCAATCACAGCTCACTCAGTTCTTCTCAATGAGTGCATGAATGCACACAGAGAGAAAGAGAAATGATTGCTTTTACATCCTATATGGGTGTAAAAGCAATCAGTGTAAAAAAAAAAAAAAAAATCTTCATCACCCCTCACAAGTAGTACAGTGTCACCATGGTGACACTGTACTGCTAGGGTGACAGTATGTAAAAAATAAAAATAAAAAATAATATAAAAAAATAAAATAAAAATGTAAAAAAAAAATGTTTAAAAATTATAATTTTTGCTTGTAAACTAATTTGGATTTTTTTTTTTTTACTAAAAAGATAACGGAATAAATTTTGGCTAAGATTTATGATGAAATATTTATTTGCAAAATTTTATAAAAAACACTTTTTCAAAATTTTTGGACATTTCATTTACATAGCAAAAAAAATACAAATCCCAGTGGTGAATAAATACCACCAAAATAAAGCTTTATCTATCTCAAAAAAATGGTAAAAAATTCATTTGGGTACAGTGTTGCATGACCGCGCAATTGTCATTCAAAGTGTGATAGCGCTAAAAGCTGAAAATTGCCCTGGTCAGGAAGGGGGTAAAAGTGTCCAGTCTGGAAGTGGTTAACTTTCTTTTTCTCATCACATGTGATGATATTTGGTGACCGGCTCTCTTTATTGAGACATCCAGGGTCTAAAAGACCCTGCATGTCTACCCTAAATGTAATGCAGTGTACATCACACCACATTACATTCTTTCTCAGCCTCAATGACTGGGAAATCTGTGAACAGGAACCCATAAATGACATCAGAACGTCACTTCTGGGTCAGGACAAGGGGAGGGGAGAGGACGTGTCCGCTCTCCTCTCTCCCCTCTAGCCACCAATGCACGTTGAACCAGTTCCGGGCCCACAGACGGGCAAGAAGAGCCTGGGAGACATAGCGGGCGAGAGGAGGTTTGCATGGGAGGGGGTGGAGGCTGGCACTGTAGTGGGCTGTGTGAAAGCAATTGGGCGGTAGTGCAGCCGGCCGAATGCCTTCACAAGACAGGTGAGGTTGAAAAAAAGAAAAAAAAAAAAAAAAAAAAAACGCTACCTGCCGGGTGACCGGAACTACATGTCCCGGGTGTCGGGCGATACAAATTCAACATCCCTGTCATATACCATCTGTTCTCAGCTGCATAACTGATGGGGGAGGAGAAATAACTGCAATCTGATCTTGCCAGTGACAGGCTGTGCATGGGGGGGGGTTGCCAGGACAAACCTGATCAAAGAGAAAGTCTGAGTACTGACCACGGTGTGTTCTCCTTCCTAGTGTGGTCAGTTTTTAATAGGAAAGCAGAGGGACTGGTAGGAACACCAAGGATTTCACACAAAGTAAGCAATACATTTTTCCATACAAGTGCATGGTACAGCAGACATATCAAGAATATAATATGTGGTTCACATTTTTTTTTTTTTTTTTTTTTAGGTACCAACCTTTCATGCATTTCCTTTGTTTCTCTCTCTTTCCTCTTAATTTCCAGTTCTGCAAACAGCTTCATGGTTTGTTTATATACAGCCTGTTTAAACTTCGAGAGAGAGAAAACATCCTTTTACACAAAAGCTTTAAAAATACAATTTAATACATTTGATCACAAGAGATTTGCATCTCATAGCTGATATATAAAATATAGAATTCAGCTACAAGAAACACCTGTCTCAAACGAGCATTTATTGGACAGTGCAGTTACTGCTTATGTTGTGGACCTCTCTATTCCCTAATAACAGAAAAAAACAAAAAAAACATCAGGGCTGATGAAGTCACATGACTCATGACGTAACGCGTAGGACAGAAGTGTGATGACGTCATTACGGTATGGACAGCAGCAGCCATCTTGGTACTCCCAACCTCATACACCCTGTACTGTTCTAATTACAGTGATTGCTTTCTGGGTGTTACTTTTTATATCACCATTTGATTACAATTTTTTCTTCACTTATCCACTTCACTTGATGTTTTCTAGCCACCATTTGGCCACGTTTCATTTCATTTTTCCTCAAGCTACTTTATTGACATTGACAGCGTTTTTGGATTTTATGTGTTATCCTTTGTCACTTATCCACCAACATTTGTTTTTTCACCTTTTGACCACGTTATTGCCACATACTGTGGATTCACTCCTGTGGATATTATTGTGCACACTAGTTACTTGTTTTATGTGCATTGTTCACTTATTTTCTGTTTTATGGGATGGTTCACTCATTTGTCAGTAGTAGACGCTTAGTCTACAATCTCCTGAGCTCCCACCTCACGGACAACAACCTTCTTGACCCTTTACAGTCTGGCTTTCGCTCACTACACTCCACTGAAACTGCCCTACTAAAACTCACTAATGATCTACTAACTGCTAAAACCAATGGCTGCTACTCCGTACTCTTACTACTTGACCTCTCTGCGGCTTTTGATACGGTTGACCATCCCCTCCTCCTCAAAAAACTCCACTCTCTTGTTCTCAGAGACTGCTCTCTCCTGGTTCTCCTCCTACCTACCGCAGCGCTCCTTCAGTGTTAGCTATAACGCTCCCTTCTCTTCACTCCCTCTTCTGTAGGGGTCCCTCAAGGTTCTGTCCTTGGACCCCCTCCTCTTCTCCATCTACACCTTCTCCCTTGGTCACTTGATAAACTCCCATGGCTTTAAAGTACCATCTCTATGCTGATGACACACAAATCTATCTTTCTACCCCTCACCTCACCCCTTCAGTCTCCTCTCACATTACTAACCTACTAAGTGACATATCGGCATGGATGTCACTCCACTTCCTCAAACTCAATCTTTCCAAAACTGAGCTCTTAGTATTTCCCCCAGCCCGTGCCCCTTCCCATGACATCTCCATCAAGATCAATACCACAATTACCAGTCCCTCCCCTCATGCCAGGGTGCTAGGTGTAATCCTAGACTCCCATTTGTCCTTTCAGCCCCAAATCCAATCACTGTCCAAATCTTGTAGACTTCACCTCCGCAACATCTCCAAGATACGCCCATTCCTAACCTCAGAAACCACTAAGCAACTTATTCACTGCCTTGTTATATCTTGCCTTGACTATTGCAACTCCCTCCTCATTGGCCTACCTCATCGCAGGCTATCCCCTCTTCAGTCTATCATGAATGCTGCTGCCAGACTCATCCACCTTACTAACCGCTCTATATCTGACACCCCTCTCTAACAATCCCTCCACTGGCTTCCCGTTGCCCAACGGATAAAATTCAAAACATTAACAATAACATATAAAGCCATTTATAACACTGCCCCAAATTACATCACCGATCTTATCTCTAAATATCACCCAAACCATACTCTCCGCTCCTCGCAAGACCTCCTGCTCTCTAGCTCCCTTTTCTCCTCCTCCCATGCTCGTCTCCTGGACTTCTCCAGAGTTTCCCCCATCCTCTGGAGCTCTCTACCCCAGTTTATCAGACTATCGCCTACTCTGCTCATTTTTAGGCGATCTCTGAAAACCTCACTCTTCAGGGAAGCCTATCCTGCCCTCAGCTAATACTGGAATCTTCTACTTTTCCAACCAGTCCATCCCCCACAGTTACTACCTTTTGTACCACTAGCCCCTCCCTCCTAGATTGTAAGCTCCAAGGAGCAGGGCCCTCAAATCCCTCTTGTATTGAACTGTATTGTCTGTTATATTGTAAAGCGCTGAGCAAACTGTTGGCGCTATATAAATCCTGTGTAATAATAATAGTTTTAGGTGTCATTGTGTATTGAGGCTCACTCATTCTTAGGGCAAGTAGCGCAACACCATTTTCCCACTTATTGTCTTTCACTATTTGTTTATAGTCAGGTGTTAGCAGCCACTTTATTTTCTCTTTTGAGTTAGTCCATTTGGCAGCGCAGTGGGTTTTTCCTTTTTTTTTTTTCTTTGGAGACCATGTAGTGCTGTTGCTCAATAGGTCAATTTAAAAACTTTTGGTTAAAATACATCAGATAAGCTCTCCCCACCACTCCTGGATACCGGCATGCCTACTGCCATGCAGACATCAATGACTCTTGATCGGCGCAAGAAGGGATGAGATGTATGACTAACAGCCTGGCCTTTGAGAATATAAGGAAACAGAATGCAGTTGAGTTTTTACCCACGGTTGATTTGTTTATAAACTGTTTAATTTTATCATTGGTTTCTGTATACACTGGCAAAGGAAGGTGTTGCTTTAAAGAAACCTGTTCTGAAAGAAAAAGGGGGTTGATTTCTAATTGCCTAGTCTTTATGTTCATGCCCTGTTAACCCTTTATGCCACTGACTCAGCGCTAGTATGTAGATCAAAAATTCTAAATACACCTACTATAGGATCAGTGGTTTAAAATATGATCCCTATGACAACCAGAAAACTAGTATTGTTGAAAAGAGGTCAATGGTATTAGATTCCATATTTCTATAAGCAATGTTTTGTAAATGTTTTTTTTCTTAGTTATTAGAGAATCCCAAAACAAGTTAAAGGCTAAGTTCACTTTTGTGGATAAAAAAAAAAAATGCACATAATTTTGCATAAACACAAAATGTCCATACGCTGATCTCCCTTAACTAAGAACCCAAAAGCTACTAGGACTTAATCACTTCTGGTCTCTTTAAGAAGCTAATGGAGAATGACTGGGCCTGCTAGATCGATTCCATCTGAAATCTGACAGTCGACTTCCAACATTTACATGCAGTTCTGGCTGCTGTAATCATCTGGAGTATGTAAAATCCCCTGCTGCCATCACTGACATAAGACATACATTGGTGGCAGCCAAAATGTTAATATAGTTTGCTGTTACTTACAACTTCAGGGTCATCTTCCTCAACCAGTAATGGTTTCCCATCTTTTTTCAATTGCTTCTTCCTCTCTTTAACCTGAAAAGATACATGGAGAACTCAATCAACTCAATCTCATATTCAGTTTGATAACTGAAGTTGATAAAAAATAAACTATTAACACTTCTACTTCTGAAAGAATTCTTAATTTATTAGCACCTGCCTAAAACTTTTACATAGTACTTTATCTCTGTAGAATCCAAGATGCAAAAGACAGTGGGATTGTGGGGAGGGGGCAGTTGAACATCTTCACCTTTGGCACTGGATGACCCTGGTTTGAGCCTGCCTACCTTGGCTTCTGCACTGCAGGGGTGAGATGACTCTCCTTTCAGATAACCCAGGGAATGCCGAGTACCCCAAGTCTCAAGAGAAAATGAACCTGAACTGTGTCTGTGCAGCTGCTGCATCTACATCCACCGCTACGGGTTGCCTGCACGCAGCCCTGAGGTGGATGTAGATGAAGCAAAAAGTGGCTCTGCACAGAGGACGGGACTCAGGACCCATCTGAATGAGTCCTAAAGCAGAGCTCACAGGTCAGGCTTAAGTAGTGCAGAAGAGAGAGGCCAGGAGTAAGTAGTGCAGAAGTGAGAGGCCAGGAGTAAGTAGTGCAGAAGTGAGAGGCCAGGAGTAAGTAGTGCAGAAGTGAGAGGCCAGGAGTAAGTAGTGCAGAAGTGAGAGGCCAGGAGTAAGTAGTGCAGAAGTGAGAGGCCAGGAGTAAGTAGTGCAGAATTGGTCTCCCCATCGGAAGATTTCATCTCTATTACTGTTCTGAGGACAACCTAGAATTTGGGATTTTTTTAAACTTTCACTTTTGATAACTGTAAACAGGACAAATGGAGAGGGTGAATCTCCCTAGTAGCAGTAGAAACCTGGCAGGTGATCTTATCCCTCTCCACTCTGTCCAAAACTAAAAGAAACGTTTTGCCTTTAGTTATACTTTAATGTCAGCCCTGGAAAGACTGGGGCTCACCAGTGTCTGCTGCAGACATCACAATAGAACACATTAAAATCCCTCACTTTCCTTTCACTTCCTACAGCTGGCCATACACAGTTAGATTTTTGTTTTTGAGCGTTCATAGAAAAATCTGTTAGAACATTTTAATTTTCTGAAAAATATTTTCTAACAAAATTCCAACTTAACATTATCTCCATGTATTGTCTTTAAAGCGGAGCTTCACCCAAAAGGGGAAGTTCCGCTTTAAATACTGGTCCCCTGCTCCCCAATAACGATTGGCACCTTTGGGGAGCGGGTACCCGAAACTGACAGGTACCCGCTCCCACTTCCGCGGCGATCGGAAGATGTCCTCCTGCCCGCCCTCCCCGTAGTCTTCTGGGACACGTGACAGGTCCCAGAATACTACGGGGGCCATTCAGGAAGTGCAGTGCTACTCACGCATGTGCAGTGCGCACCTGGCTGTGAATTTGCAAGCTGTCACAGCCAGGTGCCCACACTGAAGATGCCGGTGCATGGAACACCAGACGGCTGGTGAAACAGGCTGCGGGGAAGAGACTGCGGGATCGTGAGACAGGTGAGTGGCTGTTTTTTTAAAAGGCAGCAGCTACAGTTTTTGTAGCTGCTGACTTATTTTTTTTACAGTGTGAGTGGAACTCCGCTTTAAGAAGACAACCAGGTACACCATATAACGTGACTAAGGCAGCAGGAAATATTACTTTTTGCCCTAAAATCCAACAAGGAGTTCATAAATGCATTTTGGCATTTGCTATCCCCCAAAAGAGACAAAAAAATATATATTATATATTGGATTGCAAAACATTCAGCATGTTTAGCATAAAAAGCAAAAAAGCAGACCAAAATGAACTCAAAACTAAAAATCATGCTAGCATTTTTTTTGGGATTATTTTTGAAAAGCCAGTGTTTTAAAATAATGGATCACTTACATTATGTTCAACATATTCATAGCCAGCCTGAATGACATCAAGTGCCCGCTTCTTCTGTTCACCCTCCAGCAACAGCTTGTATGCCTTGTCCACCGCTGCAGCAAACAAGGACATATCAAGGAAAACTGCACGAATATTCGTTCACAAAGTATATTTTACAATACACACACACGTACAAAATGCAGAGAAAAAAAGTGTGGCTGACAAAATGTAAAAATACTGAAATTTAAGCGGAGTGTATCAATTGAAAAACCTAATGAAAAGTATTTCATATTTTACGTCATAAAACCAACCTCTGTTTAAAGTATAATTCATATTTACTTTATATGAACTTAATATATTAATTGTAACAGACGTATTCTGTTTCATATCCTTGTTTTACTTACTACATACAGATAAATTCAATTATAAAAAAAAAAAAAAAAAAACTGTCAAAATCAGGAATCTATAAAATTTCAAGTTACCTTCAAATGCTTTCTGGGCTCTGTCTGGATCATCCTGATTTTTATCTGGATGAACCAGGATCGATAACTGTAAGGGAAGCAAAAAAAAAAAAAAAAAAAAAAAAAAAAAAAAAAAAGACTTATTTAGGGAACTTTTACATTTGAATTATGTAGCTACCTACATATTTCACTTAGCATTCATTTCATTTTAAGCTTCTATATATTACAGAAATAAAATTGTGCTTCAAATTTAAAGCACATCCGCAAAATCCTCTTATTTGTGTACAGTATTAAACATAAGATCTTAGGGTTATATGCAGCTACCTTTCTGGGTACTGGAAAAAAAAAATAAAAAATAAAAATGCAGGGACATCCACCATATATACTGCTCAAAAAAATTAAAGGAACACTTTTTAATCAGAGTATAGCATCAAGTCAATTAAACTACTGGGCTATTGAGCTGGTCAGTTAAGTAGAAGAGGGGATTGTTATTCAGTTTCAGCTGCTTTGGCATTAATGAAGTTAACAACAGGTGCACTAGATGGGCAACAATGAGACGACCCCCAAAACAGGAATGGTTTTACAGGTGGAGGCACTGACAATTTTTTCCCTACTCATCTTTTCTGACTGTTTTTCACTAGTTTTGCATTTGGCTAGGGTCAGTGTCACTACTGGTAGCATGAGGCGATACCAGGACCTTAAAGAGGTTGCACAGGTAGTCCAACTCTTCCAGGTTAGCACATCAATATGTGCCATTGCCAGAAGGTTTGCGGTGTCTCCCAGCACAGTCTCAAGAGCATGGAGGAGCTTCCGGAGACAGGCAGTTACTCTAGGAGAGCTGGACAGGGCCGTAGAAGGTCCTTAACCCATCAGCAGGACCGATATCTGCTCCTCTGTGCAAGGAGCAACAGGATGAGCACTGCCAGAGCCCTACAAAATGACCTCCAGCAGGTCACTGGTGTGAATGTCTGTGACCAAACAATCAGAAACAGACTTTATAAGGGTGGCCTGTGGGCCCGACATCCTCTAGTGGGCCATGTCCTCACTGCCCGGCACCATAGAGCTTGATTGGATTTTGACATTGAACACCAGAATTGGTAGGTCTGCCACTGGCACCCTGTGCTTTTCACAGATGAGAGCAGGTTCAATCTGAGCACAAGTGACAGACATGGAAGGGGTCTGGAGAATCCGTGGAGAACGTTATGCTGCCTGTGACATTGTTCTGCATGGTGGTGGGTCAGCGATGGTCTGGGAAGGCATATTCATGGAAGGACACACAGACTTCTATGGGCTAGACAATGGCACCCTGACTGCCATTAGATATCAGGATGAAATCTTTGGACCCGTTGTCAGACCCTACGCTGGTGCAGTGGGTCCTGGGTTCCTCCTGGTGCACGACAATGCCCGGCCTCATGTGGCAAGAGTAGGCAGGCAGTTCCTGGAGGCTGAAGGAATTGATATCATTGAATGGCCCCCATGCTTGCCTAAATCCAATAGAACACCTCTGGGATATCATGTTTCGGTCCATCTGATGCCACCAGGTTGTTCCTCAGACTGTCCAGGAGCTCAGTGATGCCCTGGTCCAGATCGGAGAGGAAATACCCCAGGGCACCATCCATCAACTGATTAGGAGCATGCACCGACGTGGTCAGGCATGCATACAAGCACGTGGGGGCCATACAAACTACTGAGGACCATTCTGGGTTGCTGCAATTAAATTTAATCAAAATGGACAAGCCTGCTGTATCAATTTTTAACTTTGATTTTTGGGGTATCTTTGAATTCAGTCCTCTGTAAATTGATCATTGTCATTTCCATCAAACAATGGGGCATCCTTACGTTCCTAACACATTACCTATTCCATATAAGTATAAATATCCAGCATGATATTTTTCCCCATTGAGATCTGATGTGTTTTCAAAGTGTTCCTAATTTTTTGAGCACTGTATATCCCTTCCCACTAAAACCTCAGTTTTATAGCAAGTAATATGCAGATCATAAAGAACAGAGGGTAGGGACCTGTGTCCTATATAGTACACCAACAAATGTATTTTACAGGCATTTTTTTTTTAACATACAGTACACAGTATCTTAGTCTTAAAGCGGTAGTAAACCGCCCAATAAAAAAAAAAAAAAAAAAATTCTAAAAAAAAAAAAAATCTACCTACTTGATCATAATGTGCTAGTATGCATCACATACTAGTACATTATGAACAACTTACCTGAAAATGAAGCCCTCCAGCATATCGCTGTCACGGCTCACGAGGCTTCCATCTTCACCCCGGTTTTCCTTCAGGGTTCGCGAGCTGCGGTTATCTGATTGGCCAAACCATGATGTTGTCATTCCCACACATGCACAAAGGGAGTTTCGGTTGTGGCGCACAGTCTATCGAGAGCAGAGTGCGCATGCGCCAGTGACAACACTGTAAATATCTCCTAAACAGTGCACGTTGAGATATTTATAGTACCTACAGGTAAGCCTTATTAAAGGTTTGCCTGTAGGTAAAAGTTAACAAAGTGGGTTTACTTCCACTTTAACTATGGAATGTCCAAAAAGCAGTCCAACCGAGGGGTGCGCTGAAAAGGCTCATGTAACATTGGGTCAAAGAACGGCTTGACAAAATTCAGAACTTGCGGAACCTTACAGACTAAACAGGCATCAGATAAGACCTGTACATTTACGTGTAAAACTTAAACATGTGAACGGAAGCCTTGTAAATCTGGAAAACAGATGCCTGATGCTGAAATGCCCATGAACCAATAACAGATCTGGTATAGTGCAATTTAGCAGGAAAAGGAGGAACCCTATCCTTTAGACCAGTAGCCTCCAAACAGTAGCCCTTGGGCCAAATGTGGCCCTTTGCTTACCTGTAAGCAATCCCTGGGGCACTGTTCTTTCCACTGATATGAGGCAATATTCCTCCCAATAACACAATGAGTTACCATTCCTCCCACAGACGACTGTTGGGCTACTATTCCTAACACTGACACCAATGAGGGGGCACCATTCCTCCTGCTGATAAGAATTATGGGGCAATTTTGTTTCCACTGACAGCAGTGGTGGAGCACTATTCCTCTATTCCAATGATGGGGCACTACTCCCTATAATGACACCAATGGGAGGCATTGATCCTCCTACTAACCACAGGCATTATGTAATTGTTTTGCTCGCACTGACCATCAAGCCTGAGACATTGTTTACTCCCACTGACACTGGAGAATTTTCTACTCCCACTGGCCTCAGTCCAGCCCTCCAAGCAAACCGGCCCTTTGTTTAGAAAGTTTGGAGACCCTGCTTTAGACTATTGGCTCTAATGATGACTGTAAGCATGAAATGAGATGAACCTGCCCACTGATCTTTTCTTGATTTAACATATTTAGAGGATGTCGCTGCAGCTTTTTTTTTTTTTTGGCCTATGTTCAATTGCTTGAAGGTAGGCTGCATATAACCCATGGTTAAGTCCAAGATCCTGTGTCCTATATTGTACAAATTAGAAATCCCCTTTTTTATTCCTACTATTTTACTCAAAACACAACCTACAGTTGCAGTTGGGAGCTGCAGGATTTATTAGACATCAGGTTTCTACTAGCAGATCTTTCCATAAAGGGAATTCCAACTCAGCCATCACATCTTGAAAAGTGCCAATTTCATCCTTGGTGAGTCAATTCCTGACTTTAGGGCACACAGATATCTGTTCCAGTTATTTGGTCCATAAAAAAGGATAAGGCTTGGTTAAAAGGGAAAAATAGAGTATATTAGGTGAATGCTGAATTTGAACGATCATTGTAATGTTTATCTTAGAGTAGTTCTTCATGCAGATTTAACATTTTACATTCTTGCTGCTCGATATTATGGTTATTGTACTAAATGTTGCGTTTTGAACATTAGCAGCTAAAGGGAACACGTACTTAAATGGACCGACTTGCATTATAAGAAGAAAAGCATGACCATTGTGTTTTAATGCAAACCAGAAATCAGAGCCTTTAAAAGTTCTGAGTGAAAAAAAGATGTGACCCCATGCACACACAATAAATAACATCCTTTAAACTTGTTTCTGTGTGTAGGTTAAGTTCACCTTTAGGAACATTCCGTACGGCACGCAGATATACTGACAGATCTGCAGGAGACTTGCTTTCCAGGCTCCTGCAACCAAAAATAATAAATGCACTTTTTTTACCTGCAGAAAAGTGTGCTTTTGTTATTTTTAGTCAAAAGGTGAACGTATCCTTTAAAAATAAAACATGCTGAAAAAAAGGTTTAGAACTTGTGGGATCTCCCTCACATGTACACTATATTAAAACTAGAAAATCTACAATTTCTGGGGAAATTGTGTGAAGTGTTCTTGCATCCAACCCTAACCAAATGATTGATGAAATGTAAGCAGTGCACATGGCAAGCCTGATAGAGTGAGAACTGCATTTCAACTTGGTCACTCAGCTGCCCCGTGAGTCATGTTTGGTTGCTATAGCAACTCACTCAGTCACAGGAAGCGGACAGGCTTTTCTAAACACACTGCTGCAACTTGCCAACTTAACTGGCGATTGCCATCTTCAAACACTTGTACTTTTAAAAGTATAAATGCTACAGCGAAGAGCTTTATATTGTGAGAATCACAAGAAGCAGAGCTAAATTGATGTATAGTATGTCTCTGAAATATTACAAATGAAGGCACAGTCGCAGTTTAAAAATGTCCCTTCAAATTTCAGGTGACTGTGAGTGAAGTTTCAATGAAAGTCAATGGGAGGGGTGAGTTGCAAACAAATGGTCATATTGTGAAAACTATCAGGACTATGGCTTAGCCGTGAACATTTTTAGTGACAGCAGGGTTAGCTGAACGTTTTGATATACGATTTGTGTAGGTGGGCTTGAAAATGACAGAGTGATGGCAGCTTAGAAATCATGTTCTGATTTTTCCTTCCACACTGAAGCTTTTCTCTGCTGCCACTCTAGTAGCTCCATTCATTCCTATGGGAAAATTTCACCACAAAAACCGCGATATTTCGTGAACGATTCGGCGAAACGTTCCACAAAGTAATAGCAATCAGATTGGGAACAATCCGCACGTTTGATATATTACTTGTCTTTGTAGTGTAAAAACTGTGGGAGGAGTTAGCGTGTCAAATTTGGCTATAATAATAAGAATAAGAATATATTTGTGAGATAATAAGTGTTCTTGCAAGAACACTTAAGTTATACATCCTTTGATAGTGAAATACAAAATACACTAAATATTATTTGACCAAAATCCAATATAATACAGAAACTTCAAATGGTTGACAGTACTGACAAGCAACCTTTGTAACAATCAACACTTGTATTAAGTGCATATAGGAAAACTGGTGTGAGGGTGCTTCTGCTATCCTCAATTACAGCCCTGCCTGGTGCCCAGACCCGGAGACTGCCGATGCATCCCACAGATCAGAATGAAAACAGGGATGGTCAGCACTCAAGCTAATATCCAAAAAAATATAACTTTAGGAACATGTACATTACTGAAAAAACAGCCAACAGGTTTCAGACAATTAGTCCTTAGTCATTGCATCATGATTGTGACCTGGAACAAAAAAAAAATAACTGCTGCAAAAGCGACTGCAGAGCTCAATCTCAATCCCGTGAAGACGCTGTGAATGAAGAAAGAAAAGCTTTCCACCTTTTAGCTAGGTGTCTCATCACACAGTGAAAGCAAAAGGTGGTTACATCACTTCCGCTTTCAACGCGAAACATGTAGTCACCTTCACACCTGCAGATGATGTAGCGTTTCCATTTTTTTGTCCAAACCCTGTATTTGAGAGCCCTGAGCATGACACCAAAAGATTAATCACAAAGCTGTAACAAGGGTTTTGTCAACAGTATAACAAGTGGCAAATGGCTCACAGAATACGCGGCCTACCGCAGCGTGAGGCCGCGGTGTTTTCTGTCCCTGCAGGGTTCCTGTGAGACTCTGGGTAATTGATTACCTGTGGGGCTGGTGCTGGTGGCCTGCAGACGCTTTCATTATTAACCCCAATCCCAGGGGGACACATCAGGGGTACCAGGGATATCTCTTGCTGGCCCCCTCAAAGCCTACACACCCAGCTTGGTTGTTATATCCGTTTACAGTCTACTGTCTGCAGCGTTTGATGAATCTTTTGTGAACACCCCCCCCGGAGGGGGACACGTGCACGAGCCAGGAGGAATATGTCAAAGTGACCTCCATGTGACGTGCCACCGAAATATTTTACTCGGTCATTGGGCTTTTACACCCTAGCATACTACTTCAATAGTTTGTCAGTGCTTTGGAATCCTGTGTACCACGCCTGGCGATGCACCGCACTCCCCGTAATAAGCTTAAGCCTCGGGCCCAACAGCAATCCCCTTCGCAGGGCCACACCGCTAAGCGGATTCCTAGCCCGCCTGAGCCTGACGACAACACCCAACTCCCAGGTGACCTTGAGTCTGATGGCGATAGCCAGCGGCAATTTCCATCAGGGATGGTTGAATCTCTTGAGCACAATCCCGAAGCCTTGCTACACAAATTCCGTGCTATAGTGCGAGAGGAGGTTACAGCTGCCTCACGTAAATTATCTTCTGATCTGGCGAGAGGTCTAAAGGAGTTGGGCCTTCGTGCCCATCAATTGGAGCAACGTATGGATCTGGCGACTACAGTCCTGGAGGGTCATGAGCAGGAAGTGGAGGATTTGCATGCTGAGCTGGATACTTTAAAAGATAAGCTGGAGGATGCCGAGAATAGGGCGCGCAGAGATAATCTCCGCATCCGCGGAATCCCCGAGGCAATTACCGATTTGCAGGGTACTGCTACTGCTTTTTTCCAGGAGTTGGCCCCGGGGATTCCTATGGAACGCCTAGAGTTTGACCGTATCCATAGAGCTTTAGCACCCAAGCCCACGGAGGGACCACCCAGAGACATTATTATTAAATTCCACTATTACCGCACTAAAGAATGTCTACTGCAGGCGGCTCGGAATCGTTCGGCTCTGGAGTTTCAGGGCCACTCTGTTCATCTGTTCGCGGATTTGTCCCCAGTTACGATTGCCAAACGATGTACCCCAAGACCCTATCTTCAAATTCTTCAATCGGCGGATATCAAGTACAGATGGGGTTTCCCTTTCAAGCTCGCATTCTCCTCGCAGGGGCGTCAATTCCAGGCCTCTTTGCCAGCGGATCTCCGACGTCACTTTCGTGAGCTTAATCTGGAATTGCCACAATCTCAGAGTGAGGAGGCCTCAGTCCCTGCACGCCTTCGGAATTCCCAACCTTTGCGTAAATCTCCTCCCAGTCAAAGTGGTTCCCAGGCTCTCCGATCCCTACAAGTCCAGCTTTTTCAGGAAGTCTCCGCGACTTGATGTATAGAGGATGGCCGCCAATATATAGTTCCGCCATACGTGGATTTCTTATTTTTTGCTGCCAATTTCTAGAATAGGCTCTGGATCTGTTCAGGGATTTCAAACCTTTGCGTTTTGTTTTTTTTTGCCCAGATTGGTTGAGACCTCCAGTGCCTTGCGAGCTCTGGATTGCTGGTTTATAGGTGTATTAGCCTAAATTGTTTGTATAATATTTCTAGAATTTATATTACTGCCGAGTTGTTCCGGTGGACAGTCGTGTCCCCCTCCGTGCTGGTTAGCGGTCTGGTTTTTTTTTTCAGTCCCGCCCGCTACCTAGCCTCTATGTGGGTATTTTACCCACAGCTGACTGTTATATTGTTTGAATTAATCTTAATGCTTCTCAGATATCTTGCACGTATATCAGATGTCTTCTTGTCCGTTTCTTCCTTCTTTACTCCCTTTTTTTTGTCTTTTGTCATGTGTGTTTTTGTAAATTTTTTTTTTAGGGCTCCCGGGGATCGCGGTGGACTAAATCTTCCTTTTTTTAGGTCTCCATGTCGCTGAACTGGCTATCCTTGAATGTCCAGGGGATGAATTCTCCGCAGAAACGGGTAAAAGTATTTAGGTTTCTCCCGGCTCGTCAAGTTGATATTGCTTGTTTACAAGAAACCCATTTCTCTACTACTTCTGCCCCTAAATATTTTGATGCACGCTACCCTCAGATATTTCAGGCCACGGGCCCCACTAAACAGAGAAGCGTATTGGTCGCCTTCCATAGTAAAACCCCGTTCGTCTGTGTGAAGCGTATTGCTGATCCCAATGGTAGATATCTTTTGCTCCAGGGCACGGTCCATGGGGTGGACGTTACCATAGTGTCCTATTACGCTCCCAATGTTAATCCTGGACCTTTTCTGTCACACCTATGTTCTCTCCTGGCTACGCATCAGCGGGGAACGCTTTTGATGGCAGGGGATTCAAATTTAGTGCTAAACCCCACAGTGGATAAATATCCAGCGGAGCGTTCTGGCCCTTCTACATCGGCAAAGTCTTTTGTACGTGCGTTAACTACTCATGATCTGGTAGACTTATGGCGTGAATTACATCCTCAGGGGAAAGACTACACTTATTATTCACACCCTCATCACTCTCATTCCAGAATTGATCATGCCTTTGTTTCGTGTAAACACCTCCCTTTAGTTTGCGCTATTTCTATTCGAACGGTTCCATGGTCGGATCATGAACCTATTTTGGTGGTCTGCCGTTCTCTCCTAAGTAGGCCAGCCTTCTCTTCCTGGATAATGAATGATTCTTTGCTTTCACTGAGGGAGGTTCAGGCGGAATTACATCGTAAGTCTCAGGAATATTTCCAATTAAATTCCAGTTCTGTCTCTTCTTCAGTAACATTATGGGAAGCCTACAAGGCAGTTCTTAGAGGACATATTATCCAAATAGCCTCCAGACAAAAGAAGGCAAGACAGCTTAAACAGTGTCAGTTGGAAATGAAGTTAGCTTCTGCGTCGGCCCAATTTAAACAGTCACCTTCCCCGTCGAACCGTCGGCTGTTGGATCAGGCCCGCATAGAGTTAGATCTTTGCCTAACGGATGAGGCTGAACGCTCCTTACGTTGGACTCGCCAGAAATGGTATAGTAAAGCAAACAAACCGGACTCTATGTTAGCCCGTAGACTGCGCTCTTTTGCGCAGCACCCTAAACCAATATCGTTACGCACTCGTCACAATACCCTAACGAGCAATCCGGTAGCAGTTTTGGAAGAGTTCCGGTATCGTTTAGCTAAACTTTATTCTGATCCTACTCAGGCTGATCCTCAGTCAATTTCTGACTTTTTATCTCATCTTTCCCTACCTACTTTAACGTCGGCCCATAAGGACTTGATGGATCGTAATATCCAAGTATCTGAGGTTTTGCAATGCATAGCAGATCTAAAAACGGGTAAACGTCCAGGCCCCGATGGCTACACGGCACTATATTACAAGAAATTGGCTGATGTGCTCGCTCCTCACCTTGCAGATATGTTTAACGCGGTGAAGGGAGGTTCAAATTTTTCCCCGGATTCTTTAACTGCTAATGTGGTTATGATCCCTAAACCAGATCGAGATCACTCTTCCTGGGCAAATTATAGGCCTCTCTTATCAACATCGACATGAAGATTCTTACTAAGATTTTGGCTACTCGCTTGAATTCCTTCCTTTCTCGTCTGATCAAAAAAGACCAAGTGGGATTTGTTCCTCACAGGCAGGCTGGAGATGCTATCAGACGTATTTTACAATTGCAACATTTGGCCCACACTCGTAAATTTGATATGATGCTCTTATCTTTAGATATTAACAAGGCCTTTGACACTTTATCTTGGCCTTATCTCCTATCGGTCCTCCATCGTTTTGGCTTTGGCCCTTCGTTCCTACGGTGGATCTCTTCGCTATACACTTCCCCTCAAGCGAAGCTTAAATATTATGGTTTTGAGTCCACTACGTTTTCGATTGCTAGAGGTACTAGGCAAGGTTGCCCGCTTTCTCCTTTACTTTTTATCCTGGCCCTGGAACCATTGGCTGAAGCCATTCGTATGCATCCTAATATTAAGGGGATCGAGGCCGCGGGCTCCCAACATAAATTGTCTTTGTTTGCAGATGACATATTATTGTCAATTTCGAACCCGGGGGTTACTCTGCCCAACTTGCTCGCGGTTCTCGATTCTTTTGCAACTCTTTCGGGTTTACATGTCAACCCTGCTAAATCAAGAGCTATGTCGGTCACCCTCCCACCATCACTCTTGCTGACTTTGAAACAAACATTCCCTTTTCAATGGCTTTCCGCCTTACCACATCTAGGAATTAAGCTCACCCCGACATATGACGGGCTGTATCAGGCTAACTTTCCCAATGTCTTTCATGAGCTGTCCGAGTTATTGTCATCTTGGTCTCATTTTCCGTTATCATGGTTCGGCAGAATTAATGCGATATGTATGACCTATCTTCCTAAACTGTTATACCTCTTTCGTGTTTTACCGGTTCCAGTACCTTCGCATATACTTCGTACTCATCAGCGAAAACTTCTGTCCTTTATTTGGAGCTCTTCTCGACCCAGAATTAGCAAACATATCCTATTTGCGCGCCGGAGTGTGGGTGGGTTATCTGTTCCAAATCTCCAGTCCTACTATTTGGCAGCTAACATTGCCCCTCTAGCCCATATTCATGCATCTCACCACTTCCCCCTGTGGGCTGTTGTGGATATGATGGACTCTCACCCGATACCGCTCTCTTCCTTGCCATGGCTTCCTATCTCTCAACGTCCATCTACCCTTAGCCCGACGCTGACGTTTTCGTTGTGTCTTTGGGATTCTATTAAATACTCCGCTGGCCTCTTTTCCCCTCACTTGCCGTTGTTACGTCTATTCCATAACCCATTATTTCCTCCGGTAAGGGATAATCCTAGACAGTTTGCCTGGTGGCAGACACATGGTTTTTATGATGTTAACTCGCTTCTATCTCCCACTAGAATAATTACCTTTGAAACTTTACGCTCTTCTTATAACATCCCTTTACGGGAACATTTTGGTTACCTTCAACTTCGTCACTTTATTAATACACTAATACGCGCGCTCCCGGGTCCTTACCGTCTGTCCCCCTTTGAAAGCCAGTGTAGACATAGACCTCATGCCCCGGGCTTGATCTCCTTGATTTACTCCGCTATTATATCTTCTAGAACCCCTCCGGTTCGCTCCTATCACCAGCGCTGGCAGTCTGAATCAGGAGGGTCCTTGGATCAACAGGATTGGCAGACCATGACCCAAGCAATATCCAAATGTTCCAGGAATGTCATTATCCTTGAGAATGCTTACAAAATTCTTTACCGATGGTACTATATGCCTGCTCGTCTAGCTAGTTTTATTCCTTCATATTCTCCGGTCTGTTTTCGGGGATGCCAACAATTGGGCATTATGGCCCACATCTGGTGGACTTGCCCTAAAGTAAGCCGACTATGGATTAGGGTGTATGCCCTTCTTTGCACTATGTTTCACATGGACATTAAGCGTAACCCATACGAAGCGCTTCTATTTAAACCACTGGAGGGCCTCCTCCTTTCTGAGCGGCAGCTGGAGTCACACTTATTTATGGCAACTAAATTGACAATCGCGAGAGCTTGGAAAACTCCTCTCCTTAGTTTTGAGGCAGTCAGAAATCGGATGAACTTCATAATGGTTAATGAAAAACTGACTGCCATACTGTTGGATACCCATACAAAATTTCTGTGGATTTAGCGTCCCTGGTTGGATATAGCTCAACCTTCAAGATTTGATCAGTCCCTTCTGTCGATATAAGAATGGAGTCTGCTGCGAGCGCCCCGGAGCCCTTCTTCCCCCCTTATTCTTTTTTTTTTTGATGTTGTTGTTGTCCGTGTCTTTCCACTGTTTGTCCTCTTCTATCCTTCTGTCCAATCTGCTTTTAAACATATTTTACGGTTTGTGTTTGCTGTTTTCTGGGTTATATCTGCAATACTATCTTTGCAACCTAGATCTCTTTACAGATCCAAGGTTTAGAACATGAATCATTCTCTGGAGGGGTTTTTTTTTTTTTCTGTGCCTCTTATGTTTTTTATAATGTTGATGCTGTAAAATAATTTCTTATAGAGTCTTTATTGTCGGTGAACTTCAATGGTTTGCTTAATGTTCCCTTCCCCTTTCCTTCCCACATCCTTTTCTAAAAGACTCTTATGTAAACATTTCAGTGTATGCACCTATCAATGTATACCTTGAAAAGACTTCCACTAGCCCAGTACAATTTATATTTGTTGATCATTGAACTTGTATTTTGAATGTCTGATTTGTCTTTGCTTAACCCTCAAAACTCTTTGTAAAAGAAAAAAACTTGCCATGTGATTTGTCATGCCATGCGAGTTGAAAATCGCATGGCAAGTCGCACCCCATTGTCCACAATTAAAGCGGTCATATCGGTGATTCAGACTTGGTAGGAACCGCACCGATTTCTAAGGTAGTGCGTGCACTACTTCAGGTGTGACTGACATCTGTGTCTTGCAAGCCGCAGATGTCTTGCAAATTGCACCTAAAGTCAGAATGACATCCAACTTTGAAATCGAGTGACTTCAATGGAAGTGCAATTTAAAAATTGCTCGATTTGTGTGCAATTTCATCACCAGTCACTCGGTTGCGATTTCAAATCGTGCAAATTCAGCGTGATTTCAGGTGTGATTTCTGAAGACTTTGTTGTTACTTGTGGAGATTTTCAATGATTTCTTGCAATTTGCAGTGCAATTTCCATTATATTCTATGTATGTGAAATCGCAACAAAACTGCAGAAAAATTTATGCAAGAATCACTTTAGAAATTGCGCTGCAGCAAATAGCAAATGTTAAGACACTGACATTCACATTCATTAGATGAGATTTCAGGTGCGATTTCAATTCTTAAATCACCATTATGACCAGGCACTTAAAGTTTATAACTACCTGACGGAATCTTTTCTTTAGTTCTTCATCAGTAGCCTCTGGGTCGATCTGCAGCACCTATAAAAAAAATACAGTGTAACAAACACAGAAATTAATTAGAAATATTGTTTGATTAAAGATTTTTAAGTTTGAAGATCTAAACTGTATTAAAAGTTTAGAAAACTTTTAAACGACACCTATGATGGTTATTTTGTCAGTTTAAAATGACAGGGTAAACTATATGAGGGCTAAATCAGACACTTTAAATAATTTGTGCTTGCCTAACTTTGTAATCTCTGGGAGTCATTTTGAGCCATGACAGTAAGGAATACCACTGCCATAACAACTATGCAGGAAGACAAGCAAACGGGTGTATGCATGCTGTGGCTGGTAACACACTGTGTCCTGGGATATGCAAGACAGCAATCTCAGCTAACAAAAAAGGTAACAATCATAACTTTTTTCTGGTTTGTTTAAGAGGAGGAGGAATAAAAAAAAAAATTAAATGCTGTAGTAAGGGTCCATGCACACTGGGCTTAAAAAAAATGCCAGTTCCCTTGGCAGAAAAAAATGCTCATATAGAGCGTTTTTGTATACAAGTTAGAAAATTACATTTAATGCCAAGGCCTGTTGGTCACGGGAGTAAAAAATGTTGAGCTTTTTACTGATCTGAAATGAGATGCATTGTTGTTCATGGGACACTGCACACAGCTGAGTAAATATCAGTGATACAGCGTTGAGAACAGAACAAAAATAGAAACTTATTAATTTGAGTGCAGTAATTTACTTGCGTGTTTACTCGTTTATGCAAGTATAAATGAGTATATGAAATTACCGGCAATTAAGAATTTTACTGAACTCAGTGATATCCAATTCCTATCGCCAGACGCCCAGGACATGTAGTTCCGGGCGCCGGGCAGGTAGTTTTTTTTGCCCCTAGCCCTGCTGCGGGCAAGCAGCACGGTTCACCTGTCAGGTGGAATCAATCGGGCAGCAGCACTGTCGCCCGATTGCTTCCACACGGCCTACAGTGTCAGCCTCTCCCCCACCCCTGCTATATGTCCCGGGCTCCACTTGTCCATCTGCAAGTCCGAGACTGGTTCGGTGGGTGCAGCGGGATGTGGTATAGGGGAGGGAGGAGGAGAGCGGACACATTCGCTCCCCTCCCCTTCTCCTGATCTGGACGTGATGTGACATCACTTCAAGATCACCGTTCGACAGATTCCCGGTCATTGAGGTCGGGAAAGAATGTAATGCAGTGCGATGTGCACCGCATTACATTCAGTGTAGAACGGGAGACTTGCAGGGTCTCCATTTCTCTCTGCCCATGGATCTATGCTTCTTGTTTCTCCTTGCAAATTGGTATATGCCTTGCTATTGTCTGTCTATATCTTGACTGAATGACCTTTAGGAAAACTGGCCCCGTGCAAAGCACCTTGAGCTCCAATACAAGAATCGATAGACCAGGTTCCTCTACCATGCCTTCACCCCGAAATCAACCAACATTCAAGCACTCTTCCGAAACATGAAGGCTGGCTTCTGTTGACATGACCATCCAAAAGGATTTCCTGGAAATGAGCATGGGAGAGAGAAGCCACAAGAAAAGGAGATACCCACATCATTCAACTCATTTGTATTTCCTTGTCCAAGGAAAGGGAAGATTTGTCCCATTTCAACAGTGTTTCCTTCTGAGGAATCCAGGTATGATGCTGCACATAAGGGACTGCTTTAAAAGAAGCCACCACTACACCCAGAACCAGGAAAAGGTGAATCAACTTCCATCTGTAGGGTCTGACATGAGACCGGTGCTTCGGAGATTTCTATGGTAGAAGCAATACTGGCCATGCTGGTATCTAGAACGCGATCTAAGTACTCTAACCTGAGGAAGGGAATTGGATGATTTTTTCAGGTTCAGAAACCAGCTGAACTACTCCAGGATTATTGCAGCGATTATAAGATTGGTTAGCAGTTTGGAGAATGATTTAGCTGTTAGAAGATCATCAAGATAACCGATGCTCAAGATTCCCTGAAGACATACCAGTCCTAGAACCAGTGCCAGCACTTTGGTGAACACCCAATAGGCTAATGTTACCCCAAAAGGAAAGTATCAGTAATTGGTTAGTTTTTCTCCCACTACAAAAGAGAGAAATTGCTAGACACCATGAAAGATGAGCACATGGAGATATGCATCTTTGATGTTGATCAAGACACTAAGCATTATCAGATGGAAACATTAATAAGAAAAGAATGGTCCTTTCAATACAAAGATTTTTTTCCAGCACCTCTTTATCAATTTACTAAAAATACATAAACACATAAAATCAACTCCCCAGTTTACCAGTAATTGCTAGGGTGGAGCGTCTGAATTTTTTTTTTTTTTTTTTTTAACATAACCTACCTGGAGTGCCAAAAAGTACAAGGTGGTAAGAGAGACGGCCAAGGTAAGGGAGGCATAAACCCGACCACCACTGAACAAGACACATGTCAAGACTGGGCCAAGAAATATCTGAAGACAGATAATATCAATGGTTTTATGGACTGATGAGAGTGACTCTTGACAGACCGGATGAATGGGCCCCTGGCTGGATCACCAATAGGCACAGAGCTCCACTTCGCCTCAGATGCCAGCAAGGTGGAGGTAGGGTACTGGTATGGTATTATTAAATATGAGCTAGTTGGACCTTTTCAAAATCAACTTCCAAACCCAACTGCCAGTTTTTAGAAGACCATTTCTCCAAGCAGTAGTATAGGAAAAAGTGTTGCTGGTCTTCTCTTCTGCAAATAATAGTTGCTTAGCTGATTTGTTAATATAATGGTTTCACTGCTTCCTGAGAACCCAATGGAAACAAATATTTGCTTGTTTTATGCTAGTTCTGAGACAGCCAGCTAAATACCTTTCAGAAGGCACTAGATTATATACATAGCAGGCTATGCTGAGAGTTGTAGCTCCTGTTAGGCTCTAAAGGTTGTTTATCAATGACCTATGCATAAAAAGATACATTTTAAAGTCACAAAATCTATGCAAGATGAGGAATACCTCAAAGGGATTCAAATTGAAATAGGAGGATCCAGGCCTGGTCAGCCTCTCAATTTGCTGCTTTGGAGTAAGTACAGAGTCCCTCTTCTCAATCTGTTTAACCTGTGCACATAGAAAAAGAAAAATTATATAAAAGTAAAAATATGACATTAATGCAGTTTTAAACACCACTCAGCACCCCAAGCAAAGTTGGGGACACATTCTGCTATACATGCGGGGGTAGAGTACCAGAGAGAGAGAGGACCATATAAGAATTTTCCAGGGCCTGTATGTTGTGGGAGCATTTCACGACTGATTGGCACCCAGTCCTCTAATGTTTCTAAGTTTATTGGAGGCTTGTCGTATTGAGTACAGTATGGGGATAAAGATTAAGACACATGGTTTTGGAGAGCTTTGTAAAGATAAGATAGGGCTTCTCTAGTAGTTAGAGTTCTCAGAGAGGTAGTATTACGTAGCAGTGGCTTAATAAAGTGGAGGCACAGTATTTTCTAGCACATAAAAAGTGTCACATTACCGGGTCTGAACAAGCACTCTTGAATCAAATCCCATTTCGTTTTTCTGTGCCAAATCACTTTACCACCACTGCATTGACTAACTATTTAATCAGCTGCCCCATGGTGTCATTCCAGCTACATACAAAACGCAACTTCACTTCTACTGAGGAACCTTCAAATGGTTATTTTCTGACTGCAAGATATTACCCGATTTCCCCTCCATTATGCACTCAAACTGATGAAGCAATTTTTTTGTTCTTTCTTGATATTTAGGATGTTGTCCTCTCAGTTATTCCTATACTTTAGATTTATTTATTATTACAGGTATTTATATGGAGCCAACAGTTTGCACAGGGCTTTACATACACTCACCGGCCACTTTATTAGGTACACCTGTTCAATTGCTTGGTGACACAAACTGCTAATCAGTCGATCACATGGCAGCAACTCAAGGCATTTAGGCATCTAGATGTGGTGAAGACGACTTGCTGAAGTTCAAACCGAGCATCAGAATGGGGAAGAAATGGCTTGTTGTCATAGGAAAATGGGCAAACTGGTTGCTGCGACATTCAGATGATAGAGTCAGAATATGACAAACATGAAAGCATGGATCCATTCTGCCTTGTATCAACGGTTCAGGCTGGTGGTGGTGTAATGGTGTGGGGGATATTTTCTGGCCACTAGCAAGGTGTACCAAATAAAAGTGTATATATGTTGTAGTCCACATCACATCTTACAACTAACATTCAAACATAAACTAGGTACAAATTTAGACAGGAGCCACATAACTTACAAGCATGTCTTTGAATTGTGGAAGGAAACTCAAGTATCCAGAGGAAACCCACAGGGAGTACAAGCAAACTCCATGGAGTAAAGCTGGGTACACTCTTTGTTTTTTTTTTCCGTTTGACCAACAAGCGATGTTAATGCAGCAATCCCCTTGGCTGTGTCTTTGTACTCTGACAGAATCTTCTCCCCACACAGAATGCACTGATCAGAGCTCTCAGCCATTGGCTGCAAGCAATGATCAAATGCTGGTTTTCCAGCAAGCTCCTTCAACAAAAGCAGGTCAGACCTGCTTCTGTTGGACAGACAGCTGTCCACACCAACCGAAAATTCAGCAAGAGCCAGACGATTTTCGGCCAGTGTGTACCCAGCTTCAGTCAATGTTCTCAACATGTGGCATCGTAAATCAAAAAAATATGCTTTAGTCACAAAATATTCTAGTTAGTCAAAAGAATGCAACTGGTTATGGTCAGATAAGTCAACAATCTTACATTTGCAGTGCCACCTCCAATTTACCACATGGATGAAGCAATCTGCAGTGGGAAATTTTCTACACTGATTGCAGTTTTCCTCTAAGGGAAGCTGGTGCTAAGGCTCTCCCCCCTTCCTAAAGTCTTTTACGCATTACTAATTTTTTTTCATTCGAAACCGCAGGATAAATGGGAAAAAAACAAAACAAAAAACAAACAAAACTGACAGCTCAAGAGGAGACGTTGTACTAACTATCTGATCTTAGTACAGAGATCTCCCCTGCTGTGCTAATGTGTTCTGATAGGGGGAACGGACCCCGGGCAGAACACTATGGTCAGCATTCGCAGCCATCGACTGAGAGCACTGATTGGGAGCCTATCGGTCATGCCCCTTCGTTGGACTGGCTGCCGTACACACGGCCAAATGACGTTTGACATTCGGCCTGTGCGTACTAGGCTGAAGCCAAAATGTCACTTTTCAACCAACACACGGTTTCCTGTTTGTTGAGAGATCAAGTCATGTTAATATTTACCACAGTAGCACTCACTACTTAACTCATTGTTTTGCTCTGGTTATTGTAATATTGTAGAAATATTAAAGTGTAGTGGAGAGTGATTAGAACGCTTATCAGTTTAAATTGTCTCTGTCCCTGTTAGAGAGATAAAATTGCATTTGTAAAACCACTGCGCAAATACCGTGTGACATAAAAAAATTTCAAAACCCACCAATTTATTCTCTAGAGCCTCGGTTTAAAAAAAATATATATACCGTATTTTCCGGCGTATAAGATGACTTTTTAACCCATGAAAATCTTATCAAAAGTCGGGGGTCGTCTTATACACCGGTATACGGCGTGCTGACACTTCCGAGCCGGTGTCAGGGCGGCACTTTTTAGGAGGGGGGGGGGGCGCAGTGCCGCCCCCCCCCTTCCAACAGAAGGGACACTAAGTACAGAGGCGGGCAGGGGGCTGCTGTTTCTTACCTGGCTCTGGTCCCAGTCCCACGACGATCCAGTCCAGAAAGCGCGGCTGCTCCTTCATTCAGTTCGGCAGCTCGATGTTCGCTCGGCTCCGCCTCCTCACTGGTGATTGGGTGCCAGAACTGTAGCTCAGGAAAGGCACACAGGCGGCCAATCACCGGCGAGGAGGCGGAGCTGAGCGGCCCCGCAAAAATCGAGTGAGGGAGTGGCCGGTAAGTGTGCCGTGCAGATGGTGCTGCTGCAACCACGTATGCTGGCTGCAGCAGCACCATGCTGGAACAGGGGTCAGCAAGTGTCATTGGTGTCAGTGGAAGAAATAGTGCCCCATCATTGGTGTCACTGATACTAATGATGGAGCATTATTCCTCCCACTGACACCAACAATGGGGCACTATTCCTCCCCCCCCAACTGACACCAACGATGGAACACTATTCCTTCCCCCACTGACACCAATGTGGGGGCACTATTCCTCCCACTGACACCAATGTGGGGGCACTATTCCTCCCACTGACACCAATGTGGGGGCACTATTCCTCCCACTGACACCAATGTGGGGGCACTATTCCTCCCACTGACACCAATGTGGGGGCACTATTCCTCCCACTGACACCAATGTGGGGGCACTATTCCTCCCACTGACACCAATGTGGGGGCACTATTCCTCCCACTGACACCAATGTGGGGGCACTATTCCTCCCACTGACACCAATGTGGGGGCACTATTCCTCCCACTGACACCAATGTGGGGGCACTATTCCTCCCACTGACACCAATGTGGGGGCACTATTCCTCCCACTGACACCAATGTGGGGGCACTATTCCTCCCACTGACACCAATGTGGGGGCACTATTCCTCCCACTGACACCAATGTGGGGGCACTATTCCTCCCACTGACACTGATGGAGTACTATTCCTCCCACTGACACTAATGATGGGACACTATTCTTCACACACTGATACTAATGATGGTGCCCCATCATTGGTGTCAGAGCGAGGAATCGTGCCCCATCATTGGTGTCAGAGCGAGGAATCGTGCCCCATCATTGGTGTCAGAGCGAGGAATCGTGCCCCATCATTGGTGTCAGAGCGAGGAATCGTGCCCCATCATTGGTGTCAGAGCGAGGAATCGTGCCCCATCATTGGTGTCAGAGCGAGGAATCGTGCCCCATCATTGGTGTCAGAGCGAGGAATCGTGCCCCATCATTGGTGTCAGAGCGAGGAATCGTGCCCCATCATTGGTGTCAGAGCGAGGAATCGCGCCCCATCATTGAATTACCATACTGAAATACCATACCGTATTGAAATCAAATCTGATGTTTTTTAATTTTTATTTGGTGTGCGTTGGAAGAGGGGTAGTCTTATACGGCGAGTATAGCCCAAACCCTATATTTTAACAGGAGAAGTAGGGGGTCATCTTATACGCCAGAAAAAAAAACTGATTGTTAGCTGTGAACAAAACGTGCCAGAAATGCCCGTACTGAAGGTTAAACACCCCCCTCTGCTGCCTATTGCAACTTATGGGGTAGTTGGCGGACAACAGAAACGCAGCTCAACTGTGCATTTTTGCTACCCCCCCCCCCCACTGCAAGTGTAGACAAGGCCTAAGGCTTCGTTCACATGGGTCATACTACAGTGAGGCCATGTTTAACTGCACAGGGATGCACAGGTGTTCTGTGCATCCCCATGCAGCCCATCCAATTGATTAAGACACAGCATTTGCACAGGAATGCACAAGTGTTCTGTGCATTCATGTATAGGCAGTCCCATTCATATCAATTGGAATGCATGGACACAGCCACTGTTCCCAAGTTGACCAACATGTGGGTGCATGTCCCTGAACACTGTCTGCATCTGGGGCCATACACCAACACCTGCACAGTCACAAATAGGACTGCCTGCACAGGGATGCACACAACACCTGTGCATTCCCTTGTAGACAAACACAGACCTCCATGGGTGTACGCTTTAGTATACCCCATGCGAATGAGGCCTTATTGGGAATTTAGCAAAAGTTTAAGTTATGTTGTGTTTGTGAATGCAAATAGGGATATTAGTGTTTTTTTTGTGAAAATAGACATTTGATAAACATTTGCACAAATATTGTGTGATCTTAAAAATCAGTAGACCCTTCTTTGTATTCTACTGGTCATGTGCTTTCAGAAAATATATGGTTTGGGGAGCCTTTTCCAAACTTTGAAAGCTGTAAGTGAAAAATTAAAACCTTCAGATTTTGATAAATTTGGATACTTACATTTTTCCAAACATTTGATTTTCATCATTTCGCAAAAAGGTGCAATTCAAAATGTACAAATAGTTGCCATTTAAGTTTTTATATCTAGTAGGAATTTTGTAAAATTTGCTGTATTTTTATACACTAACGGTTTAAGTGTATTTTTATCAAAAATAGTGTTTTGATAAACATTCGCACAAATATCACAAGGCCTTAAAAATCAGTAGCACCTGCTTTTTATTCTTCTGGTCATGTGCTTTCAGAAAATATATGGTTGGGGGGGGGGGGGGGGGGGGGGAGACGGGTCTTTTACAAACTCTGAAAGCTGTAAGGGGGAAAAAAAAAAGCAATGGAAAATTTGCAAAAATTATCCAGCCAGCTGAGTTTAACCGCTTGCCCGCCTCCCCATTAGCAGAAGTACTGCTGCAGGGCTGTGCAAAATCATGTATATATAAGCGATTTGCATTTCCGGGTAGGGAGCACCACTATTGGCAGCTAGGGATGTCAACAACACAGGTCTCTCCCGTTAGCATGGACATGCTGTTTTGTATCTCTCTGCACAGCAGAAAGATACAAAACAGCATGCCTCCCTAGTAAAACACAACAAAACACACACACAGCAGTTAACCCTTTGATCGCCCAAAAGTTAACCCCTTCCTGCCCAGTGTCATTAGTACAGTGTCACTGCTTTCTATTAGCACCAATCACTGTATTAGTCTCACTGGGTGTAATGGAACCGACCCAGTCTGCACTTGGGAACTTCCATTTTAGTACCGCTTCCCCGTCCGGACACCGACCACAGCCGGCCAAACAAGACTAGACGACACCAGTCAGTCTGAACATGGAACTCTTTATTTGAAACTCGAACTGGCTTTTTATACACTCAGGGGGCAATCCCCCCTCCCTGCATAATGACGCAGGGCGGGGCAATCTACAAGAGACACACAGGTATTCAAACTTCACATCAGCAGACAGTCTCATCAAGAGGGAGGGCTGCTGGAAACACCCCCCATTAAGCTAATACACAAACACATACATCCCATAATAGTTTGCTCCCAACCAAGAGGCACAACAGAACATGGGATGCAACCACATGACATTAAACAAACAACCCCCCCCACCCCAATATTAGGACAGATCACCCTGTACCCCAACAGGCACAGGGTGACTTACACATAATAGGGATATGGGGAGCCGAGACAGGGGTCTCCCCACCTCTCTAAAGGGAGCTGGGTTCCATGGGCCCCCCACCCAAAGTGACTCCCGTCACACTGGGGATGTCAGTGGCAGTTAGTCAGTTCCTGCCGCAGTACCGCTACAAGTCGTTGATCGCCACCATTGCTAGAATAAAAGAAAAAATTCCAGTATATATACCGCCATTTGTAGACGCTATAACTTTCACGTAAACCAATCAATTTACACGTATTGGGCTTTTTTTTTTTCAGCAAAGACATGTATCAGAATACATTTTGGCCTAAATTTATGAAGAAATTTGATTTTAATTTTTTTATTGGATAGGTTTTATAGCAAAAAAAATTTTTTTTTTTTTTTGTCGTACTTTTTTTGTTTATAGTGCAAAAAAATAAAAATGCAGAGGTGATCAAATACCACCAAAAGTAAGCTCTATTTGTGGGAAAAAAAGAACATAAATTTAATTTATGTACAGGTTTGCATGACCACGCAATTGTTAAAATAACGCAGCGCTGTATCGCAAAAAGTGGCCTGGTCAGGAAGGGGGGTATATCCTCTGGAGGGCAAGTGATTAAAAGTGCAGTGCAGGGCCTGGCAGCGAAAGGGTTAATCTAATCTTACATCATTTTTTGAAAACAGAGCTCTTTTGGTGGTATTTAATAAAAATTAGGTTTTTGTTTGTAACTATAGAAGGAACATTAAAAACTAGAACAGTATGAACACCCCTACAATTACTCCATTTTGAAAAGTAAACAACTCAAGGTGTTTTTGCCTGTTTTGGGAGTGAAAAAACATGCTGGCATTGAGAGGTTAAAACAAAGAACTTGATAATGATGCACTAGCTACAGCGCATACGGGTCATACACACAGGGATCAGGGCGTGAGGGGGTTAAAGTGGAAGTTCACTTTGTAAGTTGTACCTTCAGGTAAGCCTATAATGAGGCTTACCTGTAGGTAGAGTGAATATCTCCGAAACATGCACAGTTTAGGAGATATTCACACAGCATGTAGCCAGTGACATCACTGAAGCATGTGCTCTGAAGGGACGGCATAGTGTTCCGGACTTTCAAAACTCATTGCTGCAGCCAATGGTTTCCGTATGCATGCGTGGGAGTAAAGTCATAACGGTTCTGGTCATTCATATGGCCAGAGCACGGGAACCCAGAAAGAAGACCAGGTGAAAATGGTGGTGCTGGGGAGCCATAACAGTGCAGCGCTGGAAGGCTCTGTGTACAGGTAAGTCTGTCTTAATGTTCTAGTATGCGGTACATATTAATACATTATGACCTAAACCCACAGAGGGGCCCATCTTTTTGTTTTTTCCAGGCAGTTTTCTACCTCTTTAACCGCTTGCCGTCCGCCTGCTGTTTATAAACGGCAGGGCGGTGGCACTCCAGGGGCGGGTTGCCGTTCATAAACGGCACCCCCCTTTTCTAGCTGTGCGCGTTCCCTGGGAGCGCGCAGCACCGCGATCTGGTGCCCGCTGTGTCCTCCGGACACAGTGAAACACCGGTCGGACGGGACCTCTGTACGAGGTCCCAATCATGTGATCACTGATTGGCCAATCAGTGATCACATGCAAAGTAGTAAGCAAGATGTCACTTGTGACATCATTGCTTACTACGTGTGAAATCTGTGAATGATCACAGAGGTCACATGGTACAAGGCTATTCACAACAGCCTTGTACCATGTAACAAGCTGTGACCAATCACAGCTCACTCAGTATTTCTCAAGAATGCAGACAGAGAGAAAGAGAAATGATTGCTTTTACATCCTATATGGGTGTAAAAGCAATCACTGTAAAAAAAAAAATCTTTATCACCCCCAAGTAATACAGTGTCACCATGGTGACACTGTACTGCTAGGGTGACAGTATGTGTAAAAAAAAAAAAAATATATAAAAAAATAAAATAAAAATGTACAAAAAAAAGTTTCAAAATTATAATTTTTGGTTATAACCTAATTTGGCTTTTTTTTTACTAAAAATATAACGGAATACATTTTGGCCAAGATTTATGATGAAAGATTATTTATTTGCAAAATTTTATAAGAAAAACACTTTTTTTCAAAATTTTTGGACTTTTTCATTTACATAGCAAAAAAATAAAAATCCCAGCGGTGAATAAATACCACCAAAATAAAGCTTTATCTGTCTCAAAAAAATGGTAACAAATTCATATGGGTACAGTGTTGCATGACCGCGCAATTGTTATTCAAAGTGTGATAGCGCTGAAAATTGCCCTGGACAGGAAGGGGGTAAAAGTGTCTGGACAGGAAGTGGTTAATGTACAGGTCACATACAAAAGAAGGCTGGAGATAAAGGAGTTAATGTGCAGGCTACAAGAGGGTTAATATACAGAATCAAAGTCAAGGTAGAAATAAGGGAGTGGTGAAAGGGTTACTAAAATGATTGCACAGTGAGTGAAACTGAATGAATGGATCAGCAAATACTGCTAACTCTTTCCCATTCATAGACTACTAAGATTTCTCTCCTTTCTGTGTTGTAAGATGAATGAAGGGAACAACGATGCAAACAGTAGTATGTGATTGCTTATATTCTACAGAGAACCTTGGATCAGCTCAGTACACTACCCTTATGAACTGAACCATCTAAGGAAGACTTAATTCACAGCCATCCAGTGGATCAATGGCTGCCTGAGGGCTGTTTCTACAGCAGCATTTATAAACTGGAATAGTACATAACAGTTCACCAGTCCGCCATTTACAATTGTGCTGTCGAGAAAAAAAAAAAAAAAAAAAAAAAAAAAAAGCACTTAAACTAGTACTTTCTAATTAGGCTGGTGTCCTTTGCTACAAATCTCTTCTCTTTGGCATTTCGCAGCCAAGCCAGTGAAGTGAGCGCAGGGTGATTATCCGCGATGAGTATATCACTGTATGAAATTATGCATAAACTTAACTGCTGACCAGTCTGTAGGACTGCGGTAAAACTAGTAAGGCCTCGTTCACATTCCTGGAATGCAGACAGCGTGAACTGCAGGACACGCACCCACACGGATATTAAATTGGGAGCAGCAGCTGCATCCCAACTCAAATGAATGATGATGCTTGGAATGCCTGTGCATCTCCGTGTGGGTAAATACACGTACTACAGAGTACACCTGTGTGAGGGCTGAGTTTAACCACACGGAGATGCACAAGCATTCCATGTATCATCATTAAAGTGAAATTGGGATGCAGCCACTGCTCCCAATTTAACCATTTGCCGCCTGCCCTATGGCGGGCGGCAAATGTCATCAGTGTTTCGGGTGGATGCCATATGGCGTCCTCCCGCACATGCGCAGATTGCGCTCCTGCAGAGCAGCGCGATCTGGCACCGGCCGTGTACCTCGGACACGGCCGATGACAGATCTGAGTATCGGCCCCGTTGCGGGTACCATGTGACCTGCTGTGACCAATCACAGCAGGTCACATGACAGTTGTATACAATGGATGGCTTCATTCATGCCATCCATTGTATACTAGTGTCTAGCTGTGAATGGTCACAGCTAATCACATGCACATGTCATGTGATTAGCTGTGGCCAAATCACAGATAAGCACAAAAAAAAAAAAAACCTTGAATGAATCGATGTCATTCAGGTAAATGCTTGCTTATAGCAAAGTAATTCTTTGCTATAAGCAAATTGTGTAAAAAAAATAAAAAATACTGATCACTTCCCCAAAGTAGTACAATGTTACTATGGTAACATTGTACTACTTTGGTCATAGTGAGATATGAAAGAAAAATTAATTAAAAAAAAAATAATAAAAATAATAATAAATATATATATATATATATATATATATATATATATATATTTTTTTTTTTTCATACTGTCACCAGTGTCCCTGATCACCGCCATGCCAGTTATATGATAACGCTGTACTGCACTGGTGACAATATGTAAAAAAAATAGTGAAACTAATTTTTTTCATTTTCCGAAAAATGACAAAAAAAATACAACTTCAAAAAACTCGCCATGCCTCTTATGAAGTACGTTGGACTGTCTACTCTGCAAAAACGGGTCATTTGGGGGATATCTGTACTGTTCTGACATTCTTGGACCTCAAGAAATTAGATTGGCTGTCAGTACTTCAGGATTGATCAATAATCAGATCTATACCATAGTTTGTGAACTCTTCCTAACTTTCCTACAAACTAAAAAATACATCCTAATTTGGGTTATTTTCACCAAAAGACATGTAGCAGAATACATCTCGGCCTAAATTTATGAAGAATTATTTATTTGCAAACTTTTATAACAGAAACAAAGAAACTTTTTTTTTTCCAAATTTTTGGTCTTTTTTTGTTAATTTCCAAATTTTTGGTCTTTTTTTGTTAATTTAGCAAAAAATAAAAACCCCAGCGGTGATTAAATACCACCAAAAGAAAGCTCTAGTTGTTTGAAGAAAATGATAAAATTTTAGTTTGAGTACAATGTTGTATGACCGTGCAATTGTCATTCAAAATGTGAGAGCGCTGAAACCTGAAAACTGGCCTGGGCAGGAAGGTGTAAAATTGCCGGTATTGAATTGGTTAATATATGTGTGGGTGCGTGTTCTGGAGTTCACACTGTCTGCATTCAAGGACCTGCACAGATGTCAAATTGGGAGAAGTGATTGTCTGTGCAACTGCTGCGTCCCAAGTGACATGAATACCTACCTGCACAGGGATGTACGGAATTCCTGTGTATCCCTGTGTGGGCAAACACAGCCCTCACACAGGCATACATTATAGTAGGCCCCATGTGAACAAGGCCTCAATGTTTGCATAGAACTGATTTCCTTAGCAAAAAAATTACTTGCAAATACACTATATTGCCAAACGTATTGGGATGCCTACCTTTAAACACACACATGAACTTTAATGGCATCCCAGTCTTAGTCCATAAGGTTCAATGTTGAGTTGGCCCACAATTTGCAGCTAAACAGCTTCAACTCTTCTGGGAAGGCTGTCCACAAGATTTAGGAGTGTATCTATGGGAATGTTTGACCATTCTTCCAGAAGTACATATGTGAGGTCAGGCACTGATGTTGGACAAGAAGGCCTGGCTCTCAGTCTCCGCTCTAATTCATCCCAAAGGTGTTCTAACAGGTTGAGGTCAGGACTCTATGCAGGGCAGTCAAGTTCCTCCACCCCAAACTCCCTCATCCATGTCTTTATGGACCTCGCTTTGTGCACTGCACTCATGTTGGAACTGGAAGGGTCTATCTCCAAACTGTTCCCACAAAGTTGGGAACATGAAATTGTCCAAAATGTCTCAGTATGCCGATACCTTAAGGGTTCCCTTCCCTGGAACTAAAGGGCCAAGCCCAACCCCTGAAAAAACCCCACACCATAATCCCTCCTCCACCAAACTTTACACTTGGCACAATGCAGTCAGGCAAATACCGTTCTCCTGGCAACCACCAAATCCAGACACGTCCATCAGATTGCCAGACAGAGAAGTGTGAGAGATGCTTAGAGTCCAGTGGCGGCGACACTTTGCATTGCACTTGATGATGTAAGGCTTGGATGCAGCTGCTCAGCCATGGAAACCCATTTCATGAAGCTCTCTACACACTGTTGTTGTGCTAATCTGAAGGCCACATGAAGTTTGGAGGTCTTTAGCTATTGAATCTGCAGACAGATGGCGACTTCTGTGCACTGTGCGCTTCAGCATGTGCTGACCCCGCTCTGTCATTTTACATGGCCTACCACTTCCTGGCTGAGTTGTTGTTTCCAGTTGCTTCCACTTTGTTATAATACCACTAACAGTTGACTGTGGAATATTTAGTAGCAAGGAAATTTCAGGGATGGACTTATTGCACAGGTGACAACCTATCACAGTTCCACGCTTGGAGTCACTGAGCTCCTGAGAGCGACTCATTCTTTCACAAATGTTTGTAGAAGCAGTCTGCATGCCTAGGTGCTTGATTTTATACACCTGTGGCCATGGAGGTGACTGGAACACCTGAATCCAATGATTTGGAGGAGTGTCCCAATACTTTTGGCAATATAGTGTATGCCATCCTCTGACATAGCCCTAAAGTTCCTCTCTATTTTAGTCTTTGACCGGTCTTATTGCTGCCCACCCTCATCATATATAACACAGGACTAACAGTCCCAGCAGTGCCCACCCACACTGGGGCTCTAGAGAGCCTAACAGCTGGTGTAGGACCCTGGGGTGAGGGATTAGTCTGTACTACACCCCCTAATAAAACAGACACTATAGTCTTCATCATTGGGGAGATCATGGCTATTGGATCTACTTCTGCTCGGAATTCCACTTTAAATAGTACATTTGTATGTATATATATATATATATATATATATATACACACTCACACATTGGTTTAGTATATAGTATGATCTATACAGCAAACCAGGAAAGAAAACTGAAGAAGGGACAGCTACACACAGGGAGATAGGCTACTGGGCTTAGAACATAGCACCTCACTACTTTTCTTTCATAAGTCATTCCTAGGACCCCTGGCACACAATCACCTCAGAATGGTGTGTTCAGAGACTATAACATGGTCCCACACTGAGATTCCCGCTCACACGGTTCATTCGTCAGCTGGAAGATGAGCGCCCCACCCCCTCAATGTCTCTCCTAAAGCTGCGGTTACGTCACCTCGGTATAAAACGTAGAAAACGCATCTTCCGCCGAAAGAGACGAGCCACCGGCCTCAGAAGCCGCCATATTGCCGCCAAGCCAATCGAGGTTTACGTCAGACGCAATGCACGCCGCAATTGGGGCGGTACATCCTTACGTCACGTACAGCGCGTAACCCATTCCAGTCCGACAATATGAAGCAAGTGGTCTTTCTGTCCATTGCAGACCAAAGACTTGCAAGAATGAGTGTTGCCTAGAAAGTTGCAGGTGTTCTTGTAAAGTAGGCATGTTATAGGTCACGAGTCAAGTGAGGAAACAAGGAATACCACCAGCCTTAGTAAATATGAAGCTAAAGACATGCTACAGGAAATGGTCAGAGACTATGGGCATGCCACAGGAAATGGAGACTATGGGCATGCCACAGGAAATGGTGAGAGACTATGGGCATGCCACAGGAAATGGTCAAAGACTATGGGCATGCCACAGGAAATGGAGACTATGGGCATGCCACAGGAAATGGTCGGAGGCTATGGGCATGCCATGGGAAATGGTCGGAGACTATGGGCATGCCACGGGAAATGGTCGGAGACTATGGGCATGCCACGGGAAATGGTTAGAGTTTGTGGACATGCTAGTGGGTATGAATACAGACTATGGGTATGCCAGAGAAGATGGTCAGAGACTACGGGCATGCCACAGGAGATGGTCAGACACTATAGGTATGCCACAAAAAATAGTAAAATGGTCAGAGACTATGGGCATGCCACAGGAGATGGTCAGACACTATAGGTATGCCACAAAAAATAGTAAAATGTTCAGAGACTATGGGCATGCCACAGGAGATGGTCAGACACTGTAGGCATGCTACAAAAAATAGTAAAATGGTTAGACACTATGGGCATGCCACAGGAAATGGTTAGAGTCTATAGCCTTGCTACAGGAAACGGTTAGAGATTGTGGACATGCTACAGGGGATGATTACAGACCACGGGCATGCAACAGGAAATGATCAGAGACTACAGGCATGCAACAGTAGATCGAGACTATGGGCATGCTACAGAAGATGGTCAGAGACCATGGGCATGCTACTGAAAATAGTAAAACAGTCAGAGACTTTGGGCATGCTACCGAAAATAGTAAAATAGAGACTATGGACATGCAGCAGGAGACAGAGACTATAGGCAAGCTACAGGAGATGATTAAAAGCTATGGGCATGCTGCAGGAGATGGTCAGAGACTATGGGAATGCTATTGAAAATAGTAAAGCAGAGACTATGGGCATGCAGCAGGAGACGGTTAGAGACTATGGGCAACCTACATGAGATGGTTAGAAACTATGTGCATACTACAGGAGATGGTTAGACTATGTGCACGCTACAGGAGATAGTTAGAGACTATGGGAAAGCTACAGGAGATGGTTAGAAACTATGTGCATACTACAGGAGATGGTTAGAAACTATGTGCATACTACAGGAGATGGTTAGAAACTATGTGCATACTACAGGAGATGGTTAGAAACTATGTGCATACTACAGGAGATGGTTAGAAACTATGTGCATGCTACAGGAGATGGTTAGACTATGTGCACGCTACAGGAGATAGTTAGAGACTATGGGAAAGCTACAGGAGATGGTTAGAAACTATGGGCATGCTACAGGAGATGGGCAGAGACTATGGGCATGCTATAGGTGATGTTAAAAGACCATAGACATGCTACAGGAGATAGAGACCATGGGCATGCTACAGGAAATGGTCAGAGACTACGGGCATGCCACAGGAGATAGAGACTATGGGCATTCTAGGGATGTTCAGAGACAATAAAGATTATAGACTATAGGTCATGGTTTAATGAGGAAACAAATGCAAGGAATAGCACAGATGATCATTCGGTAAAATGAGAGGAAAGCATTTGCAACATGATTCTAAGATGAATCAGAATTACAGTATGCTCGCAGCGCCATCTACTGCTTGCTGGTGTAGTGGCCAGCAGGAGGCTGAGTCCAGGTACCCAAAGAAAGGTCCTCTCACACCAGCATCAGTTTCCTCATGAAAACATTCCCACTTTAGTTCAGTTTATATCTGTTTTTTCACCTCTCTGTTTTTTAAGTTGTTGAAGAAAATAGTCATAGGTGGCTAAAAGTAAAAACAAAAAATATATTTCTTGCGTATAAACAGACATAATCTGAGCGAATGTAAATAGACGACATTCCTTTTCTGTTTGAAAAAAACAGAAGACGACACAAACATTTTTTTTCTGTGGACATAAATGGAGTCTAATGCAAGCAGATGTAAATGGGTCTACGTCTAGATAGAGACTATGTGCATGGTACAGAAAATGGTCAGAGGCTATGGGCATTCCACAAGAGATGGTCAGAGATTATGGTCATGCCACATGAAATAGACTATGGGCATGCTACAGGAGGTGGTCAGAGATTATGGGCATACAACAGGAAATGGTCAGAGACTATATGCATGCTACAGGAGGTGGTCAGAGATTATGGGCATACAACAGGAAATGGTCAGAGACTATATGCATGCTACAGGAGGTGGTCAGAGATTATGGGTATGCAACAGGAAATGGTCAGAGACTATGGGCATGCTACAGGAGGTGGTCAGAGAATATTTGCATGATACAGGAGGGGGTTAGAAACTATGGGCATTAACAGGAAATGGTCAGAGACTATGGGCATGCTACAGGAGGTGGTCAGAGACTATGGGCATGCAACAGGAGATAGTCAAAGACTATGGACATGGTACAAAAAATGGTCTGAGACTACGGGCATGCCACAGGAGATTGTTAGAGACTATAGGCATGCTACAGGAGATGGTCAGAGACTATGGGCATGCAAGAGGAGATAGTCAGAAACTATAGGCGTTCTACAGAAAATCATCAGAGACTATGGGCATGCCACAGGAGATGGTCAGAGACTATTGGCATGCAAGAGGAGATAGAGACTATAGGTGTGCTACAGAAAATCATCAGAGACTACAGGCATGCCACAGGAGATGGTCGGACACTATGGGCATGCTACAGGAGATAGAGATTATGGGCAAGCTACAGGAAATGGTCATAGACTACAGGCATGTCACAGGAAATTGTCAGAGACTAAAGGCATTCTACAGGAGACTATTCTACATAGACTATGGGCATGCAAGAGGAGATAGAGACTATAGGTGTGCTACAGAAAATCATCTGTGACTACAGGCATGCCATAGAGATGGTCAGAGACTATGGGCATGCTACAGGAGATGGCCAGACACTGTGGACATGCTTAACAGATTGGTCAGATATTGCAAACATGCTATAGGAGTTGTTGGTGACTGGGGACATTTTTCAAGAGACGATCATAGATTGAAGGCACATTACATGAGATGGCTATAGATCACTGCTAATGCAGTCCCTTTACAAAACAAAGAATCTGCATATGTGCTCTCTACAGTGCTGTTAAAAATAATGGTGCTCTATTTGTTTTTCTTGCAGCAAGATCCATTATAAGAGATTAGATGGAAAAAAAGGAAATTGGAATGAACACCACAGAAAAAATAAGTTAATATTTGAGTCTAAAGAATATTTCCTTGTGGTTCATTAAGGGACACAGGATTCAGAGACTATTGGGTCACACTGCCACCAACAGAAGCAGACCTACCAATGGTCCTGGATTTGCCAAGACAGTCCCACCTTTTATTAAGTTGTCCTGGGAACACAACATGAGGCTTGCTGAGGGGCTCTGCTAAAACTTTAACCAGTTGTGCCATTCACCCCACTGTGCAGTAACTTGGAGACAAATACACAGGGGCTGTCTACCTGCCTAGGCTGGGCATGGTGGGGCTTGTAGTTCTCCAACAAGTGCAGAGCTTCTGCTTACTTTATAAAGCTAAATGGTCTGCTTTTCCTGACCATTTGCCTTTTCTTCCCTGGCACTTGCTCTGTTATTTAAATATGAATTTCAGGTATGGCATTGTTTACTTAATTACATTGGTCCAGCTTGGATCTATGTAAGTCTGTTGTTCCATACCTGTAGGATACCTCTAGTAGCTGGAAATCACCACTACTCCATTGATCCCCACTAGCTTCCAGGTTATGTGCTGAGTGGCTGTTCAGCTGAATTCTGAACACAAGAGGTTTGCTGCTCAGTACAGGAACCATTCAGCGCTCCTGACTACAACACAGTACATGTCACCAGACCAGCGTGAGCCAGTAACACTGTTCCTGATCACCACCTCACCAGTCCCAGTCTCACCAGAGCAGTATAAGCCTGCAACAGTGTTCCTGATTTCTGCAACACCAGTGCCAGTATCCCCACAGCCATTGTAGCAGCAACAATGTCCCTGATCACTGCCACATAAGTCCCAGTTTCATCAGATCAATGTAAGCCAGCAACAGTGTTCCTGACTGCCACCACGCCAGTCGCAGTGTCACCAGTGAAGTGTAAACCAACAATGCCCCTGATTGCTAGCCACACCAGTACCAGTGTCACCAGGTCCATGCAAGCCAGCAACAGTATACCTGATCACCACCACAGCAGTCCCAGTGTCACCAGAGCAGTGTAAGCCATCAACAGTTTTCCTGATTGTTAGCCACACCAGTGCCAGTGTCACCAGAGCCAGCGCAGGTGGGAACAGTGTTCCTGATCGCTAGCCACAACAGTGCAAGTGTCACCAAACCAGTGCATCCAGCAACAGTGTTCCGGATCGCCGCCACACCAGTGTAGTGTCACCTCTGCCTGCCCCCTGAACTGATATCGCTGATAAATAGAGTATTGTAGTAAAAAAAAGTAAAAATAAATCATACAAAATAATATAAATTCAAATAAAAACATACACACACACACTAAAAAAAAATAATGGACACTTTTTAATCAGAGTATAGCATCAAGTCAATTAAACTCTTGGGATATTGATCTGGTCAGTTAAGTAGCAGAGGGGGTTGTTAATCAGTTTCAGCTGCTTTGGCGTTAATGAAATTAACAGGTGCACTAGATGGGCAACAATGAGACAAGCCCTAAAACAGGAATGGTTTTACAGGTGGAGGCCACTAACATTTTTTTCCATACTCATCTTTTCTGACTGTTTTTCACTAGTTTGCATTAGGCTAATGTCAGTGTCACTACTGGTAGCATGAGGCGATACCTGGACCTTACAGAGGTTACACAGGCAGTCCAACTCCTCCAGGATAGCACATCAATACGTGCCATTGCCAGAAGGTTTGCTGTGTCTCCCAGCACAGTCTCAAGAGCATGGAGGAGATTCCAGGAGACAAGCAGTTACTCTAGGAGAGCTGGACAGGGCCGTAGAAGGTCCTTTAACCCATCAGCATCTGCTTCTTTGTGCAAGGAGGAACAGGATGAGCACTGCCTGAGCCCTATAAAATGACGTCCAGCAGGCCACTGCTGTGAATGTCTCTGACCATACAATCAAAACAGACTTCATGAGGGTGCCTCTAGTGAGCCCTGTGCTCACTGCCCGGCACCATAGAGCTCGATTGGCATTTGCCATTGAACACCAGAATTGGCAGGTCCACCACTGGCGCCCTGTGCTTTTCAGGTTCACCCTGAGCAGGAGACAGACATGCAAGGGTCTGGAAAAGCTGCAGAGAACATTATGCTGCCTGTAACATCGTTCAGCATGACCGTTTTGGTGGTGGGTCAGTGATGGTCTGGTGAGGCATATTCATGGAGGGACGCACAGACCTCTACAGGCTAGACAATGGCACCCTGACTGCCATTAGGTGTCGGGATGAAATCCTTGGACCCATTGTCAGACCCTACGCTGGTGCAGTGGGTCCTGGGTTCCTCCTGGTGCACGACAATGCCTGGCCTCATGTGGCAATAGTATGCAGGCAGTTCCTGGAGGATGAAGGAATTTATACCATTGGCCCTCATGCTCACCTGACCTAAATTTAATAGAACACCTCTGGGATATCATGTTTTGGTCCATCTGACGATGCCAGGTTGCACCTCAGACTGTCCAGGAGCTCAGTGATGCCCTGGTCAAGATCTGGGAGGAAATACCCCAGGACACCATCCATCGTCTGATTAGGAGCACCATTTTGAGTTGCTGCAATGAAATTTCAGCAAAATGGACTAGCCTGCTGCATCATTTTTTCACTTTGATTTTTGGGGTGTCTTTAAATTCAGTCCTCTGTAGGTTGATAATTTTCATTTCCATCAAACAATGGGGCATCCTTACGTTCCTAACACATTACCCAGGAGTGGCTTCCTTTATTTTATTGAGCAGCGTGTATATACAGTGGGGAAAAAAAGTATTTAGTCAGCCACCAATTGTGCAAGTTCTCCCACTTAAAAAGATGAGAGAGGCCTGTAATTGGCATCATAGGTAGACCTCAACTATGAGAGACAAAATGAGAAAAAAAATCCAGACAATCACATTGGCTGATTTGGAAAGAATTTATTTGCAAATTATGGTGGAAAATAAGTATTTGGTCACCTACAAACAAGCAAGATTTCTGTCTCTCACAGACCTGTACCTTCTTTTTTAAGAGGCTCCTCTGTTTTGCACTCATTACCTGTATCAATGGCATCTATTTGAACTTGTTATCAGTATAAAAGACACCTGTCCACAACCTCAAACAGTCACACTCCAAACTCCACTATGGTGAAGACCAAAGAGCTGTCGAAGGACACCAGAAACAAAATTGTAGACCTGCACCAGGCTGGGAAGACTGAATCTGCAATAGGCAAGCAGCTTGGTGTGAACAAATCAACTGTGGGAGCAATAATTAGAAAATGGAAGACATACAAGACCATTGATAATCTCCCTCGATCTGTGGCTCCACGCAAGATCTCACCCCGTGGGGTCAAAATGATCACAAGAACGGTGAGCAAAAATCCCAGGACCACACGGGGGGGACCTAGTGAATGACCTGCAGAGAGCTGGGACCAACGTAACAAAGGCTACCATTAGTAACACACTACGCCGCCAGGGAATCAGATCCTGCAGTGCCAGATGTGTCCCCCTGCTTAAGCCAGTACATGTCCGGGCCCGTCTGAAGTTTGCTAGAGAGCATTTGGATGATCCAGAAGAGGATTGGGAGAATGTCATATGGTCAGATGAACCCAAAATAGAACTGTTTGGTAGAAACACAACTCGTGTTTTGAGGAGAGAGAATGCTGAGTTGCATCCAAAGAACACCATACCTACTGTGAAGCATGGGGGTGGCAACATCATGCTTTGGGGCTGTTTCTCCGCAAAACGACAGAATGAATGGGGCCATGTATCGTGAGATTTTGAGTGCAAACCTCCTTCCATCAGGAAGGGCATTGAAGATGAAACATGGCTGGGTCTTCCAACATGACAATGATCCCAAACATACCGCCTGGGCAACAAAGGAGTGGCTTCCTAAGAAGCATTTCAAGGTCCTGGAGTGGCCTAGCCAGTCTCCAGATCTCAACCCCATAGAAAACCTTCGGAGGGAGTTGAAAGTCCGTGTTGCCCAGCGACAGCCCCAAAACATCACTGCTCTAGAGGAGATCTGCATGGAGGAATGGGCCAACATACCAGCAACAGTGTGTGCCAATCTTGTGAAGACTTACAGGAAACGTTTGACCTCTGTCATTGCCAACAAAGGATATATAACAAAGTATTGAGATGAACTTTTGATATTGACCAAATACTTATTTTCCACCATAATTTGCAAATAAATTCTAGTTGAGGTCTACCTATGATGCCAATTACAGGCCTCTCTCATCTTTTTAAGTGGGAGAACTTGCACAATTGGTGGCTGACTAAATACTTTTTTGCCCCACTGTATATATATAGTGACATTATGAAAGGCGAGGTGATCGATGGACGCTATGGCCCTGATTTACTAAGACTTGAGTCTACCAGCAGACTCTGAACATTCAAGCAGACTCAGTTAAATCAATCAAGACCTGTCAGTCTTCTGAGCGGCAGTCTCATTGACGAACATCTACTTTGCAATTAGTAAATGTGGAATCACGTCTGGCACATTTTTAGGTGCAATACCGGATATGTTCGCTAGATGGCGAACAAGCGCGGGCTTTATAGAGTTGGCGTTTTTGTGTTAGCAAAAGAGAATACTTAGAATGTAACATAAATAGTACACCTATATTAGAATTGTTGTTTTTTTTTTTGCTGTTTCTCCAAAATGATCAGACAACTAATGCATTTACTAATGAATGTTATACATTCTATTTTCAAATGTTAAAAATTTTCACACTTATATCTCAAATAATTTGGATAGTTCTAATTTCCCAATATAATGATATATCTTCATTCTCTTTAATCACGTAACTATTCTATGTTAAAGTCAAGTGCAGCACTATAAATGCATGTGATCAATAATGAACGCATGTAAAAACCAAAAAGTGCAAATAATTGCAATAATGATGTAAAATGGTAAATGGTGCTAAAATAAGTTCATATAATCATTCCTGAATAATGGAATGTCCTTCGTGTGAGAGTACCAACTCAGAGAGTACCTATGAATGGCACGTGTGGTTTCTCCATGACGGACAGTAGTGCATGAACTCGTGAAAGATAAACCACCCTTGGGACTGGTCTACACTCACCAGAACAAAAGTATTAATGCGCATGGGTTATACACATCACAAATCTGGGGGTGCAGCGGTATGCTGGCAGCTATGGGTTAGTCATCCAGCTCCAGCCATCCATCCATCAGGGTGGGTGCCCAAATGGTCCTGGGGAGGAATTAGCTCAGCCACAGGAGCCAGAAAGGTGCCTAATAGTGTAGTACACTGTCACAAGGGTGGATGACCTTTCACGAGTTCATGCACTACTGTTCGTGGTTATATTTATTTTGTGTAATACCATTTTAGTAGTCTATATAATTTGACCAGCGCTCTCTTTATCATTTTTAAACAATGTACCTATTCTACATTGTAGCTCAAACTGTGTCTCCCACAGTGGTTTAGTGGTTAGAGCTCAGAACATACAACCCTTGGGTCATGGGTTCTAATCCCAGTCATGGCTGCATCCCAGTTTGCATGCTTTCCCTGTATGGATGTGCCAACACTCAAAAGACATGCTGTTAGGTTCATTGGACCTAGTTACATGGCTGAGTTTCTGCCCTTAGATTATAAGCTCCTTGACATTTATGAACGTTAAAAAAATGGAAATCAATTTTCTGGGTTGTGTCAGTGCCAGGAATATTGATCAATCAATAATGATTTTGCCTAATGACTAGAAAGTGGATGAATGTTACCTGCGTCCTTTTCTTCTGCCAATTAGGAAATGTGCAAGTTTCATGCTGTGTATATTTCATTGTAACTATTTTCTCTTCTTTTAAATCGGTCTCCTTATACAACTTGACCCCCTCCCCCACCCCATCATCACCTGTCCCATATGCAAATCTATGGATCACTGCCCCACTCTTTTGAACTATTTACTGATCAAGTGAATGTGTCTCATTTTCTATCAGCTACAGCTCAGATCTCACTGTCAGGGATCCTCTCGATCCCCGCTGCGATGGTCCCGGCGCAGGCGCACTGCACTGCCCTGTGCAGGGACACGGGCACTAGGTCCAGGCCGGCCGCAGTGTTCGAGTTCGCGCATGCGCAGTAGAAGCCGCGGCCGCCTGCTGGGCACCAATGGCAGCGCAGGGCGGGATATTTAAATGTCCCTGAGCTGTCATTTCGGTGCCTTCTGGTCTTACCTGTTCCCTGTGTATCTGAACCTGTGCTAGTAAGTTATTTGACCCGGATTGTTCTTGACCTGCTGATTTCTCCTGCCCAGACCCTTGCTTTGCCTGACCTCTCTTCCTGGATGCCCCTCATTAGATTTGACCTACTGTTGCTGACCTGGCGTGTGACTCGACGATTCTCTGCCCACTCCCGTGTACCTTACCTGTCCTCTACGTTACCAACTCGGCCTGCCTGACTTCGCACTTGCTCAGCCATCCATCCATCCATCCATCCCATCGGGGTCACCCGACCTCCTCACATCTGGCTCTCCCTGGTTGGAGCCCCTGGTGAACACCCCTACCACTGACAGGTGTGCTCAGTAGTGGCGACCTGGTCCCGGGGTACTACAAGTCCATCCCCACCATCAGGGGCTCTGGTGAACAAGTACCCTGGGGCTTAGACTCCACGCTCTGGGCACGCCTGACCAGTGGAGTGCTAGTGGTGCCGCTCGGCGGTCCCTCACAGTACCAGAAGGCCATGACTGAGCCACGAGGAGGACCCTCCCCGATGGAGGAGGTTTGCAGGCACCTGGCTACCCTGACGCAAGCAGTAAACACTTTGCAGGACAGATGTTTGCAGATTGAGAATCGGTTTCAGGCCTGCACCATATCTGTTCCTGTTTCACAGGCCCCGGCTCCTGCACCCCCGGTCGCAGCAGCCCACAAGCCGGCTCCTGGGCCTTCCGCCTCACTCCCTATGGCGGAACCCCGAGTACCCCTACCTGAGCGCTTCCACGGGGATCGCACACGCTTCCGGTCATTCCGTGACTCCTGTCTGCTCTATTTTGAACTACAACCACGGACTTTTTTGACAGAATCGGTAAAAGTGGGGTTTGTTATCTCCCTGTTGCAGGGGGAACCCCAAGACTGGGCCCACCGACTAAGGGGAAATAATGACCCCCATCTGGTGACGGTTGACAACTTTTTTAATGCTATGGCCATCCTATACGACGATCCACAACGAGCAGCCTCGGCCGAGGCCACATTATACGCACTCCGACAAGGTCGGCAAGCGGCTGAGGAATACGCCTCTGACTTTAGGCGTTGGATGGGAGACACTCACTGGAACGAGTTTGCGCTTTTGCACCAGTTCCGTATGGGCCTATCTGAGGCTCTGAAAGACGAGCTCGCCCGGGTGGAGGTGCCTGAGACATTAGAGGACTTGATTGCACTCACCATTAAAATTGACTGTAGGCTACGGGAGCGCAGATTGGAGAGGTCGGGTCAGGGTCGCGGAAATACCTGGGGGTCATTCCAAGGAGCCAGTCAAAATACTAGGCCAAACTTCCAGAACCTGCCGTCTGAAGATGCTCCCAAACCCATGCAGCTAGGCCTGGCACGGCCTAAACTACCGCCAGAGGAACGCCAGCGCAGACGCTCCCAGAACCTATGTCTCTATTGCGGTGAAGCTGGTCACATGGTACGTTCCTGCCCGCAGAAACTGAGTAAGTTCACCTCATCTTCCTTATCTATTGGCAATATGAATCCGTCCCAATACTTAGTTGTCCCCCTCTCCTTTCAGCTTTCAGAAAGGACCAGGGAGGTGACGGCCATAGTTGATTCGGGGGCATGCAGCTGTTTTGTGGATATCAATTTTGCTCACCAGCAGGGTATCCCCCTCCGTCCAAAGGAGAAGGGGTTTCACATCTTTTTGGCTGATGGTTACTGGATAAAGTCAGGGGTGGTTAACCAGGAGACCCCTTCCATTGTGATGGGCATTGTTTTTCTCGAGGTTCCAGTTCCACATCACATACAGGCCGGGATCAAAAAACACGAAGCCGGACGCGTTGTCACGCATGTACGAGGACGCCAAGGAGATCCCAGTACCTGACACTATTCTGCCTGCAGGAAACTTCTTGGCTCTCCAGACGAACCTTCGCTCCGAGATACTGAGAGCGTCCACAGCCATGTCTACCTCCGATGGGGCACCCCTCCTGAACAAGGGGGGACTCCTATGGAGGGAGGACCGGATTGTGGTGCCGGAGGAAGCCCGAACCCTAGTCTTGGGACATTGCCATGACCGCCCGATGGCAGGACATTTTGGCCCGGTCAAGACCTTGGAACTTCTCCGACGTTCCTTCTGGTGGCCGGACATGGCCAAGGATTGTAAGAGTTACGTGGGCTCCTGTGTCATCTGCCAGCGGAACAAACCTACAAGAAATAAGGCGTGGGGCCTGCTACGTCCATTGCCCATCCCTGAACGGCCCTGGCAGAAGATCTCTATGGACTTCATAGTCGAGCTTCCACCTTCACTGGATCACACAGCAATTCTCGTGGTCGTGGACCGTTTATCCAAGATGGCCCATTTCATTCCTTTACGGAAGACTCCATCAGCAGCCGAGACGGCGCAAGCTTTTATTCGAGAGGTTGTTAGACTGCATGGGGTCCCCAAAGACATCGTCTCGGACCGAGGGGTGCAGTTTACCTCGAGATTTTGGAGGGCATTGTGCAAGGCCCTGGATATCAAGCTTTCCCTGTCCTCGGCATTTCACCCTCAGACCAATGGTCAGACCGAAAGGACCAATCAGACCCTAGAGCAATACTTGCGATGCTACACATCTTTCTCTCAGGATGACTGAGTGCCACTTCTCCCTTTGGCGGAATTCGCGTACAACAACGCTTGCCATTCGGCAACAGGGCAGTCCCCGTTCTTCTCCAACTATGGGTTTCACCCTATCTTCCTCCTGGATTTAGTCCCGGAATGCCCAATTCCAGCAACACAGGATGCACTAACCTTTTTCGCCTCAAACAATAAAAAACTACAGGAAGCCATCAGTCAGGCCCAAGAAGATTACAAGAGGGCTTTTAATAAGAAGCGAAGAGGGGATCTGGTGTTGCGGCCCGGAGAAAAGGTTTGGCTGGCTACTTCTAACTTGAAGATGCTCTGCCCATCAAAGAAGTTGGGACCTAAATTTATAGGCCCTTTTTGCATTAAGCGGATGGTCAATGAAGTGGCCTATGAACTTGTCCTCCCTGAGACACTCAAGATCCACCCTGTTTTCCACGTGTCCCTGCTGAAGCCGGTAGTTTCTGATGCTTCCCGGGACGGGAATCCAGGCCCCCGGAGGCCATAACAGTCGAAGAGGAAGAAGAATTCGAGGTGGAGACTATCCTGAAGTGCCGACGAAGGGGGGGCCAGACCCAATTTCTCATCAAGTGGAAGGGCTACGGCCCTGAGGACAATCATGGGAACCAGCCCATAATGTCCATGCACCCAGACTTGTCCGGAGGTTTCTTTGTGATCACCCGTGGTGGAGAGATCGGGTGGGCATCCGGAGGTTGCCCGTAGGGGGGGAAATGTCAGGGATCCCCTCGATCCCCGCCGCGATGGTCCCGGCGCAGGCGCACTGCACCGCCCTGTGCAGGGACACGGGCACTAGGTCTGGGCCGGCCGTGGCGTTTGAGTTCGCGCATGCGCAGTAGAAGCCGCGGCCGCCCGCTGGGCACCAATGGCAGCGCAGGGTGGGATATTTAAATGTCCCTGAGCTGTCATTTCGGTGCCTTCTGGTCTTGCCTGTTCCCTGTGTATCTGAACCTGTGCTAGTAAGTTATTTGACCCGGATTGTTCTTGACCTGCTGATTTCTCCTGCCCAGACCCTTGCTTTGCCTGACCTCTCTTCCTGGATGCCCCTCATTAGATTTGACCTACTGTTGCTGACCTGGCGTGTGGCCCGACGATTCTCTGCCCGCTCCCTTGTACCTTACCGTCCTCTACGTTACCAACTCGGCCTGCCTGACTTCGCACTTGCTCAGCCATCCATCCATCCATCCCATCGGGGTCACCCGACCTCCTCACATCTGGCTCTCCCTGGTTGGAGCCCCTGGCGAACACCCCTACCACTGACAGGTGTGCTCAGTAGTGGCGACCTGGTCCCGGGGTACTACAAGTCCATCCCCACCATCAGGGACTCTGGTGAACAAGTACCCTGGGGCTTAGACTCCGCCCTCTGGGCACGCCTGACCAGTGGAGTGCTAGTGGTGCTGCTCGGCAGTCCCTCACACTCACATTATTATACTATTGCTGATTGTATATCACCACTAGTCTGATTGAATTCACAATCCCTGGTCAGTCCCGTTCCCTTACCTCTAATAATCTTTAGGGCCAGTTCACACTACATGTGTTTCAGTTGATTTTTCGGCATCACAAGCGCACAGAAAGAAGGTTATATGGTTGTCAATGTCATAGTTCACATCAGCGCTTGCATTTTCAGTGCATTACAGGTGCTGTAAACAAAGTTGACCACGCTGCATTGTTTCTGCACAGAACTGTACTGGAACACATTGAAACGTCCTTGAATGTACTAAAATGCACATGTCCCTAATTAAACTGAATAAAAAGAAAGTAGAAAAAACTAACTGGAAGGGATACAAAAATGCAATGCAACGTGTCCAAAATGCATCCAAAATGTACTGGAACACACTAAACATGCATGCCAAAAGGGAATGAAAAAACGCATCAGGAACACATCTAGACTGTTTCTATAGTGTGAACTGGCCCTTAGGACTTGTTCACACCATTGGTGGTGCAGAAATGCATGCAAGAACACACATTTTCCAGCACAGCAAAGAAATGCAATGCCCTTTGCAGATGTGCGCGGTTATGTGCAACACTTAAAATAATATACCTGCAGTATTTTTGCATGTTCCCACACATTAGGCAGCCCATTGAAATTAACGAGCTGAGGAAAAAAAAAAAGTAAAAAATGCCCCATTTACATAGGTCCTCTGGCCTGTACAGCATGAATGAGTGGGTTGTTTATATGGCTAGAGCCACCTGTTACACTATGGGGACACAGTAGCTGTATGAACACAGGTTTTAATCTGACAGGTGTAAAGGCGTGGGGAAGTGGCCCTGAATGCTCACTGTCTGTGTTCAGGGCTGTACACCTGCACCAATATGCTTGTCAAATTATGACCTGCAGCAATTCCATAGTGTAACATAGGTTGCTTGCAAACGGCGACAGCCACAAAAACAAACCACTGATTCCCACTCTACAGGCCACAGCACCCATGAGCCCCAAAACCTCAATTACACCTCAATTACACACACAGCTTTATTTATGAACTCAGTACAGTTTTATCATTTAGATTTCACAGGAATATGGTTGGGATTATGTCCATTAATAATAGTTTTAGTGTATTTTTACCATAAATATAATTTGGATATTTTCTCTGGCGGTGGGGGGCTGTCAGTTATGCTGTATGGGGCCCCATGATATCTAACAGTGCCCCTGGGTGTATGCTTGTGTCTGTGCCACCTGTATAGTTAGGAAGAACCTTGAACCTCTGCTATGTACCTCAATGGATCTAGGAATTGGACATGTTTTCAACTGAAAATATAACAATTATTAGTAATGTTTCCCCAGCAAATGAGGATCAGCTCCTCAGTGGAGAACAGCGATCTCGCCATGTCCAGATGTGGTCTGGAATTCCACAAAAGAACAATTCACAAAACTAAAAAATAGACTTGCAAATTACCACTAAACTCTGCTAACTACACTCCCATCTACTCACACTCCCCACTTCCACTTCCGGGTGTGTGCAAACATCCTTCCGCAAACATCATGACGTATTTTTGGTATGACAGCTGCTCTAGTGCCTCCTCCAACAGCCGTCTTGGCGTTTATTTGTGCACCATAGCAATTTTACATGTGGCTCCATTGTGTATATGACATTCGCAAATATATGTTTGCAGTTCTATTGTAGATTTGGCATTGGTGAATGTATGCTTGCAGCTATACTGTGTATATGACATTGGCGAATATATATTTGCCAGTAAAGGCTCAAAGTCAACATAAATTGGGGGCCCAATTTATTACTGTTAAGAGGATTGTAGAAATAGAATAGCTAACTGCACATTGAACACAACCTATTCATTGGTACATAACATGGTCTTGTGGTGGAATAGGGGGCTTTTGGTTTGTTATTTTGGACATACTTGCACATGTGCGCTCTAACAAGGAAGATTTGGGCATATTATATAGCTAGCAAAAATAAGTGTTAGGGGTACTAGTGCTAGTACATTTCAGATACTTATATATAGCGCTGTCAATTTACGCAGCACTTTACATATAGATGTGGTAAATTCACATCAGTCCCTAACCCTCAAGGGGCATACTAAGAGCCCTAACGTACATTCATACATATACTAGGGCCAATTTTGACAGAATCCAACCTACCAGCATGTCTTTAGAGTGTGGGAGGAAACCAGAGTACCCAGAGGAAACACAGGCACAGGGAGAACATGCAAACTCCAGGCAGGAGGTGCCGTGGTTGGGATTTGAACCAATGACCCTAGTACTGCCAGGTGGAAGTGCTAACCATTTAGCCACTGTGCAACATTCAACTAGAACATGAAATAATCCCCCCAAAAAATACATAGTACAAATGTTTATTGATCAAATACACATTCCACATTTATTTGGACAGCAACAAAAAGCTACATTCAATATCTTAGTGTGAAAAAAAAGCAGGATTGATGTTGCTAAAATAGAATGGTCCTGCTCATTAGAGCTTACAATTTAAAAGATTATACTTATAATGAACTGTGCTTTCACAGGTTACAGCAGGAAACAAATGGTTAATATGAATCACTTATTCAGAAAAGCTGCAGATCGAAATATCAATATAAAAATACATACGTGCCAAAATAAAAACACCTCCCACCTCCCCAAATCCCCCACACATACATTTCTCACCATGTTTGTCTGAAAACTGCATTTCATTCTAAATAAAGCAAACTTGGAAGAGCAGAGCAATGGACATGTGTTAGGATTACAATGCAAAGGTAATAAACACAATCATTGTACAATAACACACAAACACACCTTAGAAGGAAGAACATGCAAAACATTTACAGCCCACATCAAAACACAGCGTGAGTGTGGCCTGGGGCAATTCACCACAATAGCTCTTCCTCCCCAAACCACCACAGACAAGGACATGCAGAAATAATGTGTCTGTACAAGGCAAAAAATCAGCAGCTACTGCTTCTCTTTATATAAGGTAGGCCACACCCACCACTGTCATTCATTTGGTCAGAGAAAGTGTTTGCAGCTGATTAATTCTCTTCCCACCTGCGTTAACCCTTGGTATACAGGCCCCACAAATCAGAGTCAGAAAGAAAGCCACAGTGAAGTGTACCTGTGCAGCATACAACAGAACATTGAACAGGGATGTGAAAGGGAACCCTATTGGCAATATTTCTTGGCCCTATGGGCACAATTCACTCCAGATTATCGCATGAGTTAAGACAGTCACATGACCACATCTCGCATGCAATACTGAAAATGTCAATTCACTTTTGCTAGTATGCAGCATTTTCCATAAATCGGAAAAACACTCAGGAAATCAAACATAAAAAGGCCTTACACCGCGGTCACATCAAAGCCGATTTAGAAATTGTGCGACGTACAGTGAAGATGCTGATTTCCTTACGATTTGCAAGACATCTGACACAGATATCTATGCAAATCGTCACAAAAGTAGTACATGTACTACTTTAGAAATCAGTGTCGGAAATGCACCCATGTGACTGCTCTAATAGCAGACAATAGGGTGCGACTTGGCATACGATTTGCAAGTCGCATGCCATGCAAATCGCATGCCAAGTCGCATCCAGGGTGCACGATTTCAGGTGCGATTTGGGAATTGAAATTGTACCCGATATCCGATCTAATGAATGTGGATGTGAGTGTCTTAACGTAAGCGATTTGCTGCAGCACAATTTCAAAAGTAGTTCTCGTCTAGCTTTTTCAGCATTTTGTAGCGATTTCACATATAGACTACAATAGAAATCGCAATGCAAAACACAATTGAAAATGCAATAACTCATTGGTAAATCTACAGAAAACACGGTGAAATTGCCAACAAAAAGCACAATTTTAAATCACATCTAGTGTGAACCAAGCAGGCAATTCAACAAAGGAAATAAATCTTTGAAGGCATGCGGTATCTGCATGCTCAGATAAGGGTCTGTTATGGATTTAGGGGGGGGGACTCCATGCCATTATTTTATTTTATTTTTTTAATCCATTTCTTTCGCTCACTCTTCTCATGGTTTGACAAACTTTCCCAAAAGGAGGTGGAGTGCAAACCAGCATTATCCAATCAATCATTAGTCCAGACCCTTATCTCATCCCATCCTTTGACATTCACATAAGGTGCTACTTTAAAGGTGTTTGAACAGACAAGGCCTCATTCTAATTCACATTCTAGGGATCATTTAAACAGAAAGCAAAGATGCTGCCACCAGCACATGTATGTTAGGGTAGTCACACGTAGATCATGCAAATTCATTGCTGTGGTTGGGATTCAAACAAACAACCCTAGCATTGTGAGGCAGTAGTGCTAACCACTAATCCACGGAGCTGTTGAACACTAATCCTGCCTGTATTTCTGTGGTGTGAATGAATCCTAGGTCCCTGGGCAAGGTCAGTGTAACTAGCCAGATATCTCAAATGCGACACAAATGTTGTGCTATGTTGCCAATTCAGATGTATGTTGGTTCTATGTATCCCAATACAAAGGATTGCAATACTAATACAGGGGTACCTCAGTTTACCAATGCCTCGGTTAACGTAATTTTCAGTTTACGAATGAAAATCCATTGAAAATAATGCCTCGGTTTACACAATTGTTAATAATTTTTTTCGCAATACAACGTATATGTCGGCGCTGATTTTCAAATGCCAGCCTTTTTTTTTTCTTCACTATAGTTCATAAGCTTAGAAGTCACTTTTCCCCAAGTTACAGAAAACTTTGTATCTTTTAATAAACTCAAAGTAAACATTGTTTCCTTTAGGGATATAAATTCCAAGAAAACTTTCTCTTTTAGCTGGGGGAAGTGACAGGTGAATTTCTGAGCTATAGTGAAGAAAAAAAAAAGGGAAAATTACATTTAAAATCCAGCACCATAATAAATAAAAAATGGCATGGGGTCCCCCCTTCCATCCACACCAAGCCCTTCGGGTCTGGTATGGATATTAAGGGGTAACTCCACGCCGAAATTAAATAAAAAACAGCTTGGGGATCCCCCCAAAATCCATACCAGACCCTTATCCGAGCATGCAGCCCGGCAGGTCAGGTAAGGGGGGGGGCGAGCGCCCCCCCTCCTGAACCATACCAGGCCACTTGCCCTCAACATGGGGGGGTGCTTTGGGGCAGGGGGGGCTCCCCCCCAAAGCACCTTGTTCCCATGTTAATGGGGACAAGGGCCTCTTCCGTTAGTGGGTTAATTGGTCGGCCATTTTTTGATGGGGACAAGGGCCTCTTCCCCACAACCCTGGCCGGTGGTTGTGGGGGTCTGTGGGTGGGGGGCTTATCAGAATCTGGAAGCCCCCTTTAACAAGGGGGCCCCCAGATCCCGGACCCCCCCATGTGAATGAGTCTGTGGTACATGGTCCCGCTATTCATTCACAAAAAAACAAAGTGTGGTGTAAAAAAAACACAGTACAAGGTCTTTGACAAGTCGTTTATTAAAACAATGTCCCCCGAAGTAGATCCAACGTCAATCACGGCAACGGCGGCGAACCGAAAAAAGAAAAAAAAAGTTCCGGTCCCGTCGGAGGCTTCCAGCCTTCTGAAAAAAAATCTCGCTGACAGTTGTTAAATAGGTTAGGGGCGGGGCCAGCCGGGGACATCATCCGAGTGACCCCGCCCCATGTCACATGCTTGCTATTCCCAGCTGGCCCCGCCCCTTACCTATATAAGAACTGTCAGACTGTCTCCTGCATACAGCTAGTTAGCCTCAGTGGAGAGACAGGGTGACAGCTCTTAAATAGGTTAGGGGCGGGGCCAGCCGTGGACATCATCCGAGAAACCTCACCCCCGACGGGACCGGAACTTTTTTTCTTTTTTCGGTTCGCCGCCACCGCCGTGATTGACGTTGGATCTACTTCGGGGGACATTGTTTTAATAAACGACTTGTCAAAGACCCTGTACTGTGTTTTTTTTACACCACACTTTGTTTTTTTGTGAATGAGTTGCGGGACCATGCACCGCAGACTCATTCACGTAGGGGGGGGGCCGGGATCTGGGGGCCCCCTTTTTAAAGGGGGCTTCCAGATTCTCATAAGCCCCCCGCCCGCAGACCCCCACAACCACCGGCCAGGGTTGTGGGGAAGAGGCCCTTGTCCCCATCAATATGGGGACAAGGTGCTTTGGGGGGGACGCTCGCTCGTCCCTCCCCTTTCCTGACCTGCCGGGCTGCATGCTCGGATAAGTATCTGGTATGGATATTGAGGGGGTCCCCACACTGTTTGTTTTTTTAAATTTCGGCGTGGAGTTCCCCTTAATATCCATACCAGACCTGAAGGGCTTGGTATGGATGAGAGGGGGGACCCACGCTGTTTTTTTTTTTATTGCGGACCTTTATTTTTACATTCAGCTATCAAAATAAATATTATCTAGACCTTCGAAATAAGTAAAATCATTACAAAAATAATTATAAAGGATAAGAAACAAAAATAGAATCACTAGAACTAAGGAAATCAAATTAGAATACATAAAGATATGCCTAGTGCTGTTTGTTTAACACGGTAGACGCGACCGAGTGTCGGCTGTCAGAGGAATCCACACTGAGATTTACTATTGAGCAGTGCCTAAAAAGCAAGCGCCCACAGAGGACGTCTAAAATGTGTTCTGCACATGCGCATTTATATCGGCCAAAAACACTGCACGGGCGTCTAGTTTTTTACTGTGTTGATTTGCTTTAAGAAACTATTTTTAACACATTCTTAATTTTTTTTGAAATGGCAGATATTGTTTAAAGTGAAGTCCTGATATTTGGCAATGCAAATTTCAAAGTGAACATGTCTCTGCAGTGATTTTTCATGGTGTTAGACATACCTCTTACCAAGTCTGCTTTGTGAGTCTGATTCCTGGTGTGTGTCTCGTTAGTAAATTCGATTGGGCGTCTACTTATGGACGCTGCTGAATAGTAAATCTCGTTGCGAGGTAAAAGTAGACGGTCGCTCGTAAAAATTAGACGTTCGCCCACGGATATGTGCCCAGGCACAATAGTAAATCAGGGCCAAAAAGTCTACACACCTCTGTTAAAATGTCAGGTTTCTGTGATGAACCTATAAAATGTACAACTCAGTTGAACAACAAACTCAAATCTTTTAGGTGGAGGGAAGTAAAAATAAAAAAGTAAAATAATATGGTTGCATAAGTGTGCACACCCTTAAACTAATACTTTGTTGAGGATTTTATTCCAGCACTCAGTCTTTTTGGGTATGAGTCTATCAGCATGGCACATCTTGACTTTACAATATTTGCCCACTCTTCCTTGTAAAAACATTCCAAATCTGTCTGATTGCAAGGGCATCTCCTGTGCACAGCCCTCTTCAGATCACCCCACAGATTTTTGATCGGATTCAGATCTGGGCTCTGGCTGGGCCATTCCAAAACTTTAATCTTCTGGTGATTTGGATGTATGCTTTGGGTTGCTGTCATGCTGAAAGATGAAGTTCCTCTTCATGTGCAGCTTTCTAGCAAAAGCCTGAAGGTTTTGTGCCAATATTGACTGGTATTTGGAACTGTTCATAATTCCCTCTACCTTGACTAAGGCCCCAGTTCCAGCTGAAGAAAAACAGCCCCAAAGCATGATACTGCCACCACCATGCTTCACTGTGGGTATGGTGTTCTTTTGGTGATGTGCAATGTTGTTTTTGAGCCAAACATATCTTTTGGAATTATGACCAAAATGTTCAACCTTGGTTTCATCAGACCATACCACATTTTCCCACATGCTTTTCAAAAGACCAGATGTGTTTTTGCAAAATTTAGCCATGCTTGGATGTTTTTATCCGTAAGAAAAGGCTTCCGTCTTGCCACTCTACCTCATAGCCCAGACATATGAAGAATACAGGAGATTGTTGTCACATGTAACACACAGCCAGTACTTGCCAGATATTCCTGAAGCTCCTCTAATGTTTCTGTAGGCCTCTGGGCAGCCTCCCAGACCAGTTTTCTTACCGTCTTTTCATCAATTTTGGAGGGACGTCCAGTTCTTGGTAATGCCACTGTTGTGCCATATTTTCTCCACTTGATGATGACTGTCTTCACTTTGTTCCATGGTATATCTAATGCCTTAAACATTTTTTTGTACTCTTCTCCTGACTGATACCTTTTAACAATGAGATCCCTCTGATGCTTTGTAACTCTCTGCCGACCATGGCTTTTTCTGTAGGATGCAACTAAGAAAAGGTCAGGAAAGACCTACTAGAACAGCTGACCTTTATTTGGGGTTAATTAGAGGCACTTTAAATTATGGTAGGGGTGTACTGACTCCTATTTAACATGATTTTGAATGTGATTGCTGAATTCTGAACACACGTTACATCCCCAGTTATAAAAGGGTGTGCACACTTATGCAACCATATTATTTTAGTTTTTTATGTTTACTCCCCCCCCCCCCCCCCAAAAAAAAAGATTTCAGTATGTTTTTAAATTGAGTTGTACAGTTTATAGGTCACTAAAGAGCATTTATTGGCATGATCAGTCATATTTTCAATATCAATGCGAAAATTTCACAATTTCTGCCAGGGTATGTAAACTTTTGAGCACAACTGTATATCAAATGACACAATTGCGATCAACAATAGTTATAAAAAATCCAGAAAATAAATCTGTTAACAGGTGACATCCAGTGCTGGTGAATCCGTTAAAAGTATTCCTTTATATTCACTCACCAGAAGCGCATATAAAATGCGCATGAACAGTTGGTTTCTTCCCCAGGTAAGTCAGGCAGCACACCCATCAGTCATAGGACCATGAAGGCCAGGATGATCTCAGATAGGGATGATGACACCAAGGGGTTTATTTACTAAAGCTGGAGAGTCAAAATCAGACTCCCTTCTGCATAGAAACCAATCAGCTTCTAACCTCAGCTTGTTCAATGAAGCTTTGGCAATGAAACCTGGAAGCTGATTGGTTTCTATGCAGAAGGGAGTCTGATTTTGGACTCTCCAGCTTTAGTAAATAAACCCCCAAGCATCATGCAAACTGCGATGAGAAATCCTGAGGAGTTAGCTCACAAAAGAGCCAGAGAAAATCTGCTAATAGTGTAGTACTTTATTAAAGGTACAGAGTATCCACGTGGAGAGTACAAACAGTATAAAACAACTCACTAAGATGGCCACTGGACCTTTGTGCGGTCCCGGCAGCGTGACGTCAATGTGCAGGCTCCGTCCCTGACGTGTTTCGTGCGCACGCACGTTTTCAAAGGGATGTGCCTGCTAATTGATGTCTATGCAAACTTATTTATAGTCCAGAGCATGTGCCATTCTCCCGGAGCCCGCGTGTGTGGATGGGCGCCATTTTCCCAGGGACAAACATACCAGCAACACAAAGCAGAGACTCCTCAGTGGAGGAAGAATCAATACCCGAAACCTTTTGCATGGAATGGGAAAAAATATGTACTAGATATGCTCTCGTAGTATAGCTTCCAGTGATTATGTGACAAAAGACTACACCACGAGCGTGCACATGTCAGCGTGTGCCATTTTCCCCGAGCCCTCATGTATGGACAGGCGCCATTTTCCCAAGGATTAACATACCAGCAACACAAAGACTCATCAGTGCAATACCCAAAACCTTTTGCAATGGGAAAAGGATATATGCTAGATATGATCTCATAGTGTAGCTTACAATAGTTTTATGACAAAAGACTGATTGGTGATAGTCCTTACATTGAGATAAAACCCCATGTACTTAAAGTGGGAAAAATTATAAAAATGTGCAAAGTTATGGTCATCCGGTAACCGCCATTATAATACAACAATAATGGTACTTATAAGATGAGGAAAATATTATTGTATAGACTTCTCTATGATGGGTAGCATAATGATCTATATGAAATAGATCTCCCTCCAAGCCGGGTACTTTAGATAAATATATAAAAAAGGCATATATCTATTAAGGGAAACCCATATATAAAAAATCAAATTATAATGATCAGAATGAGTCTCATTATGTGTGCTGGTAATGTTATAACAACGCAAGAGCTAAAATACATATAAAAACATACAAATCTAATACAATAATATTCCTAAAATAGGAGTAAAGAATATGAAATGTAATCCTAAATATGATATGATAGGCAGCACTGATAGGTGGCACTGATGAGGTGGCATAGATAGGTGGCACTGATGAGATTGCATGGATAGGTGGCACTGATGAGGTGGCACGGATAGGCAGCACCGATGGGCACTGATAGGCAGCACTGATAGGCGGCACTGATGAGTTGGCACTGACTGGCGGCACTGATAGGTGGCACTGATGGATGGCACTGGTGGGCACAGGTGGGTGGCACTGCTGGACAGATTAAAATTCAGCAAAACAGCAACGCCCATTTGCCGACTGAAATTGCCTGTATGTTTGCCGAAAATAATTGCTATATACCTTTTATTATTAATTTATTTCACAGTCACACGAAAGTACATTTTCCTTAGTTTCCTCCTTAACCATAGTGGGGGAAGTGTCTTTACAAGAAGCAGGCAGGTACAATGTGACCTAACACAGAGCAAGGATGTACAGTCCTTGTCTGTGCTCTGTATTGCAGGCAGTTACACTCCCACAGGTGGTACTTGCATCACAGCAGGGCTGGGCAGTGGCCATTACTGCAAAACTGACTAAAGGAGAAATGAGCATACTGTGTACGTGCACGGCGTTTTGCTTATCCTAACAGTGATCTGAGGGACACATACTGACCACCCCAGCACAGATCTACTTTCATGCGTAGCATGGTCAGCTTTTAAAAGGAACCCAGGGGGAGAGCGCATGCGCGGACAGCCGGATCGGATGCAGTTCCGCACATTCCTGGCGCCTTAGGGGGAATAACGAGTGGCTCCTGACCCCGTTCCTCCCTGCCACCTACCAGGTCAGCTTGCAGAGGAGGTGGGGGACCTCCGTTGCCCACCCGACCGCTGAGAGATCTGTGGGCGGCTCCAACGATGAAGAAGGGAGGGGGCAGCAAGATGGCGGATGGCACATGCTCCTGGAGCTCCCCAGCTACAGGGACAGCACAGCCTCCACCACAGCGGGTCCAGCTCTCCTCCTCTAGTTCTGGGATGCACAGTGATGGCTCCCCTGGCTCTCAGGCACATATGAGTGTTCACTCCGCTCCCTCTGGGTCTCTCTCTAGCCCTGCTAAGTCTCCCCCTCAGGCTATGGCCCTGTCACCAGGCCACGATTCCCAGGCTTCCTCCCAACTAGACAGAGAAATGGCTGACATATTTACTAGCCAGCTTAGCAGCCAGGATTTAGCTCCTGAAGGCCCAGTGGACTCTCTTGCTTATCCATCTGTGCCCTCGCACTACTCAGAGGACTCCGTTCTTATTGCTTGTTTTGCTGATATACTTCAGAGGGAATTGGAAAATGCTACCACTAAATTAGCCTCTGACCTAAAACAGGATTTTAGGGAGATTGGAAACCGCCTGGAGAACATTGAAAATAAAGTTGATGATACAGTTCATAGAGTGTTGCAGAATTCTAACAGGTTTCCGACCTACAAGATCGCCTGGATGAAGCTTATATGAAAATAGACGATCTTGAGAACCGTGCCCGTTGCTACAATTTCCGGATTAGAGACCTACCGGAAACAGTCAAAGATATTAGTTCAGTCGCCCACTCCCTTATACTATCTGCAGTGCCGGATATTGACGAAATCCACACGGAGATAGACTGCATCCATAGAGCTCTGGTCCCCTTAAAACCAGATGGGCCAAAAAACCCCATTTTTTCAGAATTAATGAGGCAGTGATGCGATACGCCAGGAAACATTCGGACTTGGAAATCGATGGGTACAAGATTCAAGTTTTTGCAGACATATCTCTAGCTACTATCCAGAAAAGCAGAGAGCATTCAAACCATTGCTTTCACCTTTAATTCAAAGGGACATCCGCTACAGATGAAACTATCCATTTTGCTTACAATTTTTCTACATTCTCTGAAGGAGAGAAAATTTTGCTGAATTTGGGCTTTATTTCCCTTCCTCGTGGAGTCCTCCCAAAGTTGATGGTCCTCCTCCCCAGCTTTCGCCTCTGTGGTCTCCATCTCCCAGGAAGAATAAACCTGCTATTCCACGTCAGGTTTCCTAAGGACTCTGCGGGTTACTAGCTGATTTTCTATTGGGCGTGGACCTCTCCATGGTCCTGTTCTGGGGCCTTTGTTATTTGAATTGTTGTTGCGTATGTTGTGCTCTCTAGTCATGTTAACCTCTAATTGTTTATGGTCTAGATCAGTTGTTCTCAACCTTCCTAATGCCGTGACCCTTTAATACAGTTCCTCATGTTGTGGTGACCCCCAACCATAAAATTATTTTCATGGCTACTTCATAACTGTAATTTTGCAGTGGGAGGAGTAGTGCCACATCATTGGTGTCAATGAGAGGAGTAGTGCCACATCACTGATGTCAGTGGGAAGAATAGTGTCCCATCGTTGGTATCAGTGGGAGGAATAGTGTCCCATCTTTGGTATCAGTGGGAGGAATAGTGCCACATTGTTGGTATCAGTGGGAGGAATAGTGCCCCATCATTGGTGTCAGTGTGGGAGGAATAGTGCCCCATCATTGGTGTCAGTGGGGGGGGATAATAGTACCCCATCATTGATACTAGTGTGGGGGGGAATTATGCCCCATCATTGGTGTCAGTGGGGGGGGATAGTGCCCCATCGTTGGTGTCAGTGGGGGGAGGAATAGTGCCCCATCGTTGGTGTCAGTGGGGGGGAGGAATAGTGCCCCATCGTTGGTGTCAGTGGGGGGAGGAATAGTTCCCCATCGTTGGTGTCAGTGGGGGAGGAAATAGTGCCCCATCATTGGTGTCAGTGGGAGGAATAGTGCCCCATCATTGGTATTAGTGACACCAATTATGGGGCACTATTCCTCCTACTGACACCAATGATACTTACCTTGCTGACTCCTGCTCCAGCCTGGGCTCGCTCCCTCCCTGTCCCATCTACAGCCAGCATACCTGGCTGCAGCAGCACCATTTGCACGCTACAGACACTTACCTGTCAGCTGTCTTCCTTCTCCGGCCGCTCCCTTGCTCGATCTTTGATCTTCGCGCTGCTGCTCGACTCCTCCTCGCCGGTGATTGGCCGCCTGTGTGCCTCTCCTGAGCTACAGTTCCGGCGGCCAATCACTGGTGAGGAGGCGGAGCTGTTGAGTGATCCCGGGGATGTAGCCAGATGACAGGGGCGGCATGTCATCCCACGCACACATCGCGGTCCAGGGAAATGTGGACGTATCTGCATGTGGGCGGACCCGCCTGGAGACTGATAAAGGAGCGGTGTTTCAGTTCCTAAGACCATCGGAAATATGTGTTTTCCGATGGTCTTAGGAGACACCTGTGAAAGGGTTGTTCGACCCCCAAAGGGCTCGCGACCCACAGGTTGAGTACCGCTGGGCTAGATTGTTTACATGCCGGGTACTCTAGCGTTTGGTGTTAACGTATATGTTTTTTACAGACCCCATGGTGCCGGGAATAGTCTATGCGCTCTCCCTAATCGAAAGACTATCCCCATTGCTTTGCTTCGGTGGAGACTCTTCCGTTCCTTGACTTCGTGTCTGTGATATTTGCTATTCTACTGCTTTATGCCACATATTGTTTTGCCATTTGACTTGGGCTAAGCGTATTTTGTCTCTTCTCTTTTCTTCCCACTTTTTTTTTTCATTGTTTCTATTTGAGGGTCACCTCGGGATTTTCTATTCGGTCCAGGATACTTGGTTTCCAAACGGGTGGGTGTGTGGGTCTCACAATCATTATTTTGACTTTTTCCAATGTCCACCCTAAGACCTAATAGTAGTGCTGTTAGCTTACTCTCCCATAATGTGCAAGGATTGGACTCCCCCTCTAAGAGTCTCAAGGTTTTTTCCCATTATAAGTCCCTAGGACCTGATCTAGTCGCGCTACAGGAAACCAATTTTGCTTCCTCTTTTACATCTAAGTATATTCATAAGGATTTTCCTGTATGCTTTTTTGCTAACACATCTGAAAAAAAATGAAGGGTAGCGCTCTGTCTAGCACAATGGTTATCCTTTACTGAATCTAAATTGATACGGGACAAAGAAGGGCGATATCTATTGGGCAAAGGCCATTTTGGGGGACTTTTCTGATTATGCCCCTAATGTGAACCAGCTAGCTTTTTTTAGATCCGTTTCAATCTTTATCTCTAGAGTTGGAGGGTGATGTAATTTTGGCGGGGGACTCAAATCTAGCCTTAGATCAAACGCTTGATAAATCGCATACCACCAGACTTACATCACCTCCAAAACAAAGTTGTGAATTTGCACTTTTGTATCGCAATAATTTGATACATGCGTGGAGAGAGGCCAATCCTACCTCTAGAGACTATTCTCATCTTACTAGAGGTCACAATCGTTATTCGCGTATTGATCATATTTTTCTCCCTACGGAAATGCTGCCCAAATTAAAGTCGGCTAACATAATGTCAACGCCCTGGTCAGACTATGATCCCGAGATGCTAACACTCAACCTGGCCAAGCTGCATTAGCGATTGAATGAGTCCCGTCTTAGCAACGAGTCAACCCGCCTCGAAGTCATAGAGCATTTGAACTCTTACTTTTCCATGAATAATGCGGAAGATATGACCCCTGCTATTAACTGGGCAGCTCATAAAGCCTCTATCAGAGATTTTTTTTATTCAGTTATCCTCTAGACTTAAATGGTCTGGTGAAGAGTTGACTTCTGCCAAAACTAAATAATATGAGGCTTTATTAGCCCAACACAAAATTGTCCCAACCCTGGATTTATTACTTAAGGTGGAGCAAGCTCGTTTAGAACTTAATCGGTCTTACCACGAAGGCAGAAAAACAGCTACGATGGATGAATCACAAATTCTTCACATGGCGAGACAAACCAGGTTTTCTCTTAGTGCGTAAACTTTCCCCTAAACATACTTATTCGGCCCTTTCTAAACTTAGGTTCTCGGGAGGTCACATCTCACAGGATCCTCAGAAGATCCTTCAGGAATTTAACAATTTCTATGCTACTTTATACAGCCAATCCTGGCCTGTTGAGCTTTCTTTGCGTCAGGATTTTTTGGGACCCTTGCTGAGGTTTACAGAGAGCTTATAGAACCTATATCTAGCAAGGAGCTTGGTATAGTTCTTAAAATGCTACCGTCACACAAGTCCCCGGGCACTGACAGTTTACCGAATGTTTGCTATAAAACCTTTTCTGAACAACTTCTCCCTCAAATGGCTCTTTACTTCAATTCCTTGAGAGAGGATTGTGTGATTCCCACAGATGAAAACAAAGCATATATTAGCGTTATCCCTAAGCCTAATAAGGACTCTACTGATATCCTTAATTATCAACCTATTTCGATAATTGTGACCTGAAAATTCTGACAAAACTCTTTGCCCTGCGTCTTAATTCCTTTTTAGCACAATATATTCACAAAGACCAATCGGGTTTCATATCTGATCGTCAAAAGTTGGATCAGATTCGTAGGTCCATAGCTTTGCTTTCTGCTGTCTGCTCTAATTGGGATGCCCCTCTTTCTCGGGAGTTGTTGATTCTTTGGACCTCCATAAAGCCTTTGATATTTTAACCTGGGAATATTTGTTTAATATTTTGCGAACTTTTGGATTTGGTCCTGCATTCCTTATACTACTACAGTCATTATACAACACTCCCTCAGCTCAAGTGTCCATCAGAAGTTACATATCCCCTATGTTCTCAATTCAATGCGGCACCAGACAGGGTTGTCCACTCTCCCCACTTCTTTTTGTAATGGCAACAGAACCCTTAGCTATGGCGATACGCTCTCACCCCTGAATCCACGGGGTCCACTGCAGTCATCAGGAACATAAATGCTCTTTATTTGCTGATGACATTCTTATGTATGTTACCTCCCCTCTTGCGCCACTTCTGTTTCTTAATGTTTTGTTATTCTCTTCCATGGAACGACAGTTTAGGACTATATATGACTTACAATGGGTCCGCAGCTTTTTGCCCTATATAGGGATTAACTTGACAGCTTCAATTGAGACCCTTTACCAAGCAAACTATCCCCCTCTTTTCAAATGCCTTAAGGAAGATCTTTGTTGTTGGGCTGCTTACTCGATATCTTGGTTTGGCAGGATCAACTCTATTAAAATGTTTTTGCCTCGCCTACTATATTTTTTTAGAACCTTACAGATATCCCGAGATGTGAGTTTCAACACCTGCAGGCCCAGGTCCATCGTTTTGTTTGGAATAAAAGAAGGCTGCAGATGAACCCGTAGGCACTATACGCGTTAAAATCAAATGCTGGGATTGGCCTCCCTAATCTTCAAGCATATTTTCAAGCAGCCCAAATTGGGCAATTGGCCTATACCACCACTAAGGGATCTATTCCCCTCTGGGTTTCTATTGAAGCTCTCTCTTGCCATCCTTTAGTGGTTGGTTCCTTAGTTTGGCTCCCTAATCAATCTCGCCCTCCTATTCTGTGTCCCACTATCTTTCCGTTGACAGTTTGGGATAGAGTATGCCATCGTAAATCCTTAGCTTCCTCGCACATACCTTTAGTCTGTCTTTTCTAACCCTGAATTTGTACCTGTCCTGGTTTCGGCCCCATTCCAACAGTGGATCAATAAGGGGTTGCTGAGAATAAGAGACTACCTCTGGGGTGCCCGATTTTACCCTCTCCAACATTTTACAGAAAATTTACAGATGCCTCCCACTGAAATCTTTAGATTTATTCAAATCGCCTCTTTTATCCACTCAAAAATTATTTTATTAGATGGATCACCTATTCTTACCAATTTTGAACTTTCCTGCCAGAGTAGAAATTTTTCTAGAGGCCGTATTTCTACAGTGTATGCCCTTCTTACTGATTCAGGATGTAAACTTCCCTATATGGATCAAAGGGAACAGTACCTGAATGTTAGTTATGATCTATCGGATTGGCAAGATACAGCCTTAGCATTAGCTAAGGTTTCCATCAATACCGCCTTAACTGAAGCAAATTATAAAACATTATTGCGATGGTACCTGGTCCCAACTCGGACTGTGAGGATGCATCCATCTGCCTCACCATTGTTCTTTCAGCGTTGCGGTCAGATGGGTTCAATGTTCTATGTTTGGTGGCGATGTCCGATAGCAACTAGATTTTGATCTGTATATTTAACCTTATCATAACAGCGATGGGGTGAATGTTCACAGGACCCCGGGGATAGCTCTCTTTCATAAATTTCCAATTACAGTGCCAATAAAATCCCTTAAGTTACTTACTTATATACATTAGCTGCAAGAATCTCTATAGCTAAATACAGAAAAAGACCAATTATCCCGCTTGAATATGTTAAGAACAAATTGAATTGGGTCATGGTTAACAACAGGCTCACCTGTATTCTACACAATAATACTGACAAATTTCATAAAACATTGGACCCATGGATTCAATACATTTCAGTGCCCTGATATTTCCTGATTTGACCCTCTTATCTCTCACTTCTTTTTCTTACTTTTTACTGTCCCCTTTTTTTCCCCTTTGCTTTTTGAGCCTTCTCTTTACTCGTTCTACAACATCTGTCACGTTTTCTACAATGTTAGTTCTGTGTGATTCACGGGGCTACAGCCACTGCCTTTTATATATCTGGTGGACCTACTGTTGGGAATTTTCCATTGGCCCTACTCAGTTGTTTTCGCACAAATTCTTTAGTTTTCTAAGGTATGTTTGCTGTTAGTTAAATCAAGTGTTCTTCTGAGAATTCGACATCTGTTATTATGACATGAAATTTGTTTTTTGCACTATTTATAACTTGAATAAAATAATAAAAAAAACTACTGAAAGATAAAAGGACCCCAGGGAAACTGGCAGGATCACCTGCTTGTATTTTGCAAAAATGTATGATCTAAAAAGTATACATTTAGAACTGTCTGTCACATATAAGGAATGTCATTGCTGGGGTAACATACACTAACATTTCCATTTGTCCAGTTCCACTCCAGACTCCTACAACTCAAAATTATGTCTTGTCCATGAGGTACGCCTCATATAAGGTCCTTTTAAACAATAACTTGTGTTTAGCATATTTGTTTATGCTTGCCGAGTAAAATGATTTTGCACCATAAAGCCTGAGCTGCATATTCTACCATAAAACTACATGAAGCTCAAAACTGGAGTGTTCATATATTGTAAACCCAATCATTTCACAGGTGAGCATATCCCCTCAGGCCCAGGAGACCTACCGAAAACAAGATTCCGCAATGTAGAAATAGCCACTTGTTTTGGGAGACTAGGCAGCAGCCCTGGAGATAATGATTTTCCTGCCAGAAACTCCTGGGGAAGGGGGTAGAACAGCTGATGAAGAGTCCAAGTAATCACACCAGGGACTACCTGGTCCATAGAGGCATGTACACTAGCCCTTTCAAAAGCAGAGAAGTGGGCTGAAATGGATCGAGAGGATAGAAGGGGAGACAACTCTGAGGGGAGGGTCCCTTAATACCTGACACTCCTGCAAGGGATGAGAGGGGAGCATTATTCTGTCTGAAGGTTTTTAAGCTAGACATGTTGTGGACCTTTCCAAAAGGTTCTTTGCTTACCGTTTCCAGTAAGGACCCACTCCATGTGACAATTTCCAGTGTTGAAACCTTACAAGGCCAGAATCATCTGGATCTTGCAGGTGCTAAACCCATTGGGAAGACGTCCATTAGAATCCATGATGACTACTCTGATCTGAATGTCTCACAATGTAGAAGCCAGGAAAGGACACTAGGCCAAATATAGGCCTCAAACTCCAAGCAATATCAGGTGTGCAGGTGCAACAATAAGGGTTCAGGTTCCTACTGAGTCAGGAACAGTCAAAGCTGGTCCTAGTTGACCTAATAGATGAGAAGGTCCCTCTAGAGATGGGGGAACACTAGGTACCACTGAGGGTTCTACATGCCCAAAAGGAAGAGAAGTTCTCTAAGAGAAAGTTGGGGTCCAGATTGCACCTGGCTCCAAAATTCAGGCTGACCCAGGAACTGGAGCAAGGAGTTCAGAGATGAGTGGAAACCAAGGGATTGGAAAAGGTGAATCAATCTGTGCAGAAGCATAGAGAAGAAAGGTAAGCAGGTTAAGTGCCAGAGGCAAAAGACCCTAAAGGGTAATTCTCTGTATCTGAGTGACAGGGCAAGTCCCCCATGGACCAGGATTCCCAAACAGTCCCCTCTCCTCTCTTGTAAAAGTGGAGGTCCAGTTACGCGAGGAAGGTTTTTTGCTTTTTTCAGAGGGTTTAGCCGGTTTAGGACTTTTAGCCTTGTGGGTTGTCAGGCTTTGAGTGTCTGGAAGAACTTACTGCGGACGTAGATTAAGGGGGAAGAGTGGGAATCACCTTACATTGAGGCAGGTGTACACTCTGGCCTCCTGAAGAATCTGGGTTGATGACATCAAGTCTAGGGCTTGAAAGGCGACTTCCCTCAAAGGCCAAGCCAAAATGCCTCTTGCTATGGCATCAGTGTCTCAGCACCTGAACCACAAGTTTAGATGCTTCAAATAAACCATCACAAATTAAGTGCAAATTTGGTTTATAAGTGAAGAGCTGCTTTAATCATAAGAGTGCCCTTCACAGGTTTAGTGTTTGGCTCACTTGGAACAGGAAGAGAGTGGCCTGTGGGCTACTCCTCCAGACTCCAGGGAAGGTGAACACTAGCTTTCCTCTGATCCGCAGTGTCAGGTCATGCTGAAGGGGCTTTGCTGAAGCTCTGCTTGAAGCTTGGAAAGCATTGCCGCAACAGCCAAGGTAATAGGACCTCTGAAATCTTTGTACGGACAGGAAACACACTCAGAAAATGTTGCAAATCACTAACTGCACTGGCCTTGCATGCTACTGTTCTTTGACCTCTGCATTAGATCCTACTGACCCCTGCCCACTATTCTCTGAACATTCACTTCTGACATGTTAACTGTGTAGTACATAATGGTCTAGGAACTCTTACTTACGCCAGAACTTTGCTTAGTGTTATTTTCCTGACCCCTGCACTATTACTACTGACTCTGCAAGAGTTACTTGTCGATTACCTTCTCTGAACTCTTGAGTTACATACTACGGACCTTTGCGTTACTATTGATCCCTGCACTTCACATTACTGCTGACCTCAGAGTTACCCAATACTGACTTCTTCAAACTTTCCTTTTTAAAAAAATTGGCCATTGCGTATGTGCACCAATAACCTAAAAAAACTCTTATTTTTAATATTCAAAGCAAACCCACCCATTTCTCCATGCTTTATTTTGCTGAGAAATCACTTTGAAAAATACCCCCTAGTGTTCCTGGCCATCTTGACTCATGTATTTAATTCCTGGAATCCATCTGCCCTTCGGTCAGGCAGGCAGGAGGGGGTGCATAGCGGAGAAAACCCCTTCTTCCCTTCTGAAGACTCCTGGGCTGTAGGACTTGATTTGCCTAGGCTTGGAAACCAGCAGCATAACAATTACAAATAGTCAAATTCGACTGAGAAAGTAACGTTCCACTATAAAGGATAATTTCACCTTTTGTAACATGTTACACCCATATTCAGGGTGTAACATTTAACAATCAGAGCGACCCCCGCTTTAACAGTTAGCAGGTGATTTTCTCCCCCCTTGCTGTCAAAAAAAAAAAAAAAAAACCCGCTCAGTGAATGAGAGACTGCAAGTCCCAGCAGCCTTAGTGGCTGTCAGCTTGTAGTCCTCAATGAACTACCACAGCGCTGGGGTAGTTCATTCCTTCATTCGTCCTGTCAATTCATCTTCTTGCTCATACATCCTGTAAGGGCAAGCAGATATACTGACAGATCTGCAGCCCTGCATGACACTAGTGCAATGCTTTACAGACTCCTGCAGACAAAAATAATACATGCAAAAAATGTGCATGTATTATTTCTTACAAAAAGGTGAACTTATCCTTTAAGGGGGAGGAAGAAAAAAAAAAAAAAATCATGCTGTACCCTTGGGGTCTTTGATCTCTTCCGAATTGTTCAGGAGGCTCTCCACCTCTCCAAAGTCACCCACACCTGCCATATAGAATTACTACGAATAGTGCGTGTACTTGAAAGGTGTTTGCACCTGTAGAAACTCTGAAAGAGCCAAGGATGGAGACAACAGGCTAATCTTCCAAGTGTAGGGTACTGCACACTACCGCATCAATAAGGGCCAAAACTACCTCTTGTAATGCTAAAGGTGATAGCAGTAGAATGCGGTGCTGTGGCTGAAGGTGGTTGTGGAAACTTTGGGTCTGAGTCAGTGCAACCAGTTAGCAAGCCTATTCTAAGGCTTTGGACAGATCAAGGGAAGATGTGTGAGAAAGCTCAGAGCTCCTACCAGTCAGCATCCACACATTTGGTACATTGTCTACAAATCCCAGTGTAACTGTAACAGAGGTCCCAACAACAGGGTAAGGGACTTGGCCTCACCTGACGAGAGAATTCAATGAGGTAGCCCAAATAATCACAGGGTCATTGTACTCCAAAACAGACTTCACTGCAATGAGAGGGTACGGAATAAACATCCCTGCAACCATTAGAAAACCGTTTGCCAGGGTCACCTGTGACAGCAGGACTGTCCTATGTACCAATAGACCTGTTGTGTCTGTATAGAAGTGGTACAACTAGGCCAAAAGCTAACTAAGGCCTCAAGTACTCACAAACCCAAGCAGCTGGCCCATGGGAGCTGAATGGCTAGAGATGACCTGAAAATGGACCAGAGATTGACGTTCTACTTGGTACTACTGCAAAGCAGAAGAAGCAATGGGATGATGATTCCTCTATGTTGATAATCAGGAAAGTCATATGCAACACTGCCCTTTGGCCAACATTGGTCAGTCCCTCAGCATTAACCCTTTTCACAGTAAAACAAGACGGAGGCTATTCTCAGCCTCCATGGACTACTCAATGTTGTGAGTGTTCAGAGGCAGAGAAAGCACTAGGTCAGTGCCATAATGCCTAGAAAGGACCTGAAGCTAACTTCTGCTAGCACTTAAAAGTCTATAAAACCGCCAAAGGTCACATTCCAGACTAGTTATGTCCATTTAACCACTTGCCTACTGGGCACTTATACCCCATTCATGCCCAGGCCAATTTTCAGCTTTTAGCACTGTTGCACTTTGAATGACAATTGCGCGGTCATGCAAAACTGTACCCATATGAATAATTTTTTTCACACATATGGAGCTTTTTATTTTGGTGGTATTTAATTGCCGCTGGGTGTTTTATTTTTTGCGCTATAAACAAAAAAAGCAAAAAAATGTGACAAAAAAAAAAAAAAAAGGTTTGTTTCTATTATAAAATTTTGCAAACGGGTAATTTTTCTCCTTCACTGATGTGTGTTGATGAGGCAGCACTGATGGGTGGCACTGCTGGGAAACACTGATGGGGGCACAGGTGGGTGGCACTGATGATCAGTGCCGATCCGTCCTCTGACAATTGCCAGTTATCGGCATTACTTTCCTCACGCTGACAGAATGAGGAAATTGCAGCTGATAACCGGCAACTGTATTTACCCAGTGATCTGCTGTGTCATTGGACACAGCTGATCACGTGGTAAAAGGCTGCTGTGATGGGCTTTTACCATGTGATCTGCTGTGTCATTGAACACAGCTGATCACGTTGTAAAAGGCTGCTGTGATTGGCCTTTGGACACAGCTATCACAGAGATTGCTGAGGGTGTGTGTTCTAGGAGAACATCATATGACGCCCTCCTAGAACTGTGTAACCGCACTGTAGCCGTCGTTCGGTGAAATTCATTACTTTTATCAGCAGAGCTTCAGAAAAATAAAATCCTTCTAAGATACTGGGGGAAAAACTGAGGCATTATGTGTAGAAGGGGCAATTCTGTGCTGTCTCACAATTTTTCTATTTGCCAGTGTCCAATCCTCCTGTGGGCAGAAGAATACCCAAACAGTATCTAAATTCCAGTGTTCCTCAAGAAATGCTAATATGCTACCCACTCTCCTAAGAATACTCACAATGAGTTAGAAGTACACCAGATGGTATACGGATTTTGGCTGGGTGACCACGTGAACTGCAGGAGTGCAGCGACCCCAAGCAGTGTCCTGCTGTGATCTACAGAGTACCAGAATGCAGCTTCTGGAAAACTGCACATGTTAGCTCCAAACAGTGGTGAGGCAGGAACTTCAAAAGGTCATCAGTCATAACAGACAGATCTGTATGAATAAATACACCATCTAAATGGTAGCAGCTATGTAGTTCACCACAAGCCCCAAGTAAAAATAAAAAAGGGGGGGAATCCTCACAAATATCCAGAATGTAAAATAAGTGAAAAAAGACAAGCCTATAAAAGGAGTACTTATATACTCCACGGACAGTACTCAGCCACATTCCTCAAAACAATAACCACCTCCATTAATCACTCACAAGAGAGTCTTCATTCAGAGAAGAGACAGACATCCATTTTCCGTAAGGACACAGAGCGAAACCTATCAGGGTATGAGGGTAATGGGCCTCAAGGGAGCTGGCCTTCAGTTCTCTATATGCCTAGTGTCAAACTCTCCATATACAGCAGTATAACCCTACGGTGCTTGATTATCAGCTAGCTAAGCCCCTCAATAAGAATATAGAGAGGTACATTTTTCAGGGGACTGCTTAGGCAAAATTAACCTTTCTATAGATTCCCTATAAGATGGCAAAGACCAAGGAAAGCGCTGAGCTGCATTGTGTGACTGAGAGGCAGAAGGATTGGCAGTGCTGGCTCTATAATGCTCTTTCAGATCATTTTAATGTGTTTTCAACCCCTTATTTTTGTCAAAACAATGGTGAGCATTATGTCAGTTTTTTTATTTTGTGCTGCACTTGGCTTATATCAATTTCTGAATGCTAGATGGCTCTGTGGAATCGCTGCAAAGGTAGTGTTGGTTTCCTTACTTTAAAGAGATACAAGCACATTTGACCTCTTATGTCTTGATGTCGTGAGCAGCTTATTTTCTCACTGGTGGTGAATCACAAAGGGTGTATGGATGAGGAGGTTTGTTCTCACCACACCAGAAGGATCAGTCACTGTTGGTTTTTGTTTTAGATTTACAACAATACACAAGATTATGTTGTATTATGGATTTTTATGGCACTAATGGACTTTCAGTAACTGAGGCACTATGGTGGGAATCCATGATTGGGTGCACTTATGTATTAAAAGACTTGATATCTGATTTTTTTTTCTCGTTGTTAACTGAATTGCACATCGTATCAATTTATTTTATTTCATGTCAAGCGAATGCTGCACTTTTTCGGTTATTTGAACATGGCAAATATTCCTTTTTTATTGTCCACAAGTAAACCACATGATTAAAATCTATATACTGTAAAGCAGATATGATTTTTTTTTTTTTTTTTTTAATCAAGAGATTGTTTTTCTTCTGTGCAAGTACCCAAGTCAAACAGGACAACATTTCATCTGTGGTTAGGACAGACTTTCAAATAATGACATTCCTAATTATATTTTAATGTGGAAATTTGGAAGTGTACAAAAAACGCTGTGCTAAATCAACCTAGGTTTTAAGCTCTGTTACATTACATCTGTTTGTATAAAAGCATGCATATACACAAACACATATATTGTGTTGACCTTTTAAATAAAATATGGATATGAAAGCTTTTTGCTTAAGACACAAAGACTGACCACAAACAAGAGAGATTCCAAAGTTCTGTAATTTTCAAAATAAAGATCACACATCATTTATAGACATTCTACACAAAGTACAAAAAATAATTGCTAAATCAGAAGCATCCACAGGGCCAATAATGCCCCTTCCCCATTGCCCTCCTTCTGCTCCATCCGGCAATTGAAAAGGGTATTCTTAATTATACACATACAGTTAAACAAGTGTGCTTTGAAAATTTTCATTTGTAATATACACAAAAGGGTAGGGGGATCTCATGTCTGTTGTAAATATACACCGTTTAACTATTACATTTGTATATTCAAACAAAGAATTAAGTGGACAATATGTTACAGCAACTTACAAGTGAGACAAAATGCAAAACAAAATGTTATAGTCTGTACAGGAAGGAACTAACGAGATTTCCAACTGGATCAGGGTAGTTTCAGTTCACAGATTTCAAAATCTGAAATTATACTTGCAGTTGGCTGATTTAAAAAGATATCTGCACTAATTTAGAGCAAATTTAACATTAATCCAATTATAAATGGAAGTAAAATGAGATATCAAACACCAACTAAAAAAAAGGGGAAAATGCAGTTTTGTCTTGCCCGGCTGAAATTACAATTTACAATTTACAACATCACGACCAATATATCTGTAGAAGAATCCTGGAAATGCACAGTTTGGCCTAAAGTTTTTTTTTTCTTTTTTGTCTTTTCTTATCTCTTACCAAAAAGGAAGGGGGTTATGTCAATTTTCAAACTCACATTTACATTACTGAGGTTTTACAAATGTACAATTTTACAGTCAAAAGGGTTTATGTCCACTAACTGCAGGATACATCTGTATTTTAAACATCAAAAAAGCTAAAAGAAAAATACTACAAAGTTTTATATATATGCAAATATCTATATCAAGTATACACTACATATTTATACAAAGCGAAAAAAGGGTATACGGGTTAGAATTAAGGTGGACATGCTAAAGTAAGTCAAAAATCAAATAATACAGTTGTAAAAAGGGCAGTCTGCCTCAATCCCAATTTCTGCACAATAAAACTGATTTCGCTCAAAAGAGAAAAAAAAGAAAAAAAAAAGAAAATATTGTATACATATGAACATACAGATAGAAATGGAGAACTCTGGTTCATCAAAGCATGTTTTAAAATAAACAAAGGCAAGGGAATCCATGCATCTTGTCTTAAAAAGAAAAAAAAAAAAAAAGTTTCAGGATCCTTTTGGATTCTGGTGAGCAAATTTATTCACATGGCCTCTGTTGCACAAATGATGTGCATTCAGCAAGGGGGTAGGACATGTACAAGATATGTACAAGTGATTCTATACAGAAATACATTGGGGGAAGGTTAAGTTGATTATTAAAAATAATATGTCGGGTGTAATAAAATTAAAGACATTTACAAAGGTTGGTTTGAAAGAGCTACACCCTGAATCTCCCACGTGGTGGGCAGAAATAGGGAGATACAGTGGGTCCAGGAAGATCTCTAGATGATGCCATTTGAGGGACCACACATTGGACCCAGATCCATACCATTCTTCATGTAGTACTTCTCCAGTTTAGCAAGAATGTGTTTGCCGTATGTATATTTACGAAGAGTGGCAATGTGTGGTCGAATCTAAAAAAGAAGAACAAGTGTTATTTTTCATGTCCTAGATGTATTCCAATTCTGGCCATTAGCTACATACTTGAATAGGTGGCATTTTACTCACCTTGTGCATGACAATCTTACGCTGAGCTGGCTCTGCTACATCAATCATTTTCTGCACAACATAGTTAGCATACTGATCCTTCATCATTGTATATAAGGCACTGTGAGGCCCATCATTCATCGTGCAAACTTCATCGATTAACATTGCTCGTTCTGTGCGAGAAGCATGCGTCACACACTTCTCAACTACATTACTGTCAAATGAAGAAAAAAAAAAAAGGGGAAACTGATATAAACCTTTGGAGCATATTGTTATTACATATAAAGACATACTGTATATTCTGATCAATGCCTTCAGAATGACCAAAACGCCTAGGCTTTTGGACACAAAACCAGCAGGGAACCTTGAGCTACAGTTTCAACCCTTTTGTTACTATTCATTTATCAACCCCTTCAAGACTATCATTGCATTTAAAATACAGGTTGTTGTAACTAGACAAATGTGTATTAATGATGAAGACAACCGTGGTAAAGTAACATCTATTTTTGGTCTCACACTGTTGTGATTTGCGGTATTCCAATTTTAGTAATTGTTTTACCAGGCATAGTTCAAAGGCAAACATACCTTGCAAATTTGTGCTGACTGAGAACTAGGACATTGCCCCGAATCTCTGCAACAATCTTACTCTTGTCTTCGGGTCTACCATGTTCTAAAACATGCTGTATGACATAGTTCCCATACTGATCCTGCAAGTGAAATGGGACAGTTTTATATTAACAGCACTATAAAAAAAAAAACAGAAAAAGAACAAAACTGTATGTACCAACAGAGTCATATAACCAAACCATAACAGAATACAAATCGAGATTATACAGTAAAGTTCCTACAAACTCCTCAAATACTCTTAAACCAATAGCCATAATTCCAATCTAGAACAGGGGTAGGCAACCTTAAAGAGGTGGAAATCTACCTGAACAGCATGGGAGAAGTCCAAGATCAACGGGTACAGTGACGCCTCCTCACACCGGATTTAAACCTCTAACTGCCATAGCACCGTGTCGCAATCACGTGCATTGCATGACCATCATGGGTTTAAATCAGGTGATGAGGAGGCAACATATCGCCTCCTCACCACCTGTCAAAGACATTCAAATCGCTTTTTTGAGAAGCGGCAGTGCCTGCTGCACTTGTGAACGAGCCCTTAGTTACATTTGGCAGCGGCACCCTTATAGCTGGTTCACAAGTAAAGTTTGGGGTAGTAAAACCTTGTGGTGGAGTCACGGTTTTACCACCCCCAATTCATACCCTCTTCGTGTACATTTGCCGAGGCAGGAATCAAACCCCCTGTTGCTTTTGGTGGGTGCTACGGTCTGCCAACAATGAACCATTCAAGTAAATGGGGCTACTCTGCAAGCGCCCCCACAATTACATGCTTCTGCGAGGTCCAGGGGGTTAAAGCAGAAGGTGAGAAAGCAGCACAACACTGCCTGCTTTAACCCCTTGGGTGTAACGCAGTACATCTGCGACTTTCCTGGGTTAGTTGCACATTGCCATAGACTTCTATTTTATCCTGCAGGTGAGGTGCACTTTCTAAAAGCGCATCAAAACTCCTGCATTCAGGAGTTTTGGTGCACTTTCAGAAAGTGCACCAAACCTGCAGCATACACTAGAAATATATGGCTAAGAGCAGCAAACTTGCAGCTGCACTGCACCCGCAGTGTGGGTAAACCACAGCACATCAGTGTGAAAGCATCCTTATACAATTATGCCCAGTGTATTGCTTCACACTGACCTGAACATCTCTTCTTTTCTGCTGCTGGTACCACTCTGGAGATCGCTATTTGGGATAAGAGGTGGAGTGCAGTTGGTATCACTCAGCATGGGACAGGAGCCAGCACTACAGAGGAGATATCGGCTTATGCGGCTCATGCTCCCTAATACAGCTCCACCTTTACAAGTAGTCTTTATGCATTACACTCTTTTTAAATGCTCTGGGATGGTGAGTCAGCAAGCCCAGATTGCAATCGAGTAGTCACCTGGCCGCGACCTACAGGTTCAATCTAGAATATCATAATTCAACTCCAGTCTTGCCCTTTTTTATACTGGTAAGAATAGTTTATCCTTACAGGTCTCCACATTATTTACAAGCAATTTCAACTGGAAATCCACCCACATGTACAGATAAAACAATAGAGATGATAAAAAATGCCAAAATATTAAATTCTGCTGAAATATGAGTTTTATCGAGTTAGAGTAGCTAAGTGCCAGTAACATCTCAAGATAATGGGCAAATGCACTGTGTTTCCAGGTGCATTCGGCCTCATTTGAGATCCCTTTGCGATTCTTCCTAGTTGCAAAATACACTGACAGGTCCAGTCGACTAGCAGTTGACCTCCTTTTGATCTAAGCCAAGCTGAAATAACCTGCATCAAGCTGCTTTTGCATTCTCCGACTTAAACTTTGCTGACCTTATCTTTGACTTACCACTAAAGTGGTAACCTGTAAAAGGCTTTTAAAGCGTCGCCTATGGATAGTAAAATTTATGTTATTTGTCGTAATTGCACAGCATGCGCAATTTTAAAGCGTGACATGCTCGGCATCTATTTATTTGGTGTAACATCATCTTTTATAGTATACAAAAAAATGGGTTATGTATTGTGTTTTTTTTTTGCAATAAAATTCAAAAAGTGTATTTGTTCCCACAAAATTGTGTTTGAAAGACCGCTGCACAAATACCGTGTAACATAAAAATGTCCAAAGCCCACCAATGTATTCACTAGGGCCTCTCCTTTAAAAAAAAATATATAATGTCTGGGAGCACTAAGTAATTTTCTAGCAAAAAAAAATAATTTTAGGTGTGAACAAAAGGTGCCAAAAATGGCCAGGACTGGAGGTAGTTAAAGCCCACTTGAACCCTAAACCAGCTAAATAAATTGCAGGTGTATCAAAACAAAAAGCATTATTTCTTACACTTTTTTTTCTCTTCCTAAAGCAGCCACATCCTGACCAGAAAAGCATGTTCCCTGCTAGCAGCTGCAAAGTGGGACCCTCGCTCTGTGTATAGGCAGTGGTCTTATTGCAGCAGTCCAGTGCACTCCCTATTGAGTCAGACCTATAACTGCTCACGGTTCCCTGCTGGCTGGAGAAGTCTAACTCAGCAGGAGGCATGCCTGACAGATCACGGCTTCTACACAGAGCACGGGTGTTCTCTTTGCAGCTGCAGGTAGGGGACAGGCTTTACTACTCTGGCTGTGGATGACTATTAGCCCTGGCTCACACTGGGTGCAACTTCACTTAAAGTCACATGTCAGTGCAGCTTCAAGTGCAACTTGGCAGACATCTGTGTGACTTATGCACAGATGTCTATGCAAGTCTCACGTCAAATCGCAAACAATAGTGCAGGAACTACTTTCAAAATTGGTACAACTCCGTTGGAGTCGAACCGATTTGAATGGTTCCATTGCTGACAAACTGTCTTGTCATGCGATTTGAAACTGTCAAATCCCATGACAAGTCGCACTGGTGTGAACCAAGCCTTAGAGAAAACAAAACTATAACTTTGTACAGCTCTAGTTTTGATGCACCTGGAATGTTCAGAAGATTTAAACTGATCGTTCATTTGGGCTTCAGGAATAAGTACCATTCTTGTGGAGAAAAACTAAATGCAAATCTGTAAGAATTAGAATTATTTAGTTAAATGGAAGACAAAAAAATCTTTATAGTAGATCACTCAACTACATAGCCAGTCATCTTTTGAGGCTATGAAACCTAATATTATACTCAGGCTGAATGACTAAATGACTAGAACTAACAGCAAAAACTCTGAATACATCTCTGGGACACTCCCAGTGACTAAATGATTTGTAAAATATGAGCATATTACATTTCAAAGACTGATTCTACTATAAAGCAACACATCTTTACAGCATCTTGGTCTAAGAGATAAAAAGGTATAATATATTATAATTGTGACAGAATGATGACATTTTTGTAAATACATTTTTTTTATCAATACAGTCTGACCAGTTAAGATCTATTTGGCAAGACACATTCTTAAAAGGTTAATTACTCTCTCAATATTTTGTGAATATATTTTGAAGAGGAAAATAATGCCAGACTATTCACAGGAGCCTTTAGGATTGTACACCAAAGTTTTTCTGCAGGTTTTCTTGAATTAACATTTGGCATACTAAACAAGTTTGGAAACAGTTGAACATCAAACATATAGAGTTACGACTGCTTCAGGTTTATGCGTTGAATAGAACTTTACTTGATTCTGTAAGATACATTAAAAAGCTAAATAACAAACATATTGAAAAGCAAAGAAATGATGGGTTTACCTGCACTAACTGTTCCGTGTGCTGGTGCAACTCTTCAAGTATAGGCAGTGTTTGCTCAGGAAGGCAGTGCTCAAGAATCCTCTGAATCACCCTACAACCATACGGATGTGTAGAGAGCGCAAACACCTGCAAAAAACAATATTCATTTAATATATATCTGCGTTAGGGAAATACATACATTTTTAATAACCACTGAAAAATTCTTTGTTTACAGTACAGTCTCTCCAAGTGGAACTGACCTGACTCTTGAAGGCATCAATGATAAACTGCAGAGACTGTGGCTGGACACATTCTATACACTTCTGTACAACATGATTTCCATTTTGGTCCTTAACACATTTCAAAACATGTCCATCCAATTCTCGGACCATATCATTCTAAAAGAGAAAAGAAAAGCCGTCACACATTAGTAAAAACTGTTTACACTGGGAAAACGTAACTTAAAAATAAACTTTTTCTTCAGTTACAACCTAACTGCAGCCATGCACAGCAATGTCCATCTCACAGATAGCCACAAAGCCTTCTGTCTGCTAGAGAAACCCATGGTACACTGGCACATATTGTCAGCACAGTTTATCTAACTTTGAATACTGGTCCTTCCCACATAGAATCTCAAAAAAAAAAATAAAAATAAAAGAGGCCTTCTGCATCTTGTGTTGCATTGTGGGTTTTCAGGGAAGAAAGGAACACCAGAGCTATAAGACTGAAAAACAGTTGAGAATATCTGAAAGTGCGCATACAGCTCTCAATCTTTGCAAGCAGTTCTAACTTGTATAAAACAGGCTGCAGAGATCCTAAAGTGAGCATAAGAGTCTTTCAAAAGCAAAAAATATGTAGGATCATTATATTGCCTGTTAATAAATAACAGACTTCTACCATTTAGTGAGTGGTTCACTTTAATTGCATCTGCATGCAGCAGAAGTAAAAGGTGATACATAGTTTTAATTGGAGGCCACTGTTCTACTTAAAATAAAGTGCATACGCATTTACAACTATTTATTGTGCCCCTGTAAAGACCCACTAATACTTATTGAACCTACAAGTGAAGTCCATGCAGATTCTTGCAGTGGCAACAATGATGCACTAAGTGGAAAGTTGCTGTTCGCATGTAGGCTGCGACTGCTTGCATTAACCACTCCCAACCATAGAATGTCCAAGGATATCCTGGGTTGGGGTGGTTATACTGAGATGATGCCTGTAGCTGCTACAGGCATCAGCCAAGTATTAAAATTTAAACAGCCACTTTAAACGATCACTTCTGTGGCCAGCACAAGTGGGCCCCCCATCCCCGACTCACCTGTCCGACCATGGAGCCTGAGACCGCTGTAATTGGCAGCAGCGACATTACACACAGAGAGGGGAACTGATGTTATTCCTCCCTCTCTGTGCCACCGGAAACTAATTTAGGCTCTGTTTTATCTGGCCATTAGCAAGCAGGAAAGCAGCCAATGAGACCGATCTGTGTCTGATTAGCTGCATTGGAGCCCAGAGGAGAGATCTGGGGTCAAATAGATTTTCCAATAAAGAGGACCTGTTATGGCCCATGCTTTCACAAGAGATGTTCATCCATCGTGAAAGTAGTAAAGTTGATTGCAAAAAAATAAATTCAAGTGACAGAAAAAAAAAAGTGTCAAATAAAAGATTCAATTTAAAGCTCCCTGCGAAAAGAATACGCAAGTCCTGCACGTATATGTAAACTATGATCGCACCACACTTGTGAGGTATCTTCGCGAAAATGTCAGAGTGAGAGCAATAATTTTAGCTCCAGATCTCCCGTTTAATTCTAAACTGGTAACCAGTAAAGACTTTTAAAGCGTTGCCTAAGGAGTTTTTTAGGTACCGTAGTTTGGTGCCAATTCAGGGGCGAACGCAGTTTTGAAAGTGACATGTTGGACATCAATTTACTTGGCATAAATCAACAAAAAATTAAGTATTATGTAGTGTTTGTGTGCAATAAAGTTCATTAAAAGTGGATTTTTACAAAAAGACTTGAGTGTGAAAAACTGCTGCGCAAATACCATGTAGCATAAAAAATTGCAACACCCAACAATTTATTCTCTACGGCCTCTGCAAAAATATATATAGTGTTTGGGGGTTCCAGCAAAAAAATGCTGATTTTTATATGTAGAAGAGGAATGTCAGAATTGACCTGGGCAGGAAGTGGTTAAAGTGGAAAGGAAAAAAAAAAAAAAAATGTTCCAGGGGGCAAAGCTATCAACATTTCCACTGCTGATTCACTATGCTGATGCACTTGGAAACACCAAATCCTCCCCACTGCTTTCTGGATCAACAGCAATGCCTCTCATGCTGAAACCCTATTTTGAGCTGCAGTACTTTGTACATCCAGGTGAATTATACCTTGTTTTTTTCAGGACAAATTGGTCTTTCATTTGTTGGTAAATGGTAATGGATATCTCCTGATTTTTTTTATTATCAAAGGAAAACTGGCCCAAAATAGTAAAAAAAAATAAATATATATATATATATATATATATATATATATTTTTTTTTTTTAAATTTAGCTGTGTGTTTGTTACTACCATAACCTACCGCCAAAGAACCCAAAATATATTTTCCAGCTCTTGACGATCGCAGCGATACCATATATGTGTAGGTTATATGTTGTTTGTACCCACAGTACAGCCCAGAAACAATAGTGCACATTTTTTTTTTTTTTTTATTTACCTAAAACCCACTGACACTAATCTAAAAAAAATAATAACTAAAAATCTTGACCTTTGACCTTGACTCAAACACTAACCCTGGCATTTGACTAGATCAAAACTTGATCTAGGTATTTTTTCTTTATTTTTAAAATATTTATCTTTTATTTTAACAGTTTACTTTTTTTTCTCTATGCAAGGAGAGAGAGATTCAATGTATCTCTCGCCTCCATTTAGAGAGAGAAAAAGAAAAAAAAAATGGGGGGGGGGGGGGTGTCTGTACAGAGATTAATCACTGTGATAACCAATCAGATGCTATCACAGCAATCATGTGACCCAGAATCAGGGGTCCTGGGTCTCGATCATTAGAACGGGACCCGGGGTCTCTCAGTGACTGTCTTTTTGCTGGGAGCGTGCTGTGCGCCAAGCTCCCAGCACAAAAATAGGTACGCAAATATGCAGCCCCACAGAAAAAAGCCCAGTTCTGTGAGGCCGCATATTTGTGTTACATCGGCGTGACGGGGTTAAAGAAGGCTTTGGCTCAGTCAGTAAAGGAAGTTTTATGTTTACTTTGTGGGGCTTGTATATCACAGTATAACTGAATCTGGTACACATTTAGACTATCAAACAGTAGTCTTTAGTTGCAGTTTAATGTAAAATGTAAGCATGCATAAACAATTTAAAAAAAAAAAAAAAAAAAAAGACTAAGATGTTCACACGGTCTACTTTTTTTTTTAACAAGGTTGTGTATGGCCCTCAAATAGTCTAGATAAGGATTCATTCACATGAATGTAAATATAGCCATATGGTCATACACCATAAAAAATTTGCCTGTATCCAGTGCCCCAGCTGTAGTGTATTTTTGGCCATATTAAGTTTTTACAAATACACTGTGCTCCTGTACTTTTATGTAAGCTCAGGTGGCCTTGACTGCAAGCACATGGATGTATTTTCCAGATGCAATCACGAGCACTGGTGTTTACATGAGATTGCAGGAACAGAACATAATAAAATAATTTCCACCAATACTACAGACTGCAACTTAGGAAATACCATTCCCAGTAAAAGCAAAAACAGCTACGTAAGGTTGACTTACGATGACCTGCTGGTCGGGTGGGATGAACTCGAGTGCTTTCTGAATTACCCGACATCCATACATCTGCAAAGCCAGGGAAAGAACATGGCCACGAATTCTTTCTGCAAGTGCCAACTTCTGTTCTAGACTTCCAAACTACAAAGGAAGCAGATGAAATGCCAGGTTTACTTTTGTTAATCAACACCGAGACCCCTGGTGCCCAAAGTATAGCCCAGAAGCCACATGCCGCCCCTTGGTATTTGCTGAACAGCCCTTGAACCCCAGCAATCTGTAGCTGAAGCACTCATTTGTATAAAAGCAGTGATCTCTACAAGCCTGATATAACATATCCTCACTTGTTCACTGTTTTCTGCAACTTGTCTCCAGTTTCCAACCAAACCTATAGCATGTCCACAGTTTCTGGCCATCATTTCCTCTAGTATGTCCATAGTCTGACAGCCAGCAATATTTAAATAATGTACTTGGTCTGAACTAATGGATTCACTTAATAGGAAGTTCAGTTCTCAAAATCTAGACCCACAACTGGATTTAAAGTGGTTGCAAACACTTACATATACCCAGTGAAGAGACTAGTCTCAGGTGATACACATAGATGAAATAAATCCTCCTACATAGGTTGTACTGGTCTATCTGCAGTCTTTTCCTCTCTACATCCAATCAGAGTGCTGAAGCTACACTCAGCAGAGCTCATTGAGGAGAACTCCGAGAGCTGATTGGAGGGAAGAGACACTCCCTCCTCCCCTTCACACAGCACACAGGAACAGAGCTGAGGCTGTCAGTCTTCTGGAGGTCCCACCCCTGTCACCTTTTTTCTCTTGGTGTCAAGATAACTTGTCAGAAGTGGTTTATGCTAATAGCAGAGGAATGAAGCAGCACAAAGAAATTATACTTCGTGCTCTTAATTGAGACAAGTGCACAATATAGAGGGATATGCTTCGTTCATATTTCATGTCCAAGGTTTACAACCACTTTAAGGGTGTCTGTGCACCCTGAAAACAACCATTAGACCGGACCTTCCTGGCTTTTCCCTCAACCTTCACTTCCAAACATATCTGACATCACAGTGCTTCAATGCTGCCTCCCTGGATAACTGAGCATTTTGACATCCCACAAGCATGTGCTTGCAACATTTTGAGTGTCAAGGAAACAATGTTGAGATGCGTTGCCATCACCCACGCATCCTGGAAATGCTGGAAGCTGGGACCCAGGTAATTATTTCTTCTTTAATGTTAAGTTAAAAGTTTGAAATTAAAATCATAAGTTCTTTTTTTTTTTTTTAAAGGTAATTCTGCTTCGGTTGTGTGGGGCTGGCAGTAAAGCGGAATTTCCATTGGCATGAAAGGTTCATCTGCTTTAATGACAGAAATATCTTGGGAATTTAAGATTTAAAACTGCATATTTTGTTGGTAAGTGAAATCTGATTAAATAAATGCCAATAAAAAAAAAAAAAGAAAAAAGAAAAAACTACCTCAAAAAACTTCTGTATGACGTAATTTCCAAATACATCCACCATCAACTGATAAGCAGCTTGTAGGATCTCATTAAATACCAACTGTCTCTCTGCTGGAGTTGCACGTTCCAGCTTCAGCTGGATAAACCTGATAAACAAAAATACAAATATAGATAATAAAGATGGATTTAAACATACAAAAAAAGTTAGTAGAACAAAAAAACAAATTAAACACCCCTCCCAACCTCTTGATAGAGGGGAAAAGTTAAATCCTTTGTCCTATAGGACGTTCCACCCCCACATTATGTCACAGTGACCAATAGGACCCCTGTCGAATTTCAACTGTCAAGAAGTATACATATTTCCCTTCGCATAACTGTCTAGTGCTTAGAGAGTGTAACAGCCCCCTAAGGCATTCTCCATAATCAATGTACTTGCCAAAATCTATCGAATGAACTCGTTTACAGCAATGTTCACTGACAGAAGAGAAAGAAAACTATTGTCTGATGCATTTTTCAGTCTTTTTACCAGTATTTGTCTGCAATTCTTTAAGCGACACAGCTGGATAGTAAACAACCTAGGGTTGCACTGGCATGTAAATGAAAAATAGACACTAGGTACATAGAAACGTAAAGGTGTTGTCCTTATTATCCCCTGTTCAAATGACATGAACTACAAAGATTAGGAAAACACAGAAATTGATGGACGGCAAGAGTAATCACTCCCAGGCTAAGGACAATGACACCTTCCTATCTTGCATCAAAAAGCTTTTGTCCTCTAGGTTACGTACCAGTTCGCAAACCCCTTTTTCTCAAGTTTGGGAGATTCTAAATGTCAGTGGCAATGCAAAGGATCCAGTTCTGCAGATAAATCCGCCAACACATGGAGGTCAGAAGTTATTTTTACTGTGGCCAGGACCAGGACCCAGTAACAGTCGCGGCCACAAATGGCGACGTGGGAAGGGACACCAATTTAGTCCATGGACAAGTAGATTTTTCAAAAATTTCCACACCCCTGCTTCTTGTTTACTGGTTTTGGCAGCCTGACTGCTGAAACCCAAGATCTGAGACACAGGGGCATTTCAGTTATCTCATCTATGTTATAGCTTGTAATCCAACTTCCCACAAGGTTGATCATCAAAATTGCAAGTCGTTTAATCTGCTGCGAGTCTCTGGGGGTTACCGCACATGCCCTTTTTATTTTCCCAGTTGAGGGTAAAACAAGATCTAAACTCCCAAACCTTCCCGGAGTTGAAGAACTTTCAAAAAGTATTGTCTTACAGAGTCCAGGTTGATGGAATACCTTGAAAAAACAAGGCCCAAAAAATAAAAAAATAAATAACTGAAGCTCTGGGGAAGTGAGCATCCTCTCTGTGGTGGGGAGAGTCTACCCCATACACCTTGGAGAATGGGGAGTAACACCAGTGACTTTTTCCTGGTCTTGCTTCAAGTCCAGGCTACCAGATACCAAGGTGGAGCTTGTTGACTCCAAACAGCCCCTAAGGGAAAAAGATAGGAATTATCCCTGACAGGAGGTGAGGGATAACCTGATCCACAGAACAGACTTCCTTAGCAAGAAATTGAGATGAACAGCCTCTTGACAGACACCCACCCTAGACACCTGTGAAGCTACAAATGGCCAATGCTTACAGGTACTGGACTGTTCCAAGGACTGCTCAGTGCAAGGGTCCAGAAAACTGACACTCCTTATGGGGTGTCATCTAAAAAATTAACAATAGGGGTGCAATAGGGGGAGGTCTCACCGCCTGCTCAACAAGGCTGCAAGAAACAGAATGAGGATGGCCTTTTAACAGGAGTCCCAGTTAAGGGATTAAAGATGTTGCATCATTTTGAGGATACCTGCTAAATGCCTCCAGAACTACTAAGGGAGTATGGGATGAGGTCACCTGTGGCAGTGGTAATGTCCTGTTTGTCTTTGGGAAGACAGGTTACATAGTGAAGCTGTAAGCTGCTAGGCCCAATATGAGACATGGACTTGATTACTCCCAAACCTGGGCAGCTGATGCAGATGAGCATTTCAGGCAGGTGGAGGTGGTCAAATCACTGTAGGAAGGCAGTGCTTTGAGACCAGAGATTGGAGATCCGTATGGTGTTTCAAGAGCAAGAATAGCAGTTGGACGGTGCTTCCTCTAAGCAAAATGGCAGTTAAGAGCATAGGACACATGCACACAACACTTCACCTAGCAGATAATAAAGGCGGATGATCCCACAGCTTTAACCCATAAAATTGGCATTGGTGGGAAATTTGAAATGGGGCTCCGTGGTTCAAATAGTGAGGTAGCTTCTGACACATCAGCCCGACTGGCCATACTCAAAATGTGAGTTTTCAGAGACAGGGTCTCAGCAGAAAGCACTCCACAGCTAACAGAGTACACTCAAGTCTCAGGTGAATCAGTTTGGTCTATCCCATAATGACAGGATGGGGAGTTGTAGGGTTCTGGAGTGGAACTGGGCAATCAAGATCGCCTTCAAGGAGGCCACCACCAGCCTCATGATGTACAGGACATCAGGGAGAAATGTGTGTATCAAAGTTTTTGAAGTCCTAGGGCCTATTTAATGGATCCAGACTAGTGACTGTGCTAGTAGAAGTAACAGTAAAAGTAATATTTAATTGCAAAGATAATACACACTGCATCAATAAGAGCCAAACTGGTCTCTCTAGGCAGGGAGTTATGGCAGCTGCCTGTGACTCCTCAGGAGGCAATATCATCTAGCAAAGATTTTTGAGACTTTCAGATACAGGCACATATCTCACCCTAGGTTCACATCTGTGTGGGTGGTGCTGCTGCGGATCCACACAAAATTCCGTGCAGCCGCACCACCCGCACAGAGAAATGCGGACCCGTGGGTGGGTGCCATTAGTTCTAATGGCATGCAGCCCGCACTGGAAAACGCAACCGTACTGGGAACCAAGGTTCCCGTGCAGGCTGCGTTTTCCAAAGTAGTGCAGGGACTTCTCCCCTGCGTGTTACGGGCACAGGAGTCCGTTCAAATGAAAAAGGCTCTCGTGCCCGTGCAAAACGTGGCCCGCATGGCCACATATATGCGAACCTGGGGTAAGGGTACAGGCAACAAATGTGCACACTTTGGGGCAGGGGTGTCCAACCTGCAGCCCAAGAAAGCTATGAATACAACCCAACACAAATTCAAACTTAAAATCGGAGCTCCAGTAAATCTGAAAAAGATAAAGCTCAGCAGCTACAAAAACTGTAGTTGCTGACTTTTTAAAAGCAGCCACTTACCGGTCCTATGTTCCAGCGGTGTGTTCACACCAGCCAGGTTCACCGGCCATCTTCTCTCCCTGGTACCAGCCTCTTAAGTGTGGACACCCAGCTGTGACAGCTTGTGGCTTTGCAGCTGGGTGCCCACTGTGCATGTGAGTAGCACTGCACCTTGTGAATGGTAACCTGTCACAGGGGAATTTTAAAAAAAAAATGCGTTTACACTTCGTGAACACATGAAAAATTTGATGTTGTCTCTTTACTGGACTTTTATAAGTTTAATCTTCCCAAAGAAAAATATCCCACTCTTCACAATCATGCCTTATTCATGTCATCAGTTTGCGGCAGCACCTATATTTGTGAACAACTATTTTCAAAGATGAATGTAAAGCAGTGAGCAAACTGTCGGCGCTATATAAATCCTGTATAATAATAATAATGAAGCACATGAAGGGCAAAATTTGACCCAAAATATCGGATGAGAACTTTGAGAATTCATTCTGAATTGCTACTACATCCATCAAACTAGATATTGTTGCGTTAGTTTATCAAAAACAGTGTCAAATATTGCATTAGTTTTTATTACCCTCTTACTTTTATAAAAAAAAAAAAAAAATGATGTTTTATTACTCAGACACTGTAGGTACATTATCTATATCAGCGATCTATAACTTGTGATGTGCCTGACTTTTTCTGCTCATCAGCTATCTTTATTGTTAGTGCATTTTATGTGTGGCCAAAGACCATTACTCTTCTTCCAATGTGGCCCAGGAACGGCAAAAGGCTGGACACCCATCACAAGGTACCTGTTAAGCACCAAAATCCATTTTAAGACCTCATACATATTAGATGTTTTTAACGTAGCTGTTAGGGGCATCTTGAGGTTTTTTTTCCTGCCTTTTAACACCACTGCATGTTAGCCTATGTGTCCATGCACACAAAGGCATTTAGAGAAGCTTAGAGCCAGAAAAGAGCTCACAGCCAGCTCGTCCAGGAGCAGTGGTGTTCTGGCAGAGAAAAAACGATTGACGTGTGTAAAAGCATCTAAACTTGCATTAACACTAGGCGCGTTTATCGACTGAGCGCGTTTAATGACTGAGCACTAATTCATTTCAACAGACAGAATAAATTATTATTATGGCCAATGAAAATGTCTCTTAATGCCCAAGAGATTGACACACCTAAACATAGCTAAAAGCGCTTAAATGCGTTACAAGTGTTTACAATTGTCAAGTGTTTCTGGCAAAGCGCTGTGCCAGGAGGAGAGGCATCTAAGGAGAGATAGCAAAATGTCCAGTATACATGAGGCCTAAGAAGTACACAATACGGCCAGGAATCATTACCGCAGAAGACTGCAATATGCTGACTGAAAAGTAATACCTCACTTGTAGGCATGCCTCACTCATCTAAAATCTAAACCAAATTCTGTGACTGAACAGGGTCCCAAAAATACATTTCTAGAGCCCCAGCCTTGCAACATGTGATTTTAATGCATTAAGTCCACAACCGAAGAAAAAATGAAGAGAATGCTTAGGTTAAATGCAGAGTAAATGAAGGTACAATACCTAGACCCATGCTGGTCCTGAGAAAACTCGATAATATGGCCAGCAATTTCTCTCAACTGAAGGTTAGGATAACGATTATTCCGAAAGTCTTCAAGCAATCTACTCCGACCTGAGGGCATCACATCAGACATACCATAGCGGAGTCGGGAAGATGGAAAAAGCGTGCTGCTTGGGCTGAATAAGCTTGATGCACTACTTGCACTGCGGTACTTAGCCTCTGCCCCTGGTGCAGCAGAAATGTATCGGCCGCTGCCATTTGTCAGTCCTCCTGTAAATAAGAAATTTTGTTATAGCTTCTTTATTTTGTTGATAAAATAAAATAAAATAAAAAAAAAAAAACAAAAAAAAAAAAAAAAAAAAAAACTTATAATGAACAGGAATAATACCTTGCTATCAGTATTTAAAGCAGAACTACACTGCATCTAAACACCAAAAACACTATTTAGTTGATTTTAATGTTCAAAGCAAATCCCCCCATTCATTCATGTCTCCATGCTTTATTTTGTTGAGAAATCACTTTGAAAAAAACACCACCTTGCATTTCCAGCTGTGGCCATCTTGAGTAAGGGCAAAATGATTCATGTAGAATTTACTTCCTAGGATCCATTTGCCCTTAGCTCAGAAATGCAGGCAGGAGGGTGTTCTTAGCTGAGAAAACACATCCTCCCCTTCTGAAGGCTTCTGGTGTGTATGACATCATTTGTCTAGGTACGAAAACCAGGAAATGTAGGAAATAAAGAAAAAAAATGTAAAACAACTGACACACTTTCCTATTGATGTACTAATGTTAGTAGCAAGAGGATTAAAAATAGTCAATGTTGATTGAGAGAGCCAAGTTCCGCTTTAAAATGCAGAGCAACTAACGACCACCATTCAAGAAGTTTCAGCACTTTAAAGTGTTTGACAAGCCTTTTTACACAAAAGCAGAGGATTAACCCCTTAGGTTCCCACAGTGAGTATAACAAGCATTCTTTACTGCATATACGGACCGATTTTACTGTTGTGGGTTTAGTAACACTTTAAGTAGATTATCTAAAGAAAACCGACTGTAACCTCATCGCACTAACTTTTTCACCACACTAAAAAAAGTACTGCATGCTGTACCTTTGCTTACCATCCTCAAAGAAAGCCTCAGGAGACCGTTTAAAGCACCTATGCATATTCTGAACAAATCAATGCCAGTATACAGGCATAAGACATGAGGGGGCAGACTGTAGGGTGCTCTGTAGGTCACATGCTTCTAATGGAACCCGTTTTCTTGTTACCACATTACTCACTTTGCCAAAGTAAAGGCAGTCTAAATATCAGGGTCGATAATACCTGTATAGCTCAGTATTTAAAATTAAAACATGATCTATTTTTACTACAACACATACATACACAGAAAACCATTAACAAAAAAGGGGGGGGGGAAATGCAGTTGCGGCACAGGAGATGCATTTGATGACATTGTGCAATTGTGCCATGGATTAACCAAGGATATTATTGCACTTAAAAACACCAACTTTGAAATCTAATCTGGGGTACGGGAATATCTCACCTGACATGGACCATACATCATTTTTTTTTGTAATCTAATAATCAAAAAATCAGCATGGATAAATTTCACAATATAAAGCAGACTGGGGACTCCCTATGTATTGAAGACAGGAAACTTCAAATATAAATATAAATAATGTCGCTTTCCTAATCCAGCAAATAAATGAAATAATTAAATAGTGTACCCATACAATTGAAAAATATAATCAAATAAAAGAAAAAAAGAAAAAAATTTCTTTAAAAAATTTTTTCTTTATTTGATTATATTTTTCAATTGTATGGGTACACTATTTCATTTATTTGCGGGATTAGGAGCACGACATTATTTATATTTATTTTTATTGACACATAAATAGAGGATGTGTTGGATGTCAGCAAACCTATACTTATAATTGGTGGCTCACAAGTACTACTCATATTTTCAGGAAAGTTCAAATAGCTATTTTGGAACTGCAATTGCTTCTTTTTGGACAGCTTTCCTTTAATACAACTGTCTCACTTATGAAGCAAGTATGCCAACTACCCCCCCCCCCCCTCCCCAAAAACAAAACTGACAGTTGTCTTTGCATGCTGGAATTCCACAATATGTTCCAACCGCTGGCTCCTCCATATCAACATCTCACTCCAAGAATCGTAGCAGAATACAGCTGAAAGTTTTATGGCCACACAACAAAAGAATCAACAATGTTTAAATCCGTCATGCTGCAGCCTCCTGGCCCTTTAAGGCTGGCCATACATTATACAATTTTCTGTTCAATTTCCTTTAGATTTACCTTCAACTATGTAGTACAAGGGTTTTCCCAATTGGATACAATTGAAAATGTTAAGGTTTGACCTCATTATATGGTTTTTGGTAAATCTAAAGCAAAATTCTCAAGAAAATTGTGTAATGTATGGCCAGTCTAAGAGGTACTAAATCCCGGGAGGCAGAGGTGGTCATTCCGATCATATGATCGGCAGTCACAGTGGACACATGATCAGAAAACTCCAGATCGTACGTATGCATCAGGAGCTTTCTGGTACCCGCTGGTTACTGTGCTGGGAGCACGTTCTCGGCACAGGAAAAGTTTACATAGGAACGCATATATACAGCCTCTTGTTGAAGCTCACCCGCAGTAGCTAATTGTAGTGAAAGTAGGCATTTTTAAAGTCATTTTTTTGCTCTGCAATAACAGAGAAGGCTAGAAACATTGCATCAGATGGTCAATTCCTTAAGGCTAGCTCCCCCAATCACAAACATCCTTCTAAAAAATGCCACTACAACAGCCACCGGTAATCTAGGACCTTGAGACAAAGTCAACAAAAAGACAGTGGGGTTGATTTACTAATGGCAAACAGACTGTGCACTTTGCTGCAGAGCTTAGTGAATGAGGCAACGCTTCATTTTACAAAGAACACCCAATCACTTGCAAGTGAAAAAACTACCCAAAAAACAGCATTTTTAACAGGTTAATGAGCTCTGAAGAAACAGCACTTGCAAAGTCTATTTGCCCTTAGTAAATAAACCCCAGTGCCATATTTGACATTGAAAACCAGCTACTGTGCATTACAGAATGACACAAAAACATACTACGTGTGCCCTATTTTTTATATGCAAAATATAATTAAAGAGTCAGATGTTTAACTGGCCATTTTAATGCTGCCCAGAACTCAGATTTAAAAGATATATTGTGCTGTATGTCCTACGAGATGAAACTAAGTCACAGCAAAGCAACATAGCACTTCTGAAAATAGCTAATGCAACTAGATGCAAATATATTAAGCAATTGAAAGAAAAAAAAAAAAAAATTAGATTTTTGTATTTTCCAGAAAACTCTTTCTTTGGAAGCTCATTGAGGGACACAGGATTCAGAGACAATTGGGCTGTACTACTGCCTACTGAAACATTTAGACACAAGGTATAGTTTTTAAAACAAAGTAGTGGCAACAGTAAGACCACAAACACACAGGGATCAAGGGGCCTACGTCCCTCAATGAGCTTGCAAGTAAGCCCGGGTTCACACTGATGCGGTGCAGAATTCGCATCGATTTCATACACCCGTTCATACAAACCGCTGCAGGTGTGTATTTTAAGTTACCAACAACCCGAAATCGGTTTGCAAAACACGGTGCGCTGTGGATTGCTGTGCGAATCACATGCAATGTGCCACACCACCTCAGCATGAACCCAGGTTAAAGGATTTTATAGAAAGTTAAGAAAAAATCCATTCTTCCTTTTCATGGAGGGAAAATGTATTCAGAGACAACTGGCACATCCAAAAAAAAAGTGACGAGGGGTGGGTCAAACAAGCAAAATGCTAAAAGGCCTAACTAAAAGCAAAGAACTGCCTGAAAGACTTCTGCCCAAGATCGGCATTAGAAGAGCCCTAAAAATCTACATGGTAAAACTAAAGGTGACCATACCCTACACAACTTGATCATACAATCTTTTAGATCTACCATAATATCTGTAGTGCAAGTGTCTATCTGATATAAAACTGCAATGCATGGTTTAGTTTTGTCCTTATATTACAGGCTTGGTAAATCTAAAGGAGATTGTACAGAGATTGTACAGTAAGATTGTATAGAATATGGCCAGCCTTAGAAAGTCTACGGATGCCGAAAAACCTAGGAAGAACTGTAAGATCTAATAAAGAGTGTGCCTTGAAAGGTAACAGTGGAACCTCATCCCTAAAGCGATTCCAAACGTGTTTTTTTTATTTTTTTAAACCTGTTACAATTACCTGCTGTGTGCAATGCTTTGCACAGAGCAGCCACTATGCACCCCCGCCAATGGCTCCCATGCTGTGTGAGCCAATGAGGGGAGAGAGAGACCTGGAAGAGCTGCCGCTTTCATGCACATCGCCAGATCGAGATGGGGCTCAGATAAGTATAAGGGGGTGCTGCACCCAGAAGATTTTTTACCTTCGTACACAGAATGCTTTAAAGGTAAAAAAAAAAAAACCTTCTGCCTTTAGATCATATAAGTGGTGAAGCGCTCAACTTATATTTATCTAGTGAATACTCAAATCATATTAATACAAAATAATTATAAATAATTATAAACTAGTGCAATATCTTCATACACATAACAACTATATCCCTGGTGATATAGTGAAAACTTATATCTTTTAAACTGTGCAGAAAGTGAAAAAATACAATAATTAAATAAATAAATAGTGATGCCACGCTGTGAAATTACTGGCAAAAGTGTTCAAAATAATGTCACTCCATGCTGCAAATAGTGCTCTTCGTGTAAATCTTGACGTGACTCCCCTCAATAGCAGAAATGCCCCCTCACCTTCCACATTCGACCCTTGCGGGTCACAGAGCCTTTTTGTATATATCTCTTTCTCTTTGATGTTCTCCACTGCCTCCACCGACCATAATCCACCTCCAGGCAGTAAGTACCTCTCCAATTACTCCCCTCATGCACCGAACTTTGTCAGGTAAACCTCTCCTCCACTGCCACCTCCGACCAAATTCCTCCTCCAGGCAGTAAATATCATCCAATACCCCTCACACAATGGACTCAGGCTCAGAGTGATTCATGTAAAACGATAAAACAAACCTCCATAGTGTAACATCGCTTTATTAGACTGATCCAATATAGTAAAATATTGCACTCACATGTCCCCACGATATTACAGGCAGTTTCCCATATGCTATGGGTATATACAGGAGTCCCAAGATGGCGTCCGAACCCGGAACCGGAAGTACGTCACCGCTACGTCGACGCGTTGCGCCACTGTCACGTGGCTTCTTCAGATCCTGAAGAAGCCACGTGACAGTGGCGCAACGCGTCGACGTAGCGGTGACGTACTTCCGGTTCCGGGTTCGGACGCCATCTTGGGACTCCTGTATATACCCATAGCATATGGGAAACTGCCTGTAATATCGTGGGGACATGTGAGTGCAATATTTTACTATATTGGATCAGTCTAATAAAGCGATGTTACACTATGGAGGTTTGTTTTATCGTTTTACATGAATCACTCTGAGCCTGAGTCCATTGTGTGAGGGGTATTGGATGATATTTACTGCCTGGAGGAGGAATTTGGTCGGAGGTGGCAGTGGAGGAGAGGTTTACCTGACAAAGTTCGGTGCATGAGGGGAGTAATTGGAGAGGTACTTACTGCCTGGAGGTGGATTATGGTCGGTGGAGGCAGTGGAGAACATCAAAGAGAAAGAGATATATACAAAAAGGCTCTGTGACCCGCAAGGGTCGAATGTGGAAGGTGAGGGGGCATTTCTGCTATTGAGGGGAGTCACGTCAAGATTTACACGAAGAGCACTATTTGCAGCATGGAGTGACATTATTTTGAACACTTTTGCCAGTAATTTCACAGCGTGGCATCACTATTTATTTATTTAATTATTGTATTTTTTCACTTTCTGCACAGTTTAAAAGATATAAGTTTTCACTATATCACCAGGGATATAGTTGTTATGTGTATGAAGATATTGCACTAGTTTATAATTATTTATAATTATTTTGTATTAATATGATTTGAGTATTCACTAGATAAATATAAGTTGAGCGCTTCACCACTTATATGATTTGATTTCACACATCTTGCGGTATAAAAGAATAGGTGATAGCAGCTTACTCACTAGGTTCTGTGGAGCGCAGGGGGATTTTTGTATTTTACTTCTGCCTTTAGAACCACTTTAAGACCAAAATCTTGGATAATATTTCTGAGCCACTTAGAAGTGGAGAAATGAGAAGCTGGTTCTCCTGTATAGGGACTATCAGAAATGGCAAGCAGAGTCGAGCCCTTGTAATAGAGGCAGTGGCTGAAAGACATATGTACAGCTCAAAAAACACTCAGACAAATCTAAAACTCCTTCTGATGTACTTGTGCTGCAAGACTGAAATCTTGAGGAGGAAGGAGGCTCTAGACTAGTTGGAACCCAAAACTTAAGCGATAATTTCCGTCCACTGCTGCCAAATCTACTGCACATACACAAAATGATCATATGGGAAACACCCTGTACAAAGGTCTTAATCAAAGAATGAGTGGCTAATGGTCTTGAAATGAGACCTCAAATGTTGGGATCTGACTCTTGATAGTACCGAGGACCAACTATTGATCCACGACAGACTTTAAAAGTGTCAGGACTGAATCTGTTCTACTTCTGCCATGGCAAGACTTCAATGGCTCTTGCTGCTTCCTCCATGTCCATTGAGGAGAGAGAGTGAGCAGAGTTGCTACTTTCAGGCACATCTCTGGATCAAGACTGGGCTCAGGTAAGTATTTAGAGGGGGCTAGGGGGAGCTGATCACAGAAGATTTTTTACCTTAAAGCAAACCTTCTACCTTTACAATCACTTTAATAAAGACCTCATCAAACAGGTACTATACGACAAAACATTTGGGAGGTGTAAACAGTTTCAGGAGTGGTCCACTATTGTACTGACTGTCTGAAAATAGCACTGGAAAAGGTTTTAGAAGTCTTGGGACCTTAGGTACCGTAGACTGGTAGGCAGCACTAGTGAAAGGTACAAACTATCTTTCAAGTGGTAGTAAACTCACTTTGTATATTTTTACCTACAAGTCAGCTTATAATAAAGCTAATGGTAGTGTAGATAAAATTATCATCTTCTAAATATTCACAGTTTAGGAGATATTCTATGGAGCAGCAGTGACAATACCGATGCATGCGCTCTGAAGGAACAGCATACCCATGCTGTTCCCTTCAAAAGCTGTGTGATGTGGCTGAAGCTCCCGCGCAATGTCACCAGTGGTTTAGAAAGTCAAGCAGCCGCAGCCCGCAAACCCAGGAGGGCACTGCCATCTGCAGTGGTGACAGCGCACCACTGCTATGCACACTAGCACATTATATTACCTTGCAACAGGAAACTTTAAAAAAAAAAAAAAAAAAAAACAACAGGTTTACTACTACTTTGCACACACTGTCATTAAGAGCCATATGATACGTCAAAGCCTTGGTGTTATGGTGGCCACCTCCTCATGGACAACTTCATATGGATAAAGCTTTTGCAAGGATTTGAGACTCTTCATTAGATAAAGCTTTTGCAACTGAAGGTTCAGAGGCAGATCAAATGATTCCACAGGATAAGGTGCGGATTTATGCTCATGTTCTCTGTGGACAGAATGAGCAAATAAACTTTTCCCATAAAATCTTGCACTATTACAGTAAAATCCTCTCATGTTACAACTGAAGAGGAGGCCACAACCAATGAGACCAAGGAGGACCCTGAGGAATGCAAGTGCTCCATTTGGGTTTGGGATCCGGCATGTTGCTTTCTAAATGGGAACAACTTCATTTTATAAGTGATACTAAACCTAAAAACATTTTGTATCATGATGCATTCCTTGCAATAAGGTAAAAAAACATTTTCAATTCCTCTGTTCTCCCCCTTCCCTGTGTGATGGGGAAGAGGGGAGAACAAATCCAGTGCTTTGCACAGATGCATCTCTTCTGCCCTCTCTTCGTCTTCACACAGGACTCGAGTAGCAGCAGGATCCATTGGCAGGGCTAAATCCCGCTGTGAGAGTCTATGGAGCGTGGCTCCATAGACACACAGCTTGGGAGTGAGCAGTGCCCCCATAGCAGCCGTTTGCTATGGGGATACATGAAAAAAGGGGAGGGGGGCCAAGATCACCGCCAGAACCCAAGAAGAGGAGGGTTGGGGCCGCTCTATGCAGTGGTATTTGCAATTTTACTTAAAGAAAGAAATTCTAGACTCTAATAACACTTTAATACAAGGTAAAAACCGTGAGTACTTATAAACTGAGTGCTGTAAGCAGTTCAAATGCTGGAAGGTGACCAGGTCACCATAGACTGCAGCAAAGAATGTTGGGAGTGGGAGGCCAATCACTGTTTGTTTGCCAATATCCAAATCCTCCTGTTGGTGGCAGTATAACCCATTTTTCTCTGAATCCTGTGTCTTTCAAAGAATAATTTCAACAAAAAAAACAAACAAACAACAAAACAAACTTTCACCTCAAAAATGATGACTATACACACTCAAAAATAAGTTTCGTGATGAAAGCATGCTGAATGACAAGAAAATAAGCACATCCACCAAATACAGAGAGCTTCTTACCAAGGTTGAGGCTGGAAGATGATCCATGAGAGGATAAAGATGGTGGGGGTGTCTGGGAATGGCTGGCCCCCTGGCTTGGAAGGGGCATGCCTACAGGACCAGGAGAGGAAGAGAAGCCTAGACCATTGTAGAAGCTATGTCCAATGGGATTCAAACTGCTGGAAGTCCTTTTGTATAGATCTGTACTGCCAGTCAGAGAATCACGACGTGATCCACTACCAGTGCTAGAATTAGCAACTGCAAGAGAGAAAAAAAAAACTGTCAAGAAGAAAGAAAAAAAAAAAAAAGCGCTGCTTTATCTGTATGCACAACGTAAATGCTAATCAATAGCTTCTTGATACTCACCTGCTGTTCCAAAGCCACCCAGTGCTGAACTAAGCGTTGCTCCCAGTGATCCACTGCTTCCAAAACCCAATGAACTATTCGCCGGCTGACCTGAACTTTGTGAAAATAAGGAGCTGCTTTGAGAGTTATTGGTCAGGGAACTGTTGCCGTAGAATGAGCTGGACGCCAGATTCTGATTGCCTTGTGGTTGCGGTTGTCCCTGAGGTTGCTGAGAATTCAATTGACGGAAGGGTCCATTTGTAGCACCACCTGGTCCGTTGGCAGAAGCAGCTGCTGCTGCAACAGCTTACAGATATAGAGCAAAATATCAGCTTTCATGTATAAGACAACTGAATATCTTTCAAGTCAGTAAATGGCAGCTGTATGCGGTATTTCTGCACAATAGATTGAGACGCATGTAGCTATATACGTGTTTCCAACAGTGCTACATACCTGCTTGAGCTGCAGATGGACTAATAATAACCGGTGCGGGAGCTACCAACCGAACAGGGCCACCCAGCCCATTTCTGGCTCCGGTATTCACAACAAGTGCCCCTGTTTGGTCATAGTAAGCAGCAGGAGCTAAAACTGGATATCCTAAATGAATAAACAGAAAAGTAATCTGTAAGAAAATATGATAAGATAGAAGAGAACATATATAAAGCAATCTGTATGTCACAGATATAGACAGGCAAGCAATACAATCCACATTCTTCAGTGTTAAAAGGGCAGTTAGGGGCAATACTTTATATACTTTCATGTACTACACATGTTGCATGTTTCATATTGCAGGACAACCACATAGCCAGGACCAGTGACCACTCTTAACTTGGTTAAAGCTCACTTTTAGGTATGGCTCTTTTTACATAGTTACACTGGTCCAGCTTGGACCAATTTAACTATTAGTGGTGCAGCGAAAAGAAAATTCTTGGATTGAAACCGAAAATTCAGGATGCATTGGACCGAAAACCGAAATGGACAGTTTTTTTTAATATTTTATTTATATATAATTGTATTACATGTGACTTTCATTTATAGCATGAATTTAAATGAATACGAATTTATTTTCAGTACCTTTCAGCCAAAAGGCTGTTTTCACACTGAGCAGTTTCTGCAGTGCTTTTGCGTTTAAAAAAAAAAAATAAAATAAAAAAAAAGGAAGGCATAAGAAAAGCTCAAGGAAAATGCATCCCTTTAAATTCAATGTATGTCTTCACAATGGTCCATTTTGCTTCCCTTGCGGTGTTAACCTCCCTGCTTGCCACATTTTTTGGTGCATATTTGGCAAGTTAAAGAAAAAAAAAATGCACCAGAACTGCAGCTCCCCATTGAGGCCTGTTTTTTTAGGGCTTTTTGCAGACACGCACTAAAGTCAATTTAACATTGTTTTCTATGGGACACGTTCACATCTATGCTTTTTTGAGCTACTGCGTTTTCGGAAAGGGTCAAGGATGTTTTTAAATGCAAAATGTTGCATTTATAGCTAAAAAACTTCAATGGAGATGCTGCAGAAAACGCATGTAGTGCGGTTTTTACACGTTTGTGCTGGCCAACAAAAAAAAAAATTTCAAAAAAGACAAAAAACACTATAAAAAGCACTGCAAATTTGACAAAACACAAACTGCATTGGTGTGATCCAGGCCTGAAATGCACTGAAAACGCATCAAAAATGCACGTGTTGTGTTTTTGATGCGTATTTCATTTTACATCTGCCCAGCAACAAGCTGGCCAGAGAAAAAAAAAACCCCACACCTCAAAAATGCGTCTAAAACGCAAGCGCAAAAAAACGCAAAACGCACTGCAAAATGAACAAAACGCAAATTGCTTTGGTGTGAACCAGGACTGAAATGCATTGAAAATGCAGCAAAAACGTGTTGTGTTTTTGATGCGTTTTGTGTAATTTGCCCAGCAATAAGTTGGCAAAAAAATAAAAAAAGCCAAAGTGCATTTAAAGTGCATCAAACTCACATGCAAAACGCACTGCAAAAAAGGACAAGATGTAAACTGGATTTGTGTGAACCAAGCCTGAAATGCATTGAAAACCCATCAATGATGCACACGTGTTGCATTTTGATGCATTTTTTGGTCAAATGACCTATGAAATACGCACCCTAAATGTTTAAAATTGCACTAAAAATCACAACAAAATCACAGGTATAATCACAGGTAAAATTGAGTGTTTTCTGCACCTTTTTTCCCCCATCGTCAAAATGCCAATAACACTATTTTGGCCTGGTAGATTTCGGCCGCTGATATATCGGTGCATCCCTAGTAACTATGTATCTACTATATCCATGGGATCCCTGTGGAACTGGGAAATCACTGCAGTATACACTGCTACTAAAGTGGTTGCCACTAGCTTCCAGGTCCCATACACTGAACACAAGGGGTCCCTTGCTCAGCATAGGTGCCATTCAGGAACACATTTTTTCAATGAATGCAAAGCATTCCCAGATAGGACGAAATGCTGAGACGGGGCAATTATATTATGATTCATTCATTGAGAAAATGCAAAATTGCTCTCCATGTAAAAAGCGCCATACCTAAAGTTCAGCTTTAAGACCAGATGAATACTGCTCTGCATTCAACCCTAAATTTGGCTTGGTAACTTGCAATACCTATAGAGTAGCATTAGGTTAAGAACCATTAATGTGTGTTGTATGCAAAATATGTTGACAAGGAACATGCGGATATGAAGAAAGAAAACAATCTCATCAGTTTATGGCTTGTCTTTCACTGTCCAGTCAGCAGGCTGGGGTGGAAAAAGGACACCACTATATTCCTTACCAGCAAGAAATGTCATCCACCTAGCTTTGTGGTAGAGATGTGTAAATCTAAGGACTAGATGGACAAAAATACAATTCCTTTGACTGGTAAAATGGCTCCCATATGTACTTCATCTATATGTTTAGTGGTTTGCCTGAAGTTAGCATTAATACCCTCTGCAAGCAATATGCCATACCAGCATCCACTCACAAGGACTGGCTGCAGTAAGCAACCAGAATTAAATTTCTCCTTGCATATACTGAAATGGAACACCAACCTAAATTAATTTTCCCCATTTTGGGGGGGGGGGGGGGGGTTAAGACATCAGCCTGATTTGTATGACTGTCAAACCTTTTAAGAACATTTCCTTCACCTTCTGTTGTGCCAACAGCACAAGAAGCAAGGAAGACGCTCCTAAATGGAGAGAGACAGCAATCAAATCTGACTGAGGTTCTAGTTCTCTCTCACTTTACCCAAAGTAAAGTTTGGGCAGGAAGTCCACTCTTATCTATTTTACTGTACTATATATATATATATATATATATATATATATATATATATATATATATATATATATACACACACACACACACACACACTAACTGAAATCAATTTGCTACAAGAATTACAAGAATTTTAAATTAAAATTACAACTGAAACCAATTTTTCTTTAAAAAAAAAATTTGGTAAAAAATGTGCAACTCACCAGGCATTCCAGCAGCAAGGCCTTGCCCAAAGGCCAGTGCAGAATTCACAGCAGCTGCTGCAACAAGCTGGTCATTTTGTTGTCCCTGTTGATTCTGGTTGGGGGTTAGCGGTCGCTGATTACCTCCAGCACGAAGCACCTAGGAAATACACACACTTTTAAAAGGGGTAAAAACATGCAAAATGGGTGGTTACTGCTTTCAGAGTCAAAATCACTAAAGCGAAAACAACTAAATTGCCTCAAACAAAATGACAGATGGACCAGAAGTGAATACAACCTCTTAAACCCATCCAAGACTCATCAGATGCCAGTAAGACAGCATCAACAGCATGGTTTTCTTCTTGATGACCCTACCAGGGAGACATCCATGTAGAACTTCTAAGTCCAACATTCTGCTACAGCCATACAAAGACAAGCAAGGGAATCTTCTTCCTGATATACTCCATCTATCATATATTTAATGAAGATCATCATATTAGCCACAAGCAGCTAAGCAAAGTTGGAAATTGAAGTTTAGAAAGCTGGTGGAGGTTTAAAGTGGTTGTAAAGGTAAAGTTTATTTATTTATTTTTTTTAAACCTTAATGCATTCTGTGCATGAGTTTAAAAAAAAAAACCTTTCCAAATCAGTACCCTCCCCCCCCCCCCCCCAGCACCCCTTAAATACTTACCCCAGCCCGATCTCGGTACAGGGTGTGACCATCTGCATCAGCGCTGCTCTTTTCTCCTCTTCTCATAGAATGCTCATCAGCAGCGGGAGCCATCAAATCCTGTGAGCAGAGAGTGAGGGCGGAGCTGAGTTGCACTCTGTGTGTGAATAGATGCACACGGTGAAGCTCGGAATCAAGCCAGCATGAGTGCTCTCATAGCAAGCAGCTTGCTATGGGGGCACTTGGAAGACAAGAGGAGCCATAAGCACCAGTGGGGGACCCCAGAAGATGAGGGTCGGGGCTGCCCTGTACAAAGCCATTGCACAGAGAAGGCAAGTATGACATTATTTTAGAAACAAAAAAATCTTTACAATCCCTTGAATGCATTATCTATCATGAGTACCATTACTTACCAATCAAATCTATGTAATGGTTAACACACACACACCTTGCTGTCAAACAATATTTCTAAGACTTTGCCCCTATGGGGACCTCTAACAGATCATGTTAGATCTCTCAGACTTGGAAGAGAAGAAGGCTCGCAAATAATGACCTGACTGTGGTCCCTGAAAAATGACTAAGGGACCAACATGCCAAAAGATAAGAATACTCACCTGTTGCTGGCCCTGCTGATTCTGAGGATTGTTCTGTTGAGATGCAGAGTTGTTTGCTGCTGCAGCCGCCGCCGCTTGCTGCTGAAAGAGGTTGGCAGGATATACTCCCCATGGAGTGACACCGTAATATTGGTGGGGAACCACAGCTGGGCCTGATGAAAGTCAACAGTCATTATCCAATATAAAATCCATCCTTAACCCTAAACAGAACTAGTATAACAAAAACAATACACCAAGCACAAGTTGAAATTACAAGCAACATCAAGCAGTATAGAAACAAAAGGAAACCTTACCAAGCGTAGCTGCTGCTGCAAGACCGGCTGCATAAGGATCTGTTCCAGGAGGCGCTGCACTGATGATGTAAGGGTTTGGTACAAACGCAGCTGGAGCTAGACCTGCTGAAAACATACCTGTCAGTGAAAGCAGACTTCAGTACATTGCCAATATAGGAAAAGTGTCTTGTATCCAATTAGTAAAAATACACCATGCTTTTAGTGTCAAATATGTGTCTATTTTTGGGAGGGGTCAGTTAGAGACAGACCAAAATTTGGAGTAAAAGCATCGTCATTAGAGGAGATATCCTATGTATGCTATGACACTACATTTTAGGGAAACATATGAAATGCATCAATTCAACAGTAATAAACACTTTGCCATTTCAATTTCCCTTATACACTCACTGGCCACTTTATTAGTAACACCTTGCTAGTACCAGGTTGGACCCCCTCTTGCCTTCAAAACTGTCTTAATTCTTCACAGCATCAAATCAACAAGGTGTTGGCAACATTCCTCAGAGATTTTGGTCCATACTGACATGAGAGCATCATGCAGTCACAGCAGACTTGTCGGCTGCACATCCATGATGCGAATCTCCCGTTCCGCCACATCCCAAAGTTGCTCTATTGGATTGAGATCTGGTGACTGTGGAGGCCATTAGAGTACAGTGAACCCATTGCCATGTTCAAGAAACCAGTTTGAGATTTTAGTTTCGTGACATGGTGCATTATCCTTCTGGAAGAAGATAGGTACACTGTAGTCATAAAGAGATGAACATGGTCAGCAACAATACTCAGGTTAGGCCATGGTGTTTAAACAATGCTCAATTGGCACTAAGGGGGCCAAAGTGTGCCAAGAAAATATCCCCCATACCATTACACCACAACCACCAACCTGAATCATTGATACAAGGCAGGGTGGATCCATACTTTCATGTTGCTTACGCCAAATTCTGACCCTACCATCTGAATGTCCCAGCTGAAATCGAGACCAGGCAATGTTTTTGCAATCTTCTATTGTCCAATTTTGGTAAGCCTGTGTGAATTGTAGCCTCCATTTCCTGTTCTTAGCTGACAGGAGTACCACCCGGTGTGGTCTTCTGCTGCTGTAGCCCATCTGCTTCAACGTGTTGTGCGTTCAGAGATGGTATGCTGCATACCTTGATTGTAAAGAGTGGTTATTTGAATTACTTTTGCCTATCATCTCGAACCAGTCTAACCATTCTCCTCTGACATTTACAAGGCCTTTTTGTCCACACAACTGCTGCTCACTGGATATTTTCTCTTTTTCGGACCATTCTCATACCCTACAGATGGTTGTGAGTAAAAATCCCAGTAGAGCAGCAGTTTTTGAAATAGTCAGACCAAAACGACTGGGACCAACAAACATGCCACGTTCAAAGTCACTTAAATCCCCTTTCTTCCCCATTCTGATGCTCAGTTTGAAATTCATAAAGTTGCCTTCACCACGTCTAGATGCCTAAATGCATTGAGTTGCTGCCATGTGATTGGCTGATTAGCAATATGTGTTACCATGCAATTGAACAGGTGTACCTATAAAGTGGCCAGTGAGTGTATTTACATACTATATAAAGAATTAAAACACCTAATGTTGTGTGCCAACACTTAAAGAGAAAAAAAAACTAGTTCCACTTTGGAAAAGCAAAGCATTACATAGATACACAGAAATAAGGTAACTAGCAACTATTCTGAGGAAGAGACCATCCAGGTTTTGTGCTAGAATGGTACAGGACACAGCAGAATGTTTTCACAGCCTAGTAATTGCAATTACAGCTGGAATGGGTCACTGTGGTCATGGTCAACATAAACCAGTACCAAGAAACAAACAAAAATAAATAAATAAATAAGCTGCCACAGCTGACCAATTAAAAATCTTAGCTGGCTGGCCTTCTCTGGTTTCTATATCATTTGTTAGTGACCCAAAACAAGTAAGAAGGAGAACACAATGTAAGATATGCTTTCATTTATCCCAGGTCAGAAAAAAATAAATGTGACAAAATGCTTTGGAATGGTAAATGAAAAAAAAAGAAAAAAACACCTCTAGTGTAGTGTGTGGCCTTTGTTTCAATGAACCCATAATTGTATACATGCAGGCCACTTAAAGTGATTGTAAAGGCAGATTTTGAGTTATTTTTTAAAACAAACATGTCATACCTGCTCTGTGCAATGGTTTCGCACAGAGCAGCCCCGAGAGAGAGAGAACAAGAAAGAGCGGACGAGCCTCTGCTCTTGTGCACATTGCTGGATAGAGATCGGACTCTGGTAAGTAAGAAGATAAAGAACCTACTGCCTTTACAACCATTTTAACAAGCACACTTTAGAAGTACCACAAATCACTATCTTCTTGCATAGATAAAATTGTATATTTCAAAACACTCAAACCAAGGTGCCTGGTTGCTCTCAAATGGAAAAAACAGAAGCCCCCCCCCCCCCCCCCCAGTTGAACTGCACTCCAGGATCAGAAATGCGAAACGGATGGAATACCTGGCCGATTCCTTATCCACTTGCCTACTGGGCACTTATACCCCCTTCGTGCCCAGGCCAATTTTCAGCTATGTTGCACATTGAATGACAACTGCGCACTCATGCAACACTGAACCCCTATGAAATTTTTATCATTTTTTCACACAAATAGAGCTTTCTTTTGGTGGTATTTAATCACTACTGGGCATTTTATTTTTTGTGCTATAAACAAAAAAAGCTTCTTTGTATTGTAAAATTTTGCAAACAGGTAATTTTGCTCCTTGCCTGATGTGCATTGATGAGGCTTCACTGATGAGCTGACACTGAGCTTGATCATCAGTGCTGATCTGTTTTCTGTGACAGCGTGAGGAAAGTGCAGCCGATAACCTGCAACTACATTTACAGGGTGATCTGCTGTGTCCTTGGACACAGCTTGCTTTAAAGCAGAGTTCCACCCAAAAGGGGAAGTTCTGCTTTAAAGATTGGTTCCCCGCTCCCCATTAAGGATTGGCACCTTTGGTGTGCGGGGGGGAGGCAGGTACCCGAATTTGACAGGTACCTGCTCCCACTTCCAGTGTGATCGCCTAGGCCAGGAGTAGGCAACCTGTGGCTCTCCAGCTGTTGCAGGACTACAAGTTCCATCATGCCTCTGCAAGTCATAGCTGTAACTGTCAGTTTTGTAATGTTGCAATGCCTCATGGGAAATGTAGTTCCACAACAGCTAGAGAGCCGCAGGTCGCCTAGGCGATCGGAAATGGAAGTTGTCCTTCTACTCTCCCTCCCCAAAATCTTGTGGGAGACGTGACAGGTCCCAGAAGATGACGGGGCCATTCAGGAAGTGCAGCGCTACTCACGCATGTGCAGTGGGCATCCGGCTGTGAAGCTGCAAGCCGGGTGCCCACACTGAAGATGCCAGCCTTCAGGAATACAGGACGACCGGTGAAACGGGTTGCGGCGGGGGCAACGCGGGATCGTGGGAAAGGTGAGTGGCTGTTTTTTAAAAGTTAGCAGCTACAGTTTTTGTAGCTGCTGACCTATTTTTTTTTACAGAGTGAGTGGAACTCTGCTTTAAGGAAAGCTAAGCAGTTCTGATAAAATAAGGAAGGAAATATATTTACAGCAACAAGAACAATCACACAAAAGCAAAAGGACTCCAAGGTGGCAGAAACAAAAATTTAGAAACTAAATTTTGCGGTAGACTATGGAGAGCAGATTAGGATTCCACAGAGCAGTTATTGTAGGGCAAAACACCAATTTGGACATCTTGTCCTCTTTCAGAGGTATTAATATTTCAGAGGATGTCACTTTTCAGTGAAGGCTTACATGCTAACTGAAAATAATGGTTAAACAATGTTTTTCAGCCAAAGATACTTGCTTAATACTAATTCAATAATTGTGATGCTGAGCTGAGTGCCTGCAGTCTGGCCACACGTGCCCTGATAGCAGGTGCTCACTTATACACCCTGCCCAGTCTATGTAGCATAAACACATTACACACTGCTGAAAAATATTAACGGAATACTTTGTAATCAGCGTATAGCATCATGTCAATTAAACTCCTGGGACATTGATCAGGTCAGTTAAGTAGCAAAGGGGGTTGTTAATCAGTTTACTTTGGTGTTAATGAAATGAACAACAAGTGCACTAGATGGGCAACAATGAGATGACCCACAAAACAGGAATGGTTTTACAGATGGAGGCACGGACATTTTTTTTCTTACTCATCTTTTCTGACAGTTTTTCACTAGTTTTGCATTTGACTAGGGTCAGTGTCACTACTGGTAGCATGAGGCGATACCTGGACCCTACAGAGGTTGCACAGACAGTCCAACTCCTCCAGGATGGCACAGCAATACGTGCCATTGCCAGAAGGTTTGCGGTGTCTCCCAGCATACTCTCAAGAGCATGGAGGAGATTCCATGAGACAGGCAGATACTCTAGGAGAGCTGGACAGGGCCGTAGAATGTTCTTCTACCAGTATCTGCTCCTTTGTGCAAGGATGATACACTGCCAGAGCCCTACAAAATTACCTCCAGCATGCCACTGATATGAATGTCTGTGACCAAACAATCAGAAACAGACTTCATGAGGGTGGCCTGAGGGCCCGACGTCCTCGAGTGGGCCCTGTGCTCACTTGCCCAGCACCATAGAGCTCGATTGGCATTTGACACTGAACACCAGAATTGACAGGTCCGCCACTGGCACACTGTGCTTTTCACAGATGAGCACATGTGACAAACGTGAAAGGGTCTAGAGAAGATGTGGAGAATATTATGCTGCCTGGAACATTGTTCAGCATGACCGTTTTGGTGGTGGGTCAGTGTTGGTCTGGAGGGACGCACAAACCTCTACAGGCTAGACAATGGCACCCTGACTGCCATTAGATATCGGGATGAAATCCTTACACCCATTGTCAGACCCTTTGGTGGTCCAGTGGGTCCTGGGTTCCTCCTGCAGCGCGACAATGCCCGGCTTCATGTGACAACAGTATGCAGGCAGTTCCTGGAGGATGAAGGAACTGATACCATTGAATGGCCCCCACGCTCGCCTGACCTAAATCCAATAGAACACCTTTGGTATATCATGCTTCTATCCATCCGACGCCACCAGGTTTGACCTCAGACTGTCCAAGAGCTCAGTGATACCCTGGTCCAAATCTGGGAAGAAATACCCCAGGACACCATCTGTCGTCTCATTAGGAGCATGCCCCGACATTGCCAGGCATGTATACAAGCATGTGGGGGCCATACAAACTACTGAGTACCATTTTGAGTTGCTGCAATAAAATTTCAGCAAAATGGATTGGCCTGCTGCATCATTTTTTCACTTTGATTTTTGGGGTGTCTTTGAATTCAGTCCTCTGTAGGTTGATAATTTTCATTCCCATCAAACAATGGAGCATCCTTACGTTCCTAACACATTACCAAGTCCATATCAGTATAGATATCCAGCATGATGTTTTTCCCCATTGAGATCTGATGTCTTTTCAAAGTGTTCCTTTAATTTTTTTTGAGTCGTGTATACAGGTGTGGACAGTAAAGTATCACAGATTTGCACCAGTAAAAAGGAAATTCATGGGGCATGTATAGCATATACAGCAGCTGCTTAGATAGGGAAGAAGGACCCGGTACATGTCCAGAGATGCACAAAGCATACTGCGAAGGACATTCGGACAATAAAATGGAAAGGATGGCCAAAACGGTATGCTCTCCCAGCTACAAGTTGATCACATACGATTATCTCTGTCAGGGACATAAAGCATACATTTTGCATTTTATCATGGACATACTTATCACATGGAAAACACTACCAGGGATATACTGTACACAACATGCACTCTACCTGAAGGTGCATTTTATCAGGGACATGTTGATAACATTGGGTCTTCAAACATATATATATATATATATATATATATATATATATATATATATATATATATACACACACACACACATATATAGAGTTTGAAAAAGTGCGGAAACTTTATGAAGAACCCTCATACTTTTGATTCTGTACCAGTAAGAAACTAATCAAAATGGGTACTTCTAGGGACACAATCTTACGTTGCGTATAGTTTTTTTTTGACAGCGATGCAAACAGCCAGTGGCATCTTCTACAATAACGGAAGAGTAGGAACTAATATAAAAATAGTTAGAAGCATTTACTGTTGATAAAGCTAATGTTAGTGGTCATAAAGCTAATGATAGTAAACCAGTTTTCAATATCTTCAGGAATGCCATGATGTAGGCAACCAATCCCCCAACTATTATTTTAAAAAGAAAAAGGATTAGCAATGGTAGCCTGCATGTCTCTCTTGGCAGAGGTTTACTTTAGGCCTCATGGTTCTGAATATGGCTATTGCCTTATGCTAGGCTTGTGGCAATGACAGTCCAACAAAACTGGATGTAAAAATCATCTAGATTAAGTCCCATGAGAAATTCAGAATGAACAGGCATCTTAAAAAAAAAAAAACAAAAAAAAAACAAAAAAACAAAAAACAGTGACTGGACCAAAAATGATCTGTAACATCATATTAGTGGGAGTGTATCTTCATCTCTTCCTCTCTTTTTTCTGTGGAATCCTTGAAGAGAACTTGTCCAGAAATGCAAAACAGTGCATGAGGAAACTTCTGCCAACTGCTGAAAATACATTCATCTAAGCCAGTAGGCAATATAAAAGCAATGAAGCACCAAACTGCCATCAATTATGTTTAAAATAAAACACCCAAGTAGATACCTATTCAAGGCTGCAGTGAGGGAATAACCAGAGAACACTCTGAACACAGTATCTTGTCCTGGTTGACAGAACTACCTTTGCAAAGAAAATGACTGAAGCAACAACAAAAAACAAATGCTAGCAACACAGGTCATCTTCAAACTCTCTTAAATAGTGTAACAATTGCTGTACAGCTATCGTTTATCACAACAACCTGTCCTGCTTTCAAAGATATAAAACACCTATATGTTTACAATGTTTATCTAATTTCGCCATGAATCCTCAACACAGTTTTAAAACCCCTTTATATGTGTGCCACTGCCAAATTATTTTTTTAATCTGCCTATACTGCATATCCCAAATTTATTCTTGTAAATGGAGTAATTCAAGAAAAAAAAAAAAAAGTAATTAATTCCTCAGTTCTGCATTGATGCCCGAATCAACATGTTAAAACACATCAACCAGGCTTGTAAGAGGCTTGTACTAAAGAAAATATCAAAACACAAGACTACAGGCAGAATCTATATGTGATAGACCTGTAAATGGGTGTCAGCCCTCAAGCCAAGCCCTAAAGTGGTTGAAACCTGAGACAAGAAATCTTTTATACTGCATATTTGTCTCTATTCAAAGCTCTGAGTGTGATTTCTCTCTGCTGCCTCATTCTTCTGTTACCTGCACTCCTGACACCAAGCAAACCAAGAGAAACATGGCCGTGGAAGGAAAGATCCACCATTCAACCTATGACTGACAGCCACAGTTGTGCTTGTTCCCGGTGTAATTTGAGAGGGGCTCAGAGTTCTCCTTAGCTGTACAGTGTGTGAATACAGATTCCCTCCCCCTGCTTTGTGCTGCTGAGAAATGCTGACAGATTCTGTGTGTTGTAGAAGGCTGTACAGAACTGACAGTTACAGATAAACAGGTACACCCCAAGTAGGAGGCTCAGTTTCATTTCTATACATCATCTGACGTCAGTCACTTCACAGGTTATATGCAAAGGTTTCAACTACTTTAAAGCTGGCCATACACTAGCAGAAATTTGTTTGAACTTTTGTCATTGTTTGGAAATGATAGTCGATTTGACCCCACTAATCATTAAAAAGCTTTTCAAAGGCAGAATGGAAAATTATTCTCCAATAAAGTTTTAGGTGCAAAATAAACCTGTTTAGGATGTCTGGATTTATTCAAGTAGCCTGTCTGAAATAAATTTTCAAGGCTTTCGAACAAAATCAGTTGACTGGCAAGATCATATGTTCTGACAAATGATTTTGCTGAATTTCTGTACAAACAAAATTCTAATTATGTTATGCCAGCAATTCAAAAAGCCTTGGCGAAACCACTACATGTCTTAATAATGATCTAGTCAAGACAGAGATGCAGCAGGGAAAAAGATGGAAAAGCCTTTGATGTCACCAACTGCTGTTTACTAGCTTGACATTTTCAACTTCCTAGTGAGCTACAGTCAACATAACTTTACCAAACATTTTATGAAAAACTAAAACCAGCATCTCCGAGAGACAACGTATTACCTTACCTATGTGCGGCTGGTGTGCTGCTGCTAATGCGTACTGTTGCTGCTGGGCTGCTGTTAGTTGCTGTACTGCAAGAGCATTCGGTCTCTGAAACAACTTTATGAAAAAAACAGTATTTAAAAAATATATATACAAATGAAGGAAAACAGCTGTACAATTTAAATCACACTACATGTACCTGCTGTTGAGAATTATAATCAAAGAGGCCAACTGTGGTAGCTCCTGAATCAACTGGAACTTGGTTGCCCTGATAGTCAAACTGTAGAGGTTCCATGCCAACATGCTCCATTGGATCCAGCTGGACACTTTGAGACTCCATGCCACCAAAGTCCTCTACTGGCTTTGCTCCATTGCTGTTGGTCAATTGAGCAAGTCCCTCAGCACCATTCTGACTTGGTCCAAGAAGATCCACCTCATTTGCAGAGTTCTGGCAGTTACCTGGAGTACGGCTGAAGGGAAAACACACACAGTTACTAAAATATAAAAACATATTTTTTTTTTTGGACAATACTTCAGTTAAAGTGAACCTATCATGATAGAAATAGGGAGGCTGCCATTAGCCAACTCCACTCTAACACCACAGCCTGCTCCAGTGTTACCCATAACACAGCATTTTACATACCTCATTTGCATTGCCAGAGCTTCCTCTGGCATTTCATCCCTTCCAACAAAATCTGTTCAGTGTTTGCCGTGTCCCCAAAAGCTTGAATGTACTCTATACATATGGCTCTAGTTGGGCCTATGTGGACAAACTGTAGTTGTGGCCAGCACAAAACAAATCTGGTCAGAATACATGTTCACATGTATTCTGACCAGATTTGTTTCGTGCTGGCCACAACTACAGTTTGTCCACATAGACCCAACTAAAGCCATATGTACAGAGTACATTCAAGCCTTTGGGGATACAGCAAACACTGAACAGATTTTGTTGGAAGGGATGTAAATGCCAAAGGAAACTCTGGCAATGAAATGAAGGTATGTAAAATGCTGTGTTATGGGTGAGGGGTTAACACAGTGTAGCTTAGAGAGCGGAAGGATGGGTTTATGTAAAGTCACACACAAATATCATTGTTTGACAAGTAAATATTTTATAGGAGTCTGGAAAACAAAACCCTGGTAAATTAAAGTGGAAATTCAAGCTCTCAATCAACTAATTTGAATACTTATGCTGCAAGCATTAGTAAATATAGTGGGTAAAATAAGTATTGAACACGTCACCATTTTTCACAGTAAATAGATTTCTAAAGGTGCTACTGACATTAAAATTTTTATCACGTCAGTAACAGCCCAAGCAAGCCACAAATCCAAAGAAACAAAACAAATAAGTTCAGAAATTAAGTTATGTGTAATAAAATGGAATGACACAGGGAAAAAGTATTGAACACACTAACTGAAATTTTTTCAATACATCGTACAAAATCCTTGGTTGGGAATGACAGCTTCAAGATGCCTCCTGTATAAAGTAACTAGTTGTATGTCTTCAAATCTTGAAGGTTCTGTGGGCCTCTATCTTTAGTTCTGTCATTAGATTTTCTAGTGGACTCAAGTCACGTGATTGGCTGGGACATTCTAGCAGCTATATTTTCTTTGAACCCAATTGAGAGTTTCCTTGGCTTTAGGATCATTGTGTTACTGAAATGTCCACCCTCGTTTCATCTTCATCATCCTGGTAGATGGCAGCAGAATTTTTTATCAAGAATGTCTTTGTACATTTTTCCATTTATCCTTCCTTTGATGACATGAAGTTTGCCAGTACCGTATGCTGAAAAACGGTCCCTCACCATGATGTTCCCACCTCCAAACTTCACTGTTGGTATGGTGTTTTTGGGGTGATGTGCAGTGCCATTTGACCTCCAAACATGGTGTGTATTATGGCATCCAAAGAGTTCAATTTTGGTGTCATCTGACCAGACTATATTCTCCCAGTATTTCACAGGCTTGTCTAAATGTTGTGCAGAAAACTTTAAACGAGCTTCAACATGCTTTTTCATCAGCAATGGAGTCTTGCGTCGTGAGCGTGCATACAATTGAGTGCATTAGTCATTGTTTTATTTGAAACAATTCTACCTAATTCCAGGGCTTTCTGAAGCTCTCCACAAGTGGTCCTTGGCTCTTGGACAACTCTTCTGAATTGTTTTCACTACTCTGTAAGAAATCTTGCAAGGAGCACCTGGCCGTGGCCGGTTTATGGTGAAATAATGTTCTTTCCACTTCCGGATTATGGTCCAAACAGTGCTCATTGGAACATTCAGAAGTTGAGAAATCCTTCTGTAATCAATGCCACCAGTATGTTTTGCAACAGTAAGGTTGCAAAGGTCTTGAGAGAGCTCTTTTCTTTTACCAATCATGAGATGTTTCTTGTGTGACACCTTTTTATAGGCCATCAGCTGAGATTGAACTGTTAATATTAATTTGCACTGACAAGGGCCAGGACTGCTTTCTAATTACTGATAGATTTCAGCTGGTGTCTTGGCCTTCCATGCCTTTTTGAACCACCCTTTCTTCGTGTGTTCAATATTTTTCCCTGTGTTATTCCATTTTATTACACAAACTTTCTGAACTTACCTGTTTTCTTTGTATGTATAGATTGCATGGGTTGTTACTGACATGTGGTAAAAATTTCATGTCAATAGCACCTTTAGAAATATATTTACTGAGAAACATGGTGACGTGTTCAATACTTATTTTACCTGCAGTATATAGGAAGGTATATTACATTTTTTTTGTTTACATTTCCTTTAGTTACTACCTGGCCTAAGCAAATGATGTCATAAATCCCAGGAGGAAAGGAGGAGTTTTCTCAGCTAATCATACCTTCCTGCCTGCATGCTTAAGCTAAGGGCAGATGGATTCCAGGAAGTAAATGCTACATAAATCATCTGTCCTTAAGGCCGGTACACACTGCCAGAATATCAGACAGTTCAAAAGAAACTGGCCAACATTCAGCCAGTGTGTGCAGCAGGTTCTCTGGCTTCTATCAAATGGGTATGCTGGAAAACCAGCACCTGATGGCGATCCGATCAGCGTTCGCATCCAATGGCTGATCAGTGTGTCCTGGCAGAGGGGGCACATTGATTGGTTTATTGAAAAAAAAAAAAAAAACAAACAAAAAAAAAAAATCTTAGTGGTGTGTACCCCATATTACTCATTTCCTGACCAGAAATGCTAGGGGGTATTTTTCAAAGTGGTATCTCAGCAAAATAAAACAGAGACCTGGATGGATAAGCAAATTTGCTTTGACCATTTAAAATTAATTAAATAGCGTATTTGCTTTGTGGTACTCAGATGCAGTGTAGTTCCTCTTTAAACATGGAATCAAATTGGCCACAATAGGCAAAACTCTGCCTTTGTTCCATTTTATTTTTTGTCTACGGTTTCCCATTGGAACCCAATGTTACCCAATTATTAATTCTAGTTAATAATAGAAAGTACAAACAAGCTATGCATGAAGGGACCTAGACAAGTGTCCAAATCCACCAAGATTTTTTCAGGTAATACAAGACTCAATATACATAACACTCAGCTGCCCCTTTACCCTTTATTTATAAATGCTCAACAACACAAAAAGCTAACTGAAGCTGCAACACAAAAAGCATTCTAACACTGTCAGAGGATGTACTGTTGAACAAACATTAGAACAGGGTTTCATGTGTTAACTACTCTGGGTTTCAAAATAGGATTGCAAAATTCTATGGGTGGAAAACCCCTTTAACACACACTTGAAAGTTATAAAAAGCAGTGTCAGCAGTGACATCACACATACAGCATGGATTACAGCACAATAAAAAATAAGTAACACTCAACATCTGCATACAGAAAGCAAGCTTTATACCACCAAAACTATAGGCGTTTTACTGGGAACATACATGAACTGTAACATTTTACATCTGATAAAATAAAGGCTCAAGATGTAGAACAAAAACAGCTTTTATCCTTTCATAAAAGTAAAAACCAAAGCATACATATATTTTGAAATGTAAAAAATACTTTAGGGTCATACCTGAAATCCTTTACATCACCATCAATCCCGTTCTGGACCGGAAGCCCATTAGCCTTATCCATATTGTCACCTTCCTCCTTCAGGTCTCCTAATTTATCCCCTTCATAGACACCTTTGCTTTTTTTATCCCCTTTGTCATTTTCTTCTCCTTCGGGATCACGAGGGCCCTTAAAGATCAAATGTGTTTTAAAACTGATTAAAACAACCACACAAGTGAAACCCAAATCTGTCTCTCAATTTATCTTAAGCTATACATTTCCTAGGCCTTCAATAGCTCTGAAGCTGACATTTGGGTGATCATTAACCTCGAGAACATTATTTCCTTTCCAATATGGCATCAGAAACCATAAATATGACATCCAGAAAAAAAAGGTACTGGAAAGACTGAAACTGGTCCTCCTATAAAATATAATTACTAAATTTTCAGTACTGGTATATTAGCAATAGTTCAGAAAAAATATAGTGTTTAAAATGGGAGCTCAGAAGATTTTAGGTTAACACAATATGGCTTTCACACAGTCAAATTCACAACCTAAAGGGCGCACTAACAATGTTAAAGACTGACTGTGCTTCCCTGCAGCCATTTTTGTTTTTACCTGCATTTTTCTATATCTTGGCAATCGAAGGGCTCCCCCCCTTGTTTGTATTAAGGGAGAGGCACTTACAAATCCTCCTTTTCTCAGGCAGTTTTCTCCAGGAGAGGAGCTGAGGACGTACTCCACCATGCTGACTCCCAAGCCTCCACTTTCAGAACGAGGGGAGAGCACAGAGTTAACTTCGCTGCCAACATGGAATCCTTGACCAGGCCTCCTCTGGACCATGATAGGCTGGGAGACTGAATGATCTAGGAAAAGGAAAGATGAACGCATTAGAAACATAAGATCATTAGACATTATTTAATCTGGTCCTCTTTAAAACAACCCAACTGTGGTGCTGTTTGGGCAATGGAGGACACATGAGGGAACTACACAAACAATCCTGACGTGCATATCTGAGGGAAAACAATAATGATCAGGCAAAGCTTTTTATTAACTGCTTAGGGATGCAGGAGGCGGATATTAGATCACCCAAAATAGTAGCATCAGGAGACTCATCTAGTCTCTATGGTTACATCAATTTAATCTCTTACAAAGGAAGGATGTTCGGCATAGACGTACATGACAGCTTCCTGCTGTCAAAGGTTGCCTGCCTGCACCCATCATGTCCTTACCAATCACCATCACTCGGCCCATTCACTTACATGGCAGGGAATACCTAGAAAAGTAAACAAGGGAGGGTGGAAAGAGGCTGTCTTCCAAAACAAGGTGCTTTGCCAGGAGGGGGGGGGGGGGGGTCCCAAAAGCTTTATATTTTGAATTGGGTTTGTGCTTAAAATCCATATCAGACTCAACTAGAGGGGAAAGCAGCCCCCTCTATCTGAATGAGTAAGGGAGTATATAGTACCTAAACGCAACGCGTAAATCAAAAGCCACATTTTTTGACAAACTAAACCCCAAAAAAGTCCCATGATGTACATCAACCACATCATCCAGGGATGTAGATCCAAGTCAATCACGAGGTCTAACACCCAATGAAAGGGTCTCCGGAAGCAGTCAGTAGTCGGCAAGTAGCTGTCAAAATGTATTGGCCCATTCCTGTCACAGTGTATGAAGGGTCTGGTTTAAAATTTCATGGGGCTACCTTTAAAAAGCATACTAAACCTATTTTTGTTTTAACATTCAACTCCCAGAATTCAGATTTGGCACCCAAACTGTAATAAATGTTTGCTGAACCCTGCTTGAATTGAACCCAGATATTGGGCTCTTCACTAACACTGAAAATGCAACAGGTTGTTTTTTAAAACTACCAAGTTACTACAACTCTGAACACAATAGCAGCCAACAATTTTTAAAATACTGGTGTCAGCACACTTCATGCACTAAGCAGCAAGACAATAATACAGCAACAGAATTATAATCAACTTACCAGATGCCCCCCATGCACTTTCTCTCCATTGATCCCCCAGAAAAATGCCTTTTGGTCCATCCTTGTTGGAGTCATCGCTCTCCCAGAATTTTTTGCCGGGCAACAGTTGCTTGGGGGACAAAGTTTTTATTTACTAGCACGAAAATGCAAGAATCGCTACTATTACACATATTAAAATATCTTCCACCCCCTTTTAACAAACACAATGTCTTCATAACAAGTTAACATCTTATTTTGAAATTCTGTTTTTTTGTTGCAAAGATGAGGTGATATTCCTGTACACTTACTTGGTTGATTCTAATTGATCGTTATTGGGCACTGAGCCTGTCTAGCAGAATACCTTACAACAATATTCTGAATGACTGACCTATAACAATTATGCAGATAAGACTTCCAATATTTAACAGTTTCCTATTCTGCACACTTTTTCCAATTTCTTAGAATGGACTAAAATACATCACCAATAGAAAAAACCACTCTAATGATTGGCATCCTTTAAGGGTGGTGTCAAAACGTAGAAAACTGCTGCCTCTTCAAGTCTCCACAAACAGAAAGCGAAGGAACCCAGAGGCCCACTCCACCTACTCACATGGAGGATACCAAGGACCTCAGGTCTATGTCACATGGCTAATCAGCTGCCTGGATCATAGACATCCCTTACTTGGGTTTGTTTACCGTCTATGCAAGGGTGCATCAGGGTGTTAGTAGCACAACCTTATAAATTTTAATCTAAAATTAACTTTGTTCTTAGATAAGCAAGGTTATAGGCCATTTTTTTCAAAAGTGTCAGTCCACCCATAAACAACTTATCATTTTTCAGAAAAAGATTTGAAAACTAGTTGTCATCTAACTAAAATGAAGGCTGTCCAAATGCTTTGCTTTGTGGCTTGCCTAACATAAATCATTCATTTCAGAAGGAAAGGTAGTCAAACTTGGCACATATGTGCTTTGAACTGAAGTGGAGTGGAGACGAGCAATCACTAGTTACTGTGCAGTGCTGGACATCAAGCAACTGTATTTTAGTTCAAAATTATAAATAACAACAAAAAAAAAAAAAATCAGGGAACGGCAGGAGGCCCTAAGAAGTTTGAGCAGATTAAATGTACCCTAAACTACAAATACAGATGCCCCTTAACAAAAATTGTAGTCTTTCATCAATAGACTAAACACACTTTTCATAGACATAGAATCATTCAAGATTTAATTCTGGCAAAGCTATGCTCTATGTAAGCCCAGATGTGTATCAGGCCACCCTTATGTTTTGAGAACACCCGCTGTTCAAAAGGTAAAAACTACACACCAGAGGTTGCTAACCCTGCTCAATGAAGACTCCAAAAGGAAGCACACATGCTTAAAAGCATAACAGAATTTACAGAAATCTAGTCAATCTCAGATTAAAAAAGGTAAATGGAGTTGACTCTCCTGGATATTCAGACCCCCTTCACTTTTTCAAAGTTGTTATTTTGCAGCCTGATACTACAGTTGTTTCACCAGTTGCAGACTCTGGGCGTGTTAGAAATGCCCAAAAAATTTTATCATTGTACACAGGGCGTGTGCAACACATCCAGGCCTTCTGCCCTGCTGCCAGGACCTCCTCTGTCCCAGTACTCAGCAATTCAGTTCAGATTCATCATAGGCAATGTGGAGTACAGAGAAAGTTCTGACAGTTGGAGCTGTAAAGGAAAAAAAAAAAAAGTAGTCTGGCAATGTTCATCAACAACATTGCTCAACTGAATACAGAAACATACAAAAGAAACAATGTTTCATTTTGTATCTGTTTATTCATCTGCAGATCAAAGGGATAAAATTCCATCTAAAGAGGAAGTCAGTTAAAGCAAACTGAAAGTAAAAACAAAAAAAAAATGTTCCTGTTTAACACCTAATTAACCCTTAGTTTACTTTAATCAGCCCTAATTAACGGCTTAGGGCTCTTTTACACAGGCGGTTTCAGTTTTTTTCAACAGTTCAGTTGTGGTTTTTTTTTTTTTTTTTTTCAAAAATTAGAGCTGAAAAAGACTGCACTTTTTACCTCAGTTTTCACATCTGTTTTTGAGCAGTTTGCGGTCTGTTTGCATCCATTTTTTCAGGAGTCATGGAAATTTCCAAAGACATTTTGCTCAAACCCAGCATGCATTAAAAACAAATATGCAAATTTGCAGAAAAATGGATGTTAGCGGATTGGATGCAAGTGGATATCGTCTGCTAGCATCTGTTTTGTTTTTGTTTTTTTACGGAAGAAAAATAGGGATTTCTTCCGGTCAAAAAAAATGGATGTTAATGGATGTGGACATTAAAAGATGTTCACCCGTTTTCATCCGCAAGTCCATAGAAATACATGGGTGTCCGTTTTTCATCCATAAACAGACAGATGAAACAAACAGACAAACGGAACACCCATTGGAAGAACCCTTATTTTCCTCCATTCAATTATTATTTTCCTGTGGATTTTCTGTTTATTTTATTAATACTTAAACTTTTTGTTTTTATTAATATTTCTTACACCCTCTACATATATTTACAAATTTTACATTTAAAAAAAAGGAGAAAAAAAAATGAAACACCCCCCCATACTTTTAATGTCATTTTTAAACAAGACAAATTACAGAATAAAATGTGCACTATTTGTGCGCACTAACAGTGCAGAACTAACACTTCTCAAAAAAAGAAAAGAAAAAAAAAAAAAAAAAAAAAAAGAAGGACTATTATGTTTTTAACTTAATGACAAAGTTAATCGCCGAATAAACAGGCCCTTAGCAGAAATGTAAAAAATGTTCTGGTCTATAAGGGGTGAACAGGTGTGAGCGGTGAAGTGGTTAAATTCATGTTTTTTCTTATTAATCTATACTTCGAACCCCATAATGAAAAAGTGAAAACAGAATTTTAGAAATGTCTGAATTTATTAAAAAGCAAAAACTGAAATCACCTGTAATTAAGTATTTAGACCCTTTACTCAGTACTTTGTTGAAGCACCTTTGGCAGTAATTACAGCCTTGCGTCTTTTTGGGTATGAAGCTTTGCGCACCTGGATTGGGGTATTTTCTGCAAATTCTCTCAAGCTCAGTCAGGCTGGATGGAAACTGTTGGTGGACAGCCATTTTCAGGTCTCTCCAGATGTTCAATAGGGTGCAGCCCAGTCAGGGCTCTGGCTCGGTCACTAGGACATTCACAGAGCTGTCCCCTAAGCTACCCCTGTGTTGTCTTGCCTGTGTGCTTAGGATTGTTGTCATGTTGTAAGGTGAACCTTTGGCTCAGTTGAAGGTTCTGTGTGCTGTAGAACAGGTTTTCATTAGAGATGAGCGAATCGAACCAGGCGAAGTGGAATTCGATTCGAATTTCAGGAAAAATTCGATTTGCGTCGAATCCGAATATTAGCCTACTTCGGGTGCGCGAATCGGATTTTTCCCGATCAGCCGGCAAAAGTGTCTCTGCAGAGAGCTCCGCTATTTCTGACAGTTCTCTGACAGTTCCTTCACATGTACAGCGGTTGAAACATTGTATCTATTTGTTTCCATTTAGGATACAGATGTTTTTATTCGGAAACAGATACAATGTTTCAACCGCTGTAAATGTGAAAGTCAGAGAACTGTCAGAAATAGAGGAACTCTGCAGATACACTTTTTGCCGGTTTGGAATTATTCTTATTTTCATCCTACTTCTTCTTCTTCTTCATCCTCAGAAGAAGAAGAAGAGGATGAGGATGAAGAAGAAGAAGAAGTAGGATGAAAAGAAGAAGAATTCCAAGCCGGCAAAAAGTGTATCTGCAGAGCTCCTCTAAGTGTATCTGCAGAATAGAGGAGCTCTGCAGATACACTTTTTGCCGGCTTGGAATTCTTCTTATTTTCATCCTACTTCTTCTTCTTCATCCTCATCCTCAGAAGAAGAAGAGGATGAAGAGGAAGAAGAAGAAGAAGAAGTAGGATGAAAATAAGAAGAATTCCAAGCCGGCAAAAAGTGTATCTGCAGAGCTCCTCTATTCTGCAGATACACTTAGAGGAGCTCTGCAGATACACTTTTTGCCGGCTTGGAATTCTTCTTATTTTCATCCTACTTCTTCTTCTTCTTCTTCATCCTCAGAAGAAGAAGAAGAGGATGAGGATGAGGATGAAGAAGAAGAAGAAGAAGTAGGATGAAAATAAGAAGAATTCCAAGCCGGCAAAAAGTGTATCTGCAGAGCTCCGCTATTTCTGACAGTTCTGTGACATTCCCTCCATACAGCGGTTGAAACATTGTATCTATTTGTTTCCATAAATGGATCCATTTATGGAAACAAATAGATACAATGTTTCAACCGCTGTATGGAGGGAATGTCACAGAACTGTCAGAAATAGGCTATTTCTGACAGTTCTGTGACATTCCCTCCATACAGCGGTTGAAACTCCTTCTCACCCTTCTCCTTCTCATCCTTCTCCTTCTCCTTCTTCTTATCCTTCTCCTCCTCATCCTTCTCCTCCTCATCCTTCTCCTTCTCCTTCTTATCCTTCTCCTCCTCATCCTTCTCCTTCTTCTCCTCATCCTTCTCCTTCTTCTCATCCTTCTTCTCCTTCTTCTCCTCATCCTTCTTCTTCTCATCCTTCTTCTTCTCATCCTTCTTCTCCTCATCCTTCTTCTCCTCATCCTTCTCCTCATCCTTCTTCTCCTCATCCTTCTCCTCATCCTTCTTCTCCTCATCCTTCTCCTCATCCTTCTCCTCATCCTTCTCCTCATCCTTCTCCTCATCCTTCTCCTCATCCTTCTCCTCATCCTTCTCCTCATCCTTCTCCTCATCCTTCTCCTTCTCCTCATCCTTCTCCTTCTCCTCATCCTTCTCCTCATCCTTCTCCTCATCCTTCTCCTCATCCTTCTCCTTCTCCTCATCCTTCTCCTTCTCCTCATCCTTCTCCTTCTCCTCATCCTTCTCCTTCTCCTCATCCTTCTCCTTCTCCTCATCCTTCTCCTTCTCCTCATCCTTCTCCTTCTCCTCATCCTTCTCCTTCTTCTCATCCTTCTCCTTCTTCTCATCCTTCTCCTTCTTCTCATCCTTCTCCTTCTTCTCATCCTTCTCCTTCTTCTCATCCTTCTCCTTCTTCTCATCCTTCTCCTTCTTCTCATCCTTCTCCTTCTTCTCATCCTTCTCCTTCTTCTCATCCTTCTCCTTCTTCTCATCCTTCTCCTTCTTCTCATCCTTCTCCATCTTCTCATCCTTCTCATCCTTCTCCTTCTTCTCATCCTTCTCCTTCTTCTCATCCTTCTCCTTCTTCTCATCCTTCTCCTTCTTCTCATCCTTCTCCTTCTTCTCATCCTTCTCCTTCTTCTCATCCTTCTCCTTCTTCTCATCCTTCTCCTTCTTCTCATCCTTCTCCTTCTTCTCATCCTTCTCCTTCTTCTCATCCTTCTCCTTCTTCTCATCCTTCTCCTTCTTCTCATCCTTCTCCTTCTTCTCATCCTTCTCCTTCTTCTCATCCTTCTCCTTCTTCTCATCCTTCTCCATCTTCTCATCCTTCTCCATCTTCTCATCCTTCTCCATCTTCTCATCCTTCTCCATCTTCTCATCCTTCTCCATCTTCTCATCCTTCTCCATCTTCTCATCCTTCTCCATCTTCTCATCCTTCTCCATCTTCTCATCCTTCTCCATCTTCTCATCCTTCTCCATCTTCTCATCCTTCTCCATCTTCTCATCCTTCTCCTTCTCATCCTTCTCCTTCTCCATCTTCTCATCCTTCTCCTTCTCCATCTTCTCATCCTTCTCCTTCTCCATCTTCTCATCCTTCTCCTTCTCCATCTTCTCATCCTTCTCCTTCTCCTTCTCATCCTTCTCCTTCTTCTCGTCCTTCTCCTTCTCCTTGTCCTTCCTCATCTCCAAGGGCATTTAAATTAAAGGTACAGTGTTCTGCACTAATTTAAAGGCTCTCTGAAGCCTAGAAACCCTTTTAATAAGTTAAATTCGTAGAGAATTAATTCGCATCGAATCGAATTTCTTCCTCAAATTCGGCGAATCAGCCGAATCGAATTTTTGAATAATTCGCTCATCTCTAGTTTTCATTGAAGATATCTTTGTACTTTGCTCAATTCAGCTTTCCCTCAACCTGACCAGGCTCCCAGTCCCTGCTACTGAAAACACCCCCACAGCATGATGCTGCCACCAACATGCTTCACTGTTGGTATGGTACTGGGCAGGTGTTAAGCGGTGCCTGGATTCCAACAAACTTAGCTTTTAGAATTGAGGCCAAACAGTTCAATGTCTAGGTTTCATTAAACTGGAAAATCTTGTTCCTTAGAGTCCTTCAGATGCTTTTTCGCAAACTTTAATGTGTTTTGCACTAAGGAGAGGCTTCCATCTAGCCACTCTGCCATAAAGCCCAGATCAATGGACGACTGCAGTAATGTTGTCCTTTTCGAACTTTGTCCCATCTTTTCATAAGATCTCTGGACCTCGGTCAGTGTCCCCTCTCTTACTAAGGCCCCTCTCCCCCTACTGCTCAGTTTGGCCAGGGACCAGCTCTTAGAAGTGTCCTAGTTGTGCCAAACGTCATCCATTTGAGAATTATGGAGACCACTATGCTCTTGGGAACCTTCAGTGCAAGTATTTTGCATCCTTCCCCAGATCTGTGCGTTGCAATAATCCTGTCTATGAGCTCATGGCTTACAGTACGATACAGTATGAATTGTCAGCTGTGCGGCGTGTGCCTTTCCAAATCAAGCCCAATCAATTTAATTTACCATAGGTAGACTCCAATCAAGGTGTAGAAACAATCAAGAGAAACGTGAGGCACCTGAGCTAAATTTTAAGTGCTGTTGAAAAGGGTCTGAATAATTATGCCAATGTAATATTTCAGTTGTTCGTTTTTCATATATTTGCAAACAATTCTAAAATACTGTTTTTATTATGGAGTACCAAGTGTAGATTGAGAAAAAAAATAATAAATGTAAATAACTGTAAAATCAGGCTGCAACATAACAAAATTGAAAAAAGTGAAGAGGGTCTAAATACCTTATGAATGTACTGTCATTTCCAGATGGTCAATTGATTGAACTGGATATTTGGAGTTGCTCATTGACAGTTTAAGTGTATGCATACTTACTTCTCCCATTGCTCTTCCTTCAAGTGCAAGAGCCTGAAAGTCATGATTTAATTCATCCATCGAACGCACCTATAAAAGACATAGAAATCCACTTTTGTTGAACCTGGTTTAACATTTGTAAGTATCTGCTATAAACTTTAAATGGACAGTCCGGGGTTTATTGGTTCCACCGGTGCAGTCACTACTGCTATAGGCAAAGAGCAGACCCAAAGCCTGGAGGAGGCAGCTACAGTCTTGGGGTCTTTGAACATGATCAAGCTCCCAAGCGCTACTCCTAAAAGGAATGGATATTACAGGGGTACTTTAAAGCCGATTTCCAGCTTTACTAACATTTTAAAATAGTTCATTTGGGCCAAGCTGGCCCAAACAAACTATTTTCTACATTAACAGGTGCTTCCTCTGATTGGATGAGAAGCAGAATAGGATATCACAATCTCCACCTCAGCCAAAAAAAGCTTTGTATTCAGAGAATGCAAAGTTACCTATGAATGGTTGACGGCTGCTCAACACGACCCAATTTTTTTCCAGGTACAGAACAAGATGTTCTTGTCCCACAACCGGAACACAAGGTTGTACACTGTCTGTAGCTGAGGACGCATAGTTTATACAGCGTACTCAGCGGATGAACCTGTTAAGTGTAGGAAAACAGAATACTTAAAGTGACAGTAAATAAGATCCCTTAGTAACATGTTACACCCATATTTAGGGTAGACCACGTTACTATGCAGCACCTCACCCCAGGAATCTTAAGCATGCCAGTAAGGGTGGCCACGTCAGGGTTCCACAGAACCATGCAAGGCAGAGTAGCCACCCAAAAGATATAAACACAGGAAAGGCCATTTTTAGAGGTAAGGCAGAATGCAAATGAGCGAAAAGCTTTAAAAGAACTGCAAACATCGTAAATGTGGATGTCTGGTGCATTTTCTTTTATACTTGAAGGGTTTAATACAGCTTTTAAAATGTTATTTCAGTTAGGATCACGCACAGGCAAGCTGAATCACTTGTGTTCTTCTGTCAAGTAATGAAGCCATCTGATCCTTTTCCTGCCACAATGTAGAGCGAACATGCAGACAGTTGGCTGTCACATGGAAGAGATCCAGTGGCTGCACAGCCGCCTGATCAGTTTCATGAACTCCCAGAAATGTGTCCGCTGTTGCCAGTAAAGGAGCAAATAGAGTGCAGTCTGCGCTCCATTCACTTCAGTCAGAGGTAGGTGAAACATCAGGGGTCAATTAGACCCCAAATATGTCATTAAACAGAACCTGGCATAGCAAAATGCTGTCACATAGGGGACTTTTGCCCCCCTAAGTGAAAAAATAAAGCTAACTGGAGGAAAAAAAAAAAAAAATTTAAAAGTGCACCATAGCACTTAAAATTCTCTCCCCCCCCCACCAAAAAACTGGGGGGAACTGATTGTCCTGCATGTTGCATATCACCGTGTACTCTGGAGTGAGAGCAATATTAATGATAGGACCACTATCCACGGTTAGCTCTAAATTGGTGACCTGTAGGGGTTTTTAAAGAAAATTTTGGGTACGGAAGTTTGTTGTCGTTTCACTGGCATGTGCAAATTTAGGGTTTGATATGTTTGGCATCGTCATCTTTTATATTTTATTTAAACAACTTGGTAATATATTTTGTGCTATAAAATTACCTTTTGCATTTACGGTTGACCTGTTGCCCGAAAAAGATTTAGAACATTTTATTCTCCAGGATCTCAGCTTTCAAAAAAAATATAGATTTGGTGGTTTTAACTAATCTTCAGGGCTAAATTATTTTTTTTAAATGTGTGCAAAAAACCCCACAAATGCCTCTGGCAGCAAAAAGGGTTAAAGGAAATCTGTGGTGACAGAAAAATGGAGGTGGAGGCTGTGGAAAATGTAGTAGTCTGGCTGCTGAAAATTCTAGTTTTCGGTTGACAATGTTGATCATTTGGCATCACTACTATGGGTCTCTAAACAAGTACTTGGATTAGGAGTTCTAACCTTACTTCACTTCAGAGTACTGATGCTAGAGCAGGCATAATGAAACTTAAAAATTATACAGTGGGCCAAGTTAAATTTATCTTCAAGGGGCTGTACTATGTATACAGAAGGCCACAATGTTTCAGAAAAAGTAGAGAACTTAGGTGATTTTATACCAATAATTGCAGCTTATATTTTATCTCAGAGGAAGGGGTCTGAAGTTTTCAGCTTCAAAATCATATAAGCAAAAATTATGCACAGGACTTCTCATTCATGCAATCCTTAAACCAGCAGAAATTAGCAAAGAAACAGTGAGAGGACCACAAGCCTGAGCTAGCTAGATCAGCATGACAGCCAGGAGACTAGCATTTTCACTAGGTGGTCAGAAAAGACAGAGAAAACATTGTCCCCAATATTTCTCTCTAGGTTTCCATAAAAGTTAAAATGATGGCAATGTGTTCTCAGAGGATGATTTACATATACTGTATATAACTGCATAGTTTTTTTTGTTTTTTTTTGTTTTTTAAGCCCAGTGTGCATAATAACCAAATGCTGGTATAGAATGCTTTTAATTTAGGAGAGTTTAGTATGTTTTCTGCCAGAAAGCTCCAATCAAGAACGCAAACCAGAAGGGTTTTTTTTTCTTGCCTCTAAACGTTGAGCTTAAAATATGCCTCGAGTCGGCCTAATGTGCATGGATACATAGGATAACTGTTTCTACAGGTAAAACAACTCCTGCAGAAGCAGCATTTTTAAACCAGTGTGCATGGAACCTTAGACATTTTCAAGATCCTGGCAGGTGGTGCCAAGAACTACGGTGGGAAATTCTTGCTTCTGATACCTATAAATATAAAATACTAAAAAGCGACTTAGGCCCCTTTTACAGGGGTGTTCCATTTTGTCATCAGTTCAGTCATGTTACCCTCCCCAAGAAAAAACGAATCAGTTCACATCAGTTTTTCATCAATTCAAGTCATGTTTTCCATCCGTTTACATCCGTTCTGCTTTCTTTTGTTTAACGGAAGGAAAATAGGGTTTTTCAGCCAGCTGGTTGAATGAAAAAACCTCAGATTCCTTCATCCACACAAAGGGATCTCCCCTTGCTGCAATACTGCATTCTGACAGTTGGACCCCCCCTCTCCCCCAACCCGTCAGTATACACGGATCACCCACTGGTTTTCGAGCAGTATCATTTAACATAAGCCGGTCTTCTGTTGAAGAAACAGGGCTAGTAGTACACACAGATCGAAATTCGGCCACTTCCTGATGAAATGGCCAAATTTCGATACCTGTACACCTAGCTTAAATTGTAACTAAAGGCTATTTTTTTTTTTGGTTTTGGATAGAGTGGAGATGGATTAGACATCCTGTAAGTTTTCATCGCTGTCTGTGCCCCTGTTAAGCAAATTCACCCTATTTGTCCTGTTTACCATTATCATTGAAAGTAAGACCCCGTTCATACTTGAACATTTTTCAGCTCGAAGCTCAACAAGTAAAATCCTATTATTTCCAATGGCCTCTGTTCACACTTGAGCGTTCTGTTGACTGTAGCATAACACTTGTTGCTGAAAAAAATGCCTATAATACTTGCAAAACAGCTTGAAAAAACACCTGAAAAACACTCAGCGTCATGTGAATGGAGCCTAAAAGAAAAGCCCAAATTTTGGGTTTTCTCCAGAAAAGTCAGAGGGGAAATCTTCAGATGAGCACTCTAGTTCTGGTATCCTGGGGGGTCCCAAGTAATTAAATTAATTTACAGGGATTTCCTCTCACTCCTAATCTGGCTATGGGACAGAAAGTGAAATCTCCACAATGGGGCACAGATGGCAAAATAAAACAAAAAAAAACAAAAAGGTTTTCTCTGGTTGTCATCATCAATGGAGGTGGCACCTAACAAAAAATTCCTGCTGGTTCCTGGATTGGACTGAGACTCCTGAATTTCATATTATTTGTCTGCATGTTTTTCCCAAAGCCTAGCCATTTGAAAGGTCACCTATTTCAGTATTAAAGTGGTTGTAAACCTCAGACATGAAATAAGAACAAAGCATATACCTCTATAGTGTGTACTTGTCCTAATCCAGAGCACCAAGTGCCATTTCTGTCTACTGCCTTGTTCCTCTGCCATCTGCATGAGTCACTTCTGACATGTTTTCCTGACAGTAAAGAGGTAAAAAGGTGATGGGGAGGGAGCTCCAGTACACACCCTGTGACTGACAGCCACAGCTCTGTTCTTTTGCAAAGGTGGTGTGTGCCCTTCCTCCAATCAGCCATCACTGAGATCTGCGGAGTAACTTCAGCTCCCCACCCCTTGCTTTCTGGAAGCACTGTGAACACATGTAGAGAAAAGAAGGCTGCAAATAAACAGGAACAACTTATGTAGAAGGATTTGTTTCATCTCTGTATCACCTGAGGCAAGTCACTTCACTGGGTATATGTAATCATTTACAACCACATTAAGAGATAAAGTACTTTGTGTCCACATACTGGCTCTGTGCACACCTGTGCATTTAATGTACTGTATTTCAGGTGCAGTGAAAGGGGGGGGGGCCTGCTAGCCACATCTTTGATGAGGTTTCACATACCCACATGTTATATAGCAAGCCATCACCTGCCTGTTAACACGAAAAGCATGTCCCACTCTCTGTCCAGGCATGCCGTGCCTTCTACCTGCTGTGAAAGGTAGGATCGAAAAGGAGGGTTGTGACTGGCAGGGGTGGAATATAAGGGAGGGGGCATTCATACAGTTAAGTCCATATATATTTGGACACAGGCACAATTTTAGAGTATTTACCAAAATATATTCAAGCTATAGTTATATAATGGATATGGGCTGAAAGTGCACACTCTTAGGTTTAATTTGAGGGTATGTACATCCAAATTGGAGGAAGGGTTTACAAATCACAGCTCTTAAGAGTATATAAAAAAAAAAAAAAAAAAAAAAAAAAAAAACTTTTCTTAAAATAAAAGTCCAAAATCTCAAAACACACCCCACTTTTATAAACAAATATTCAATAAACCAATGTTCAATAAAGTCTCTTTTTTTCTTCTTTTCCACAAAAAAATCCTTTTTCTCAACACTCGTACATTCTGATGCCCATATACCTCAAAAAGAAAAAACTTTACATAGTGTCATACCTTTTTAGAAATCAACACACGTGCTCTTAACAGTGCACCATGCACTACTTGTGAAAACACTCAAGCAGAAAAAAAAAAAAAAATAATATATATATATATTAACTCTCTATGTGAATATCAGCATATATTATTAATATAGGTATCCGTGTCACCACATCTATGACCAGTGAGACAAATACAAATCACATCCACTATGTGAATCTGTGACACTTATGACACTACAACTTAGTGACACCGCACTTGCAATAAGTGATCAAACACACATCCCCAACCAAAACCGTGATCTCCAACTCCTTGTGTAAGATGGATCCATCTTACACAAGGAGTTGGAGATCACGGTTTTGGTTGGGGATGTGTGTTTGATCACTTATTGCAAGTGCGGTGTCACTAAGTTGTAGTGTCATAAGTGTCACAGATTCACATAGTGGATGTGATTTGTATTTGTCTCACTGGTCATAGATGTGGTGACACGGATACCTATATTAATAATATATGCTGATATTCACATAGAGAGTTAATATATATATATATTATTATTTTTTTTTTTTCTGCTTGAGTGTTTTCACAAGTAGTGCATGGTGCACTGTTAAGAGCACGTGTGTTGATTTCTAAAAAGGTATGACACTATGTAAAGTTTTTTCTTTTTGAGGTATATGGGCATCAGAATGTACGAGTGTTGAGAAAAAGGATTTTTTCGTGGAAAAGAAGAAAAAAAAAGAGACTTTATTGAACATTGGTTTATTGAATATTTGTTTATAAAAGTGGGGTGTGTTTTGAGATTTTGGACTTTTATTTTAAGAAAAGGTTTTTTTTTTGATATTATCTTTAACCTTCAAGGGTGGAGGTAGATTACTTTTCTGGGGTTTTTTTTGTGTGCTTTGTCTTTGAGAAATATATAGCTCTTAAGAGTAGCCATCCACCCTTTTTCATTAAAATTTGCTTTTTATTAACTTTTAAAGAGCTTACAACAAAAAGAGTCGCATAGAATTGTGAAATAACAATCACAAGGCAGTGAAAGAACAAAGAAACAGGCTCATTGATGAGAGGTATATAGGTACCTACAATGTCAGTGCATAACCTGAATTAGCCATCATTTTCAGACAATTGAGTAGGCAAATCGGAAACGGAAAGATCCCACGGTTCCCAAACTGCTTCAAAGACGGTGACAGAGTTAGCATGCAAGGCAGTGAGGTACTCCACTCTTCTAATTTCTGCTATAACCTTCACAAATTCCAACCGTGAAGGAGGCGTAGTAGAAAGCCAATGCATGGGAATGGTTCTCCTGGCCACTGTTAAAACATGGGAGGATAGTTTCCTGGCAAACTTGGAGGCCTGCAAAAGGCAGGCCCAGCAAAAAGTGGATAGGCTCAAATGAAATGAAGCCTGTAAAAGTAGCTGCAAAAGATTGAGGACCTCTCCAGAAGAGTACAATGTGTTGGCAAGTCCAGAAAATATGGAAGAGTGCCAGTTTCCTTGCCACATCGCCAGCAGACAGGAGAAACACTCGGATTGCGAGCATGGAGAACCTTTGGTCTTATACCAAAACATCAGTATTTTATAAGCGTTTTCTTTATATACTACACAAATAAAAGATCTGGAGGCAGCCTCCCAAATCCTACTCCACTGATCCAAGGCAATATCACGTTGGAGGGTTCGGGGCCATTTGCGCATATAAAAGGTGGGCATCAATGGAAAGAGGACAGGTGTCTTTAAGCAGCTTATAAGTAGAGGAAATTATGCCCCATTGGTAGGGACGCTGAATGCAGATGTATTCAAAGGGAGTAGGCCTCTCAAGGGTTAGAGATGGTGCTGAGGAGAAAAAGTGACATATCTGTAGATAAACATAATACTGGTGAGATGACATATGAACAGCTTTTTGAATCTCAGAAAAGGATTTTAGCTTATGGGTCACTGGGTGGACCAAGTGTCGCAATTGAAATAGATTGGCCTTGGCACAGGGACTCACGTGAGCCAAACTATCAGGGAGACTGGGATTAAATATGACATTGGTCAGGAGGGAACATAAAGACAGGGTGAATCTAACCCTTCACCACCTCCATATAGAGAACGTCTATCCCGCCTTGATTACTGCAACTCCCTCCTCACTGGTCTACTGTTACACAGGCTATCCCCACTCCAGTCTATTATGAATGCTGCTGCTAGACTCATACACCTTACCAACCGATCAGCGACTTCTGCCCCTCTCTGCCAATCCCTTCACTGGCTTCCACTAACCCAACGTATAAAATTCTAAATACTAACCACAGCTTACAAAGCCATCCACAACAATGCCCCTAGCTACATCATCAACCTCATCCGCAGATACAGCCCACTCCGCTCCTCCCAAGATATCTTCCTCTCTAGCCCCCTCCTCCTACACTCGCCTCCAGGACTTCTCAGGAGCCTCTCCCATCCTCTGGAACTCCCTACCACAGCATGTCCGGTCACAGCCCACACCCTGTCTGCCTTTAGGTGATCTTTGAAAAATCATGCAGGGAAGCCTACCCCACCTCCACCTAGGTTTCAATTTTGGCATAGACCAGAGTAAAGAACAAGGGTGCGTTGGACACAATTGTAGCCATTCAATCTCGGACAATTTATTAGGGGGGCGCTGAGAGGACCATGAGACAAGAGTAGGAAGGCGAGTAGCCAAATAATATGACAATATCTCGGGCCCCCAGACCTCCCCTAGATCAAAGAGAGAGGACAGTACGGGCAATTCGGTGAGATTTATTATGCCAGATGAAGTGAAGGAAAGATTTCTGAAGGGAATGCAACTTGGACATGGGAATAGGAACAGGAAGCATCTCAAACAGATACAGAAGTTTGGGTAGTATGGTAATTTTTAGTAATGCTTCGGTTTTAGAAGTGTTAACCTTATAACCCGACAGGGCACCGAAAAGCTGTAGAGTACAATGTAAAACAGGCAGAATAATGTGGGGCTCAGTCTTTGTCAGCAAGATATCATCAGCAAAGACAGTTTCAAGTCACTATTGTGGGTGTGTATCCCATGGATATCTGGATTGGATCTGATAGCTATAGCCAGGGGTTCTAAATAGAGGAAAAACAACAAAGGGGAAAGTGGGCATCCCTGGTGTGTATCATTGGACATCTGAAAAGAAGGGGATAGGAACGACACTAATTTGACCTGGGAAGAGGGAGTGGAGTAAAGGGCTTTTAAAGCCGCTACAAACAGACCACTAAACCCAAATCTCTCCAGGACTAGAAACATGTATGGCCAACTTAATTGATTAAAAACTTTTTGAGTGTCCAAGCTTAACAAGAGAGTAGGGGTCAGGGACTTGACAAGATCAATCAGGTCAATGGTCCCCTCCTGGTGTTATCTGCTGCGTGTCTAGCCATAACAAAGCACACCTGGTCTCTGAATAAGCTTGGAGATACATTTGGCCAGTCTATTAGCTAGAACTTTCGTAAAAGTCTTGTAGTCAGAATTTAATAAAGCTATAGGACGAGAACTATCTGGAAGGGAATGGTTCTTATCCGGCTTGGGGATCACAGAAATGTATGCGCGAGCAAAATCATTGCGTGGGTGCGACCCCTTCAGGAGATCCCAAAACAAAGCCAGAAGATGGGGGGGGCTAAAATGCCGATAAAGGACTTGTAATACGAAGGAAGAGCGTCTGGCCCTGGGGACTTGTGGGTAGGAAGATGTTTGACAACATACAATAATTCTTCAATGGACATGTCCACGTTCAGAGCTGCGACATCGGAAGGTGACAAACAAGGCAATTGTAATGAGTCAAAAGCAGCCAACTGTAAGGAGAGGGTAAGTATCAGGGGCTAGGCAGTTATAAAGCTTCTCATAGTATTCCCTAAATATTGTAGCCATAACATGTGGGTCATATGTGGATTGCCATCAGACAGGAGGAGGTGGCCTGGTAGTGAGGGGGACGTTTGCGATCTAAGTCTATTTACGACCATGCAATGCGGTTTATTAGAAAACTCAAACATTTTTGCCTAGCTCAGGTGAGAGACTGAGCAGTTTTATGCAGGTAAAGAGCCCCAATTTGATCCCGTATATATGGGAAACTTTCTGGAGCCGAGGTATAGACAGGTTATCTAGCAATCGACGTTCGGCTAAGGATAACTGGCGTAAGAAGGCTTGTCTGGCGCAAACAGAGGCCTTCTTTAAACGGGAGCCCATGGAGTTACAGAGGTATCTGAAAACGGCCTTTTGGGCCCGCCCAGAGTGTTGAGGATGAAGATACCGAGCCAACGGTAAGTTGAAAATAAGCATCCAGGTCCCAAGAGAGCTCCTCTCGAAGTTGTTCCGAGTGCGGAAAACGCTCGTTGAGGCGCCAGTGGCAGACCTTAGGGGAGGAGGTAGGAAGGAGATAAAGTGACAATGAGGCATGATCTGACCAAGTCATCGGGCTGATCTCCAAGGAAACCAAATGGGGATGGGGGGGGGCGGTGACAAAAAAAAAAATTAGCAAAGCGAGAGAACATGCAATGTGGAGTAGAATAAAATGTGAATTGTCTATGGAGAGGATGTTTGACTCGCCAGGCGTCAAAGAGGCTATGCTCCCTGATCAGCTTACAGAAAGCTGTCGAGGAGGAGCATACTTTCTTTGACGGAGTGGGTGCAAAAAAAACCTTCCTATCTTCGTGAGGGGACATAACCAGGTTAAAATCCCCCCCTCCCAATCATGCATGGCGTAGATAGGAAACATAATTTATCTAGCGTTTGAGAATGAAATAACAGCTGACCAGAGTTGGGTGCACACAAATTTAAAAGCACAAATGGAGAGCCCTTGTGCATACATTCCAACAAGACATAACGACCAAGTGGGTCAACCCGAGGAGGAGGAGACCCTCAGGGAGCAGTTTTTCTGAATCAAAATAGTTACTCCGGCTTTCCCAGAGGGATCAAAAGCAGAGTACGATTGCAGGAAGTTCTTGGAGGCAAAGCCATCCTCCCTTTGCAAGGGACCAAAAGTAATTGGACAATTGAATCAAAAGCTTTTTCACGGCCAGGTGTGAACTAATTCTTCACTATTTCTTTATCTTCTGGAGTTGGTTCTAAGTGTGGTATTTGCATTTGGAATCTATTGCTGTGAACATACATCATGTGTTCGAAGGAGTTGTCCATGCAAGTGAAACAGGCCATTGTAAGGATTCAAAAACTAAACAAATCCATCAGAGAGAGAACAGCAACATTAGGAGTTACCAAATCAACAGTTTGGTACATTGAGGAAAGAAGAACGCACTGGTGAGCTCAGCAACATAAAAAGGCATGGACATCCACGAAGACAACAGTGGTGGATGATCACAGGATCCTCTCTATTGTAAAGAAAAACCCATTCACAAAATCCAGACAAGTGAAGGAAACTCTCCTGGAGGTGGGAAGATCATTGTCAAACTCTACAATCAAAAGAAGACTTCATGAGAGCAAATACAGAGGGTTCACCACAAGGTGCAAAACCATTCATAAGCCTGAAGAAAAGAAAAGTCTAAAAAAGCCAGACCAGTTCTGGAAAAGCATTCGTTGGACGGATGAAAGATTAATCTGTTACAGAATAATGGGAAGAAAAAAGTGTGTAGAAGGCTTGGAACAGCCCATGATCCAAAGCAAACATCATCATCTGTAAAACATGGTGGAGGCAGTGTGATGGCAAAGGCACACATGGCTTCCAGTGGCACTGGGTCATTGGTGTTTATTGATGATGTGACAGAAGCAGTCAGATGAATTCTACAGTGTTTAGAGATATACTGTCAGCCCAGATTCAGCCAAATGCAGCAAAGTTGATTGGACAGCACTTCACAGTACAGATGGACAATGAGCTAAAACAAAACTGCAAAAGCAACCCAGGAGCTTTTGAAGAAAAATAAATAAAATATTCTGCAATGGCCGAGTCAATCACCTGATCTCAACCCAATTGAGCATGCATTTCACTTGCTAATGGGAAAACTAAAAGGCAGAAAGACCCACAAAGAACAACTGAAGACAGCTGCAGTTAGACCCTGGCAAAGCATCAGAAAGGAGGAAACCCAGTCTTTGGTAATGTCAATGGGTTCCGGACTTCAGGCAGTCACTGCCAGTAAAGGATTCTCAACAAAATATTAAAAATGAACATTTTATTTATGATTATATTCATCTGTCCAATTACATTTGAGCCCCTGAAAATGGAGGTGTGACGGGCGCGGCGTCAGACCCCAGTCCTTTTCACCAAGTTGTGACCAAAGGACTAGCAAATCTAAAACCACGCTGCCACTTGCATAACAATGCCACTCTCAGCTACACCCTGCACAAAGATTTTCCAGCTCACTGGACCCCAATCTAGGTGCCAACAGCCTGAGAGCAATTGTTACTGGGTCAGGTTAATTATGCAATTAACCCTTCACACTGCCACCACCACCTTTTTACAGGAGGAAACTCACAAATCTCAGCAGTAACACTATGATGTTTGAATAAGCGTCTGTATACACACTGCCACCGCAGACAGATGTATCCAGAGGTTTTAAAACACATATGCAATGGTGCAATAAAAATATTTACAGAAAAGATGTAACACACACACACACACACACACATATATATATATATATATATATATATATATATATATATACACATACATATATATATATATATATATATATATATATATATATATATATAGTGACAGTATGAACGGCAAGGTGTTGGATGGATGATATGTATCACCTTGCATGAGGTCATACTGTGAAGTGTAAGGTGGAGTCCATTCCGGGTTTTCGGGGCCACAATGGCAGAGGTGGTTCCGGACCGGATTTTGTGCTCCACTGATGACCACCAACAGGTGGTATAAAAAAGGAAGGGCTGGCGCAAAGAGTCGCTCGTGGCCTGGGACTCAGAGAGGTATTCTGAGAGAGCTGTGTGTGTGCACTATACCCACAAGAAAAGGTTTGCTTTTGTTTTGGGTGACAGGGAGAAGCCCTTCACCTCAGAGGAAATGTCTCATGTTTAGTTAGTGCCTGGATGGCAAGGTTTTTTTTTGATATTTTGTTTATTTTGAGGTTTTGCAAACCTGTAAATAAAGCTGACAACCAGTCAGATTTTAAGGAAGCCTGCTGTGCGGTCTACCCTTTTTCCCAGGGAAGGTGATCCCCCCCACCTGAGCTAACCCCACAATATATAAATAAATAGAGAAAGCAATAACACAACAGAGAGATAAAAGAAAGAAGTTTAAGCAGGTAGAATACTTGCAGAGGTCCTGGTTTAAGCAGCGTTCAAGTGTCCGAACAAAAGGGTGCCTTTTCTCCCAAAGTTGGTTCCTGATGTTAAGGGAGAATTTCTTCATCTCCAGGCCTGACAGCCTGTTTTCTAGTGACCCAGCAGGGGGTGTCTACTGAAGCCAAGGGCCAATCGCCTTATTTGGGGAGGGGGTTTAGGCGGAGACCCAGATCCCTCCCAAGTTTATACCATGTTAATAACCTTCCATAGGTACATGTAGCATCCTATTCATTGGTAGGATAATATGCAGAATCATCTGCTGAACGTCCAGACACCAGATATGACATATCTGCCTGTGACGGTTAAAGAGATTGTTTTCTGCTCTCGGGTAGACGTTATCTAGGGGTGTAAGCTATCAGGTGACTTGAATTAAAATGTCCTACCTGAATATATGCTTTGTTTTATTGTACTTTGTTCTGTCGGGAGTTATGGATTTGTATGAAAAAGAGATTTCAGTGGAATGTATGTTTTACTGCTACTTCCGGAGTGCTTTTCATGTCCAGTGACTGACGGATTTATAGCTTTACGATCAGGCCAGAGCTGGAGTCTGACAGACACCATGGAATCAGCCAATTGGCTTTACAACCATGAAGTGTATCCAGCTGTGCCCTGTGCACTCCTGATCTCAGCACACACAGACCACATGCCATTCAAAAAAAAAAAAGGGAGGGGGGATTGATTTGGAGTGAGAATGACACAAGATGGTGGATCTTAGCAAAATGGTTGTCCGCGTCCTTATCTGTGCGCACAATTGCTACAGGAGGGACTGTGTATAAAAATGGTTGCAGTTCCTAAAATTTGTACTTTATGTATGTTTAACCCCTTGAATTAAAGCTGAAAGTCTGCACTTCAAATTCATTTGGATTGTTTCATTTTAATTTATTCTGGTGGCACACAGAGCCAAAAGTATGAAAATTGTGCCGCTGTCCAAATATATATAGACCTAACTGTATAAAGGGGACTTGGCTGCAAGGAAGGAAGGTGAGGGGTGTGAAGGGGGAACAGTATACAAAAAAGGAGGGTTTAAAAGGGGACTGGGGGTGCAAGGGGGGACAGAGATGCAAGTAAGGGGGGCTGTGAAGGGGGACTTCGATGTTTCATAATTGCTGTGGGACTACAGTAACAGCCAAAGAAACTGGGTGACCTTGTCCTAACTGTCCATGTTGCTGGTCCCTATATACAGTGGTGGAAAATAATTGTTTGATCCCCAGCAGATTTTGTAAGTTTGCTCACTTACAAAGAAATGAAGGGTCTATATTTTTTATCATAGGTGTATTTTAAATGATAGAGACAGAATATCAACCAAAACCAAAAATACAGAAATACACATGATACAAATTGAGTTGTAGTTTAGTGAGTAAAACAAGTATTTGATCCCCTACTAACCAACAATAATTCTGGTTCCCACAAACTGGCTATGTGCTCATGTGCTACAAAATTAGTCCTGTCAATTTAAAGCTTAGTTCCAGTGAGACTATAAACAGCCAGTCACCTGTCCCTCGATCCTGCAGTGTCTTCCCCGCAGCCCATTTCACTGGCCGTCCTGTGTTTCCCGTGCCAGCATCTTTAGTGTGGGCATCCGGATGTGACAGCTTGCAGCTATCTTTCCTTAAAGCAGAACTTTCCCTTTTGGGAGGAGCTCCGCTTTAATAAGGTGCTTCTAACAACAACAACTCATGTGTATAAAAGACACCTGTCCACAGAATCTCTTTCTTCCATTCAAAGCTCACCATCATTATGGGCAAAACCAAAGAGCTGTCAAAGGGACAAGATTGTAGACCTGCACAAGGCTGGAATGAGCTACAAGACCATCAGCAAGAAGCTTTGTGAGGCGACAACTGCTGGAGCGATTATCCGCAAATGGAAGAAATACAAAACCATAAATCGCCCTTCAGTCTGGAGCTCCATGCAAGATTTCGCCTCATGGGGTAAGGATGATCATGAGAAAAGTGAGGAATCAGCCCAGAACTACATGGGAGGAGCTTGTGAATTATCTCAAGGCAGTTGGGACAACAGTCTCCAAATAAACCATTGGTGACACAATACGCCGCCATGGATTGAAATCCTGCACCACCTGCAAGGTCCCCCTACTCAAGAAGGCACATGTACAAACCCGTCTGAAGTTTGCCAATGAACATCTAAATGATTCAGAGAAGGATTTGGGAGAAAGTGCTGTGGTAAGACGAGACCAAAATTTAGCTCTTTGGCATTAACTCGACTCTAGGTGTTTGGAGGAAGAAAAATGCTGACTATGACCCTAAGAACACCATCCCTACAGTCAAGCACGGAGGTGGAAATATCATGCTTTGGGCGTTTTCTCTGCCAAAAGGTACAGGCCGACTTTGCCACATTGAGGGGCCAATGGACGGGCCATAAGATCTTGGATGAGAATCTTCTTCCCTCAACCAGAACACGGTCATGGAGTGGCTTAGTCAGTCTCCAGACCTTAATCCTATAGAAAATTCATGAAGGGAGCTGGAACTTCAAGTTGCCATACAGCCAAGAAACCATAAGAATTTAGAGATGATCTGTAAAGAAGAGTGGACAAAAATCCCTCCTGAGATGTGTGTAAACCTGCTAACCAACTACAAGAAACATCTTACCTCTGTGCTTACCAACAATGGTTTCTCCACCAAGTACTAAGTCATGTTTTGCTTGGGGATTAAATACTTATTTTACTGAACTGCAACTCATTTCTTTGTAAGTGGGCAAACTTACAAAATCTGCAGGGGATCAAATAAGTATTTTCCCCACTGTAAAAGGTCTAGGCTTCACCCAACACAATGGGCATACAGGGGTCTTCAGAGTCTGGGTCCCATGGGGGTAGATCACAGCTCTGGAATCTGCATAGCGCCCTAAGGCTAATCACACATGTTGCAACATGAGTGTCCAAGCAGGATCCAGTGCTCGCAACATTACAGGCTGTGGGGTCTGGGTCCAAGGCTTTACGGAAATAACATAAACTTGCACGGATTCTATTGTTGTATTAGAAGATATTGAGCTGATTGAAGAACCCAAAGTCAAATAATAAACTAATTACAATAAAAGCAAATTCTCTGTAAAGCCAGCCATAGGTGACTTGAATCTCAGCCAGTTCAGCAGGGATTGGCCAAGATTCGAACCATGTATAGGCAGGCTGAATGTACTAAAGTTAAATCGATCAATTTGGGCACATCCAGCCTGTCGGATTTTACATATAATTATTGCTAGCGGCTATTACAGACGCTAGTAGTAATCACTGTGTTTTCCCAGTGGGAGACACATTGGCCCCATGGGAGGGATTCCCCCATCCCTGGCTACTGATGGGGGAACCATGTGATTTTCTTTCTTGCAACCTGTCGCTCTATCTAAGGCCAGGTTAAAGAAGTGGTCCCTCACCTAGGGCTATAGGGAGATGCCCGGTGGGGGTTTTCTCAAAAGCTTCGCCAGTTTCTAATCAACTGAAGCTACCAGCCTATAGCCAGGGTATAGGAATATCATACTTCTATCCTGTACTGTATGAATAAAATATGAAATACAGGACTTCTCTATTCACATCTATTCCATTCACACATGCAGTTCTGTGTATATATTTATTTTTAAGAACAGAACCTTAATGGTACTAAACAGGTAACAAGACTCACTTTTTACAGGCACATATTAGCTGTATTCTGGAAAGCTCCAGGTATCTCACATTTCAGCAGGGTCTAAACATTGACATCTGTTGGTAATCTCAAGAGCTGGCCTATCTGCTCCAGCATCTTTCTAGTGGCCCATTACTATGGTAAACACCTTTAATGGCCAACAGGAAAGCATGGGGATAATGTGCCACAAAAGCTACTGGGTAATGCTACTTTACATGTAAGATCTTTCTAAGATGAGGAGCACACAGACCACTTCAGAAGACATTTAAAAAGGTATGTTGTTTTAGTAATCCACCCCATTGGGTACCATTGTAAATTTGGCAAGCTTACCAAAATGCAGAAACAAGAGTTTTTGCTCATTTAGGGGCCAGCAGAAAAACAAAAAAAACAAAACTACTAGATGTCTGTTTTCAAGAGACCCTGTCACCATGGTGACTCATACTTATACTCACCTCCACAGTGCTTCCAAAAGGTGTTAGATTTTACAGAGAGTAATTACATCACTTCATTTGTCATGATACAGCATTCGGGCCTAGCAACTGGTCACTAGCACAGTATTAGGAGATACAGACATGCAGGTTCCAGGTTTTTTTTTTTGTGGCAACTGTAATGGCAGTAGCGGTAGGAGAGTGTTGTGAACATGGTTATACCTGGGGTGAAGGCTTTAAGCAGAACCTGTCATTTTGCCCTGAATTTTAATGCACATTGACACCCTAGTTCACAGGAATTGTGAAGCCCCGGAAAAGCATAAACTTTTTATTAAATCTTTTACCAAATGTGTTTGCTTACCTGATGTTCCGCATGTATATTATCTCCAGTAGGCCAACGATGCTTGCTGTTATTGTAACCTCCACCACCACTTCCGCCTCCCCCTAACTGTTCTCCATGCTGCCTTTGAAAGAAGTAATCCACCATTGCGTCATCTTGTGAGCGCCCAGCCACTCCCATTGAGCTGCCCACAGGGCTTGCGTGGGGTCCTGTAGCCAGTGCAGAATGAGTCGGAAGCTGTTGCGGCTGCTGCTGGCCCACAGGTCCAGATGTCAGGACCACGGGCATGTTGTGGTTAAGGGTACCTTCTGTGTACTGTTTCAGGTGGGGGCTGAAGGAGTCCTGCCAGAGAACTGTTTTCCTCTTCAAGACACATGCAACGCTCATTCCACCAACGCCTATAAAAAGATGGGGGGGGGGGGGGGGAATAAGAAAAAAAATAAATAAAAAACGGCATTCAACTGACAGGGTAATTGCAGCACCAAAACAGAATACAACTGGTTTGCTATAAAAACCACCTAACCTAGAACACAAAGGCTCGTTAAAGAGTAATATTAACTTGTTTGTTTCATACAAACCAAACCATTATATGCACAAAAAATATATATATTTTTTTTCCATGCATTAGCAAAAAAATATGAGTGTGATGTATTTCTCATATGCATAAATTCTGCATTTGTGAAATACATCATACACTCATGTATTTGCGCCAATGCACAAAAGCATCAGCAGATATCAGGAGTACAAGCACATACAGCTTTTTGCTTCTAGGACCAGCTGTACACATGACCTGCTGCTTCCTGGGCACAGAAAATGCTGGGATTTTACAGGACTGCATCTTTTTTCAGCCTCAAACCGTCCATGTGCATGATGTCTCGTACATATTTTATTCGCTTTGTGGACAATTTGCCCTCAGTGTAGAAGAACTGTGCATGCATTAATGTCCATCCCTGCTCTCAAGGTTAAGGTCAATTCTGGGTATCAAGTCCGTTCATTACCATTTTGCCTGACAAGATACAAGGCAAACATTACACTGATTTTTGTAATTATGTAGTATTTTGATTTTTAGTTTGTTTAAAAGTATGTTTGGGGTGTGGATGGAGACATTCAGTAAAGCTCCAATCACAGGGGTAGCATCTGGTTGGATCAGCAAGAGATCCTTGGACAAATCACCTGCTGAACTGGAGCAGAACAGGATGGAAGTTCTTTTGTGACACTTTTTTTATGACACCATTTACAAACTGAAGCTTTTGAGACTCAAGTTGGATCTATAGATGGCAGAATCTAAACAGTTACCTCCATTCCATTTTGATACAAAGAAAAAAAAAAGACTGATAAAGGATGCAAACCTTTTTCAGATCTGGCCTGACTATGGGGTAGTTGAATGTACACCGATGCATGACGCTGCCCATACATTAAAATGGAGCTTCTGATTAGGTCCACCTGATAAACGGACATGTAGACCTGATAAAAGCATCCATGTGAAAGGGGCCTAAAACCATTAAATGTGCATTTTTCTAAGTTCTTGCAAAATGCTGCAAGTACATTAAAAATACCTTTTTATTCTGTCACAAACATTTCAGCTAATCTGCAGCACCAAAACCCCACACACAGCCATAAGCCCTGCAGAGTTCTACTTTTACGGACAACAGAAAACCTTCCCTTTCATCTCTATAATAAGGAGGAGGGCGCTCTGTATTCCAATTGGAGAACTGTCTGATAAGACTGCTTGGATTTTAGTGTAGCAGTAGCAAAAATGGGATTTAGGGGATTCACTTGATTTCGGTAAGAAATGGCAGGTATTTTTCCCCATTTGCAACATTTTTACACAGCGAAATGCATGCATTGGAGAAATGTACTAAATGTGTGGTTTGTTTTTTTTATTTTGCCTAGATATGCAATTTAATGGTTTTAAGTGAATGAGGTCCAAGCTTTTCTCCAGATTCCTTGCATAGTTTTGTAGGTAAATACTTCAGGAAATATTTTATTGCCCCTTCCTTTTGAAAGAAATATTGTTTGCAACAATTATTATAATTTTAAATACCTACTTTTCCATTTTCCATAGGTGTGGCTCTTAGCAGACATAACGTGGCCCCTTTATTATTACTTGCACTATTTGGGCCACTGTTTCAGTTGATTCCAACATGTCTGCCTTTTTATAAGTTAGACCAGTCTTCCATTGGATGTACCATTCGGAAAAGCTCAATCTATTAACATTTCCTCTGTACTTATCTTAACCCCTGCCTGGCCAAGACTCAAACAATTAACTTAAAAGTAGAGTTAACACAGGAGCCCACTGCACGTACGTCTGTTTTCAGTAATCCAAAGCTGCAATAAATCTCTAGCTGACGCACATGGGCTAATGTGGCTTTGGTTTGGAGGGAGGGGGCCAGTCTATGAGACGTCTGTTAACGTGAAGATAAAACCTCACATGAATTTAAACTTTGCCACTCTAGAAATCTAACATCACCCTTGCAGGTCACACTCAGTGCAACAAGGCCATTAAATCAGCAACGTTTTCTGGACGCCCATATACAACTTCTCAAAACAAGACTAAAAGATGGAGAACTGTGCAAGCATACACTTACAGTGACATCTTTTTATCAGTCTATGATGCATTACGCAATTCAAATCCACTCATTTGGTCACTGGGTAAGAATCACCAATATTTATTTATAGCAAAATGTTTGCATATTTCCTCAAAGTCACTAAAAATTGTTAAAATAAAAGTCCCATACTCACAAACCCAGACACTGCCTCAAGGACTGTGCCGAGCACTCCATTTTGTGAAAGACATTGAACTGGACACTCCAGCTGCTAAAATTCACTGCTCCCTCCACCAAAGAACAAACCACGTGTAAGCCCCAAATGGAAAATAATGTAGGTCTACATTTAATAAAAATAAACCTCCTTCAAGGCTACTAGTAGAAGGACTATAAATTGAAAGTAGTATGGCCAAAGCTCTTTTGGCCATACTTCTACTGTGGGTCACGTGAGTGCACTTAGCTCTGCACACCTGTGACCCAGACTTAGCCGACAGCAGTTGGATGTCAGCTGATGTCACAGAGCCAATCCAGGCTGTGCAGGGATCCCGACAATAATACAGGGATCCGCCCTGATGCCTGACTGGCAGCTTAATCAGCCTCTCGGCACATGGCTGACAGCCTGAGCCAGCAGCTCCTGCCCCCTCCACAGTCCAGCGCTCCATTAAGAGCTGGAGGCGCAATGCAGAGAGAAGATGACTAACAGTCACTGCTTTGTGCTCAGAGTGGATCCGAGAACTACGCAATCAGCAGTTTTCGCTTGCTCAGTTTTCAGTGTAGAGCCAGCAGGGTACAGCTGCAGTACTGATCTGATCTAGGTGAGTATGTATGTTTATTATTTCAGTTTCCCGCACTTCTCTGTTAAACTTGTATTGGTCCTATTGAGCAGCGGCATTGACAGAGCTTGGGAGGGTCAGTACTGTGCTGCACGCACATTTGCCAACAAGAGAATACCAACAGAAGGTGCGAGCAAAGGCATAAGTTATCAGTTTACTACTGCTCCTTCACTGTCCAATTACAGACAGGGTGGTGACCTGTTTTGTTTAACTACAGTACAGAAAAGTCAAGTCACCAACCTGCCTGTGCTGTCTGGTAAGGCTGTGTAAAACTCAAGAACGGATGGACAGACTTACATATATTTTGGCAGGTGAATCATCTCCCACATATCTATTACAAATGTGTTTTAGCAGCTTGCCTGGAGTTCAGCTTAAACAACACACATGGCCTAACAAATGTACATACTCAGATCAAAATATGCTCTCATATTGAACTGTAAGGGAAAGGAGTGCAAAAAGTGGGAAAAATATATAAATAGATGAATGTAGGCAGCATTAGCTACAAACAATTTTCAGCTTTCAGCACTGTCGCACCTTGAATGACAATTGCGCGGTCATGCAACATTGTACTTATATGACATTTTTATAATTTGATACAGATCGAGCTTTCTTTTGGTGGTATTTAATCACCTCTGGGTTTTTTATTTTTTGATAAACAAACCAAAAACTGAAAATTTTGAAAAAAAAAGTTTTGTTAGTTTCTTTTCTAAAATTTTGTAAATAAGTGATTTTTCTCCTTCACTGATGTGCTAATGAGGCTGCACTGATGGGCATGGATGAAGAGGCACTGATGGGCATAGACAGGTGGCACTGAAGGGCACTGACAGGCATCACTGATGGGCACTGAAAGGCATCACTCATATGGCACTCAGATGGGCCCCAATATGAGGCATTGATGTGCACTGGTAGGCACTGATATCTGGCATTGATGGGGCTACACCGATCATCAGTGCCCTGATGATCAGTGTACATGTCCCCTCTGAGGAATGCCAATTACCAGCTCTCCTCTCCTCAAAGCTATCAGCGTGACAGTTCATGAGGAGAGGAATGGCGATAACTGGCATTTCCTTATTTATATGCGATCAGCTGTGATTGGACACAGCTGATCACATAACAGAGCCGACGTCATCCGCTCTTCAGCTGATCGGTGATCCACTGTGTCCCAGGGACACAGAGCACCACCGATCACCGCACGCCCGATTAGAGTGTGAGGACGTCATATGACGTCCTCCCAGAACAAGAGAACCGCCGCTCCGTCCGTCATTTCCTTATATGGCGGGTGGGAGGCGGTTAAAGTAGTGAAGGTGAAAAGTCTAAATGTTTTTTTACCTTAATACATTCTCTGCATTAAAGTGTTACTAAACCCAGGACCCTGCATTCACTAGATCTGGTCTCCCACAGAACACACAACATGGAAGTGCAATTATTTTAGTAACTATAAACTGCTAAATACCTTTCTTCATCAGCAGTTACAGCAGTCTTGTGACTTCTATCAGTGTCCAGCAAAGCATTAGTTAAAGCTTGTAGGAGGAGTTTTCATTCTCCTGTAGGAGGATGCAGGAACCCTGACCTCTGTCTGGACAGTGCCGAACACGTGCACTCTCCCAACAAAAAAAAAACAAACTCGCTAGCAAAATGAGCATATGCAGCTTGCCCCTGACCTATGTTCTATTAGGAGACACTGGAAGAAGGTGAGGATCAGAGAAGAGAGGATCAAACATCCTTTTTACCCAATGTGGATGAGTAACCTCTTAGATTCCACAGTGAGTATAACAAACATGCTTTACTGCATATACAGTCAGATTTTACTGTTATGGGCTTAGTAACACTTTAAGGTTAAAAAAAAAAAAAAAAAAAAAAACACCACATCCCCACTATCTGTCCTAGCCCTCACTCAACCCCAAACCTAGGTCCTGTCACCAGCTTCAGCACTGCACCCTTCACAGGAAAAAGAGAGCAGCAGAGCCATAGGTTCCTGCTGCGGTCAGTCACTCTTCTGCGGAGGGAGCAAAAGTATGGCTTACCATCACTGTGTGCATCTATGGACACACACAGCCCAGCTCAGCACCATGCACGCACAGATGCTTCCTTAATACCTGGCTTGCTAAAGAGGCACCCAGAGGAGGGAAAAGCTGACAGCACCAAAAAGAAACTGCCACAAGTGCACAAGAGGATGTTTTCTGTGCAATATGGTCACACAGAGCAGGTTAGTATAACTTTTTTATTTAAAAAAAAAAAAAAAAAAAAAGATTTAGTCACAATGAACTCCTAAAACACAAGTTATTGCTGCCTGTGTCCTAATAAGAAGATTAAATGTCTGGCGTAGGGGTAGTGAAAATGTTGTCACCAAACAGGACGCAACCTGCTCTGGTAACATATCAAGGTGGGAAAGTTTGTCAAAGGTAGCTGCACTCTTGTTTTTGGTTTCATGGCAGCAATAAAGACCAAACAGTTTCTAACCCCTCTGTGCAGCTCTACTTTAAATGCAAAACATGCAATTATTAAAAAAAATCTGATGCCAACAAGGGGGCTTTGTCCTGGTTTTTAGGATTAATGTAAGTTCAAGTGACAATATCATCTAGCCAAGCTAGAAAAGAAGCAGGAAGAGCGTAAACCTGAGGCTAGAGATTGCACACAAATATACAGGAAATATAACCAAGCTATAACACCACTCCCAATCAGGAACATATTCACACAAAAGCTCAAACTTAAACAGTAGGAGCTTTTTTTAACGTTCATATTTAAAAGGAGGTAAAAACAAAGCAATTTAAAAGCCAAACAAATAAGGACTCTACATTAAATATTGACTATGATAAGGGAGTTCTTTCATCATTTTTTAACCACTTAAGCTCCAGATGACTTTATCCCTTTCATGACCAGGCCATTTTCTTCTATTCAGCACTGCTGGCAATTACGCGGTCATGCAACGTTATACCCAAAATAAATTTATATCTTTTTTCACACAAATAGAGCCTTCTTTTGGTGGTATTTTTTTAAATTTATTATATAAATGAAAAAAATACCGAAAAGTTTGAAAATAAAAATGCGGCAGACAATCTAACACTAACTGATGTTGGGTGGGAGCTGACTGACATGGACATCACCAGTGACACTAATACAGTGATCACAACTAATAATATACACTGTCACTGTACTTATGACACTGGCTGGAAAAGGGTTTACATTTAGGGGCAATCAAAAGGGTTAACTGTGTGCCTAGCCAAGTTTGCTGTGTGTGGTTTTCAATGTGCTGCTTTTTACTACCTGCTTTGCAAGGAGAAAAAGTGGCACATCAACACTGTCTGTAAAGAGCCCTGTATTGTTTACCAACACAGGGCTCTATTCTGTCATTCGCTCAGCCGATCAGTGTATCCCAGTCATAAATCATTGGCCATGACCTGCTAAACGGCATGTGCTGGAGCGAATGGCAGCACAGCCAGGGCAGCAGGGGCGCATCACCTACATGGAAGAGCTAGATTATGTACATGTATGTAATTTGGCGCAGTGAGGTGCTTTGCCTCAGTATATCTCCAGTAGGTGGTCGCCAACCGCTTAAAAAGGAACCTCGCCCCCCAAACCCCCCCCAGCCCCATGTTTATTAATTTGTATTCAAACCCTCCTTACCTTTTTTGCTGTGTTAGCCTCAAACATATTAACATACCCAATAAAGGGTGATTCTGTTGAGATCAGCTGCTCTGCTGATGCACAACCAGTCCTGCTGGACCATGTAATCATAAAATATATAATCCTGATGCAGGGGAGAAGCATTCTGCAATCTGAAACAGAAACTATTGTGGGGCACAAATTATAAGTGCTTCAAAACATAAGCTATAATCAAGTGGTAGTCAATTTAAAAATTATAGAGGCCCTCAAGTGCAGCCCCCAACGCTACCAGTGGGGCACACAATAGCAGCATGGTTTCATGCACTGCATCAGGTTAGGCAGCCTATTCAAAATGAATGGCTATAACATGCCTGTGCCCAACGATTTCAGTCTTGCTGCACTTTTTGCAGCATACTGCAGCAGACACTGAAGTTGGAAGTACGATAATCCCCAGCACTGGTGTCTGTGGCAGTATTAATAACCCCTGCAAGTGTCAATCAATGCAAACATAGCCCCCAGCACTGGTATCAGGCAATAATACCTCCCATTTGTGGTGTCACCCTCAACATCAATAATAACCCTCAACATTGTTGTCAATGGACACAGTAATAATCCACAAGCATTGGTGTCATTGAGTGCAATATTATCCTACAACACTGGTGTCAGTGGATGCAGACATTATTCCTCAGTATTAGTGTCAGTACTATTAACCCATTCCCCCAAACATACTTTGTTGGTCAGTGGTATCATGCATTGGTAGGCATGGCAATGAAATTTCACCTGTCCCCGCCATTGATGGTACTGGCAATGAATGTTAACTCCACCAAACATTGCGGGGGTAATGGCAGTAAAAATTAGCCCCCCACCTCACTCTACATTGGTCATCATGGGAGTAAACATTACCCCCTGAACCCTTTGGTAGTTTTGGCACTGAAAGTTAGGGCAGGCGACATCACGATCTGTACTTTGACCAAATGTAGAGTATTCACTGATAAACATACAAGGCACTTCCTGAATAGTCTGCAGTGCTGTCCAAGAGACTCTTATGTTTCCGACATCAAGGGGAAGTCTGCGCTAGATATATAGGGTGATATGGGATATGTAGAATGAAGACAAAAAAAAAAAAAGCTTGGGAGATGCCAATCAAAACAGTTTTGACAACTATGGAGTGGTCAAAGTAGAATTTCCAACATCTTTTCATTAACGTAGTGGCAACAGTTCCAGCCATTCTTGCAATGAGCGTTCTCTCTTCTTTTGCAGGTAGACATGTTTGGGTTTTTTTTACTTTACACTTAAAGAGCCCATTCACACATAGCAAAATGCATTGAGAAGCGTTATGTTAGGCAGCCTTTTTTTTCCCCGTTTTGGCCTACCAAGTAAAAAAAGTCTGCCACAACTTCTTGTTTCCCAGAAAAGGGCAACACGCAGAGCATATGCATTCCTTTACTGTGGCATGTTGTAGCGCAATCTAGATGTGTTGGGATGCAATTAACTTGAATGGAAACAAATCTACAGTGTGTTACCACATGTATTATGGTGTGAGCAAGCCTTAAAGCTTTTTTCCTCCCCTAGTTTTGGATACAGCGGAGAAAGGTTACAACATCTTGCAGCTTTTTATTGCCTTTTCCACACTGTGAAGATTTTTTCTCAGTTTCTCCCCGTAGGGATATCCCATCACCCCCTCACTATTACAGGCAGGGTCTCGCTGAGACATTAGGAAATGGCCGTGAGACACAGTGATTTTTAACTCTAACACCCTACCTTTACCGGTATGATGTCTATGGCAAAGCTTTTTCATGTTTAGCTACTATGGTGACACAACAGCTTACAGCATGTCCTGCAGCTAAAGACAGGTGTGACAACAAATTGGTGGGATAACACCAACATCCTTGGCAAACCCAGGTCTGCTAACAACAGTCAATATGGGGGAAAAAAGCAAAGAAATGAGCATTCCTTCCCAAATGAGAAAAACAAATATATTTGAGTTTGCTATCGAATTAAAGTGTAATAAATACCCAAAACTTTTCATAAGTTTGAATAGATTGGCGAAATGCTAGAACTGCTGTCAAGTTTTACTTGCTTCATTCGAAAAATTCCCCCAACTCCATTCTGGGTGCAACCTATTACCAGACAGGAAAGGAGGGAAAATCTGGAACAGGCAAACAGACAATAAAAAGTTGACATAGGTTCTAGTATTATCCCACTTAAAGTATACCTGTGTGCTGCCTATGGACTTGGAAATATTTTACCAGCAGTAAAAGCTATAAAACCACCCGACTCCTCTGGTTATTTTTAAATGAAAAGTGCACATTTAAACAAAGTGTATTTATTTTCACCCCTTTACCCAGATCCAGTCTAAACCATCCTCTCCCTACACATATACATGCTTAGCTCTTATGCCTGCTACACACAACGGAAAACAACCCTGACAGTGGACCCCCGGATTCTGGATTTCCAGCATGTCCCTTCGACAAAATCCAGTTCTTGGACTGGTGTCTGTCAGAAGGACAGCTGTACACAGTCCAAATGTTGGCTGGTTCCTCCTGAAGCAGATGATACTCGGACCACGTGTACCCAGCTTAATCGATGGCGTCGGTCTCCAGTAATTGTTTACATCCTGGCTATGCCTGCACATTATAGCCCACACACTTCCAAGGGGGGGGGGTTCCCAAGGCTGGATATGAAAAGAGCAGCGTCCCATAGAAGTTTAAAGTTGGTCATACACGGATTGAAACTGATTTTCGATTAGTGTGTGCACTGTCTTGCTTGGCAGAAGTTGACTGCTTAATACACTTCAGAAAACATGGTATTGTGATGCTTTGTTTTAAAACAGGTAATCACAAGTGCACAACAAGCACTAGCATGCACACATTACATGCAACATAACGAATGCCTGCTGATGTAAATGGGCTCTTAATCAGAAGTTATTTCTTCTCAGGGATCACAACAAAGGCTCTAGGGTCCATTTCGAACACCTTAAAAAAACCTGCTGGTTGTTTACATTAGAAGGCTGTCAGGCTGCCAAAATTCTATTCTCTAAAACACACAGTCCTATGTTACGCACTTTAAAAATGAATAAATTGACATATAATTAACTTTTCTTTTTTTTTTTGCAGTGAACCAGTCTCTTTTTACTTGGTGTGAATGGAGACTAAAGCAGAGCTGCCAGATAACCAGTGCTACATACATATGACAGCTGGCACCTAACTTTTGAGGTTTTCTATAGTTGGGGTCACCGGAGGAGGCTTCTAAAAACAAAATTCTGCTGACTCCTTGTATAGGTGTAAATCTGGGCATACACTTGGAGTTTTATTTTTTTTCAATTAGCATGCTCAAAGAGAAAAGAAAAAAAAAAAAAATAGCAGATCACAGCATCCAAACAATGTGGATGCTGGGATCTCCCCTGCTGTTATACTGTATTCTTACAGCAGGGACTCCCCTTCCTGTCAGAATATATTGATCAGAATTGCAGCCATTGCCTGCAGCAGCTGATCGAATGGTGGTTTTCCACCATGACCATTTAACAGAAGCCTAACAATCAGCCTCTGTTGAACAAAGAGGGGGTATGCAAAGATAAAAATGTGATATCTGCATACCTAGCGTAAACATCGTCAGTACAGAGCAAAATGGGGAGGGTCTGCATCAGGCTGGTTTATAATGAATAAAGACCAGCCTGACAGAAACAGTCCCAACCTCATGTAGTACATACCCACCTCTAGTGACATATTACAAAACTCCAGAGATAACACAAGAGCGGCCCTAAAAATATTTCTCACCACAAATACAGTTAATTTATTATTTGTCAATGCATCACTTGTCTATTGAAACCAAGGTTATATTTGAAGATCTTTTTAAAGTGACTGTGTATATGTGGCACAATAGTAATAAGAAATGTAGGAGGCACTGCTTTGTCGGAAATGCTGGTCCAACTCCAGATTCCTCATAAAACCACCATCACCCACTGCAGCACACAAATTAAATACAATCTCTTTATACAAAACTATTTCTCTATGCGTTTGTGAGAGTGTAAAATATTTTATTATTATTTATTAGGGCCTGTTTGCCAATATGAAAATAAGCACCAATACAGGTTCCAGAAATAACCCCGTCCCCTAGCGGCTGCCACCATCTGCCCCTGCACGGTAGTTCTTAGCCTTACCTGAGAAACCACCAAACGATCCTATCGCTGGGCATAGAGATAAGTAAAGGAAAGATGGCCTCTACTCATATCTATTCCCTTGGAGGACTGGAGTGATGTCACTTCCAGTTCTTGCAAACAAGGCCATTTTTTTTCTTCAAAGTACTAGATCAATGCTTTTTTAGATCTAATGCTTTACATTGTAGAAGAGAGATGTGGGGTCTTAGTGAAAAACAGGCAGAAAAGATAAGTAGGGAAATAAATGTCAGTGGCCTCCACCTGTAAAACCATTCCTGTTTTGAGGGTCGTCTCATTGTTGCCCATCTAGTGCACCTGTTAATTTCATTAACACCAAAGCAGCTGAAACAGATTAACAATCTCCCTCTGCTACTTAACTGACCAGATCAATATCGCAGGAGATTAATTGACTTGATGCTATACGCGGATTAAAAAGTGTTCCTTTAATTTGTGCGTGTGTGTATGTATATATATTATACACACACACACACAGTAGATATATATCACGTCCTTTTTCCTTTTCACCTTTTTGGGGGTGGGTGAGCGGTGTTCTCAATGCTGACAAGATACTCTGGGCTCAGAAGTAGGGGGTAGAATGGGGCTAAGCCAGTGTCAAAGTTTGGATGAGTATAGCTACTGGAAATATTTACGTTTATACTCTGGATGTAGGCTTTTAATATCATTTTTCACAAAGCAAAATACCTATGTGAGATGTATTCAATGGAAGCTTTCATTTTCCCCAAGGCTAGGCTGGATATCAGGTCAATGACATTCCAGCCAAGCATTCAGAAAATTATGCCATTCGACTGAATATATTTGTTACAGTATATTGTTAATGTACAGCCTCAATGCCAAGTTCACCTTTTGAATAAAATATGCTATGCAGAACAGAAGAGAAACATTGACTCAGTCATTGCTAACTTTGTTTTTTTGGGGGGGGTCGTCTTCAAAACCAAGATTTACTGCCTACTAAAGTTGGTCATAGATGGATTGAAATTTGATCGTTTCAGCAGGGACAACCGCCAAATTTCAATCCATCTACAGCCATTCAAATTTGACCAGAGTCAATCTAATGATCCAACTCCTCTCGAACGGGTCTGTTGGCATATTTTTTTTTGAACACTGCATGCAGCCAATTGGTTGTAACACTGATTAGTATATTCTTCCAGTGGCAGAGTCCTGCTGTCAGAATTAAATAGTGCAGCAAGGAGGATTCCTTCATTCACTCAAATGTGTGCATGGGGCAAATACATTTTAATTTTGGCTGGATAGCTGGTCACAAAATAAAAAGCTCCATTGAGGAGGAGCCCCCCCCCCCCCCCCGCCACCACAGACCTTGGTGGAAATGGGACACAGACTGAGCTACCCTCCTGGCACCAGATCCTCTCCACTGACAGCGCCTGGAGGGGCCGCTGCTGGACAGGTGAGAGCCGGGAGGACAGATGCTTCCCAAGGAGTGTGACCTCTCTGCCCCCCCCTCCTGTCCCACTGCCCCCCCCTCCCGTGACACTTCCCCCTCCTGTCTTGCTGCGCTCCCCCAAAAGTGTGGCTGTGGAGGAGTGGGGGGGGGGGGGGTTAGAGGATGTAAACAAACTGAACTTTTGGGTGTAGAGCCGTTTTCAGTCCAGCCAAATGGTCTCTCGAGCAGCTGGCTTCAATGTAGAGAAAAGATCGCTGGCTTTACTATGAGGCATCCGTTGTCAGCTGTCCCTCCTCTACACAAAGGCCCGAACTGGGAGTTGATCATGTGACCAGACCGTAGAGCCCTCAGTATAGGTAAGTATAGACATATTTCCTTTAAAGGGCAGTTAGAATAGGCTTAGAATGGAGGTGGGAGCAGGTTTAAGTATAGTTAGGATCTGACTGAACGTCCGGTTAAAGTCATGTTCCTGAACTCCATCCCAGGAGCCTGGAACTGTTGGTGCAGCTGCACATATTCTGGGTCACCTTAGGATTTGTTCACACCAGGTGTATTGCTCTGCTTTGATCAATGCAGGTTTAACACCAGAAAACTGAGAAATCAGCTGTTTTCTATGTTCTCTGTTTACACTGCATTTCTGACATTTGACATATCTACCTGTCAAATTCCGGTACCTGCTCCCCCCCCCCTCCCCCCCAAAGGTGCCAATCCTTAAAGCAGAATTTTCCCTTTTGGGTGGAACTCCGCTTTAAATTTAAATAAAGTGAAAAAAAAAAAAAAAAGGGAAACACTGATGTGTTCTAACGTGTGTTATGTGAATTTGTACGCTGTGTGACATACAGTGTTGGCTGTATAGCTTATCCACACATGTCAAAATGCCACCAACATCTGTGCATGCCCCGTATACTTTCTATGAATCCTAAGGGGAGTTCAGAGTCCTCCAAAGCACAGAGTATGACCTATCATTAGAAGTGCAAAGCACATGCATGGGTGCTGCCACCAGGATTTTGACCAAAGATGAAGTTAGGCTTCATACACTGGATGTTTTTAATGCTGCTGGTTTTTTTCTTTTTTCTAAACGCACCTGCATGTTAGCTTGTGTGTCCATGCATATATAGGAGTTTAACCACATGCCATCATGAGGGTTTACCCCCCTTAATAGCGCTGCACTATTTCAACTGAGAATTGCACGGTCATGCAATGCTGTACCCAAACAAAACTAATGTCCTTTTTTCCCACAAATAGAGATTTCTTTTGGTGGTATTTGATCATCTGCGTGCTTTTTATTTTTGGCGCTATAAACAAAAAAAAAAATTTGAAAAAAAATTATTAAAAAAAAAAAACACAAAACAAAACTATATTTTCTCATTTCTGTCAAAAAATATCCAAAAAAAACTCAAATTTCATCATAAATTTAGGCCAAAATGTATTCTGCTACATGTTTTTGGTTAAAAAAAATCCCAATAAGTATATATTGATTGCTTTGTGTGAAAGTTATAGCCTCTACAATCTATGGTATAGATAATGGAGTTTACACAGCTTTTACTTTCTGACTGCCCATCATATTTCTTGAGTACAAACATCCCCAAATGACCCCTTTTCATACAGTAGACACCCTAAGCAATCTGCTGAGAGGCATATTGAGTCCATGGAAGATTTATTTTTTTTTCCACAAGTTTTTGGAAAATGACACTTTTTTTTTTTTTTACACAAAGTTGTCATTTAAATTATATATTTCTCACACAAGCCATGTGTATATGTGGAATAACACCCCAAAATACATTCTGCTACTTCTACCGAGTATAGGGATAGCACATGTGAGACTTTTTTTAGCCACATACAGGAGCCTGAAATCCAATGACCACTTTGAAAGCCTGAAGGTGCGTAACTTCCTCATTTCACTTCCTCACTACCTATCACAGTTTCGGAGGCCCTGAAATGCCAGGATAACACCAAACCCCACCAAATGACCCCTTTTTGGAAAGTAGACACCCCATGGAATTTAAAAAGAGGCACGGTGCATATTTTGCAGATCATATTTTTTTCTCACAAGGTTTTGAAATATAAAAAAAGAAAAAAATTTTTGTTTTCTTTCTTCATTTTCCAAAAACTTGTGTTTACTTTCCAAAAATGGGTCGTTTTGGGGGGTTGGGGGCATTTTATGCCCAGCATTAGAAGTTTATGCCACAAATCATTCACTCTTCTAACCAGATGAAGACCAAGCCTTTTTGCTAAGAAATTACTTTAAATCCCCAAACATTATATATTTTTTTAAAGCAGACACCCTAGTAAATAAAATGGTGGGTGCTGCAATTTTTTTATGCCACATAGTACTCATGCAGCGATTTTTTAAAACACAAATTTTGTTTTTAAAAATACACTTCTTTACTTTTAATGCACAAAAACACAATATATTGGCCAATTATTTGGTACAATATAAAAGATGATGGTATGCCGAGTAAATAGATACCAAATAGGACATGCTTTAAAACTGCGCATACCCTGTGCAATGGCAACAAACTACATACATTTTTAATATCCATAGGCAACGCTTTAAAAGCCTTTACAAGCTACCATTTTAGATTTACAGAGAAGGTCTAGTGCTACAATTATTGTCTTTGATCCGACGTTTGCTCACATGCATGGTGCAACCGCTGTTTACATACCAGCAAAGGGTCAACACTCACGCATGCAGGTGCGTGTGTGCACAGGCAACGGTGCTTTTTTTTTTTTTTTTTAAGTTATTTCGATTTTTTTTTTTTATCACTTTTAGTGCTATCACAAGGAATGCAAATATCCCCTATAAACTCAATGGGCATTGTCATATATTCTTTTTTGAGAAATCTGAGGTCGATCAGACTCTAGATAGCTCCTCTGCCCTTACATTATCTAATCTCACCAAGACTGGTGTGATCAGATGCTTTCCCAATTTACAAATGGCGTTGATTATATCCTGCGAAACTGAAGCGATGAAATGCTCGTAGCTTCTGATTTCTTAGACTACAGAGATGATTGGCACCTTTCCAGTCTCCAATCAGCTCTATGGTAAGCTGGCAGAAACACCGGCTGCGTGCTCAGGTTTCCACGATGGCACGGTACTGCCCGAGAAGGCCGTGGAAGGCAGCAGGGGAGAGGGGCATCATTTCCCGCTGCTTGTAAAAGCTAATTAGCCACTATGATTGCTTTAACATGAAAGCCGATTGTAGGCAGAAAAAAACGATACCAGGATGATGCCTGCAGCTGTAAACATCATCCTGGTATAACCAAAGTCCAATGACATACCAGTCGCTAGTCCTTGTTGGGTATATATGCTATGTTCTTTTTTTTTTGTATGCAGCTTGAGAGCTGAATGAAAAAAAAAAAAAGAGAAGAAATATCTGCCAGAAAAAGTGTGTGGTATGGCCACCATTAGAATATACCGGCCTTCATCCACCCACTTCTAATGGTGGGCACACATTAGGTCGCACGGTGCCACATGCGCCAATTCCAAGATTGTACAAATGTCTAAATAGTGGCACACTTGAATAAATATTGTCCACGTATAAGTGGTACCCCATATGGAAAAAGGATGACACCATGTCCCAAACTATCTTGCCACTGCCCCCGTGTAGTCTGGGCATCCCATTCCGCGTAAATCCGAAACTTCTATGTACAGCCTGTTACCCTCTCACAGGTCTTCTACATCTTGACCCCATATCTGGCACGCTTGCTGGGGAGAAATTGTTTGAATGCAAGGTGGCCAGAAAAATTAACGAGGGACTCAACAACGCAGATGTTTTGCTGGGGAGTATAGGCATCTGCAAATTTTTGGTTAAGGTGATTTAAGAGGGGCCGAATTTTGTGGAGCTGGTCAAATTCAGGGTCACCCCAAGCATGACAGTGTGTTGTTGTTGAAATACATAAAACACATTATACTCTCATATCTATGCCTGGCCATGACAGCAGAGGACACGGGCATATGATGAATCGGGTCTGTTGACCAATACAACCGCAATTCATTTTTTTTAGTAATGCCCATGTTGAGGGTTAGGCCTCCAAAAAAATTTAAATTTGGAAATCGTAAAGGGTTTCCATGCGAATGGTCTTGCCAGACCATTAATGTTTGAATTTGGGTTGGCAGCGATAAATTGTTGTGCATATAAATTGCTTTGATCCACAATTGATACATACAGATCTTCCGTGAAAAACAGCTCCAAACAATTAAGGGGAGTAGTTAAATTTGCTATTTCCACCTGAATTCCGGGTTGGGCAGTGAATGGGGTTGCAAGACAATACTTGTGCTAGCCACCGCACCAGCTTGTACTGCACTTATGGGACTCGCCACGTCACCAAGTGATACTGCAATGCTGGTATGTGAAAGACCAGGATGTACTAAGCCGCTGGTGCTCGCCAGTTCACCAAAAGGTAGAGCAGCACTAGTACTGGCACTTTGCTGCATATGAGAGTCATCAAAATTTACTGGCAAGTGCTAGCAGAGATCAAGCCAGATTCTGCGAACACTGCGGTTTTGTGTGCAATGTATCAAGTGACAGTGACCTACTGACACTGCACTTGCAGGGGGAGAAGGGGGGGATAAGCGTAGGGGCTAAACGCAGGTGCTATAGTGTTTTTGAGGACACTATACTAATATGAACGCTGGTATAGTGCTGATCTGATCAAAGATATTGATCCGTTCAGACATTATAATAGCAATGGAGGTTTATTGTGTATGAGCAAGTTCCTGGCAATGAAGGGGTTACATGCGATTACTGGTGCACTGACGGCCAAACTGACGCTATCTGGGAGGTGCGTTGAATCCACAGGAGTGTGAATCACGTATATATACACACGTGATTTTACGCAACTGTGCCTCCCTGTAGCAGTTAAAGTGGTCTGCAATATCGGCGCTGTGTTACTTTAATGGACAATTGCTTGGTCATGCAATTTACGTCCTTTTTTTTCCTCTACGAATTGGGTTTTCTTTTGGTGGTATTTGATCACCTGTGCGGTTTTTATTTTTTGCACTGTAAAAAAAAAAACAGTATTTTGGACTTTTTGCTATAAAACTTGTCCATTAAATTTTTTTTAAAAAAATCAAATTTTGTCATAAATTTAGGCCAAAATGTAATCTGCAGCATTTTTTTGCTAAAAAAAAAAAAAAAATCCCAATACGTGTAAATTAATTGGTTTACGTGAAAGTTATAGCGTTTACAAATGGCGGTATAGATACTGGAATTTTTTTATTATTTTTATACGAATAATGGCGGCGATCAGCGACTTATGGTGGGTCTGTGGCGGGCATTCTGACACTGGGGGGGGGGGGGGGGGGGGACAGACATTTTTTTCTGCCAAAACACTGCTGCCAGGAGGAAAGGTGTCTAGAAGAGATGGACAAGCATTCAGTGTGCATGAGGCCCTTATACTTTTAAAGCACAAAGGATTATTCTATTAAGTTGCCAAAGGATATAAAAAGCCAATGGGTTACTCAGGATTCAAACTCCACCCACAACTATTCACAACTTGCAACTATGCTGACCTTTTAAAAAACCAGCTCTGGAAAAACATTTCAGTTCTTGATGAGCACTTCCTTAACCCCTTTACGACTGCCCAAAACATGTGCGTTGGCAAAAGGGCGGACATAAACGCCCACACGCTGCATAAATGTATCACTGGATGGTCAATTATTATATGCTGTGCTCTCTCAGCACAAGGACCGAGCTGACAAAGACAGCTCTCAGTTCAGAGCAATGATCGGTAGCCGCCGGGACTAACTCCTGATCACATGGTCAGAGATGCAGGGGCAGAAAGGGGTTAATACATCACTGAACACATTTCTCCAAATTCATTTATGTTAATAAAAGGGAACCTCTGGAAGGTCATAAAACAAAACATAACAAAAAAGTGGAACCCACTTGTTAATTTTAATTATGGCAAATATCAGGGGAACGTGACATCATTATCTGCCTTCTAAAAGACCTCAGTAATTGAACATAATGGAAAGCAGTTTGGAACCTTCTCTCAACCAAAGTCCAAGAGATACAAGAAGCCAGCAAATGATTCAACATGACAGCAATCACAGAACCCTGACTTATCAGATTGGGGTGGATGTGACTTTTAACCTATTTGCACATTAGAATCCTGCTCTGTGCATGAAAAATTAATCATGTAAATCATGAAAACACTGCAAAAAAACCCCCAGAAAAACAAAAGGCCAATCGAATGTTTACATTGCCATAACCTGAAAAAATTATAAATCACTAACAAGAAAATTTCTAGATTTTTAGAAAAGCTTTATGGTCAGGTGCCTATATTTCCTGTTTCTACATAAGCAACAGCAGTGTAGCAGACACATGTATGAAACTACGTAAATAGTACAGTTCTATTTCTTTCCAGACCACACCACCATTTTGTGTAATATGTGCTACTCTTATGGAGAAATTCACACCCCACCACCATCATCTGGAAACCACAAGCAACATTTACATCCTGAGTACAGATAGAACAGAGGGAAATATATTATGTATTATATTTATAAAACTAGTGATACAATAAGAAGTTTTAGTCCTCATTCACACTGGCACTGTCAAACCTGCATTCAGAGGACATTTCTAAAAGGCATATAAAAGCATGTGATGATTTTTTCTTACCTGTGTTTAAGTGCAGTCAGTTCAGAGAAAAAAAAAATGTGTTCCCAGATTCAGACACTCTAATCGTGGCTAAACGCATGTAAACATGGCAAAATGCACCTAAACCTTCTTTAACCTCTTCACATGTAAGGATAAAACAAATCCTAATGCCTAAGCACTCTTTTCCAACTTTGACATGTGTTAGAAAATTCATACACATCATCACAGCTACTTTGTACATCCAGGTAAATTATAACTTTTTTTTTTCAGGACAAATTGTGCTTTCATTTGGAGGTGAATGGTAATGAATATCTTGTGTTTTTTTTATTATCAAAGGATAACTGGCCAAAAATAGTAAAAAAAAAAAAAAATATATATATATATATATATATAAATCTAGCTGTACATTTCTTGTAACTACCTTAACCTACCAAAGAACAACCCAAAATAAATTCTCCTGCTCCTGACGATCACAGCAATGCCACATGTGTGTTATTTATGGTTTGTACCTGTAGTACAACCCAGAAACAATAGAGCGCATTTTGTTTTGTTTTTTTGTCCTACATAAAACACACTGACACTAAAAAAAAACAAAAAAAAAAAATGCCCAAAATATACTGACTCTGACCTTTGACCCTTGCTTGACCCAAACACTAACCCTGGCACTGACCTAGATCAAACCTTGATCTAGGCATATTTTCTTCAAATAATATTAAAGAATAAAAGAAAAATAAAGAATTATTTATTTTACACAATGGTTTTTTTCTCTCTCTGAAAGGACAGAGATATACATTGTATCTCTCCATTTAGAGAGTGAAAGCACAGGGGTGGGCTTAACAGTGACTGATCACTGTGATCGCCAATCAGAGGCTATCACAGCAATCAGGTGACCTGGAATCAGGAGTTCGGTGTCCTGATCTTTAGTACGGAACTTGGGGTTCATGGTGAGACCCCAGCCTCTATGCTGGGAGTGCGCCATTAGGCGCGCTACCAGCACAAAGGGATACACAAATATGCGGCCAAACGGCATAAAACCCGGTGCAGCGAGGCCACATATTCATGTGAGATCGGTGTGAAGGGGTTAAATAAAGAACATCCAAGTGCAGAAACAAGGGATCTCACAGGCATAAAAGTAGTTTACACTTCCCAGATGACTTCTCCTGCGTTTAGAAAAGCTAAATATGCCAGCATGAATGAGGCCTAATTCCATCATCCTTGACACATTTCACAAATAACGGCAGGGAGATCCACTAGCGTTGACAATGGAATGTTTGCATAACTTGCAATGTGGCCATGTGAACGTTCCATTGTCAAATGTAGACTACTACAGACAGACAACATGGCTACTAGGAAATAATTTGCACATTTCCTGTTGAGTACAATGACACTTCATGGTTAACTGTAGAAGCTTACCAGTATAGCAGCTCTAATAAAATACTGTTCACAAATCTTACTACCCTGCCTTACAATATCAGCTGTGGTAAAGCAGAACACTGGGCTGGGAGAAGCATATCCTTGTAGTGGGGTCCACACTGCAAGGTATTCATTACGTGTAGGGGGTACAGGAGTAATACAAGAGTGGGGAATCAGGGCAAGTAATACTGTCTGCTCCTCTACCCCTAGACCCTTGGGGGTTTATTTACTAAAGCTGGAGAGTCCAAAATCAGACTCCCTTCTGCATAGAAACCAATCAGCTTCTAACCTCAGCTTGTTCAATGAAGCTTTGGCAATGAAACCTGGAAGCCGATTGGTTTCTATGCAGAAGGGAGTCTGATTTTGGACTCTCCAGCTTTAGTAAATAAACCCCTTGGTGTCCAATATGCGGCCCTTTCCCTGCAGACACTAATCTGTGCTTCCCTGTTGCCCTTTTATAGCAGCGACCTATAGCAGTCTCATGTAATGTGTCCTCAGTCTCCACCACCTACATCATGCCCTTAGTCTCTGACCATCTGCTGTATCATGCCCATAGTTTTTGGCCATATCCTGTAGTGTGTATGCTGTCTTTGACACTGTAGTCTTTAGGCTATGTCAGGGGCCACACCTCAGCCCCCCCCATAACAAGACAGTTGACAACCATTGCCCTAGCATTTAACCCTTGCAGTGTGGGGGGATTTTTCCTTTCAATCCTAGGGTTCGGCTTTAAAAACTAATCCCATGCAAATAATATAATGTGCAAGACATTCACTGAGAAGGCCCAAAATCGTTCCTGTTCTAAGCAGAAAAGGGAAGGAAGGCTTCAACCACACATGCCGCACCAGTCTGTCAGCCAAGTTACAAAGTACATTAGAGCAGGTCCCAGAGCTCACCACTCAAAGCTCTCAGTTGAAAGTTTACCAGCACGCTGGACATTTTTGTCAAACAAAGGTTGACTTTAACTAAATTTCTTTCAATTCATTGTTGTATCTTTGTTGTGTTGATCTCCAGCATACTCTTTGCAGCCCACTTTCTGTCTGCATACATGTACCCCAATGATGGCTGTATTGCATTTCTTGGGGCCTGTTTACTTACGGTGACAACAATGGACAATGCCTGTATGATATACTTTGAAACAGCCACTAGAAGCAAGGAATTGCATAGACAGGAAGCACACTGTCAACCTATAACAGGAAGTTGCCTAAACAAGGGCATCCATGGCAGGACCACCAGGTATTTTAGTGAAATTAAAAATTATTTTGAAATTATAAGTTTAAGGTTATAAGATTTTATCGATAGGGTTTACATATACCTAAACTGCAGGAATGGGCTTGGACTGAAGATGTGGTGAAAAAGACTGCCTTGTCTATATGACATTCTGCAATGATGAATAACAATGAATACGTTTCCAGTACAGGTAAGGCTTCCACTTCTATCACAGCTGGACTTTTTATTAGAACTTCGAGGTAGCTCCCGTACCTAAAAGTTAAAGTTGGCAACTAACCTTTGTGAGCAAATTACAGAACTATATTGTGTTGATGGGTGTGGTACTTTGATTTTAGTGCTTATGGTAAATGTCTTTATGAGCATTCTACATGTTTCTATTCATACAGCTCTACAAGTAAGGTAATATATCAAACAATGAATGTGAGGGGACAGCACTGAGCCAGAATAAAGATGGGCAAAACTGAGTCAACAGACATGGATCCAAAAGGGAAGATAAAGGAAACATGAAGATCCTTAACAGGCAAAGACAATGGCAGATATAAATTGGGTACAGAAAAGAACACTTGCGATGTCATTCAGACAAATACTGTCACACTGTGACAAAAGCATCACACAAAGCACTTGCCCCCTATAACAAAGGAACACAGATACAATATGAGAAGGAAATATCTAGTTCGTGTAGGTAGAAATGAACTGGCTGGATGATCAAATAAGCCAGTAAATAAGTGACAGCTATTAAGAAAAAGAAGACTGACATCAAAACATTCCGTAAGGAGCTAAATAAAAACTACATTATAGAAAACACTTGCACCTGTCCATAGACTCAATTCACACATCTATTAAAGGATAAGAATCTACATTTTTCAGCTATTCAACTGTAATTTTCAAATCTTGCAGGCTCCCCAATGAAAGTAACTGCCACTTATTTTCAATTAAAGTGATTCCGAAGTGCTACCAAAGAAAATTTGAAAAAGAAGTGCCTTCAATGAAAGGGAACACATGCCTGTCTTAAGGCTCAAACCACAGATCTCCACTCCTCACTGCTGACAAAAAAAAAATCTCTGCATTCAACACATTTCCAGGAGTGTCAAATGTCCATGCCCCCCCCCCCCACTGAGCATAGTGACAAAGGGCTCTGGCAGAAGGGACCACAACATGCAGTGGGGGACTCAGAAATGTTACACTACTGGAAGCGTCAGATTCAGAAGAATTTTCAGGTTGTGGTACCTCCTCTAGAAATGGTGGCCTAGTCCAAGTAGAAGTATTCTTTTACAGGTACTTTGTTTCTTTTCGGAGTCACTTTAAAGCGGAATCAGACCAGTGTGGGCGGCCAGACTTTGCCTTAATGTTCACACTTACCTTTTGAGTGCGCTCTCCTCTAGTAATTTGAGGTCTTAGCTCCTTGTAACCACTTTATCCCCACTGGTGCTATGTCTCTCTTCCTCTGGGTCTGCCGCCTTCTCAATTTATGCATTGGGCAGCCACTGATGATGCAACTCAGCACCTGGCTCCATTACAGATATGGGGACTGTATGCTGTACTACGCATGCACTGCAATCAACTTAAGAGATTTTAAAAAGTTGCTAGTGAGTAAAGCTGGGCATACACTGCTTGAATTTACCCAATTCCTTCTGGATTGGTCAGTATTCAGGCCATGTAGGGCCCTGCTTCCTTCAACTTTTTGTTGATTGTTCAACAGACTTTTGTTGAAGAGGCTGTCAAATAATTGCGATAACGCCTGTGTCCCTTAAGATGAAGGCACTGTTTGAGTATATTTCAGGGGGGATTCATCCACTTAGAGAGGAACCTGTTAAAATGGTTCTAAAGCGAATTGTTTGGTTTTTTTTTACCCTGCATTAAAGTGGAATTTCACCAAAAGGGAAAGTTCTGCTAGTTTGCATCCCTCCCCCTTTTGAGGGGGGGGAGGTACCTAGTTTTGACAGGTATCCATTATCACTTCTGCTCAGATCACCTTGGCGACATTAAGCCCCTCCTCCTTCTGGGACAAATCATAGGCCCCAGAAGACTGAAGAGACCATTCAAAAAGTGCAGCAGGAAACTGGCTGTGAGGCTGGAGGCTTCACTCCCGGTTTCCCTTATCCAAGATGCCAGTGCATGCACCCAAAACCAACAAAAAAAAATCAGCTCAGCTGAAGACATCGCTGGATAAGTAAGTATCCTTATAGTAAAAGGAAGAAGGATCAGCCGCACACCGGAGGATAGATGAATATAGTGTATATTTATTGATCCAGAGGACACACAACACCAGGACATGAATACAGGTCCTGTATTCATGTCCTGGTGTTTTGTGTGTCCTATGGATCAATAAATACACACTATATTCTTCTATCCTCCGGAGTGCGGCTGACCCTTCTTCCTATTGCATCGTCTGCGGTGGCGAGCCAGAGCCTGCACCTGTTGTGGATTGATCTGGATTGTTTCCCTGATCGGTATACCTTTGTTCCTTGGATTCAGTCCTTATAGTAAAAGTCAGAAGCTACAGTATTTGTAGCTGCGGATTTTATTTTTTTGGTAAGGGGGACACAGGAGCTCCTCTTTAACCCCTTTGACGCTAGCGCCTCCCGACCCTTTATTAAGGGGTTTGTGACATCAGCAGGTGGGGTTTAGGGTCATATGATGCTGTCAGTGGTGGTCACATGATCGGAAAGGTCCCTCCTGCAAGTAGTCATCAGGACCTGTCTGTGAGGTGCCGGTGAATGTCCTGGAAGCAAGCAGGTCACATGCTCCAAGCACATCTTTTGTTTACATTGGGTTTGCAAATATGTGGCCTAGCTGCCAAGAGGCTGAATATTTGTGTGCTCTCTGGGCCAGGGAGTTAAGGAAAAAAAAAAAAAAAAAAAAAAAACTATTTAGGACTTGCTGTGCCCCCCTCCAATCACTTACCTGACTTCTGGGTCGATCCCATGCTGTGCCCAGCTGCAGTCTGCTCTCCCTCTTCACCCACTGCTGTCAGTCAAATTCAGTAAGGAGAGAGCGGAGCTGAGCCACGATGTGTGTCAATGGACACACACAGCTCGGTGTGGGATCCAGCCCGCACATCTGCCCATATAGCAAGCTGCTTGCTATGGGGGCAGATGGAGAAACAGCGAAGCAGACAGCACCGGAGGGGGACCCCAGAAGAGGATTACCACTGCAAATGTCAGGCAAGTATAACACGTTTGTTATTTTAGTAAACAAAAATTTTAAAAAACACTAAGATTTGTTTCATTCCTAAAGAAATCTATACGTATATAGCCAGCTTTAGTAAGAGTTTTCTGGCAGAGGAGACTTCTAAATGGTCATCTACGAAAAGCTGTCGATTTTAGTAAAGGTGTCACTTTAAGGATGGTGGCGAATGGAGCCTCCTATTTAATAACAAGCTAGCCATTTTCCTAAACATGCTCCTTCAAGTCACAAACAAGTGACAACATCCCCTCCAGTGTGAGCAGCTGTGGCCCCTCCCCCTGTGACATATAGATCACTGCTCCCCCAGTCTCCGTGCAGGCACACCATTCACAAAGAATGACCACATCCTCCCAGGCACTGGCCACATTCCCAGCCCACAGATAACTAGTTTGGATGGGCAGGAAACACAAGTAGAGAGCCGGGGCGCCCCCCCCCTCACACACCGAGCCGGGGCCCCCCTTCCCCCTCAGCAATCTGATCCCTGCCCAGGGCCAGTCGTAGGCCCACCAGAGGAGCTGATCCCACAGCACAAGCCTGCCACCCCACAAAGCCCCCGATATGTCACGGCCAGCCTCCAGCTAAGCGGGAAAAGAGTCAGCCCGTACCACAGCGATCGATCACTGGCACCATTGGGGGCCACCCGGACAAGTTTCACTTCACGTAGTCGCCTTCATTCGCTGGCCCCCCTCCCTTCCTTCAAGCTCCCGTAACAATAGAGGCCTCAAAACATGGGCAGGGGGAGGACCCAGCCTCGGAGACCGGCCCCTTTTCTAACACCCGTCTCCCCCCTTCCGGAGCTGCAAACGCACCAAAAAGCGGCGGGCGCCGGACGCACACGGTGCCCGGCAGCGACCGGTGACAAAATGGAGGCTATACTCACGGGCGGAGCGGGAGGATGGAGTCGGATTGGGTCAGTGTCTCTCTCAGCCCCCGGAGCCGTCTCCCTGCCGCTGCCTATCACTCCGACAACATGGCGGCGCACTGGGGGGACTCGGAGTCGCCTCGGTGCATGATGGGAAGTGGAGGAGGAACGACTGGGAGCCTTGTTACCTTGGTAACCCTGCGGCCTGCCGGGAAAGCAGGCAGGGTTTAGGAGCATTATAGACAGATATTTCACTAGGTGCATAGTGTATTGTTCGTGCCAGGCAGGTATAGGGGAGGCTCGCTGGGACAGGAGTGCCAAAGCCAGCTTTATGAGGAAATAGATGACTTCCTTTATAATAGGTCGCTCACATGACTAAATAAGGACTTCTTTTTTATTATCCAGCAGAAGAACTTTTACACATTCTAGAAGTGGTGTCAGCACCTGTTAAACTACATGTAAACCTTGACTGAATAAAGTTTAATTTGTTGAAGCACTCTGTATGAGAAACAGCCTGGGTTCACTCCAGGGGCAGACTGACCATTTGGAAATATGGGCACTGCCCGAGGGCCCGGGGTCAGTAGGGGGCCCCATGAGATGCCCCTGGTACCTTTTTCATAGGCTTTTTTGAGTTTGGGCAATGACACGGGCCCCATGATCCCCTATTGCCCGGGGGCCCCATGAGTTATCAGTCCGCCCCTGGTTCACACTGATGCGGTTTCTATGCAAATTCCGCACCGCGTCACAATTGCACCCCATTTATGCGAACCGCTGCGGGTGTGTATATTAAGGTAACACGCTGAAATCGGTTCGCAAAACAAAGTGCGATGTGCTGAATCGGATTGCATTGGTGTGAATACCCATGCGATCTGATTCAGTGCAGACCAAAAAAAGGGTCCTGCACAAAATGTATGGCTCAAATCACACCGCACAGAATTTGCATGTGGTTCCTGAATCACATGCGATACGCCGCACCACACAAGTGTGAACCCGGGCTCACAGTAGAACAGGTCTTTTTTTAAAAAAATTTGGATAAAGCAAGGGCGGGTTACAGCACCTGTCAGATTTCTTTTTTCTCACCATCTGTGTCCTATAGAGGAAATTTCACTTCACTTCCTGACCCATATCTAAACAGGAAGTGAGAGGAAACCCCTGCAAATTAACCCTTTGGTCTCATGCACACAGGGCGTTTTTGCAGCCACTTTTAGTCCTCATGCACACTGGACATTTTTACAGCTGCTGTTTTTGGCTGTTGACGTTTTTTTCTACAGCCAGCAAACCCCCCAGCATGTTAACCTATGTGTCCATGCACACAAAGACTGTAATCAATGTTTTTTGGCTGGAAAAAAAAACAAGGACTAGTGGGTTTCTGGACTTTTCTTTGAGCAAACGCTGAAAAACACTTACAAAAACGCTAAAAAATGCAAGAAAACTCACATTTTTATTGCAGCAATCTACAGCTGACGCTACAGGCATTTTTATAACGTCCAGTGTGCATGAGGCCTTCTACTCGCTTTTATCAGCGTTAGAGCATTTTTACAGCTGAAGAACTCCTCTTGAGTCCTCATGCACACTGGACGTTTTTACAGCTGCTGTTGTTGACATTTTTTTCCTGACAGCCAGTAAACCCCCCATGTTATCCTATGTGTCCATGCACACATAGACTGTAATCAATGTTTTTTGGCTGGAAAACAAAACCCAGGACTAGTGGGTTTCTACAGGAGTTTTTTAGCTGTAAAAATACTCTAAAGCTGCAAAATGTGGTAAAAGGCGATAAAATGCCACAAACCGGCGTTTTTGGACTTTTCTTTGAGCAAAAAAAATACTAAAAAACGTGGGAAAATCCGCTAATCGCAGCAAAACGCCACTAAACACATGCAAAAAGTTGAAAAAATCCAGTTTTTAACGTAACTTTACACAGCTAACTTTACACAGCTAACGTTACCAGCGTTAACAAAATGCCCAGTGTGCATGAGGACTTCTGAGTGTTTTTGAGCCTGAAGATTTTGTGAGAGTATAACTGTGCTGAAAAACACTTAAAAAAACGCTAAAAAATGCAAGAAAACTCACGTTTTTATTGCAGCATTCTACAGCTGACGCTACAGGCATTTTTATAACATCCAGTGTGCATGAGGCCTTCTACTCCCTTTTATCAGCGTTAGAGCATTTTTACAGCTGAAGAACTCCTCTTGAGTCCTCATGCACACTGGACGTTTTTACAGCTGCTGTTGTTGACGTTTTTTTCCTGACAGCCAGTAAACTCCCCAGCATGTTATCCTATGTGTCCATGCACTCATAGACTGGAATCAGCGTTTTTTGGCTGGAAAAAAAACAGAATTAGTGGGTTTCTAGAGGAGTTATTTAGCTGTAAAAATGCTCTTACTGTAAAAATGCGGCAAACCGGCATTTTTGGACTTTTTTTGCACAAAAAACATAATGCTAAAAAGCCCTAAAAAATGCAAACGTGAAAAAATGCGACAAAGCGCTGCTAAACACTAATGTAAAAACACTGAGAAACTCACGTCTTTAACGTGAATTTACACAACTAACGTTACCAGCGTTATAAAAATGCCCAGTGTGCATGGAGCATATGTCACCTACACCAAATCCACAGAAAGACCCACCGACTTCCTCGGATTTATAGAAGTCGTCACGTCCCTTGTCTACCAGCAAGGATCCACCCCAGAATACATTCGCTCCAATTCTGTGAGCAGATTTTATGAGCGCAATTTCCCTGAGAGTATTCCACCAACAGAAGCAGGCTGAAGACATCAAAAAAGATGTCGGGTATGCAGCAGAGGGGGAGTTAGAAAAGACACCAGTTTTCATTATCCCAAATGTCCCCCTGAACCAAGTCTATGCATAATAGAATGCTCCTGACATTTTTACACGTTACTAAAATATTATCCCACATTTCTAACAGCCTACCATTTCGGGAAAGGTAAATGGAGGGGGGATTTGTGGTAGAAGGAGGAATGGGGGGGGGGTTTATGTGTTAGGAGGCAGGATTGTGGAAGATTTGTGCAAGGAGGGGTTAATGGGGCGGGTGGTTTTTGCTCGGAAGGGTAATTCGGAGGGGGTTGTACTAAGATAGGGGATTTGTGCTAAGAGGGGGAGTTTAGGGGGGAAATTTGTACTAGGAGGGGGGGATTTTGGATGAGCATTTGTGCTAGGAGGCTGGATTTGGAGGCAGAATTTAAGCTAGGCGTGGGGATTTGTGGGAGAAGATTTGTGCTAGGATGGGATATTTGAAAGGAGTATTTACGCTAGGAGCGGGGGTTGGGGGGAAAGGATGTGTGCTGGAAGGGGGGATTTGGAGGGGGTTGTACTAAGATAGGGGATTTGTGCTAAGAGGGGGAGTTTAGGGGGGGAAATTTGTACTAGGAGGGGGGGATTTTGGATGAGCATTTGTGCTAGGAGGCTGGATTTGGAGGCAGAATTTACGCTAGGCATGGGGATTTGTGGGAGAAGATTTGTGCTAGGATGGGAGATTTGAAAGGAGTATTTACGCTAGGGGCGGGGGTTGGGGGGAAAGGATGTATGCTGGGAGGGGGGATTTGGAGGGGGGTTTGTACTAGGAGGGGGGATTTGGAGGTAGAATTCAAGCTAGGAGGGGGGATTTGTACAAGGAGGGGGGATTTGGAGGTAGAATTTAAGCTAGGAGGGGGATTTGTACTGGGAGGGGGGATTTGGAGGTAGAATTTAAGCTAGGAGGGGGGATTTGGACAGGAAAAGGATGTGTGCTAGGACAGGGAAATTTTTTTGGGCGAGGGAGATTTGTGGTGAATTGAGGTGGGGGGGGGGGGGGGTAAAGGTGGGAGTGGGAGGCAAGGTATGTGCTGGGAGGGGAAGTTGGACTGTGAGGATGGGGAATTTTTGTGCTTTTGTTTGGGGAGAATTTAGTGCTGTTGGGGGGGAATTTCTGCTGAGACATGATGCTTACACATTGGGAGGGGGGGCGCACTTTGTCATCTTTGCCTTGGGCGCTAGATGACCTTGTTTTGGCACTGCAAGCACTACACACAAGGCACTCAACAGATCTCTTCCTCCCCACATAACACATATCTGAGATCAGATTACCTTACAGACACAGCCTCAATCTGCAAGTCAAGTGAAGTCAAAATAGGTAGTCAGGAGATTAAATGTGTAATTTATGGCTCTAGAACACGTGATGGTGCTCCTTGCATGTTGGCCCCCTCTATGATGTATATGCTATGTGAGAGAAATAGCCTGTTAATATGACAATTTTGTGAAAACAAAATTCTTCATTTTACAGAGAATTGTGGGGAAAATTACAACGTCAAAAAACTTACCATGCCTCTTACTAAATACCTTGGAAGGTCTGCTTTCCAAAAGGGGTCATTTGGGGGGCATTTGTACGGTCCTGGCTTGTTAGTGTCTGAAAAAAATGAGATAGACCATCAGTACATCAAGTGTGATCAGGATTGATCAATTTTCAATGATTGGTACCATAGCTTGTATACTCTATAACTTAGACACAGACCAAATAATATACATTGATTTAGGTTATTTTTATCATAAGCAATGTAGCAGTATACATTTTGGTGAAAATTTATGAAGAAAAATGACTTATTTGCAAAATTTTAAAAAATAAACGTTTTTCTTTTTTTTAATTTTCAGGTTTTTTTTCATGTTTAGCCAGGGGCGTATTTACCACAAGGCAAACAAGGCACTTGTCTAGAGTGGCATTTTTCAGGGGGGCAGCACCTCCCCCCAGAAGAAGGGACACGCGTGCCATGGGAACCAGGTGGGATCCGAGAGAGGCTGCGGGCTTCTTGATGGTGTATGTAGAGCCTGACTCTCGTTCCTGGGGATGTGAAGATGAGTGTCTTTCTATTGCCGGGGGGGTTTGTGGAGGGCTCTCCCAGATGGGGGGCAGGGGTGTTGTTGGTCAATGTCAGGCTCTCTCCACGGGAGGGGGAAGAGGGGGTGTTGGTTTGTGTCCATGGGGGCAGACGATCTTTGTGTTGCCTAAGGCAGCACAAAACCTAAATACAGCACTGTTTATAGCGCAATAAAAAAAAAACCAGAGCTGATTAAATACCACCAAAAGAAAGCTCTATTTGTGTGAAAAAAGAAAATAATTTCATATGGGTACAGTGTGGCATGACTGAGTAATTGTCATTCTAAGAGAGAGCACTGAAAGCTGAAAATTGGCCTGGGCAGGAAGGGGTTATAAGTGCCCAGTAGGCAAGTGGTTAAGAATGCATAGCAGCAATTTTATTGTGAGGGCTGCCAGTCTGCCTTTTTCTTCCTCCTCCTCAAGGACGCATAACAGCCATTTTTTTTCCTTTGGACTACTAATTTACAGTGCCCTGCCCTTCCTCAAATCTTCCTTCTGGGGTGAAATAAATAAGAGAGACAGTCAGGGTTGTGACATCAGCTGTCTTAGACTTGAGGTTGTGTTGTGGCTGGTATATACAATTATTGTACACACTGTATTATTTACGTATTTACAAAATGTTTTATACTTGTAGGCCTGAGTTAGGTACCTTGTATTGGGAGAAAATATATGCACTCAGTATATAACTCTTGCACAGTTTGTTTGCAGCAAAAGATAAACTGATCTTCAGCACTGAAACCAACAATCCAGAGAATACAGTATACAGTCTCAGTATTTACAGGTCATGTTACTAGTCTTCCATTTAGGGTTGCCACCTCATCTCTTTAAAACCAAACACATATTAATTATACAGGTTCTGAGGCTAATTTAATACAGATAAGGGACCAAGTGAGTTTAATTACCAACATAATCAGCCACAAAACCTGTGTAAATAATATGTGTTTGGTTTTAAAGGGATGAGGTGGCAACCCTACTTCCATTACCAGGGGTAGTGTCCCTCTTTAGCAAAGGCAGAATGGGCTTCTGCAGTCTGCATTGACTCCACATCTCCGCTCCACTTTCTAGAGTATATAAAGTGAAGAGGGAGCCTTCCCTGAGCTATTCTTCCTCACCTGGAACCTGACCCTGAACTAATCACTGTCCCTCACGAGCAGGTTCCTCTGCCTACCACACACTCACCAGAAGTGTGCCAAAATGACATGGTCCATTATTTAAAAGGTGCCCTCACCCAAGATGGCTGCAGAAATCACTCAAGCATATCAGTCTGTAGGCAGGTTGCCTACTGTGAGCCAGTTGGCATGGCTGCCCTAATCGGGTGCAAATAATGCTTTTTGCCGCCGTTCCCGATCTGAATTTGCTGGCTTATTGGGTCCGTCCCACTGGTCCTGTGCTCTTATAAAAAGGACAGGGGTCTGGATCCTGGAGGCTAGCCTCACTTAATCTGAGAGAGTCGAGAACCTTTGCCAAGTCTTGGAAGAAGGCGCCAATTGATCAGGACACCATTGTCATAGATACTGCTATCATGGACTCTACCAGTAATGGACTCTCAACCTGTGCAGGCATGCTGGGGCAGCCACAGCTCTTATAGTAAAGTCTTTGAAACATTCTTCCCGCCTGGTTTGAAGTTACTAAAATGGGTGTATGAAAGCAACTGGCACATTAAACATAGACATCTGCAGCTTGGGTCAGTAAAGCACATTGGGATATGAAGACAGATTTGCGAGAGTTAATATGGTACAGAGTTAAAGCGAGTAGTTGCAAGGGTAACAGAAGTCTAGTAACTAGTACAAGCAGCCTGCCATGAAGAGTGGTACATGTGCAAGGCAAGATATTGTTTGGTAGTGAAGGGGTTGCCTTTGGGACTCCTTCTTTTGGTGATCTGACTCCCATAGCAATGGGAGCAGATCAGTGTCACAGAGGACCTTGGCCTTGCTGACAGATACGGGAGAGTAAAATGACAAAGTGCACCTATGAATTCCTCACTAGATTCACGGCAAGACCCCATTCTGTTACTGGGAGTGAGGTGGTAGAGTTACGCTGGGTGGATGGAGTGGTCATAGGCTCAGTGTGTTCCTCCTAAATGCAAACAGTTACAGTCAAGGTGTGCATTGACATGGGAACAGAGAGTTAACTGGAGTCCAGTTTATTAATTCAATGTACACAGTATATGACCATCTCTAAGTTGGAGGACCGCCGTAAGGTTGAATCCCCCTGACAGCCGTCCCTGCCTCGTCCGGGGCATTGCTAAACAACACAGGTACCCCATGTGCAGGGCAAGTGACCCCACCCACAGTGCCTAGCCTAGGCCAGAAGAACCCAATAGCCCCCTCCTTGCCCTCAAGTCTACTTTCTTCTCTCAAGGCACTATAGGTGATCACTAAGTGATCAATTCTCTTACTAAACTTCCCCTCCAATGTAATAATGACATGAAGCCATCTACAGGAAGGCTAACTGCTCTGCAGATCAGTTCCTTGATACCTCCTCCTGCTCTAGAATCTTGGAAAAGATTCTAGAAGCAGTGGGCGGGGATGAGGAGGGGCTAATCTGCATACTCAGGGGCCTCTGGACAATCCCCAAGCAGGAGGCTTGATATGGGACCAGAGCAGCCCTTAAGTATGACTGAGTCTGCTCAGCAGCAGGATAGTTCAGATAGAAATTGTGAGGAAGGCTGACTAGCAGTAGCCTGGGAGGGGGTCCAGTGGGAAGGGAACTACCTGCAGGCAGGAAGCTGGAAAGGAGGATCACTGAGCCTCACTTACCCCCAGAGCGAGGACCACCTGTAGAGCCAGGAATGGAGCCAGCCCAGAGGAAGGCCTGAAGGCAGCCACCTACCTAAATCAGCTCGCAGACTGAGCGAGTAGTCCTAAACTCCCTGGGTCAGTTAAGGGGAAAAAAGCACTCTGGTGGGATACCTGATTAGCTCCTTACCCAGGACTGTTTTATTTAAAGTGGCAGGCACTGGATCCCCTTACCCAGGGATTCCCTCAGGCAGCTGGATAAGAAGAGGATTAGCTGGGGTCTGGGATGGTACACCCTGAGAGGCTGGAGAGCTCTCCAAAAAGAGTTTCTGCTGTAAAGACTTGTACATTGTTGCTAAGGAGTTTGCCCAAGGAACAGTTCACTGTTTCTTGGGCATCCCATACACGCCTTACCCCATTCAAGTTCAGTACTCCCTAATAAAATTAAAAGAAAAACAAACAATCTCAAGGACTGTTTACTGTCTCCAGAATGTGAGTCTGTGAAAAATGTGTGTTGCCTGGCTGTGCAGGACTATAGGCGGACCCAAAACTTTAGCAACTTCTACGGGGGTAGTGCTACACTTGGAGCAGTCATATACATAGTCTTAGCAACTAAGGAGTGCAATGGATTCCCTTCCCTCTCAAAACGAAGAGGTCCAAGCACTGCCCCCTGAAGTGAGGTGTACAGCACTGATCAACGAGTTTTCTGTGAGGGTTCTAGACAAGCAGGGTCCCTCTGCTGTCCCGTTGTCCACCAAAAAGCCCAGTCACTCCACCCCTAACTGCTTATTTACCCTTGGTGTATTATAGGCCCATACAAAGAGTATAGGTAGGGGTTTTTACTACAAGTGTTAAAGTGGTAGTAAAGTCCTCTTTACAACTTTTACCTACAGGTAGGCTTACCTGGAAGTAAAATGAATATCTCCTAAACATGCACTGTTTAGGAGGTATTCCAGCTAGCAGCTGGCGGTGATGTCACCAGCGCATGCACTCAGAAGGAATGGCATACCCGTGCCATTCCTTCAGAATGCCATGCCAGATGAAGATGGAGTCCCTGTCAGCAGTGACAGGGTGCCGCTGGAGGGATCTGTTCTAAAGGTAAATCTGACATAATGTGCTAGTATGCACTGCATACTAGCACATTTTGGCCTAAACCTGCAGGGGGACCCTTTTTTTTCTCTCATTAACTTTACTGCCACTTTCAGAGACACAGAAAACAGCAGTACAATCTTAAGTAGCAAATTCAGGCTCATATTTACTAGTCAAAACAAGTAGAAGTTTATTTTATTTATATATATATATATATATATATATATATATATATATATATAGTTACATAGTTAGTCTGGCTGAAAAAAGACAAAAGTCCATCCAGTCCAACCATTTAAAAAAAAAAGTTATAATAATCCTATACCCACAGTTGATCCAGAGGAAGGCAAAAAAAACCCAACTTTACCTATAAATGTTAGTGTCCAGTTATATTCTGTGTATCTAAGAAAGAATCCAGGCCTTTTTTAAAGCAATCCACTGAGCTGGCCAGAACCAACTCTTCAGGGAGTCTACTCCACATTTTCACAGCTCTCACTGTGAAGAAACCTTTCTGTGGCAATTAAATTTCTTTTCCTCCAGACATAAAGAGTGCCCCCTTGTCCTCTGTGATGACCTCAGGGAGAATAACTCTACCCTGAGTTCACAATATGAACCACTGATGTATTTATACATGTTGATCATCTTGTCCCCTTAATCTCTTCTTCTCAAGAGAGAATAAATTCAGTTCCTCTAATCTGTCCTCATAGCTGAGCTCCTCCATGCCTCTTATCAGTTTGAATATAAATTAAGAGACCACAGAGGACGCAGCTGTGTAAAATTAACCAGCAGCAGAAAAATTTAAAGTGGTTCTAAAGGCTGGACATTTTTTACCTTAATACATTCCCTGAATTGAGGTAAAAAATGAGCGAGGAGCAAGCTCTCAGCTGTGCCCCCATAGCAAGCGGCTTCCTATGGTGGTGTACTGAGAAGAAGAGAAGCCCAGAGCACCTGGAGGGGATAAGAGAAGAGGAGGTTCGGGGTCACTCTATACAGCACCATTGCACAGAGCAGAGGAGTTTAACATGTTTATTATTTTAATAAAAATATTAAGCTTTACAATCACTTTAAGTAGCAATTTTAGGTCTAATAAAAACGTACCCCTGCACAAATAGAGGTAAACCCAACCACCAAAATCTCATATAGTCTTTAACAGCTAGTAATACTTTCCCCATTTCCCATAATCTCCTGCCTTTGACTCACCCTGTCACATGCTTTCCCAAAGAAAAATAAATTCTTCCTTGGTGATGCACATTGCCCATGCATATTACACTTTTTTATAAACATGGCACTACAAAATTGAAAATTGCAGTCAGCTACAATTAGAAGATATGCGCTGTAAACAAACACATGCAGCTGATTATCAGTGAAGAGCATGTGGATAGGCTGTGAAAAAAATAAATCCATCAAAATTGTAGAAATTTGACCTGTGAAAAAATTAATGCAGGCTACTATGACTGTAGTGCATGTGGGGTTGGACAGGCTATAAAAATTATTTCAACCAGCAAAAAATTTGCACATGCAGTATATAATTGCTGTAGTTCAACTGGAAAAGCTGTAAAGAACCTTTCAGGACACATAGCAGCAGTGCTTAAGGACCACCATAAAGTAGATATACTGCTACAGGGCGGCCCTTGTACGCAAAATCACATATATATATATAATTTTGCATTTACGGGTAGGGGGCACGTATGGGTCGTGCGCGCACCCTACCCATGCCGTCATTCACGGCTACAGGTGTCAATCACCGTGTCCCGGCCGGTAATTACCTGCCAGCGCCCGGTGATTATGTAAGATGGGGAAACAGCTCTCATTGTTTGAACACTGTTTGGAGTAAATCAAATGTTTTGACTGACATTCTGCGGTTTAGCCACAAGATGTCACTGTTTTCCTAACACAGCCTCAGACTGCATAGATACTTCTATATTCATGAAGAGGTGGGGTTTTCACACAGGAGTGGAGTGAACAGGAAGAGGAGACAGCAGCCATGCTTTGGAGAATGGGGCTGTGTGTGAGCTGAGAATCCGATGCCATCCAGGTGTGAGAACATCCCTCCGTAATCAGAAATGCAGCTAAGTGAAGCTGATGGTGTTCAAGACGCTGATCCTGTTCAGAGAAAGGAAGATTGCTGCCAGGAATGCTGATGAGATTGCTGCTTGTTGGAGAGACATTTGTTCTGTTCAGAGTCACCAGCAGATGAAAAGCAGACCCGGGTCGGTAAGATCGTGCACGCATCTCATTTCAGTGTTGGCGCCTTGAGACTGAGACAGGCCTATAGTTAGTTAGGGTCTCTGTTTGTGTCAGGCCACAAGTGTTGTTACTGATCATTGGAAAGACTCCACAACTTAAAGTGACATTTCACATTGGAGAGCTGATAAAATCCCACAAACTCAAGCCAGACTGGCGTTTTGCTCAGAAGGAATACTCAGGCATGTGCTACAGGTTATGGGAGGGGTAATACTGTAGATTTGTGTAAGATTGTAAGCTGTTGTGCTGCACCTCAGGCTAGCCCATACCATACACCGATTCCTGCTATTTTAGAGTAATAACAGGTAAGGTGTGGCAGCTTAGTTGTGCCCGCCAGTAGGTAAATTACTACACTTTCTATCTTCATCCATCAGAAGGCGCCGTGCTGTGCAGCACAAGGGTCTCAGCCTTTGGGCTGGGTGTATGTAAATATATTGTATGTTTCCAGCATTTGTGGTTGTGTTTATTTGCCACATCTAAGTAAAATTCTGTTGTTGCAAAAGCTGGTGTCAGGGTTGCTTTCCTCGTTCGTGACTTCACTGTATCCTGGGGAGCCCACCCCGGTACACGGCTTACAACTTGGCGTAGTCAGCAGGATACAGCGACCGTTATGGACGAGAATGCGGCGGGAGATCTTCCCTCGGCGCCAATGGCACCGGTCCAGGACCCAGCTCAGGGTGCGCCGGTGCAAGACCAAGTTGCCCCAACACCGCTGATAAAGCTTGCCCCCGCCCTGCCCATACCAGTAGGGTACATTCCCGTGGGGGCGCTGTTGAGTCACCTGCCAGAATATGACAGTAAAAATATGACGTTGCAGGACTGGACTGAAAGAATACGAAGTGCGGTTAGAATGTGTAACCTGACGTCCGAGCTGCGGGCAGAGGTTGCATTGGGGGCTCTAGAGGGTGACATCAGACGGACAGTGATGGTAAGGCCCGAATCTGAGAGGGACACCCTAGAGAAAATATTCTCCCTGCTGGAGAGAGCCCAAGGGGGGCGTGCTAAAGTAGTGCAGCTGCAGAGCCACTTCTTCAACCGACCACAGAAAGAGGGCGAGACCCTGATGCAGTACTCCAATGCCCTACAGGAGACGTTAAATTAAATATAGCTGCGAGATCCAGAGGCCATGGGAGCTTTCTGGGAGGTGGACCGGCTACTACGAGACCAGTTCATAGTGGGGCTCTCCAACATGTTCTTACAGGACAAATTGCAAGAGATGACCCGGATGGCGCCCAACATGACATTCTACAGCATCTACTTAGCCGCCGTGGAGAGAGAGGAAGAGTGCATACCTGTGGCAGCAAGAATAGTGAGTAGTACCCATGCTACAAGAGGTCAGTCTGCATCTGAAGACTCAGAATCCTTAAAGGATGTGGTCCAGGCCCTGTGGACAGAATGAAGAGAACTGCGGCTGGAAGTGTCCCAGATGAAGGCAGAATCTCCCCGGTCTCCGGAAATGACCCCAGCACCCCACGCCACTCCACTCCACCCCAGATAACTCAGCTGCGGGGCACATCAAAAGGGGATCCCTCTGTTGGGCTTGTCAACAGTACGGCCATATGGCCAGAGAGTGCCCAGAACAGATGAAGTCCGAGCCGACGTTAAACTTCCGACCGCCGCAGTAGCTGGGCGTCCTGCGGCGGTACACCAGAAGCTAAGCCCTAATCATGAGGAACACAACCTGTATGCCAGCAGCCCCATTATGGAAGCCGAGTTGGAAGGCCAGAAGGTACGCTGCCTAGTTGATACAGGGTCAGAGTGCACCCTTATGCCTCTGGAGTTCTTCGAAAGACACTTTGGACATATGATGGAGCCGGAAGACGGGAGCGTCATCAAGCTGACGGTTGCCAATAACAGAGAGATGGACGTCCGAGGAATAGTCTGGATGCGGGGCCGGCTGTGTGGGCAAGACGTCGGCAAGAAGGGGGTAATGCTGGTGGATCATTTGTCCCGGAGAAGGATGGACGTGACACTAGGTATGAACGTGCTGAGAGACCACCAACGTTATGCCAAAGAAGGGCCGAGGTATTGGCAACGGGCCACCACACATCGGCCAACTCAGAAGGTTCTACAGCAGATGGTGAGGAGCCGTAGTCTGCGAAAGGGCGACATGTCCGGTCGACCCATTGGACACATGAGGGTGCCACGGAGGACCCCGGTGAAGATCCCGCCTTGACAAGAGCGAATATTGATGCTGCCGGTTGGGGCTGGACAACAACTGAATGGACTGGAGGTCCTGATCGAGTCCGCTTACCAAGAAGAAACGCAGACTCATCCACTGGTAGCCCGGGCCCTCGCTATTGTGAAGTATGGATGTGTGCCTGTATGTTGCCTCAATGTTGAGGACTATGATTTAACCATCCCTGGGAATACCTTGCTGGCCGAAGTTTATGTGTCCGAAGGGGATATTCCTCGACGGAGGAGCTTCACGCTACGGGAGGATGATAGATCAGCCTGGACCTATGCTGTAGAGGTCCATCAAAGGGAGACCCCGACAGCGGAGTGGAACTGTCGAGTGATCATGGCCGGATGGGGGTGAACTGCAAGATCCTGACTCCAGGACAACAGAAGTTGCTGGAAGACACCCTTTGGGAATTTCAGGAGGCCTTCTCGAGACATTATGAGGACTTTGGGTTTGCCTCCACCATCAAACACGAAATCCCCACCGGCAATGCTGCACCGATCAGGGAACATTACTGGCAAATCCCACCTAAAATGTACCAGGAGGTGAAGGATATGGTGGCCAGCATGTTGGAAAACCAGGTGATCCAGGAGAGTCAAAGTCCTTGGGCTGCTCCAGTAGTCTTGGTGCGGAAGAAAGATGGGAGTCTCCGTTTTTGCGTGGATTATCGGAAGCTGAATGCCCAGACTATCCGAGATGCCTACCCCCTTCCGTGGCTTGAGGAGTCGTTGTCTGCCCTGGGTCATGCGAAGTTCTTCTCGACTCTTGACCTGGCCAGTGGGTATTGGCAGGTACCAATGGCCAAGAAGGACAAAGCGAAGACGGCCTTCATCCTACCTATGGGTCTCTATGAGTTCAACCGGATGCCATTCGGCCTGTCCAATGCCCCGGGAAAATTCCAGCGGTTGATGGAGCACTGTCTGGGAGATCTCAACTTCGAGTCGGTATTGATATACCTGGACGATGTACTAGTGTTTGGGGCCTCTTTTGAGGATCACCTCCAGAAACTGCGACAGGTCTTAGGGCGGCTGCGAGACCATGGGCTTAAAATTTAGCCCAATAAGTGCCAACAGCAGATAGAGTATTTGGGACATTTGGTCACCCAGGAGGGGGTAAAGCCAACCCCCGACAAGGTGGAGGCCATCCAGAAGTGGCCCCAGCCGAGTATACTACGAGAGGGGCGGGAGTTCATGGGACTGGCTGGCTACTACAGGAAGTTTATACCCAAGTTTGCTCATTTGGTGGGCCCGTTAAACGAGTTATTAAGGGGCACTGCTGGGGGGCCCGAAGAATCGTCCCATCGAGTGGGGACCCCGGCAACAAGGGGCCTTTGAAGCAGTGAAGGGGGCGCTGATCAGTGCCCCGATTCTGGCTTATGCGCAGTTCGACACCATTCTTGCTGTACACTTACGGAAGTCTTCATGGTCTGGGGGCTGTGCTATCCCAAGTCCCAAGCTATCCCAAGTCCAGGATGGGCGTGAGAGAGTCATTGCCTATGGCACCCGGCTCTGAGGGAGTCAGAGCGCAATCCTGACAACTATAGCTCCTTTAAATTGGAGCTACTGGCCCTGGTGTGGGCCATGACCGAAAACTTTGTGGAGTACCTGACTGGTGCAGAGGTGACTGTGATGATGGACAACAACCCATTAGCACATCTGGAAAATGCCAAACTCAGTGCGCTTGAGCAGAGGTGGTTGGCTCGCCTTTCTAAGTAACAATACCGCATCACGTTCCGGTCAGGTAGGGAGAACGGCAACGCCGACGCACTCTCCCGAGTCCCTGTAGGGTTGTCGGATCAGAGTGCCGATGAGGAGCTAGAGGACACTGAAATTCCTGACCTTGGTCGACTAAGTGGGGTGGCGTCCGGGATGCCAATGGTGCTGGGAAAGACGTTGGCTGATTGGGAGAGGGTCCAGGATAGCTGCCCGGACCTGTGGAAAGTGAAAGAATGGGTCCGGATCAAGATCTGGCTTTGGTCAGAAGAGCGGGCTCATCTGACTCCCGAGGGCCAAACGTTGTTGAGGCAGTGGGATAAGCTAACTGTTACCCAGGGCCTCCTGTGTCGGACCATATACTTGCAGTCAGAGTTGCAGTACCGGCGACAGATTGTCATCCCCATATCATTGGGACCGGAGGCTGCCTGGGAAGCCCATGAGAGGGGTGCCCATTTTGGGAGCGATAAAACATTCAAGTGGCTCCAATGGCTTGTGTACTGTCCAGATTTGGCAGACATGGTGACCGAGGCATGTCTTAACTGTCGGCCCTGCGGGCTGAGTAAGAGTTCTGAACAGTGGGCTCCTGTCCAGGCCATCCGGACATCAGCACCAATAGAGCTCCGTATGATCGATTATGTACAGATTGGGTACACTACCTCGGGATACTCGTACTGTCTAGTCATGACAGGTCATTTCACAAAGTATGCTGTGGCTGTACCCACCAGAGACCAGATGGCAGAGTTGGCCGCTGAAGCGGTCTGCAAACACTTTACACAGGTGTTCAGGTATCCACAGAGAATACATTCGGACCAGGGGGCATGTTTTCAGGGTACTCTAATGAATGAGTTGTACCAACTTTATGGGATCGAATGTTCCCGCACCACCCCGTATCACCCCCAGGGAAACGAGGCGTGCGAGCGGTTCAACCGCACTTTGCTCCAGATGCTGCAGACTCTGGAGGACTGCCAAAAGGCTCCGTGGCCCGAATAGCTACCTGAACTGATGTGGGCCTATAATAACAGGGTACACAGTACCACCGGATACTCCCCACATATGCTCATGTTTGGGAAAGCTGGACGGGAGATTGAAGATCTCCACATGCCCGATCCGATGGAGTCACCACCAAGAAATACTACCGCATGGGTGCAAGAGCACCGCCGCCGGCTGAGAGCGATCCATAAGGTTGTGGGGAGCGCCTTAGACAAGTGGTATACCCCAATCCAAGACCAGTGCAGAAGGAGGGTATGCCCCGGGTGATCGAGTGATAGTCAAAGCCAAGCGGCTGTCTGGAAAGTTGGATGGGCGGTGGGAGGCAGTCCCATACACGGTGAAGAGGAGGGTAGACCCTGGCATCCCGGTCTATGAGGTAGAGCCAATAGGGACTGGGGGGCCCTGACGAAACTTGCACCGTAACATGTTGAGGCGTTGTAATTTTGATGAACCAGTGTGCGTGGAGGGGATGACTCCTCCTGCTCAGAGTACTGAGGAAATCCCCTTAGAGGAGGGGGAGGAATGGTGGGTTGTCCCTGCCCCGGTACCACAGAGGCTCCAACCATAGCAAGCTTGCCACCAAGGGAAAGTGTTGAGTGGTCAGCAGCTCCTCTCCCATTAAATGTGCCTGACATCCCCAGTGCTTCTGAGCCTGTCACTCTACAAAGGTCAACAAGGCCCAATGCTGGTGTGCCCCCACAGCGTTATGCCAAGAATGAGTTTGTATGGGGAGGGTTGCCGAGGACGACAACCTCTAGTGGGGTGGCATGTAAGATGGGGAAACAGCTCTCATTGTTTGAACACTGTTTGGAGTAAATCAAATGTTTTGACTGACATTCTGCGGTTTAGCCACAAGATGTCACTGTTTTCCTAACACAGCCTCAGACTGCATATATACTTCTATATTCATGAAGAGGTGGGGTTTTCACACAGGAGTGGAGTGAACAGGAAGAGGAGACAGCAGCCATGCTTTGGAGAATGGGGCTGTGTGTGAGCTGAGAATCCGATGCCATCCAGGTGTGAGAACATCCCTCCGTAATCAGAAATGCAGCTAAGTGAAGCTGATGGTGTTCAAGACGCTGATCCTGTTCAGAGAAAGGAAGATTGCTGCCAGGAATGCTGATGAGATTGCTGCTTGTTGGAGAGACATTTGTTCTGTTTAGAGTCACCAGCGGATGAAAAGCAGACCCGGGTCGGTAAGATCATGCACGCACCTCATTTCAGTGTTGGCGCCCTGAGACTTAGACAGGCCTATAGTTAGTTAGTTAGGGTCTCTGTTTGTGTCAGGCCACAAGTGTTGTTACTGATCATTAGAAGGACTACACAACTTAAAGTGACATTTCACATTGGAGAGCTGATAAAATCCTACAAACTCAAGCCAGACTGGCGTTTTGCTCAGAAGGAATACTCAGGCACGTGCTACAGGACCAGTTATGGGAGGGGTAATACTGTAGATTTGTGTAAGATTGTAAGCTGTTGTCCTGCACCGCAGGCTAGCCCATACCATACACCAATTCCTGCTATTTTAGAGTAATAACAGGTAAGGTGTGGCAGCTTAGTTGTGCCCGCCAGTAGGTAAATTACTACACTTTCTACCTTCATCCATCAGAAGGCGCCGTGCTGTGCAGCACAAGGGTCTCAGCCTTTGGGCTGGGTGTATGTAAATTTATTGTATGTTTCCAGCATTTGTGGTTGTGTTTATTTGCCACATCTAAGTAAAATTCTGTTGTTGCAAAAGCTGGTGTCAGGGTTGCTTTCCTCGTTCGTGACTTCACTGTATCCTGGGGAGCCCACCCCGGTACACGGCTTACAACTACGGCGATCACCGACAGGGAGGAGGGCTGCTTTGTTTACCAACAGTCCTCCTCCCTGTCACTTTGGGCACACTGTTCTGGATAGCTGAGCACAGCCATCCAGAGCAGTCTCCTTACAGGGCAGCACAGGTGCAAAATCACATATATATACGAGATTCGCACTCCCGTGGTTTTCACAGCCCTCCCAGATAGCGTCAGATTGCCCGCCAGTACACCAGTAATCAAATTTAACCCCTTGATTGCCAGGAACACACCCATACACAATACACCTCCATTGCTAGTGTAATGACTGAATGGAGCAATATCTATGATCAGATCAGCACTATACCAGCGTTCACATTAGTATAGTGTCCCCAAAAACACAGCGTTAGCGGGATCAGCCTAGCACCTGCATTTAGCCGCTACGCTTACCCCTCCCCTTCTCCCGCAGCAAGTGCAGTGTCAGTTGATCACTCTCACTTGATACATTGCACACAAAAGTGCAGTGTTCACAGGATCTCTGTTTGAACTTGCCGGTAAATGTTGATGACTCTCATATGCAGCAGAGTGCCAGTACTAGTGCTGCTCTACCTTTTGATGAACTGGCGAGCACCAGCGGCCTAGTACATCCTGGTCTTTCACATACCAGCACTGCAGTATCACTTGGTGATGTGGCGAGTCCCATAAGTGCAGTACAAGCTGGTGCGGTGGCTAGCACAAGTATTGTCTTGCAACCTCCAAGAAATCACACACAGGCCCGTAGAGCCCCTAGTATCCTTCTGGATGTGCTTGCAAATCCCAATTGGCAGCCCACAAATTCTGCAGCACCCGTACTTCCCCCATTCACTGCCCAACCCGGAATTCAGGTGGAAATAGCTAATTTAACTACTCCCCTTAATTGTTTGTAGCTTTTTTTCACGGAAGATCTGTATGTATCAATTGTGGATCAAAGCAATTTATATGCACAACAATTTATCGCTGCCAACCCAAATTCAAACCTGAATGGTCTGGCAAGACCATTCGCATGGAAACCCATTACGATTTCCAAATTTAAATTTTTTTTTTGGGGTCCTAACCCTCAACATGGGCATTATTAAAAAAAATTAATTGCGGTTGTATTGGTCAACAGACCCGATTCATCATATGCCCGTGTACTCTGCTTCCATGGCCAGGCATAGATATGAGAGTATAATGTGTTTTATGCATTTCAACGGCAACACACTCTGTCATCCTCGGGGTGACCCTGAATTTGACTGGCTCCACAAAATTCTGCCCCTCTTAAATCACCTTAACCAAAAAATTTGCAGATGTCTATACTCCCCAGCAAAACATCTGCGTTGATGAGTCCCTCATTAATTTTTCTGGCTGCCTTGCATTCAAACAATTTCTCCCCAGCAAGCTTGCCAGATATGGGGTTGAGATGTACTGTATAAGACCTGTGAGAGGGCAACAGGCTATACATATACGTTTTGGATTTATGAGGGAAAATATAGTCACCTGGAGCCCCCTGGATGCCCATACTACACGGGGAGCAGTGGCAAGATAGTTTGGAACTTGGTGTCATCCTTTTGCCACATGGGGTACCACTTATACATGGACAATTTTTATTCAAGCGCGTCACTATTTAAACATTTGTACAATCTTGAAATTGGCGCATGTGGCACTGTGCGACTTAATGTGTGCCCACCATTAGAAGTGGGTGAATGTAGGGTGGTATATTCTAATGGTGGGCATACCACACACTTTTTTCTGGCAGAGATTTCTTCTCTTATTTTCATTCAGCCTTCAGGCCTCATTAAAAATAAAAAATGAACATAGCATATATACCCTCCCCCACTGCCTTCCATGGCCTTCTCGGGCAGTCCCGTGCCATCAGGGGGAACCTGAGAATGCAGCCAGTGTTTCTGCCAGCTGACCATAGAGCTGATTGGAGACTGGAATGGTGCCAATCATTTCTATAGTCTAAGAAATCAGAAGCTACGAGCATTTAATCACTTCAGTTTCGCAGGATATAAACAGCGCCATTTGTAAAATGGGAAAGCATCTGATCACATCGATCTTAGTTAGATTAGATAATGTAAGGGCAGAGGAGATATCTAGAGTCTGATAGACCCCAGATTTCTCAAAAAAGAATATATGACAATGCCCATTGAAGTTATAGGGGATATTTGAATTCTCTGTGATAGCATTAAAAGTGATAAAATAATGAAAGGGACAGTGTAAAAATAATAAAACAAATCAAAATAACTTAAAAAAAATAACCCTTGCCTCCCTGCGCACGCACCTGCGTGTGCGAGAGTTGAGCCTGTGACAATTTGTAAACAGCGGTTGCAACCATGCATGTGAGGTATCGCCGTGAACGTCAGATCAAGGGCAGTTATTCTAGCAATAGAACTCCTCTGTAAATCTAAAATGATAGCTTATAAGTTTTTTTAAGGTTTTTAAAGCGTTGCCTATGGATATTAAAATGTATGCAGTTTGTCGCCATTGCATGGGGCATGCACAATTTTAAAGCATGTCATGTTTGGTATCTATTTACTCGGCATTCATCATCTTTTATACTTCACCAAATAATTGGCCAATATATTGTGTTTTTGTGCATTAAAAGTAAAAAAAAGTGTATTTTTTTCAAAACATTTGCGTTTGAAAAATCGCTGCGTGAGTACTATGTGACATAGAAAATTGCAGTACTCACCTTTGTATTAACTAGTGTGTCTGCTTTGAAAATATATATAATGTTTGGGGGTTCAAAGTAATTTCCTATCAAGAAATACAGATTTTTTTCATGTGAACAAAAAGTGTCAGAAAAGGCTTGGCCTTCAGGTGGTTAGAAGAGTGAATGATATGGCATAAACTCCTAATGCTGGGCATAAAATGCCCCCACCCCCCAAAACCACCCTTTTTTTGGAAAGTAGACGCCACAAACTATTTGCTAAGTGGAATGTTTAGTCAATAGAAGACTTTATTTTTTTACCACAAGTTTTTGGAAAATGACAAAAGAAAAAAAAATTTTTTTTTACAAAAAATTGTCGCTTAAATGATTTATTGCTCATACAGGCCATGGGTATATGTGGAATTACTCCCCAAAATACATTCTGCTGCTTCTCCTGAGTATGGAGGTACCACATGTGAGAGACTTTTTGGCAGTCTAGCCAAGTACAGGACCCCAAAATCCAATAAGCTCCTTCAACCTTTTAAAGAGCTTTATTTCCTCATTACACTTCCTGACTACCTATCACAGTTTCGGAGGCTCTGAAATGCCAGCATAGCACCAAACCCCCCCCCCCCAAATGACCCCTTTTGGAAAGAATACCCCAAGTAATTTGATAAGAAGCATGGTGAGTATTTTGCAGATCTCAATTGTTGCCACAAAGTTTTGGAGAATGAAGAAAGAAAACAAAAACATATTTTTCTTTTCTTTTTTTATATTTCAAAACCTTGTGAGAAAAAATTAGATCTGCTACTAATGCTACTCACCATGCCCTTTTTTAAATTCCTTGGGGTGTTTCCTTTCCAAAAAGGGGTCATTTGGGGGGTTTGGTGCTATCCTGGCATTTCAAGGCCTACGAAACTGTAGTTTACTAAATTGAACCAGGCCAGGGCAGGGGTACTGAGTTTTTTTTTTAGCAAATGGAAGATGTCTTCCAAAAGCAATTAAAGTGTGTCTCTAGCCAATTTTTTTTGTTTTTTTTTTAGCTTTGGATAGCCTGAGGGAGGGTTAGCTTGTCTATCTAGTTTTTATTGCTGTCTTTGTCCTCAGTATGGGCATTCATCAGTCTATTTCTACTGGTAACCATTGTCCCATATAAAGAAAATGAGGGGACATTCAACTTTTTAAAATTATACTATAACAAAAGGAACAGGGACATTTTCCATTGGGATCAATAAGGTGTATCTCTAGGCTAAACATTTATTTTAGCTGTGGATAAAGTGAGGGAGGGTTACGTTGTTTGTCAAGTGTTGTTGTCTTTGTTCCCATTGGGGAGATTTACCACTCAATTTCTACTGGTGAACATTGATACATAAAAGGAAACTAAGAGGAAATGTAAAATTTTAAAGTTTTTCCCCGAAAAAAAGGTAAAGGGACATTTTCCATTGGAGAAACCATTAATGGAGACAACTGTTTAAGAGGGACATTCCTCTCTGGCTTTACGCAAAATTATAATAAACTGATAATAAACATTTTAAAAGACAGAGTGGAGCACAAACCTGCTTGATGACAGTCATGACTAGAAAATGTATTTGGAGGATTAAAGTGTGTTTAAAAATGATACAAAAGACAGCAAATGTTTGCAAAAATATCGTTAAAGACTAGCCCTAAGGCTTTGGACACCAAAAGTTGCATGACAAGTCGCAGCCCATTGTTTTCAATGGCACCCATTCAGATCTATGAAACTTAAAGTTGTAGCAAATTTGAAAAGGTTCCTGCGGTTGATGCAACTTTGATTTGAGAGTGTAAAGTTACATCAAAGTCGCACTGGTAATCGTGTGACTTTGGAGTTGCACAAGTGTGAATGGAGTCTAAAGAAAGTTATTTAGGGATCTTGTGACAGTATGACGTCTGTGTGAGTGAAAACACAAGGAAAATAATAAACAGGATTTGAAATTGTTATGTCAATTAAAGCAGAAATCTAGCAATGATCTATTTTTACATTGGGTCAGCTTGGTTACATGCAATTATCACACATGGATGGAACACTGTGGATGCTGAAATTTACTGTAGTGTTTAGTGCTGTCCTGTTCCTGGTGCTTTTTAACACATGGAGTTGTTCACTCCTGTACCTCCGCCATTCAGCAAACATCGTGTTGCTTTTTTCAGTGGATGCAAGACGCTCACCTGAACAAGGTGGACAGTAGGGATGGATGATGTCATGACCATCACCTCATCGATTTTGAAAACGAATTGTATTTGAAAAAAAAAACATAACCTTTTTTTCGCAAAATATCAAGGTATGGGAGTGAACAACTCCCTGTGTTCAGTGTACAGATGGCAATTTGTGCCAGCAGGGCCTGAAACAGGACAGCAATGACTGGTGAGCATAGACTACTACAGTGAACTTTAGTAACCATCTGGATGTGACACATTAATGTAACCAAGCTGGTCCATTATATTAAAAAAATATATATATTATTCCCGGCACTCATCTTTTCAACTGCCCATGCCACAAACAAAAATGGTGTCCTTATTATGGATATTTCATGATATTAATGGTCTTTGGAACTAGTGGTTGGAATAAAGAATTCAGACATCCATATTACAGAACAAAACCGTTGCTAAACTGCTACATTTTGAAATTTCTGAGATCAGATATTATATCTTGTAGAGTTCTGGAAACACTTAGGCTCCATTCACATTAGCGCATCTCCAGAATCGCGCAATTTCCAGTGTGACTTTGGAGAGCAACTTTGATGTGAGTTGTGGTGCAACTTTAATTTGACATTACATTTACTGGACTAAAGTCACATCAAAAGTCGTACCAAAGTAGTGCAGAAACTATTTTCAAGTTGCTGTGACTTGAAGTTGCACAGATTTGAATGGTACTCATTGTGAAACATGGGGTGTGACTTGACGTATGGCAAGTTGCACAAGTGTGAATGGACTCTTAGATCAAATGTTACCATATAATGGTTAGAATTGCTTGCTATTCAATAAAGTATTAATCAAAGGACAGCACAAGCTAATATTTTTAGAAAAGCAAAGTCTAGACCAGCCTTTCTCAACCAGGGTGCCTTGAGGTTTCTTCAGGGGTGCCTTGGCAAAATGTCTAAAAAATTCCCAAAACATGTATACAAGCCAGCGGATGGAACGAGCCTGCCTTTCAGTTACACAAAGTCACAGGTTTTCATTGTGAACCATTGGGACCTTCTAGCTGCCGGTGTCCTGACAACCAATGACATCATCAGTTGATAAGGAGGATGTCAGCTGCCTGCACAGCATCCTAGTTTGACCCTCCCCTTTCCCTCTTTATCAGTGATGGGGTCACATTAGCTCAGTGATGGAGAAAAACTGAGGAAGAAGAGAAACATTGGAATACTACTCCAGTGTGCAAAAGAAGAATAAATCACCTCTAAGGTTGGGTGTCCTACATGTATGGATGTTGCTGCGTTATATAAAACTATTAGAATAGTTTTTCATATTTTAGAATGGGATTCCCTTTTAAAATTATGGACAGTCTTGAGGCACCCCATTTTAGATTGGGGTGCCTCAAGACTCTCCATAATTTTAAAGGGTGCCTAGGGACTGTCCATAATTTCAAAGGGTGCCTTGACTGAAAAAAGGTTGAGAAACACTGGTCTAGATAAATCAAAAGGAGCAATTAAAGTCTGTTACACACGGTGAGAAAATTGGACAAATGATCATCCGTTTTTTTTTGTTTGCATGCTAGTGTCATATCGGAATGAAGGGGTTGCTAAAGTTCTGAAAATTCTTGTACGACTGAAGTGATGTCATGTGTTGTATTGTATTGTATTGTAATGTATTCTACTGTTTCTGAGAAAGAATGGTCTTGCTCTTCCGATTTGTTTAGAATGAATACTATACTGATTAAAAAAAATCATATGATCTCTATTGTATGGAAAAAATTTTCACGTTTGTCCTTTTGAATAATTTCGGATGAAAGCTGTGTACTAATGATCAGATTATCGCATAATCACTTTGAAAGCGGTATTTTTTGTACGATTTTCTGATCGTATCATTAATGTGAATTGTCACATACACAAAAGCCACATGGAAATATTTAAAATGTTTATACACAAATAAGGCTTTTTTAGAACGTTTTAGATACATGTGTTTATTGGGAAAGTATTAATATTTCTACAGGTTCAAGATTCTGAAAATGATATAAGAAACATAGTAAAAAAGTGTGAAAAAAAGAAAATTTTGTAAGACTGAATTTCAAAGCGATTGCTGATGACATTACAATTTTTTAAATTTTGCACATAGTAAATAAACAATATCAAAAAGACATCTGATAATATAGAAAGATGCACAAGTAATTTAATAATCATTTTTTTTCCATCTGCCTTCACAAAGAAATAGCCACTGCTAGACAATATGATAAAAGCATGTAACTAATGTTACCCGTAGGTTCAGCTACATCTTTAAAACTTTAGATAAAACTCCCTGCCCTGAAGACATTCATCTTTGTGTGACATAATGTAACCTTTCAAATGTTATAAAATGTTAAACGTTAAGTCATGACTAAGGGCCTGTTCACACCACCAAGTAACGTGCTCAGGGGCGGACTGACCATTTGGAAACTGCCCAAGGGCCTGGGGTCAGTAGGGGGCCCCATGAGATGCCCCTGGTACATTTTTCATAGGCTTTTTTGAGTTTGGGCAAGGACACAGGGGCCCCATGATCCCCTATTGCACAGGGGCCCCATTAGTTGTCAGTCCACCCCTGCATGTGCTTTACCAGAACACCCACAAACGAAACAAAGATGCTGTGGTGTTAAAGTATCATTTGGAATGTCACCCCAATTAATCTACACAGCGCACCTGTGCTACAGCTCACTGCAGTACACCCCAATGCACACTGTTCATCTGCAGTGTATCTTGGGGAAAATAAAACGTGCACATAGCTTCCAACTTTCTGAAATGATCTAATATGCAGAAAATCATCAGCAAAACCACACAATTGTTTTTTTGACCGCTTTTTTTCTTTTATATTGGCATTTCAATAAACAAACAAATGTAATAATACTGTATGTAGGTTGGGTTTCTTTTGGCAGTAAAATAGTACATATTGTATAGAGATGTACATATCAGTCCAAAAAGATAGACAAATGAGGCTGCATGAGGGACATAAGAGGGACAATCCCTCAAAGGACAATCCCTCCTATCCTATCCCAAATGAGGGAGAGTTGTGAGCTATGAAAAAGTGTTGCAGCGCATTCATTACCAATGAACAGGTCCTAACAGTACCACCTAGAAACTGTTTTCACTTAGTTACCTAGTAGTTGACTTCTCTGGGCTTAGCTTTGGGGAAGGGTTTAGTGCCAAAGGCATGTAAAACTAGTTTCAGAGTGGAGCACAAATGTGGATTTTGCAAAGGTAATTACAGGCACCTTGTGTGCAGCCTGCATTTGGTCAAAGCTTCTAGATTTAAAAATTTAAAATGGCTGGTCGGTTCACTTTAAACTCAGTAATTGATAGACTTCTTAATCCTATTTTCTACCTCTGTATTTTAACTGGGTCATCTCGAAAAGACTGGCATACAGCTGAAGTTGTGCTATTATTTAAAAAATATGCAATGCTAGAACCGGCAAATGATATAATATTAAAGTAAATCTGTCAGAAAACTGGGCAATTTAAACTGATGGAGAATGCATAAGCAGCAATCATACTCTCTGTTTGAATTACTTAGGTTTATGACAGGTTGACTTTATGACTGCCTTCTATTGTGTAAGTAATTTGAAGGTATAATAAAAGGTAATACACAAAAATATACAGTAAAACATAATCTAATAACGTAGACTCAGCATGGGTTCCTGAAAGGCAGGATGATCGATCTGCATGAGGAGGTAAATTCACATCTGTATGCTGGTGACATACAGTAATATGCCTATGTACATCTGTTCTTCACAATAACCTGATGCAGAAAATGAGGATGCATAGACTACATAAGAATGTATGTACTCCAAATTGGAAATCTGTGGCACAACCTCATTTCAACCTCCACATGGTGAGGGGCTCCAGGATCTGTATATGTTATGGAGTAAACAATCTTTTTTGGTTTCTCACATTTTAATAGGTTCTGATAAGGATCCTGCAGCCCAGGGCCTACCCAGTACTTCCCACTCAACACTTCCTATTTAATACTTCTTACCCAACAAGTAATACCCAAAACCTTCCTACCCAATATATCCCACCCAACACACACTACCCTACACACTAGACCCAATACTTCTCACCTGGCACTTTCTACCCAATACATCCCACCCAACACATAATACCAAATACATCTCACCCAACACTTCCTACTTAATACATTTTACCCAACATTTCCTACACAATATAATCTACCCAAAATGTCCTACTCAACACTCCCTTTCCAATACCTCTCATCCAGCATTTCCCACCCAATACATCTCACACAACACTTCCTACTCAATACATTTTACCAAATATGTCCTACTCAATATACCGTATTTTTCGCTCCATAAGACTCACCTGACCATAGGAAGTATCTAGATTTTAGAGGCGGAAAACAAGAAAAAAAATATTTTGAACCAATAGACTGCAGACATAGTACAGGAGATGACCAGAGACTGCAGACACAGTACAGGAGATGACCAGAGACTGTGGACACAGTACAGGAGATGACCAGAGACTGTGGACACAGTACAGGAGATGACCAGAGACTGTGGACATAGTACAGGAGATGACCAGAGACTGTGGACACAGTACAGGAGATGACCAGAGACTGTGGACACAGTACAGGAGATGACCAGAGACTGTGGACAGTACAGGAGATGACCAGAGACTGCGGACAGTACAGGGGATGACCAGAGACTGCGGACAGTATAGGGGATGACTAAGAGACTGCGGACAGTATAGGGGATGACCAAGAGACTGCAGACAGTATAGGGGATGACCAAGAGACTACGGACAGTATAGGGGATGACCAAGAGACTGCGGACAGTATAGGGGATGACCAAGAGACTGCATACAGTATAGGGGATGACCAAGAGACTGTGGACAGTACAGGGGATGACCAGAGACTGTGGACACAGTACAGGAGATGACCAGAGACTGCGAACAGTACAGGGGATGACCAAGAGACTGCGGACAGTGCAGGGGATGACCAGAGACTGCAAACAGTACAGGAGATGACCAGAGACTGCAGACAGTACAGGAGATGACCAGAGACTGCATACAGTACAGGAGATGACCAAAGACTGCAGACAGTACAGGAGATGATCAGAGACTGCGGACATAGTACAGATGACCAGAGACTGTAGACAGTGCAGGTGATGACCAGAGACTGCAGACAGTACAGGGAATGACTAGGAGACTGCTGACCTTTGGGGAGAGAGGGGGAGTGGGTACCTGAATTTGACAGGTACCCGCTCCCACTTCCGCGGAGTTATCCTCCCTTTAGTGTCGGCACCCGGCCGACAGCCGGGTGCCCAGTGCGCATGCGCGAGAAGCGCTGCGCTTTGTGATTGGTCCGGCGTCTTCTGGGACCTGTCGTGTCCCAGAAGATGCCGTACCATTCACAAAGCGCTGCGCTTCTTACGCATCCGCACTGGGCACCCGGCTGTCACAGCCTAGAGCCCACACTAAAGAAGCTGCCGCGGGAAGACTGCGCAGCGCTGGACCGAGGAACAGGTACGGTTCTACTGCAGAGAAGAGCTGAGCGGCCAGCCCAGTATTCTGACATGGCGGCGGTGGAAATACCAGACCGGCTGCTCCATATTCACTCCATAAAACACACTGACATTTTCCCCCCTTTTTTGGGGGGAAAAAAGTGCATCTTATGGAGCGAAAAATACGGTAATCTACCCAAAACTCCCTGTTCAACACTTCCTTTCCAATACCTATATGTATAAAAAATCCTCAGCGCAATAAACTTCCTATAAAACAAATTGTGCAGCTAGCATAGAATGTGTTCCCACATGTAAACAGTAAATCAAATGAAAACTGCAGTGCAGCAATATAAACTCAAATGGTGCTCATAATACAAACATGCATAAATGAATACTGAAACAGAAATTGTGTATGTGACAATAAATATGTGCTACATTCAATGTATTCTTAACGTATACACATAAATCACCATAGACTTGCACATATGAGTGCTGAAATGAATATAGATATAAAAACCAAATAAATTATATTTAATAGTGAACTGTCCCTTTAAGTCTCAGAAATCTTCACGTGTATTTGTGCGGTATGTCTCCTATATATTGTGCTCCAAATACACCATCAACAAAAATCTCCAAACAATGGTAAACCGTCCCTTTAAATCCAAGGTACTCCAAGTGGATCAGTGTAATCACACTACTGCATACACGTGTATGGTGCTCCTGTGTCACCTCTTCGTGTACATCCACCTCCAACACACTATTGCGCTCACCTCCAGGTTTGACTTGTAATGCCAGGTCAAACTACGCTTTGCCCTTTGACCTTGGAGGGTATTCTGGTACATAGATCTTCACCACCGTCAGCACTATAAACTCTCCAGAACGCACCACAAACATAGGAAAAAATACTCCACATAGTGTACTATTGCCAGTTAAAAAACAAGCTTTATTAAAATTCTCAAAATTAACTCACAGTTAAAAGTGTCCACCTGGGACACTACAGGGTAAAACTTACTATACAGTATGTACAGGAATCCCTTTTCCAAAATGGCGGCACGTGCACTTCCGGTTTGCGGCTTGACGTCATTGGTGTACCCAGCATTTCCCACCCAATACATCTCCCCCAACACTTCTTAGCCCATGCATCCCACCGAACACATAATACCCAAAGCCTTCCTACCCAATACATCCCACCCAACACTTACTAACCAATAAATCTCACCCAATATTTCCTATGCAACACATCTCACCCAATACTTCCTACCCAATAAGTCATACCTAACATATAATACCCAACACTTTCTGCCCATTACATCCAACCCAAAAATTCCTACCCAATACATCAAACCCAACACTTTCTACTTAATACATCTCACCCAACAATTCCTACCCAACTCATCTGACCCAAGACATAATACCCAAAACCTTCCTACCAAATACATCCTTCCCAACACTTCCAACTCAGTACATCTCACCCAACATATACTACCCAACACCACTACCCAATACATCCCACCTAAAAGTTCCTACCCAGTACATCCCACCTAAACATTTCTACCCAATACATCCCTCCCAACATTCCCTCCCAATACACCTCACTGAACACTTCCTACACTATACATCTCACCCAATACATGCTACCCAATACATCGCACAAAACACCTAACACTTCTTACCCAATACATCCCACCCAAAAATTCCTTTCTAGTATATCTGACCCAAAAATATCTACCCAATACATCCCTCCCAATACTTCTCACCCAATACATGCAACCCAATATATCTCACCCAACACATAATACCCAAAACCTTCCTACCCAGTACATCCCACCCAGCACTTTCTACCCAATACATCCCACCCAACACATACTACTCAATCCATCTCACCCAGCACTTCCTACTCAATACATTTTACACAACACTTCCTACCCAACATAATCTACCAAAAACTTCCTGCTCAAGACGTCCTTTCCAATACCTCTCACCCAGCATTTCCTACCTGATAAAGCTCGCCCAACACTTCCTACCTAATGCATCTCACCAAACACATAATACTTAAATCCTTCCTACCCAATACATCCCACCCAACACTTCCTACCCAATACATTCCACCCAAAAATTCCTACCAAGTACATCCCCCCAAAAAATTCCTACCCAGTATATCTCTTCCAACACTACCTACCCATTACATCTCACCTAAAGCCTTCCTACACAACACATCCTACCCAATGCATCTCGCCAAACATATACAGTACTACCCAACACTTTCCACCTAATACATCCCACCAACACTTCCTAACCCAAAAACTTCTACCAAATACTTTTTACCAGCACTTCCTACCCAACACATCTCATCCAACACTTCCTACACAATACAATCTACCCAAAACTTCCTACCCAGCACATCTCACCCAACACATAATACCCAAAACCTTCCTACCCATTATCTCTCATCCAACATTTCCCAACCAATACATCTCACCCAACACATCCTACCCAATGCATCTCACCAAACACACAATACCCCAAACCTTCCTACCCAGTACATCCTTCCCAACACTTTCTACCCAATACATCTCACCCAATACTGCCTACTGTATATATTCATCTCACCCAATACTGCCAATATATTCTACACAACACAAAATACCCATAAAATCCTATCCAATCCTATCCTACCCAAAAATTTCTACCCAGTACATCCCACCCAAAAGTTCTTACTGAATACATCCCACCCACCTAACAATTCCTACCCAATACATCTCACTCAACACTTCCTACCCAATACAATCTACCCAACACTTCCTTCCCAAATACATCTTACCCATCATATACTTCCCAACACTTCCTACCAAATACATCCCACCCAACACATACTAACCAACACATCAGACTTAATCCTTCCCACCCAACACTTTCTACCCAATATATCACACCCAACACTTTCTACCCAATACATCACACCCAACACTTCCTACCCAATATAATCCACCCAAAACTTTCTGCTCAACACTTCCTTCCAACACCTCTCACCCAGCATTTCCCACCCAATATATCTTGCCCAACACTTCCTACCCAATGCATACCACCCAACAATTCCTACCCAATACATCTCACCTAACACTTCCTATGCAACGCATCTCACCCAATACTTGGTACCCAATACATCCCACCTAACACATAATACCCAACACTTCCTACCCAATACATCTCACCCAACATACAGTATACTACCCAATATTTCCTACCCAGTACATCCCATCGAATACTTCCTACCCAATGCATCCCACACAACACAATACACCCAACACTTCCTACCCTATACATCCCAAACAATAATTCCTACCCAATACATCTCACCTAACACTTGCTACGTAACACATCTCACCCGACACTTCCTACCCAGTACAATATACCCAAAACTTTGATGGAGGGACCTCTGAGGGGGAAACTGATGAAAGGACCTCTAATAAGGGGGACAATGATGCAGGGACTTCAGATGTGGGGGGCACTGATGGAGGGACCTGTATTGAGAGCAACACTGACGCAAGAACCTCTAATGAGGGGGGCACTAATGGAGGGACCTCTAATGAGGGGGGCACTGATGGAGGGACTTCTTATGAGGGGGCACTGATGGAAGGACCTCTAATATGGAGGACACTGATGGAGGGACTTATAATTAGGGGGAGAACTGATGGAGGGAATACTACTGAGGGGTACACTGATGGAGGGACATCTAATGAGGAGGACATTGATGGCTGGACCTCTAATGAGGGGGGCACTGATGGAGGAACCTCTAATGAGGGGGAAACTGATGGAAGGACCTCTAATGAGAACGGCACTGATGGAGGGATTTCTAATGAGGGAGCACTGATGAAGGGATCTTTAATGAGGGGGATGCTGATGGAAGGAATTCTAAGGAGGGGGCACTGATGGAGGAATCTTTAATGAGTGGGGCACTGATGCAGGAAATTCTAATGTGCGGGGTCACTGATGCAGAGACTTCTAATAAGGGGGACACTGATAGAGGGACTTGTAATGAAGGGGGAACTGATAGTATAAACTCAGTATAAATTTAGGCCTTCCTTAGCGGAGGCACAGCCAGGGGCAACACAGCCATGGGTAGCATTGGCAACTATCATCATGGATAAAGTATTAATCATGGATTAAGTATTACACTTCGGCTCTGCACTTCAGCGAATGCACAAAGCGAGAAACAACAGCAGACAACTTCAAATACTAATCAGACTACAGGTGACTTGTTTCCTCATCCAGCTCTTTCAGCTCTTATCCAGTTTGCTTCTTCAGCTTACCACTCTGTAACATGCCCTCCCTACTCCTCCTTCTCACAGTTGTGTCCTCTCTCTTCAAACTCTCTCTCCTTCACCACCCCAGAGCTTATATATATCACCCTCACTCCTTTCTTCACCTTATTACTGTACTCATCAACTCCTGATAATTCTGAACCCACACCAAACCTCCAGGACACTGGAACCTATCCCTCCATATAATTCATACTCTCATATTATCTCCCTCACCCTTCTGCTTCTCCTAACATCTGGAGACATTTCCCCAAATCCTGGGCCGCCATCTTTTTCCTTTGATCAACACACCCGGCACCCCCTATCCTCCAACAGCAGCCGCAATCCACACAATCTAGTTACTAATCCTCTTCTTCCTAGAACCCGCCTCCTCTTTTCCTGTGCCCTCTGGAATGCCCGCTCTGTCTGTAACAAACTCACCTCTGTCCATGACCTTTTTATCACAAACTCCTTTAAGTTGCTTGCAATTACAGAAATCTGGCTTCATGAATCTGACTTTCACTCTCCTGCTGCCCTCTCCCATGGTGGTCTCCTCTGGACTCACTCTCCCAGGCCTAGTGGACGGAAAGGAGGTGGAGTAGGAATCCTCCTATCCCCTCAAAGCACTTTTCAGGTCCTCCATTCACCTCCCTCTCTGTCCCTCTCCTCATTTGAAGTTCACTGTATTCGTCTGTTCTCTCCAGTTTCTTTAAGAATTGCTGTGATCTATGGTCCTCCTGGACCGGTATCAAGCATCCTTGATGACTTCCCTGCCTGGCTGCCTTACTTTCTCTCTTCTGAAATTCCCACTATCTTTCTTGGTGACTTCAACATGCCTGTTAATCTTAACACTCCTGCTACCTCTAAACTTCTGAGCCTAACCACTTCTTTTGACCTAAAACAATGGACACATGCTTCTACTCACTCGAATGGTAACTGTCTCGACTTTGTATTCTCCTACCTATGCACTCCTTGCAACCTCACCAACTTTCCTCTTCCTCTCTCTGATCACTCCCTTATTAGCTTCACTCTCTCCTTGGCTTCCTCCTCGTCTTCCAACTACCAAACAGTTAACCTTAGAAACCTTCGTTATCTTAACCCTTCTCTTCTTTTTTTCGGCAACAGATTGTCTCTATGACAAAATCTCAGCCCTGTCCTGCCCCAACCTGGCCACTTCTGTCTACAATAGTTCACTGCCATCCACCCTGGACACATTGGCTCCCCTCACTACACACAGAATTAGGCCCCAACTGCTACATCCCTGGCAAACAGACAATACCAGATGCTTCAAAACACTGAGCCGTGCTCTTGAGCATTTATGGCGTAAGACTAAGACCCAGTAAGACTTCGACTAAGACTAAGACTTCGATCAATATAAATCTGCCCTTCAAAAATACAATTCTTGTCTCCACACTGCCAAACAGACCTATTTTATCACTCTCATTAACACCCTTTCATGCAATCCCCGTCAACTCTTTTTTACCTTTAACTCTCTACTTCGTCCTTCTCTACCTCCACCCACTAACTCACTCACTGCCCAGGAGATCGCTAATCACTTCAAAAATAAGATTTATACAATTCGTGACGAGATCTCCACTGTACAGATATCTCCTTCACCCTACACTCCTTGTCCACCTGCACAATCTATACTTCCCATGTTTAAACAGCTACTATAGTAGAGAAAGTTGGTAAACTGTTTTCTAAAGCCCACCTAACCACCTGCCCCCTGGACCCTGTTCCCTCGCAAATACTACGGTCACCATCTGGCTCTGTCTTTCATTCTTTGACTCATATATTCAATCTCTCCCTTTCTACTGGCATCTTCCCCAACTCTCTAAAACATGCGCTAGTCACCCCCATACTTAAAAAAGCCTCACTGGACCCCCCCAATCTTGGCAACCTAAGACCTATCTCCTTACTCCCTTTTGCCTCCAAACTCCTTGAACGTCTATTCTACAACTGGCTGAGCTGCCACCTTATTGAAAATAACCTTCTTGATCCCCTTCAGTATGGATTTCGCCCACAACACTCCACAGAAACTGCTCACCTAAAACTCACAAATGACTTACTAGCCCCTAAAACCAATGGTCACTATTCCGTACTCTTGCTCTTGGACCTCTCTGCTGCCTCTGACACAGTTGACCACCCCCTCCTCAAAAAAAACTATTTATTTGGTCTCCGTGACTATACTCTCCGTTGGTTTGAATCTTACCTATCTCACCGCACCTTCAGTGTCACTTACAACTCTACTTCCTCCTCTTCTACTCCTCTTGTTGTCGGGGTCCCCCAAGGTTCTGTCCTTGGACCTCTCCTATTCTTGATCTACACTTCTTGCTTGGGTCAGCTGATAGCATGTCATGGTTTCCAATACGACTTCTATGCTGATGGCACACAAATCTATCTCTCTACTCCTCAGCTCACCCCATCAGTTTCCACACGTATCACCGATTTACCAACAGACATAGACTGGATGTCACTCCACTTCCTAAAACTCAAGCTATTCAAAACTGAGCTCATAATATTAACTCCCCCACATGCCTCTTCCCCTGATTTCTCATTCAGGATCAGTAGCACCACTATCAACCCATCCTTGCATGCCAAGGTGCTAAGTGTAACCCTGGATTCTGAACTATCCTTTCAGGCCCACATCCAATCCCTGTCCAAATCATGCCGCCTCAACCTCCGCAACATCTCCAGAATACGCCCCTTTTTAACCAATGACACCACAAAGCTCCTAATTCACTCCCTTGTGATCTCTCGACTCGATTACTGCAACTTCCTCCTCATTGACTTACCTTTACATTGGCTATCCCCCCTCCAGTCCATCATGAATACTGCTGCCAGGCTCATCCACCTTACCAACAGTTCAGTGTCTGCTACCCCTCTCTGCCAATCCCTCCACTGGCTTCCACTCGGTCAACGAATAAAATTCAAAATACTAACAACAACTTACAAAGCCATCCACAACTCTGCCCCCAGCTACATCACCAACCTGGTCTCAAAATATCAACCAAACCGCTCTCTTCGATCCTCCCAAGACCTTCTGCTCTCTAGTTCCCGTGTCACCTCTTCCCATGCTCGCCTCCAGGACTTCTCCCAAACTTCTCCCATCCTATGGAACTCTCTACACCAATCTGTCCGGCTGTCTCCTAATCTATCCACCTTTAGAAGATCTCTGAAAACCTTTCTCTTTAAAAAAGCCTTTCCTGCTTCTACCTAGTACACTGCCATTTATTTCCTCCATCAGCTCATCCCCCCACAGCTATTACCTTTTGTATCACTCAACCCTTCCTCCTAGATTGTAAGCTCTAACGAGCAGGGCCCTCTGTTTCCTCTTGTACCAAATTGTATTGTAACTGTAATGTCTACCTTCATTTTGTAAAGCTGCGCAAACTGTTGGCGCTATATATGTCCTGTATAATAATAATAATAATAATAATAATAGAGGGACTTCTAATGAGGGGGGCACTGATGGAAGGACTTCTCATGAGGGGGGCACTGATGGTGGGAACTCTAATGAGGTGGTCACTGATGGAGGGACCACCTCACTGATGGAGGGACCACCTGAGGGGGAAAGTGATAGAAGGACCTCTAATGAGAAGGACACTGATTGAGGGACCTCTAATGATGGGGACACTGATGGAGAGACTTCTAATGAAGGGGACACTGATGCAGGGACTTCTAATGAGGGGGCACTGCTGCAAAGACCTTTAATGAGGGAGACACTGCAGGGACTTCTAAAGAGGGAGTCACTGCTGCAGGGACTTCTCTATAGGGTGGTACTGATGGAGGGACCTCTGTTGAGAGGGACACTGATGGAGGAACCTCTAATGAGGGGGGAACCAATGCAGAAAATTCTAATGAGGGGGTCACTGATGCAGGGACTTCTCATGAGGGTGGCACTGTTGAAGGGACTTCTAATGAGGAAGACACTGATGGAGGGACCTCTAATGAGGGGGGCACTATTGGAGTAACCTCTAAGGAGGGGGACGCTGATGGAGGAACCTTTAATGGGGGGGGCACTAATGGAGGGACCTCTAATGAGGGGGACACTGATGGAGGGACCTCTAATGAAGGGACATGGATGGAGGAACCTCTATTGAGAGGGACACTGATGGAAGAACCTCTAATGAGGGGGACACTGATGCAGGGACTTCTTATGAGGGAGGCAATGATGGAGGGACCTCTAATGAAGAGGACACTAATGGAGGGACTTCTAATGAGGGGGCACTGATGGCAGGACTTCTAAAGGGGGAGGCACTAATGGAGGGACCTCTAGTGAGCGGAACACTGATGGAGGGACCTCTAATGAGGGCGGCACTGGTGGAGGGACCTCTAATGAGGGGGACACTGATGGAGGGACCTTTAATGAAGGGACATGGATGAAGGGACCTCTATTGAGAGGGACACTGATGGAAGAACCTCTAATGAGGGGGACACTGATGCAGGGACTTCTTATGAGGGAGACAATAATGGAGGGACCTCTAATGAAGAGGACACTAATGGAGGGACTTCTAATGAGGGGGCACTGATGGCAGGACTTCTAAAGGGGGAGGCACTAATGGAGGGACCTCTAGTGAGCGGAACACTGATGGAGGGACCTCTAATGAGGGGGGCACTATTGGAGGAACCTCTAAGGAGGGGGACGCTGATGGAGGAACCTTTAATGGGGGGGCACTAATGGAGGGACCTCTAATGAGGGGGACACTGATGGAGGGACCTCTAATGAGGGGGACACTGATGGAGGGACCTCTAATGAAGAGGACACTAATGGAGGGACTTCTAATGAGGGGGCACTGATGGCAGGACTTCTAAAGGGGGAGGCACTAATGGAGGGACCTCTAGTGAGCGGAACACTGATGGAGGGACCTCTAATGAGGGGGGCACCTGTGGAGGGACCTCTAATGAGCGGGACACTGATGGAGAGACCTCTAATGAAGGGACATGGATGAAGGGACCTCTATTGAGAGGGACACTGATGGAAGAACCTCTAATGAGGGGGACACTGATGCAGGGACTTCTTATGAGGGAGACAATGATGGAGGGACCTCTAATGAAGAGGACACTGATGGAGGGACTTCTAATGAGGGGGCACTGATGGCAGGACTTCTAAAGGGGGAGGCACTAATGGAGGGACCTCTAGTGAGCGGAACACTGATGGAGGGACCTCTAATGAGGGGGGCACTGGTGGAGGGACCTCTAATGAGGGGGACACTGATGGAGGGACCTCTAATGAAGGGACATAGATGAAGGGACCTCTATTGAGAGGGACACTGATGGAAGAATCTCTAATGAGGGGGACACTGATGCAGGGACTTCTTATGAGGGAGACAATAATGGAGGGACCTCTAATGAAGAGGACACTGATGGAGGGACGTCTAATGAGGGGGTCACTGATGGAGGGACCTCTAATAAGGAGGAGACTGATGGAGGGATGTATAATTAGGGGAGAACTGATGGAGGGACTTAAAATGAGGGGAACACTGGAGGGACATCTAATGAGGGGGAAACTGATGTTAGGACCTCTAATGAGGGACACTGATGGAAAGACTTCTAATGAGGGGGCACTGATGCAAGGACCTTTAATGAGGGAGACACTGATGCAGGAAAATCTAATGAGGGGGGTCACTGATGCAGGGACTTCTCATTAGGGTGGCACTGATGGAGGGACCTCTAATGAGGGGGGAACTGATGCAGGAAATTCTAATGAGGGGGTCACTGATGCAGGGACTTTTCATGAGGGTGGCACTGATGAAGAGACTTCTAATGAAGAGGACACTGATGGAGGGACCTCTAATGAGGGGGGCACTAATGGAGGAACCATTAAGGAGGGGGACACTGATGGAGGAACATCCCATCCAACATATTCTACACAATACATCTCACCCAGCATATACTGTACTACCCAACACTTCCTTCCCAATAGATCCACTCAAACATTCCTACTGAGTACATCGCGCTCAAAAATTCCTACCCAATACATCCCACCTAACACTTCCTAACCAATACATCTCACCCAACATATACTACCCAACATTTCCTACCCAGTACATCCCATCTCACAATTTCTACCCAATACATTTCACCCAAACCTTCCTAACCAATACATCCCACGATAGGAGCAAGATCAGGGGTAGCAACTGCGACCCCACCCCTAATTTCAGGGGGCCCATGCGACTTCCCTGTCATATTAGCTCAGGATTGCAGTAAACGCGCTGCATTAAAAAAACCACTATGATACAGAGCCCACGTGTCCTTCCCACTATGTCCCATCCACTGAGTCCCACCCACTAACCTCTGCCCACCGAGTCCTGCCCACTGAGTGTCGACTCCAACCCAGCTCTCGGTAAGAGGGGACTAAAAGAATCCAAAGTAGAAGGCGCTCTGAATGTTCCCAGCTGTCAGTGTTGGGAGACTTTGATGGAGGGACCTTTAATAAAGGGGACACTGATGGAGGAACTTGTAATGAGGGGGGAACTGATGGCGGGACTTCTAGTGAGGGGGGCACTAATGGTGGGACCTCTAATGAGGGGGGCACTGAGGGCGGGACCTCTACTGAGAGGGGTACTGATGGAGGGATCTCTAATGAGGGGGAAACTGATGGAATAACCTCTTATGAGGGGGGCACTAATGGAGGGACCTCTAATGAGGGGGACACTTATGGAGGGACTTCTTATGAGGGGGCACTAATGGAAGGACCTCTAATAAGGAGGACACTGATGGAGGGACTTATAATTAGGGGAGAACTGATGGAAGGACTTTTAATGAAGGGGGGACTGGTGGAGGGGTCTCTAATAAGGGGGACACTGATGGAGGGACCTCTAATGAGGGGGCACGGATGGAGGGACCTCTGGTGAGGGGGGCACTGATGGAGGGACCTCTAATGAGGGGAACACTGATGGAGGGACATCTAATGAGGGGGCACTGGTAGAGAGACCTCTAATAGGGGGGTCACTGATGGAGAGACTTCTAATGAGGGGGCACTGATGGAGGGACTTCTAATGAGGGGGACACTTATGCGGGAGCTACAATGAGGGGGACACTGCTGCCAGGAAGTTCTGATGAGGAGAAACTGATAGCGGAGAAAGCGGGAGAATACAGAGGATGGAGATGATGGTAGTATACACACAGAGTATGGAGATGATGGAATATATCTGCTGTACTGTATGAGGATGGGCTGGGTTTATGAGGTATTTTTGGGTATGTTCTTATTTTCAGTCGCCTTCTGTTCTCTTTGTTGGGGTGACATGGGGGGGGGGTGCGGAACAGACCAAGAGAAGAGAGGGCACCAAAATCCATGAATGGGGAAGGGGAGAGAGCACCCCCACTGATGGGAGGATGGGGGTGGGGGAATGAGTGATTCTCTTTTTCCCTGGTCTGTTCCCAGAATTCCCTCTTACATCAGAGTTTGCAGGATTCCCCCCTTTCAGTGCATGGGGAAACTTTGCGGACCTAGATGTTAAGGGGAATGCTTATGTAAGGGGGGAGGCAAAGACCCCCTTACATCGGAGTTTCCCTTTACATCAGAGTCTGCAGCGTTCGCCCTTACATCAGAGTCCTCAGAGTTCTTACTTTCACTGTGAAGGGGAACCTTGCAGACTATGATGTAAGGGGAACTCTGTGCTGGGTTATATTACCCTGACCTTTGTGTAAATGGAGAAATGTTTTTTGCCTTTTGTTATACCTTGAACACATTGCTAATCACACGAGCTGCTGTACATGTTTGTAGCTTAAATATAGACATTTGTACTGAAAACAATCATTTTATGTACTTTTTTGAAGTGAAGGTAAAAAAATTGTGCCTGTCGGTAAATTTCATGATTTTTGTCATGTTAAAAAATGGTGCTGTCCAGGGGCGGACTGACCATTGGGGAACTCGGGCACTGCCCGAGGGCTCGGGGTCAGTAGGGGGCCCCTTGAGATGTCCCTGGTACCTTTCAGAGGCTTTTTTGGGTGTGGTTTGAGTGTGGGTGAGGACACAGGGGCCCATGATCCCATATTGCCCAGGGGCCCCATGAGTTGTCAGTCCACCCCTGGTGCTGTCAGTATATTTTCGGCATCTTGTCAGTAAATTTCACTTCAGGAGGCTGGCAATACTGGTAGTCAACTTCCACTTTGCCTTCTCCACAGTCCACACCCCACTACTCTCATTAGCTTTGGAGAAGCTGTGCTGTGTGCCATGTGCACGAGCAGACTGACAACTCATGGGGCCCCCGGGCAACAGGGGATCATGGGGCCCCTGCATCCTTGCCCAAGCTCAAAAAAGCCTATGAAAAAGGTACCAGGGGCATCTCATGGGGCCCCCTACTGACCCTGGGCCCTCGGGCAGTGCCCGAGTTTCCAAATGGTCAGTCCGCCCCTGGCTACAGCTCTGCATCCCACCCAACAATTTCTAGTGACGTACTAAACAGAATATTGGGCTGATGGGAGGATTGGCTGCAATGCTCAGCACTCTCACTAGGTGTCAGTATATTATTCCTCACATATATGTTAATGACTCTGTTGTAACTCAAAATATGTTTTTGTTTTCTGCAGTTCTTGATACTATGTTGCAAAAAGTGGTTGCTAGTGTTTAACTAATCACTTGCTGGTATAGTTGCAGTTTAACAATGGAATCATGCTAAATTATATAGAAATAATGGAAAAATATATTTCTAGGACTATATTATTGATTTCATACAGAACATGTATGTGTAAAGCAGTACATCTTAAATGTTTTATTATATCAGGATGTGTGAACAATTAATTAAGTCAGTGATACTGATCAATTGATAGATCATTGTATGACAATACCTACAATATGAAAATAAATGGTTAAATATAAATACGCTGACCAATAAATTATTCCCTGGAATTCGGGCTTATATATTATCATAAAATTGTGTGAAAGCATGGACTACGATAATAGAAAAATAAATTAAGATTTATTTTACAATGAAGTCTCTAATAATCACAGATAGTGGTAAGGTTAATAGTATGACATACAGTAGACACAGCAATTTTATATTTCACAAGGAATTCCCTTAACTTATGCAGCTAAAAAATATATATGCCAGGGAAATATATTGAGTTGACTAATTCAACATCCACCCATAGATAGCATAACTAAATATCACTAAACTTTGCAGACAATTAAATCTGTGTTTATCTGACTGTACCCCTAACTCCCCTACAGCAGGAGAAAGGAGCCACGTCTGTCTAAAAGTTGTGCCAATACAGCTAAAATGTAATGATCTAATCTCTCAGGGTTATGATACCGTGAGTGGAATATTATGTTAAACCAGCAAAATCTATTGTAAGCAAAATATTACATTAAAGAAGCAAGAATTACCCAGATAATAACACACCATTAGTTTCCCTCAGAAGCAAGACGATGATGGATCTCTTTGGATGAATAGGTATGGCCTTCAGATGGATGCCAACCAAACCTTTAAGATGGTTGACCTGTTTCGGATAAGAATATGGGTATAATTATTTTTCTACAGGGAGATTATAGGTACAATACCATCGTTACACATGCCAATGAACATATTTGACCTGTTTCTGCTAAGAATCTGCCTATAATTATTTTTCTACAGAGAGATTATGGAGTGGAACACCATGGATACACATCCTACATCACTTACAGTATTCAACCCATTTCTGATAGGAATATGGATATAATTATTGTTCTACATGGAATATGGAGGGAATATTATGGTTATACTTAACAAGGAACATATTTAACCTGTTTCTGATAAAAATATGGGTAAAATTATTTGTCTACATTGGGACATGGAGATTATGGTGGCATTACCAAGAGACAGCAGTCATGGTTGTTAAGGACATGGCAGCTGCCCACTCCTTACCAACCAGTTATTCTTCACAATGAATTTGGATTGGATTGGAAAATATTGAATCCTTCTGATACCAACGAATATACAAAACAAATGACAAAGATAAGAAAAAAATCATGAAAATGAATCTTGTCAGCACAATGAATATGAATAAATGAAATTCTTTAATTAACAAATGCATCTGAAACAAACGTTTACGGTGTGCACATGTTTATTTATATGCATTTTCTTATCACATATAGGTGAAATATGTTCCTTGTTATGTGTAATCGTGACATTCCCCCTTAATCCACATATATAAAAGTAATTTGAGCTATATTCTTATCTAAAACAGGTCAAATGTATTAAGTGGGATGTGTAACCATGATATTCCACCCATAATCCCGATGTAGAAAATTAATAATTATACCCATATTCCTATCAGAAACAGATGAAATTTGTTTCTTGGAATATGCAACCATGATATTTCACCCTTAATCCCCATGAAGAAAAATAATTCTATGCGTATTCTTATCAGAAAAAAATAATCATACCCATATTCCTACAAGAAACAGGTAAAACACATTACTTAGGATTTGGAGAAATGATATTAGTACCAACTCCTTGTTACACAAAATAAAGCTGAAGCCCAATCACACCTTATTACTTCAATAAAGCTGGAGGACCCTAAAAGCAGAAATGTACATTTCATTGGCATTGCCAAGTCATGCAAAGGGACAGATCTACTGAACTTCCTCTTGGTCGATCTAATGACCTCCCTAAAGTTCAACATCTGCCCCACACACAACATAGAAAGGGCACATGGACTGGGTCCAGAGAGGCAGGGGCTGAAAAACAGACCTAGACCTGTTATAGTCAAATTATAAAAAAGACATCCTTTCCGCTTACAGAAAGGTCAAAGAACTTGATGGGAATGGTATACTCATATTTCAGGAATTTTTAAGCTTCTCTTATGCAAAAATACAAAGAATTCACCCAATCTGGAAGCACCTCTCAGAAAACTACATCGCTTTGCTGTTCTATACCCAGCTAAATTATGTGTCCTGTAGAATGGAGAATCAAAATTATTTCATCTGGACTTAACCGCACATGGAATTCACATTTCTGAAGACCTGAAACATACTCTTTTTTTTTCACAGAGCACTCGCATCTCCATAGAAGACTTGTCTACGTTTCTAGAAAATTGCTAATCTTGGCCTTGAAATAATAAATACTCTTTATAGCATAAAGAAAATGTGTACAGCTGCTGTAATATACAAAAATAGTGCCAAAACAAGGAAATGAAAAAAAAAACAAAAAATAATGTGTTGTTGTGTATTCTAGAACACCTTTGCTCCAATAAGATAAACTTGTGATACACTCCACTGTGTGCAAAGCAACAACCAGTTAAAATTTGACCTCTTGCTATAACAAGAAAGTCAGAAAGCACCTGCTGATATTACCATAAACAACTGAACCAAGAAATGGAAGCCAGGAACATCATCTAGCCAAGTAGAACTTCCCAGGAATACTGTTGCCAGTATTGTCCCCACTAATCCCACCTTGCCTCTGTATGGCCCTCTCAGGTACACCGGACACTCCTATAGGGATGTTAAAGAAAAAAGTAGAGGCCTCCCATATTACACCATGTACAATTAGTCTAATAATCACTCCCTAGGCTCCTGAGGATGTTGCATGTTAATGACGAAATGCATAGGACGAGACTTCTGGTAATTCATTTCCGATTCAGCTGGAATGCACGCGGGGGAGCCAGTGAGACTTTCTGATGTCATAGAGTGATCATTAGTCTCCAAACCTACCTTCCAAGATATACATAACTATAGGCCATAAAAGTATCCAAATCTGCTCCACAAGAACAACCTGCTCCACTATAATTCCCACCCAGAATCTTCCCTTACCACTATTATGTCACTCATGAAATCATTTGGCCTAATCTCTGCTTGCTCTATCAATTACAACAAATAATAGACACTCTATTTAACTAACCATCATAAGCCCCCTTGGAGCAGTCTCTACCTTCTTATCTCAAAATATTTATGCCAAAATCCCTTGTAATCTATATAGGCTAATATCCTCTTTTGATATGCTTTTTAAAGGCAGCCCTTGCTACCTAGACTAACTTTGATATGTCCTACATGGGCAGAATAAGTTTAATAAAAATGGTAGCTTCCCAAGCTTTTTTATGCCATACAGGTCCTCCCTCTATACCTCAAACATTCTCACCCCCTATATATCTCCACATTGCTCTTACCTTACTGGCCTAAGCTCCTCTTCATGCTCTCTGAAATGTGGATATTTAAAGCTAACTTGTTCCATGCCTTTTCAGTGTGTCCAAAGATTAACAAATGTGGAACTCAGTAGTGCATTACGCTACCACATACTTAGGCACTCTTTGGTCTATCCCAGGTATTAAAATATCCAAGGGTTGTAAACAACTTCTCATTATCATATCCCTTGTTGCATTGAAAAAATATCCTTCATAAATGGATCTACCCAGAACCCCCACTATGTCTTTGTTTATGGACAAATTGTCACATGTTCGCATGGAATGGGTGAATTCCTCCCTACACAAGAAATTGTGTCTGGGGGCAGCTGGGAATCATTAATTTAAACCTTACCCATAGCAACTCAACCATGATAAGTGCAATGCTTCCAGTACACCCAATGACATTGAAACAGAATGTTAACTAATGACCCTTCAATTGATGCCCCTCGCTCTACTTGAGTCAAACCATACTTTATATTTTTATAGCCAAGGCCTCCCCCCCTTTACTTCCACCTGCTAATTGTTAGACCAACCACCATCCATCTAAATTATTTTCTTTGATGTTCACCTTTAGACCCAGTATTTTTATTTAATTGTCAAGATATAATAACAAACTGTACATTATCTTCTTCATATTGCCTTATGGGCCAAATATTGCAGCCATGCTCTTTGTTACTCGCATTCTCAAATAAAAAAAAAACACAAATCCTTTAAAAAACATGCTTTGGGGTGCCTAAACCTGTAGGTGAAATTGCAGAGCAATACAATGTACTCCTTTAAAAATGTCATTGTTTGCAGACAGGGGCCAGAAATCTCATATTTATTGGTGGTAGGATTCCCCTTAAAACTCATAAAGGACCCTTATCCAGGCATACACCCTGGGTGCCTAGGAAAGCAGATGCAGCGAGTTGCACCCCCCCCCCCAACCCGCATTCCTTCAGCATTGGGAAAAGGGGGAAAGGGGGTCATTGTGTTATTGACCAAATATGGCCATTACAATATTTGACGTCACACACGATCCCTGGCCAGTTTGCTTACAAAAAAAGAAGCTGGTCATGAATCTGTCATTTGGCACTTACAAATGTTGGTATTCATATAAAAAGCAGTGCACAACTTATTCTGCAAAATAAATTGATGTGTAAATCTGTATGAGCGAGGAATGTAAAAATAACTTCTACACTGATCTTAATTATACTTCAAAATTATTGTTTTACAATTCTGTATGAATGACTGATTTGCTCTCCAGTGACATCTTGTGTTTATTTTGCAATATGCATGCTGTAAGAATAGCCTATAGTATACCATGTACAGTATTTTTGATTTTCTGTGGTTTATCTGAAGTCAAAACAAACGGTATTTTGTTTCTATAATCAATGTGCAGGTGACTAAATCACTCTCTTTTGCAAAATTAATTTGAGCATTACAGTTATCCAAGGGACAGTTAAGCACTGAACTCCAAGCTTGCATTTTCCTTTCAAAAGAGTTAGGCAACTAGCATTTTCTGAAGGGTAGATAAACAAGGCAGCTAACACATTTCTCTTAATGATATACAGTACATAAAGTATATATATATATATATATATATATATATATATATATATATAAAATATACGTATATATACTATATATATATTTAAAAAGCCTATTATTACAGTACATACAGTACATATATTGCCCTGCTGAACATTGTCATAGCTCCCAACTGTCCCTCATTTGGAGGGACTGCCCCTCTTTTGAGAACAGATCACTCTGTCCTTCGTACAAACTCTGTTGTCCCTTTTTTGATTTGATGTGTACACTTCTATACAAAATGTAGTATTTCATACTCAAAAAGTGTTATGCTACATGACGCCTTTTATCCATCTTCTATATTGCTGCTTCTTATATTTTGGAAATCCAATAAAAAGACAATAAGAGGTCAAAAAAGTATTTAGTCAATCATTTTCTACATATTGGACCTTTGATGTCCATGTAAGTGGTGGGAACGTGTTCTTTGCCTACATACTGTTTGCTAACAGATGTCCCTCTGTCAGAATTTCAGAAAGTTGGGAGGTATGACCAGGTCACCAAGAGAAAAAGTCAGAGAAAATGTACATTTTTTTAGTGGGCATTAGATCAAAAATAGAGAGGAAATCTTCTAAAGGAAACACTTGCTTCAGTAGCAACTGTCTAAGTGGGAATTTCCCTCACATTGCAGAGATTGTCTTTTACTTCCTGCTGGGTTTGTAGGACAGGAAGTGAGGGGAAATATCCTACATGGGATCCTGTCCAAAATAAAAAACAAAACAAAACAAAAAAGAAAACATTTTGTTTGTATATATACTTTAATTTTGTTAACCCAAAAAGTCTCCTACGTATGCTCTTCAGTGATCCAATATTATGATATGACAAATAAATTATCCCAGCCTTGATACTTTGGCTTGAAAACCTTCCCTGGAGCTAAGCCCTGACAACCTATTGAGCTATGAAAGTGCCCTTATATCCCACTTTCTTTGGGCAGTGGGATGTGGGGTTGCACAGAGGAGCTATTCTGGCAAACAAAAGTAACTGGAAGTACCTTGCTTTGTTTGCTCCTGGAAGGACTTTTGCTTTTAAAATTTTAATGTCCATCAGGTTTATTTTAATGCAAAGCTTCCACTGCATGACTTCTCTTTAAAGCATAGCACGCATCTGTTTAACTTTCAGAGAGACAGTCCCATTTTGGAGCCAAATTTCTCTGTTCCTCTTTTCTTCATAGCCGGCCTTCTTTTTGTTTAGATGATCAGATCTTTTCATAAATGAATTCAACTATCAACAGTACTACATTACACTAAATTGTTCGTCCATCCTCTAAAGAAACTTTCTAAACAAAGAGCCAGTTTGCTGTCCTTCAGACTTTTTTTTTTTGGGGGGGGGCAGACTGTGCCCAGTGGGAGTAAGCAATGCTCCATCTTTGGTATTAGGGGGAAATACAATTGGTGTCAGTGGGAGGAATAGTGCCCAATCATTGGTGTTAGTGGGAGGAATAATGGCCAATCATTGGTGTTAGTGGGAGGAAAAATGCCCAAAGTCATTTGGTGTCAGTGGAATTATGCCCAATCGTTGGTGTCAGTGGAAGGAATAGTGCCCCAATGCAGGTGTCAGTGTCAGAAATTATGCCCCATTGTTGGTGTCAGTGGCAGGAATAGTGCCTCAAGTGCAGATAAAGGCAAGCAAAGGGCTGCAGTTTGGAGACCAATGCTCTACACAATATTGCATGGGTAGGTGATCTGCTGCCCTCTACTGTCAATAATTGTAAGTGGCTTGTCTTCAGGTTTCCGACACAAAGACAGACATTACATCATCTTCAGAGGACCCTGCCACTGGACTTTGCTGCAACATTAACCTGGAGGTATTATTAACTATATATACCGGGGTATATGCACATAATTCCATCAGGATTCCTAGCAGGCCCTTTTGTTGATACCTGCTTGTACATTAGATGTATGAACTGTTAATCTCTTTTATATAAACCTTGTATTGCTTCTATACATCTATACTGGTGTACATCTCTATACGTATGGTTATTGTTATATGCTGCTTGCAGTAGTTCTTATGCTCCCAAATACTTTGATTAAATTACTGATTAATTTCACAGGAAGGGAAGCCCTCTCTGTTCACAGAGGCCCTGTCCTGGGTGGAGACACTACCACTTTTTTTTATCAAAGCTACTCTTCCACGTAGCATAGATTCTGTTTCTCTTATTTAGTCCTACTTTAGCGCAGTTTCTTCTTTGGGGAGGGTCATTTCTAATAACTAAGGTTGCCAACTGTCCATAAATTTACAGCCTGATTTACAAACTGTCTGTAAATGTTTGTTATGGACAGCTGCTGCACATAAAAAATATGACCATGGGATGTCTTTGGATCTGTGCATGCTCACTTCTGAAGCCAGCTGGGTGGGCTTGGAATTGAATAGAGGGGCGGGAGCGCAGTGACCTCATGGCGAATAACAGCAGGGGGAGTCAGGCCGGAACAGTCTGGAGGAGAAGAGGACAGAGGTGGAGAATGGTGATAAGGATGAAAGCAGAGGAGTGAACTGCCTGGAGGACCATGTCTGACCATGTCCAAACAAGCAATGGAGGAGGTCAGTGACAGCATTAGTTTCTGGCTAGGCCACACAATGTTTGTGGGGGGGTTCACTGATGTAAGGGGGAGTGAATAAACTAAAGTAGGGGGAACACTGATATAAAGGTTCCCACTTATATCAGTAACCCCCATTATCTTAGTGTATTCTTCGGAGTCTGCAGCATCCCCCCTTACATCTTGGTCCGCAGCATCCCCTTTACATTAGAGACTGCAGCATTTCCCCTTGCACTGTAAGGGGGCATCCTGATGACTCTGATGTAAGGGGGAACTCTGTGGACTCTGTGGACTTGTGTAAGGGTTGGGCTCTGGTGACCAGAGAACCCCTTACATCAGAGTTCCCCTTTACATCATAGTCTTCAGTGTTCCCCTTTATATCAGGATCCACAGAGTTCCCCCTTACAGTGAAATCTTGCAGACTCTGATGTAAAATGGGAACTCTGAGGACACTGATTTAAGGTGGAAAGCCAGCAGGAACTCTGGTGAGGGGAGGACTCTAGTGACCACAGACCACCTTCTGCAGAGTGAATACACTTAGGTAAGAGGGGTTACTGATATAGGGAAAAACCTTTATATCAATGCCCTCCTTACCTTAGTGTATTCACTCCCCCCTTACAACAGTGACACCCTCCCTCCCGACATTGTGTGGACTGGCTGGAGGCTACATCTGTAAAGGGGAACTCTGTGCTGGATTAACCTGACCCTCATGTAAATGAAAAAAATGCATTATCTCCAAATACTAATAATAAGGAAGATATTGAAAAAACCTCAGTGGGTTTAATGGACTATATTTAATTTTATGTTATAATAATAATAATTTTCCATTGACCATGTAAGAGGGGACATGGCAATGGTGTGTCCAGTGCCTTCATACTATATGCTAAATGATGTTCTTTTTTCCTATCTCAGAATGTGGGACATAAATTGACCCAATGTTTTATGAACCACAGACACTTTCTGTATATTCCTACATCAGCAATACCCATTAGGATTGGCACTACACCCAGCATCATCATCAGGTAATTTTTTAGCAGTACAGGCTTCATTGGCAGCAACTAATGTTGTGCATACTTCAATTTTTGATTGAAAAACATGCACATATTTTCCTTTATTATTGTGCAGGATTAATTTTTTTCTTGTTTTTGGCAAGGTAAATATGAAATACTATATATTAATAATTCATGTTTACATTTTCAGCCAGCAGGTGGAGCACTGGGTACTTTTTGCATATTTACATGTCTTTTCTTAGCTGCTCTGTTAATATATTTCTGTTGTTTGCAGAACTCAGATGATTGACATATCTCCATTGTTCTCCTTTTCTGCCTTCTATGTTTAAAAAGAAGTATGTGGATATCCAATCAAGTGTGAGAGTCTCTGATGTAAGAGGGGACACTGATACAAGAGGAGACTCTGATGTAAGCGGAGATTCTGATATAACGGGGGCTGTGATACAAAGGGAGACTCTGATATAAAGGGGACGCTGATGTACATAAGGATGTAAGTAGAGACTTTAATACATGGGGGGGCTCTGATGTAAACGGAGACCCTAATGTATGAGCCTTGTCAATTTCAGGCATTTAAAAAAGTACAGCATGCTGTTACAAAAAGTACAGTATTTAAAACCCAAGTTCCCCTTTTTAAATTCACTACTTGTTACTTATTTAGCTTTGTGCTGTGCTGCATTTCTTTGGATGCAGAAAGTCTTTTTGAGATGTGTCTGTACTGCAGGCAAAGTAGACCATGCACAGCCTTTTCTTGTCAAACACTGCATTTGCTAATCAAACACATGCTTTTGCATTTGTATTTTAAAATAATGCCCCTCAACATGATCCCTAAGAGGGCATTCTCACCACTTTTAAAAAATAGTAAAGTGTCTACAGACAGACAAAAAACAAATTAGTACTGATACTTTTTGTTGTACTCGCTGATACCAATTACCAATAAATGTCTGCAACTTTTGGTGTAGACTTCAGCTGTCAGCAGGGGAACCCCACTGAATGAGTGATCGGTTGTTAAAAAGTTAAGAACAGGGTGGCCCCGCTCCTTAAAGCGGAGTTCCAACTGAAAAAAAAAATCAGCAGCTACTTACCTGTCTCTCGGTCCAGTGGTGTCCTCACCACCGCTGGTTTCACCGGCCATCTTCTCTCCCCAGCGTCGGCATCTTCAGTGTGGGCACCCGGCTGTGACAGTTTGCGGCTTCACACCCGGGTGCCCCCTGCGCATGTGCAAGAAGTGCTGCGCTTTGTGAATGGTCCTGTAGTCTTCTGGGACCTGTCACATGTCCCAGAAGACTACTGGAAGGGAGGGGGGGAGGACATCTTCCACTTTCGATCCGCCTAGGTGATCGCAGCGGGAGTGGGAGCGGGTACCTGTCAAATTCAGGTACCCACCCCCCCAATACTGCCAATACTTAATGGGGAGCGGGGGACAAAGCATTAAATCGGGACTTCCTCTTTTGGGTGGAATTCCGCTTTAACCACTTCAGCTCTGTCATCTGTTCACCCCTTATGGACCAGAGCAATTTTTAAATTTCTGCTATGGACCTGTTTATTTGGTGATAACTTTGTCATTACCTAAGATAACAACATAATATATATATATTGTTTTTTAAGGACAAAAAGACTTTCTTTTTGGGAATTTTGTCTTGCAACGCTGATATTTTTTTCGCAATCTTCAGACTAAAAAAAACCACAATTTTTCTTGTGGAGCAGTGCTAGTTTAAAAATAAATAGTGTTACTGTGCATAAAAAGTGTATGGGGGGGCGTGGCTTGGAGCTAGAGCCGCATAGCAGCACACTGAGTGAGCTCTAGGGAGAAGTCAGCTTTTGAGCCATTTAAGCGGTACACAGAATGACGATTATGGGCAGGATCATTAAGCCCACTTCCCACAATCGCCCACACTGCTCGCATTCCGGGTCTTCAGCATGACAAATCCAAGATCTTTTTCAGAATAGAGGCACACGGAGGAGCGTTCCTGCTGGGAGCAAGATGGCCTATACAGCATGAGGAGGTTCATAGTGAGGAGTCTCTGCCAACATCAGAGGATAGGGTAAGAGAGGACACTAGCCCGATCCCCCACTCACATATTCTGAGATGACACAGATCACTGCAGATCTGCAGAGATCGTTCACAGTTGCCATAACCGATTTTAAGATCGGAAGATCTCCTATCTCTCTCTGAACAATTGATAACTGTGCAGAAGGCTGGTGCTTACAGGGACAGGGCAATCTCTAGGCTGGAGAAAGTTTCTGAAACACATGCCACACACCTGATTAATGTGAATTGCCACCTAGAAGATCTAGATAACAGAGGGAGACGGCATAACATTAGAGTCAGAGGAGTCCCTGAATCTGTGTCTACAGAATCAGCCTTACAATCCATCTTCAATAATCTTTTAGAGTGGCCTGCGGACACTGTCATTGATTTTGAGAGAGCACACAGAGCCCTTAGATCAAGGTGGACAGATGACTCCCCTCCCAGAGACATTATTTGCTGTATTGCCAATTTCACACTGAAAGAAGAAATCCTTAAAAAATCCTGGCAAAATGAGCTCATTATTTTTAACAGTGACAAACTTGCCCTCTTTCAGGATCTATCTCCTATTGCTCTGAAAAATAGAAAAGCATTACGCCCCCTACTGGCCGTTATGCAGGAGAAGGGGATTCCTTACAGATGGCAGTTTCCTTTTGCCTTACAAGCAACTCTGAATGGCAAACACTATCTGTTCAGACTGCCTGCAGATGTCCAGGGTTTCTGTGACGATCTCCAACTTCCAAATTCCTATGAGGAATTTTGACTCCCATCAGCATTGCCTGTCACTGCATGCGTGCCTCTGCACAGTTCAGGAAGACCATGCACCAGAAGCAGGCCACTCTGAGCTCCAGTTTGTCCTCTCCGAAGTCCAAACAGCGCAGAGCTAAAGAGGAATTTGATGATACCTGACTGTGCTTAGTCAATCTTTGTTCTCTCTTCTCTTTTGAAAACCTTACTGTCCCCTTCCGGAAGTTCACGTGTTGGGGGAGGGGGTGTCTTTCATGCGGCTAACCACCATGGTCTGGCCTCCCTGGATGCGTGTTCGTCCTAGCTTCCCGTGTTAGGTAGACTAATTATTGGCTGTGTGATTAATCAGCCAGGTGCAGCTTTTTTATATTGCTGATGGTTGGGTTGCTATCTATAAATGGCCAGCAGGGCCCATATGATCTAAAAGTTTTGTGCCCATTGGCTTTTTGTCTGAAATTGTTGCACTTATATAAGGGTTATTTCTACAGATTGCAAATGATTCTTAAATATATGCTGACCTCTTTGATATAGTTCTTGCAGACAACAGAAACATGCATTTAATATTTGTGTTGTTGGCTCTGAGCTCAGACATCTGTTTAATATCATATTTTCTTAGTGACTGACGGCTTTGCTTGTGTGATAGCCCCTCCCATTAGCCCCGCAATTTGGCACCTCTTTGTGTTGCACATTACAACATTTATCATTCCTGCTTATTTATTATTATTATTATACAGGATTTATATAGCGCCAACAGTTTGTGCAGCGCTTTACAAAATTAAGGTAGACATTACAGTTACAATACAATTTGGTACAAGAGGAAACAGAGGGCCCTGCTCCTTAGAGCTTACAATCTAGGAGGAAGGGTTGAGTGATACAAAAGGTAATAGCTGTGGGGGGATGAGCTGAGGGAGCAAATAAATGGTGGTTTACTAGGTAGAAACAGGATAGGTTTGTTTAAAGAGAAAGGTTTTCAGGGATCTTCTAAAGGTGGATAGATTAGGAGACAGATTGGGGTTGGGAGTTCCATAGGATGGGAGGAGCTCGGGAGAAGTCCTGGAGGCAAGCATGGGAGGAGGTGACATGAGAACTAGAGAGCAGAAGGTCTTGGGAGGATCGAAGAGAGTGGTTTCGTTGATATTTTGAGACCAGGTTGGTGATGTAGGTGGGGGCAGAGTTGTGGATGGCTTTGTAAGTTATTGTTAGTATTTTGAATTTTATTAGTTGAGCGAGTGGAAGCCAGTGGAGGGATTGGCAGAGAGGGGTAGCAGACACTGAACGGTTGGTAAGGTGGATGAGCCTGGCAGCAGTATTCATGATGAACTGAAGAGGGGATAGCCTATGTAAAGGTAAGCCAATGAGAAGGAAGTTGCAGTAGTCGAGGCGAGAGATGACCAGGGAGTGAATTAGGAGTTTTGTGGTATCATTGGTTAAAAAAGGGCATATTCTGGAGATGTTGCAGAGGTTGAGGAGGCATGATTTGGACAGGGCTTGGATGTGGGCCTGAAAGGATAGTTCAGAATCCAGGGTTTCACCTAGCACCCTGGCATGCAGGGGTGGGTTGATAGTGGTGCTATTGATCAGTGGAAGAGGCACATGGGGTGGCGGGGGGGGATATTATGAGCTCAGTTTTGGATAGACTGAGTTTTAGGAAGTGGTGTGACATCCAGTCTGATATGTCTGTTAGTAAATCAGTAATACGTGAGGAAACTGATGGGGTGAGCTGAGGAGTAGGCAGATAGATTTGTGTGTCATCAGCATAGATATGGCATTGGAAACCATGGGAAGCTATCAGCTGACCCAAGGAAGAAGTGTAGATCGAGAAAAGGAGAGGTCCAAGGACAGAACCTTAGGGACCCCGACAGTAAGAGGAGTAGGAGAGGAGGAAGTAGAGTTGTGACACCGAAGGTGCGATGAGATAGGCAAGATTCGAACCAATGGAGAGTACAGTTATGGAGACCAAGTAAATAGAGTTTTTTGAGGAGGAGGGGGTGGTCAACTGGAGAGGTCCAAGAGCAAGAGTACGGAATACTTCTGCTGATACTTATTTAACCTTGTGATATGGTACTTTATCCCTACACCATTTCTCACCTGCTTTTATTGGTTTGCAGTATCCTATATGTTAGCGATAAACAAGATATTTATTTCTCTCTGCACATTTGGAGCAGGCCCCCTCCTGCATTCTTTGTGGTTTCTTCTTGTCATCTCTCTCCCCCCCCCTCCCTTTTTGTTTTTGCTACTTCTCTCTTCTTTCACCAGCATGGCCTACTCGAATATATGAAACAAGCCCCTGCTTATCTCTCACAATGTTAGGGGCTTAAATGTTCCCGAGAAGCAATTACAACTGTTACGTGAACTTGACAAAGTCAAGCCTACCATAGTGTTTCTGCAGGAAACGCATTTTAAAACTGGACAGATACCGAAGTTGTCAAGTAAATACTTTACAAAAGCATACCATCCTACTAATGCCTTGGCTAAAACTAAGGGGGTCACTATATTGCTCAGTAAGTAGGCACAGATTTTGATCACAGACCAATCAATTGACCCGGAGAGTAGATACGTCTTCTTAAAAGGCTTATGGGCTGGTACACCGATCACCTTGGCCAATGTCTACTTTCCCAATTCAGCCCACATCTCCTTTTGTCAGCAAATTGTTGATGAGCTTAAAGTTTTTGCATCTGGTTACTTAATTTTAGGGGGAGACTTTAACATTCTTCTTGACCCTGCTTTAGACACGTCTACCGGGACAACTTGCATTGCATATAAAAATCTTAAAAAGATAAAGCTTCTCCTGAGATCTTTGCAGCTGATTGACGAACACTTAACCCCACTGGCCGTGATTACACATGCTACTCTCCACCGCACAATCTTTATGCTAGGATTGATTATATTTTTATCTCACAGAGAGACCTCCCTCTGCTGCTTGACGCTAAGATTGGGATCCAATCCTTGTTAGACCATGCCCCAATAACGTTTAGTTTGACTCTCCCCGGCCGGGTAGCTAAGACGTTTAACTGGAGACTTAACCCTGCCTTGTTGACTGATATGGAAATTCTGACTGATGTCACCACTACCATTAGGCATTATTTTGACGCCAACAAGGCGACGGAAACGTTGCCTAATAACATGTGGGAGGCACACAAATGCTTTGCTCGCGGAGTGCTTTTTAGGTGGGGTGCTAGGTGTAAACGGGAACAGACCAGAAGAATCGCATAAATTTCAGCAAACATCGCAAAACTTGAATCCCAGCATAAACTATCCCTTGCTAATGCTATGGTGGCTGCACTTCAGAAGGCACGGTTGGAATTACAGGCCATTCTTGACACTAATTACAAGCGTTCCTTATGAGTTTATTATGAAAGAGCAAATAAAAGTGGGCGTTTCTTGGCCAGGGCCTTGCGTGAGGTTCTTGGCCAGCGCCTTGCATGTGGATAAGTTAAATGAAAATATCCATGGGGTCAGGAACTTGAAAGGTACCCTGGAACACAATAGTAAAGTGATTGCTTCATTGTTCCATCAATATTACACCAACCTGTATAATTTTCTCCCCACTCATACCCCCAGAGATCTTAAAGGTGAAAAACTTGACTTAATTGAGGATTTTCTTAGGAAAAGAAAAATGTGCTCTCTAAACCACTCAGATGTCAAATTGCTAGAATGCCCTATTGGGGAGGTGGAACTGGCTAATGCTATCAAAAGCTTAAAACTGGGGAAAAGCCCAAGCCCAGACGAGTTGATGTCACAGTATTATAAGACCTTTAGTTCTCTGCTCTCTATGCCTCTACTCCAGACCTTTAACTCTCTGACTATGTCTCAGCCAATACCTCTTTCTTTCTGTCTTGCACATATTACTGTTATCCCCAAAAAAGATAAAGACCCTGCTGAATGCATGAGCTACAGACCTATTTCTCTACTCAACATTGATATAAAACTGCCTGCAAAAATACTGGCTAACCGACTTAGGCCTTATCTCTCTGATAGCATTGGCCCGGAACAAGTCAGTTTCATGCAGGGTAGGGAAGCACGCAACAATATTATCAAGGCCCTTAACCTAATCTATAGGGCATGTGTTTAAGGCCTCAAGAGCCTTCTCATCTCTACTGATGCGGAGAAGGCCTTCGATCGTGTGTCTTAGAACTTCATGTTTGCTATGTGTGCTTATATCGTACTCACACCTAACATGCTGAATTAGATCGCTGCTCTGTATCAACACCCCACGGCTAAGATCAAGGTCAAAGGCACGCTCTCTGACACAATCACTATTAAGAATGGAATGAGACAGGGTTGCCCTCTGTTTCCCCTTCTGTTCATCCTCACTCTTGAACCCTTTAATTGGGCTGGTTCAGCAAAATGAGGCAATTCATGTATTTCGCATTAACAATGAGACTTTCATACATGGATGACCTGTTATTTTTCATATCTCAACCCCACATATCCGTGCCTAACCTTTTGAGCTTATTCGACTGCTACCATTTCCTCTCGAATTTGAAAATTGACTGCACTGGGTAGGAGGCCTTGAGTTTAGCTGTCCACTCTTCCTCCCTTGCCCTCATTGAGTGAAATTGCTCTTTCAGGTGGGTCCCTCTAGCCCTAAAATATTTAGGCATTTGGCTTGTTCCAGATCTGGAGGATTTGTACAAGCGGAACTTTGCCCCCTTATTACGCAAGATTCGGAACGATATTAAAATCTGGCAACCGAAGACCTTTCCTGGTTTGGCAGAGCAGCGATCATCAAAGTGAATATTCTTCCTCGGATACTGTACTCTATGAATGCGCTCCCTATTAGGCCCCCCTCCATCTTTTTTAAGCAATTACAACAGGCTCAGAGAGCCTTTGTGTGGGCCAATAAAAAACAATGGATTAGATTACAACTAATCACGCCCACTAAAGGTTCTGGTGGTGTGGGGTTGCCAGACTCTGAAAGGTATTTTTATGCTACTCACATTACCAGAGTCATAGACTGGAGTTGTCATTCCATACATAAACATTGGGTTTCCCTTGGGAGCTCCTACTCTTCAGCTCCTTTAAGATGTTCACCGTGGTTGTTGAGGTCTACCTACTCGAAGCTTCTGATGGCTCATCCCTTAATTGGTGCAACTTTAGATGTGTATCATGATCGTGTGAAGGTTGAGGGTTTTGCTGGCGCTCCAGGCCCCTCGCCCCCATTGCTGATAATCCAGAATTTCCCCCTGGGTTTGGAATGTGGAGTGATCCCGGTGCACGAGTTGGGTCTATCTCTATTGGCGACTCATTGTCTCAAGCAAGGGGGAGTTAGGTCCAAAGGAGAGCTTCAGGAGATATGTGGTCAGGTTTCTCTCCCATAATGGACTTATTTTCAAATACACAATTACTTGACTAACCACAGACGGAAGGCATCCTTCTCCAGACCTCTTACGAGTCTAGAAAAGCTATGTCTGAAAGGGAAACCTTTTGACAAAACCACCTCTTTGGCCTATTCTTGGCTTCAAAACAATCTTTCTGTCACCCACGACAATTTTCAGCTAGGTTGGGAATCAGGCTTTCAGGCAGAGTTCTCCAATGACCAATGGAGAAAAGCCTACATTTTTGCTCACAAATGCTCCATCAGCACTAGGACTCAAGATACCTCCTACAAATTGTTAACGCATTGGTACGCTACAATGGACAGGTTAAAGAGGTGGTTTCCCCAGATGTCCGGCTTATGTTGGCACTGTGAGTAAGCTGAGGGCTCCATGTTCCATGTTTGGTGTCAATGTCCACGTCTTAAGACATTCTGGGATGAAGTTCAAGAGTTGATCTACTCTATTACAGAGACTGCATTGCCCTTAACTCCTGAGTGCTCATTGGTGCGGCACCTTTTGAATGCGGCTAAGTCCTTATTTCCCAGACATTGGAAGACCACTCATACCCCCTTGATTCAAGACTGGATAAGAGAGGTTAATGTTATTCAGGAATTGGAACAGACACTGACTATAACTGATGACATGGTTCCCAGGTTTCACAAATTGTGGTCCAGTTTGTATGCTTTCACTTTTTTGGAAAGATATAAAGGGCTGATGAGCGAATAGCTTTTTTTTCTCTTTTGGATGTGTGGGTCATGCTGGTGAATTCTGGGCATGTCTTGCAGAGATGGATCTGTCCTTACTTATGCTATTTTCTTGCTTTCTTTCCTAGATTTTAATTTTCCCCTGTTCTTTCTTTTATTTCTATCAGATTTGATGATTGTACCTGCAAATTGTAAACGTTTTACTATGTGAATGCTTCCTAATGTTTTGATTATACTACTGAGTTTGCTCTGAAACTAAATTGTAAACTGTGTACTACATGACATGATAATATGCTATGATTTCTTGTAGCGCATTCTTGTTCATATGTTCTGCTTTTTCTTTCTGAATAAAAGCCAATTGTTTGAAAAAAAAAATACATTTTATTCTGTAATTTGTCCCTTTTAAAATGACACTAAAATTTGATTCTGGTACAAAGCATTGAAAAGGTATTTACAAATAAAATACATTTATTATTTTCAATTTTGTGCTTTTTTTCAGTGTGAAACATGTAAATATATTTTAAAGGTGTAAAAATATCAAAAAAAAAACAAAAATAAGTTTTAATTATTACTGGTTTATAAAATGGAATTGAACAAAAATCAGCAGGAAAATAATAAATGGAGAAAGAAAATAAGGAATAAATTATGGCTGATTAGAGTAAATGAAAGGTTAATAATGGGTTAAACAGAAGAACATTTACTTAAAAAAAAACAACCTTTTTTTACTTGAGAGATTGCTGACTTCATCTGCAGATGGAAGTTCATCCCTGTGGATGACTAAACAGAAAGATACAAAACAATGAAACAATGTTTCTTTTTATCTTTCTGTTTTAGTGGAAGCAATGTTGTTGCTAAACATTGTCAGGCTGCTTTTTTTTTTACAGTTCCAGTTTCTTTTGTTTACACTTCAGCTATCAGCAGGGGAACCCTGCTGGCAGCTGAATGAGTCATCGGTTGTTAAGGGCAGGGCAGCCCCACTCCTTAACAACCAGTAATTGCAAGGTTTTGTTGTTTTTGAAGGCTATTTTTGTTTACGTTTCAGCTGTTAGCAGGGGAGCGAGAAGGTATCGGTTTCAGGTATCGGAGCATTTGCACAAGTACCGATACTTGTTCAAATGCTTAGTATCAGCACCGATACCAGTATCGATGCAATCCTACGGTATACAAAATTTAAAAAAAAGATATATGTAGCAATTGTGCACACAGAGATGGACGCGGTCATACATCTTGCTAAGGATCCTCCATCTTGCATCTTTCTCCCTCCAATCCCCCCTCCCTCTCTGTTGAGTGACACGTGGTCCCTGTGTTTGGATTCAAAAGTGCACAGGCAATCAGGCACAGCGGGATAGCTTCATGGTTATAAATCCCAAATTAGCTGGTGCCTGGGTGTCTGTTAGCTTCTCAATCTGAGAGAATCGTAACACCATAAAAACCAGTCCTTCACTGGGCTTCAAAGACATTCCAGCTAGCCGTAAAACAGACCTCACATTTAAAACCCACTTTTCTATATAATTTTATATCTTAAGGTAGGAAATAATTACATAAACATAAAGCATATATTCGGATAGCTCAGTTTAATGCGAGTTGTCTGATATCTTACACCCCCTAGTTAAAGTCTACAGGAGAGCAGAAAGCTATATAGTTCTAGCTGAAATAGTGAACTATGCCAGGTTTGATATCTAGACTAGAGATGAGCGAATCGAAGTATCCGAAGTGGAATTCGAGTCGAATATCGGAAAAATTTCGATTCGTGCCGAATCCGAAAAACAGCCTAATTCGGACGCGCGAATCGAAATTTTTCCGAAAATGGCGGCTGACATGTGCGGCGACGGAGCGGGGATGTCGGGGAAGGCGCGCAGACAAGGCGCGCTGCCCCATAATGCATTCCTCAACGACATGTGATCGCATCAGCCAATCAGCAGCCAGCCAGCCAGCACTGTGTAATGGTCGAGGTATATATAGCGGCCATTTTGGAAATCTTCATTTGCCTGCAGTCATTGAACAGAGGCAGACCGCTCTGTACTAGGGACAGGGACAGAGTTAGGGCCACAGAAACGAGAATTGGGGACAGAGAGAAGTTACTTAGGGACAGAGAACCATTACTCAGGGACACAGACTTGTTAATGAGGGCCACAGAATCGTTATTTAGGGACAAAGAAACGCTAGTTAGGGCCACAGAATTCATACTCAGGGACAGACAGAATTTTCACTCAGTGCCAGAGAATTGTTACTTAGGGCCACAGAAACGTTATTAGGGCCACAGAATTTTTACTCAGGGACAGACAGAATTGTTACTGAGTGCCAGAGAATTGTTACTCAGGGACAGACAGAATTGTTACTGAGTGCCAGAGAATTCTTACTCAGGGCCACAGAATTCATACTCAGGGACAGACAGAATTGTTACTCAGGGACAGACAGAATTGTTACTGAGTGCCAGAGAATTGTTACTCAGGGACAGACAGAATTGTTACTGAGTGCCAGAGAATTGTTACTCAGGGACAGACAGAATTGTTACTGAGTGCCAGAGAATTGTTACTCAGGGACAGACAGAATTGTTACTGAGTGCCAGAGAATTGTTACTCAGGGACAGACAGAATTGTTACTGAGTGCCAGAGAATTGTTACTCAGGGACAGACAGAATTGTTACTGAGTGCCAGAGAATTGTTACTCGCACAGACACAAAATTGTTACTTGCACAGACACAGAATTGTTACTCGCACAGACACAGAATTGTTACTCAGGGCCACAGAATTCATACTCAGGGACAGACAGAATTGTTACTGAGTGCCAGAGAATTGTTACTCAGGGACAGACAGAATTGTTACTGAGTGCCAGAGAATTGTTACTCAGGGACAGACAGAATTGTTACTGAGTGCCAGAGAATTGTTACTCGCACAGACACAAAATTGTTACTTGCACAGACACAGAATTGTTACTCGCACAGACACAGAATTGTTACTCAGGGCCACAGAATTCATACTCAGGGACAGACAGAATTGTTACTGAGTGCCAGAGAATTGTTACTTAGGGACAGACAGAATTGTTACTGAGTGCCAGAGAATTGTTACTCAGGGACAGACAGAATTGTTACTGAGTGCCAGAGAATTGTTACTCGCACAGACACAAAATTGTTACTTGCACAGACACAGAATTGTTACTCGCACAGACACAGAATTGTTACTCAGGGCCACAGAATTCATACTCAGGGACAGACAGAATTGTTACTGAGTGCCAGAGAATTGTTACTCAGGGACAGACAGAATTGTTACTGAGTGCCAGAGAATTGTTACTCAGGGACAGACAGAATTGTTACTGAGTGCCAGAGAATTGTTACTCAGGGACAGACAGAATTGTTACTGAGTGCCAGAGAATTGTTACTCGCACAGACACAAAATTGTTACTTGCACAGACACAGAATTGTTACTCGCACAGACACAGAATTGTTACTCAGGGCCACAGAATTCATACTCAGGGACAGACAGAATTGTTACTGAGTGCCAGAGAATTGTTACTCAGGGACAGACAGAATTGTTACTGAGTGCCAGAGAATTGTTACTCAGGGACAGACAGAATTGTTACTGAGTGCCAGAGAATTGTTACTCGCACAGACACAAAATTGTTACTTGCACAGACACAGAATTGTTACTCGCACAGACACAGAATTGTTACTCAGGGCCACAGAATTCATACTCAGGGACAGACAGAATTGTTACTGAGTGCCAGAGAATTGTTACTTAGGGACAGACAGAATTGTTACTGAGTGCCAGAGAATTGTTACTCAGGGACAGACAGAATTGTTACTGAGTGCCAGAGAATTGTTACTCGCACAGACACAAAATTGTTACTTGCACAGACACAGAATTGTTACTCGCACAGACACAGAATTGTTACTCAGGGCCACAGAATTCATACTCAGGGACAGACAGAATTGTTACTGAGTGCCAGAGAATTGTTACTCAGGGACAGACAGAATTGTTACTGAGTGCCAGAGAATTGTTACTCAGGGACAGACAGAATTGTTACTGAGTGCCAGAGAATTGTTACTCGCACAGACACAAAATTGTTACTTGCACAGACACAGAATTGTTACTCGCACAGACACAGAATTGTTACTCGGGGCCACAGAATTCATACTCAGGGACAGACAGAATTGTTACTGAGTGCCAGAGAATTGTTACTTAGGGACAGACAGAATTGTTACTGAGTGCCAGAGAATTGTTACTCAGGGACAGACAGAATTGTTACTGAGTGCCAGAGAATTGTTACTCGCACAGACACAAAATTGTTACTTGCACAGACACAGAATTGTTACTCGCACAGACACAGAATTGTTACTCAGGGCCACAGAATTCATACTCAGGGACAGACAGAATTGTTACTGAGTGCCAGAGAATTGTTACTTAGGGACAGACAGGATTGTTACTGAGTGCCAGAGAATTGTTACTCAAAGACAGACAGAATTGTTACTGAGTGCCAGAGAATTGTTACTCGCACAGACACAAAATTGTTACTTGCACAGACACAGAATTGTTACTCGCACAGACACAGAATTGTTACTCAGGGCCACAGAATTCATACTCAGGGACAGACAGAATTGTTACTGAGTGCCAGAGAATTGTTACTCAGGGACAGACAGAATTGTTACTGAGTGCCAGAGAATTGTTACTCAGGGACAGACAGAATTGTTACTGAGTGCCAGAGAATTGTTACTCAGGGACAGACAGAATTGTTACTGAGTGCCAGAGAATTGTTACTCGCACAGACACAAAATTGTTACTTGCACAGACACAGAATTGTTACTCGCACAGACACAGAATTGTTACTCAGGGCCACAGAATTCATACTCAGGGACAGACAGAATTGTTACTGAGTGCCAGAGAATTGTTACTCAGGGACAGACAGAATTGTTACTGAGTGCCAGAGAATTGTTACTCAGGGACAGACAGAATTGTTACTGAGTGCCAGAGAATTGTTACTCGCACAGACACAAAATTGTTACTTGCACAGACACAGAATTGTTACTCGCACAGACACAGAATTGTTACTCAGGGCCACAGAATTCATACTCAGGGACAGACAGAATTGTTACTGAGTGCCAGAGAATTGTTACTCAGGGACAGACAGAATTGTTACTGAGTGCCAGAGAATTGTTACTCAGGGACAGACAGAATTGTTACTGAGTGCCAGAGAATTGTTACTCGCACAGACACAAAATTGTTACTTGCACAGACACAGAATTGTTACTCGCACAGACACAGAATTGTTACTCGCACAGACACAGAATTGTTACTCAGGGCCACAGAATTCATACTCAGGGACAGACAGAATTGTTACTGAGTGCCAGAGAATTGTTACTCAGGGACACCTAATCGTTGAATTAAATAGTATGTCAGACAACATGCAGAGGAGTGGCAGAGGAGGCAATGTTTTAGGAGCGAGCAGACGTGGCAGCAGAGGAAGGGGTCGAGGCAGCAGTATTCGCAGCCAGAGGCCAGTGCTCCCGGTGTCATCCAGCGGTCGTGTCTCCACCGACAACCCTGCCGTCATTGATTGGTTGGCTCGGTCGTCTTCCTCTTCCCAGGTCACCTCTGACACCTACAGCCAACGGTCGGTGGGTACGTCAGACACAACCGTTAGTTGGCATGGCCCGGGACCAAGCCCACTGAAATCACGTGTCCTCTACCTGCCCCTGTCCTTTGCTGTTCCCTCACCAAGCGAAGTATCGCATGCTGTGGGCTCAGCCCCACTGTACAGTGAGGAAGAGCTAACAGAGGGCGGTCAGGAACGGGGGGAGACATCGGCCTTTTCAGCAGCCAAGCGAACAAGTACTGGCGAGGAGAGTGGCTCGGTAGCCGGTCTAGAGACAGGTCTGTCTCCTGACCCAGACGCAGCCGAGGGGGCTAGTAGTGAGGCGGAGACCCTACTTGATGATGAGGAGGTTGATCGCACTTGGCAGCCTCGTCGTCATCAGGCAATTTCTTCCGCATCATCAGGAGAAGAGGGTGGCAGCTTGGCAGCGAGCAAAACAGTCGGTGGGTTGCCCAGGAGACAGCAGCAGGGTCGCATCAGTGTCAGTGGAGCCAAACGTCCACGGAGTAGAGCACCAGCTCCACTGCAGCCTACCACCACGGCCAGTAGTGGTGCCGGTGCGCACGGAGGAAGTAGCAGTCAGCCAGTGAAGAGTAGCGGGGGCAAAGTTTCCTACTCGGTGGTGTGGCAATTTTTCCTCAAGCCGCCCGAGGAAGTAAACGTAGCCGTATGTCGACTATGTGGCCAGAAATGCAAGCGTGGCCAGGGGGCCCATGTTGGGACTACAGCGTTGCGTCAGCATATGCAGCGTCACCATTCGGTGGCCTGGGAAAACCGTGATAAACATACGGCGGTTCTGCCTGCCCCAGCCCCCGCTCCATCACCCGCTCCGTTACTTGCTCCGTCACCCGACGTCGTCAATCGCCCTCTATCAGCCAGTCAAGGCTCCAACACCTCTGCTGAGGGGAGTTGTCGCTCATTGGCATCTTCCGCTCGTTCAGATGCTCCTTCTCCTGCTACTCCTCTTCTCAGATTCCGTCAACAGTCTTTCTTGGAATCCGTATCCAAGAGACAACAGTTTGCGAGCACGCACCCGACGGTGCAAAAGCTGAACGTCCTCCTGTCCAAGTTGCTGGTGCTGCAGTCCCTCCCTTTCCAACTGGTGGACTCAGCACCTTTCCGAGAAATGATGGCTTGTGCCGCGCCGCGGTGGAGAGTGCCAAGCCGTCATTTCTTTGCCCAAAAGGCAGTGCCAGCCCTGCATTCACATGTAGAAGAGATGGTGGGCCAGTCTTTGAGCATGTCGGTCTCTGCCAAAGTGCACGGCAGCGCCGACGTGTGGAGCTGTAACTACGGTCAGGGACAGTACATGTCATTTACGGCCCACTGGGTGAACGTGGTGCCGGCACAGCCGCACCAGCAACTTGGACAGGTCACGACGCTTTTGCCTCCACGTTTGCACGTCCTTGGTCCAGCAAGCATGTCCGCCTCTACCACCTCTTTTTCCGCCGTGTCCTCAGCCGCCACCCCCGTGCCAAGTCCCATTACCCGACCGGCATATCACATGTGCAGGGCGCAACGGTGTCACGCTGTGCTGCACCTGGTATGCCTTGGCGAACGTAGTCACACAGGGGAGGAACTGCTGAGTGTAATGAACAGAGAAATCGACAGATGGCTGTCTCCGCGCAAACTAAAAATCGGAACCATGTTGACTGACAACGGAAAGAACATGGTGTCTGCTCTGCGTCAAGGAAGGTTGTGCCATGCGCCATGCATGGCTCACGTGTTCAATCTGGTTGTCAAGCGGTTCCTAAAATCCACCATCCCACTGCAAGACATCCTTAAAATGTCACGTAAACTGTGCATGCATTTCAGCCATTCCTACACCGCAAAGAACACCCTCATTGAGCTGCAGCGGCAGAACGGAATTCCACAGCATCGCCTGATCTGCGACGTTGCAACAAGGTGGAATTCAACCCTACACATGTTAGACCGCCTTTACGAGCAGCGAAAGGCCATCACCGATTTCCTGATGTTACAAGCGGATAAAGGTACTCCCCTGTGTAACTTAGATGTCAGCCATTGGCAGCTCATGCGTGACACCTGCCGCTTGCTCAGGCCCTTTGAGGAGGCCACGCTATTCGTGAGTCGGCAGGACTATGGGATGAACGACGTCATTCCTCTGTTGCACGTCCTGGAACAAATGCTGTTAACAATGGCTGGTCAGGGTGCGGTAGACGTGGCGCACAGATCTCAACGCCACATGACCCCTGTGGGGGCAGGACAGGAAGAAGAGGAGGAGGTAGAGGAGGACATTTGTGCTCAGGAATTATTGAGTGAAATGGGTGGTTTTTCCACTCAGCGGACAGGAGTGGAGGAGCAGGAGCATCTGGTAGAGGAGGAGGAGGAGGAGACAGAGGACCCAGACGCACCGTGGCAGTATGCTGTGGAGATGGAGGCAGGGAGTCCCTCGCATTCCTTGGCACAAATGGCCCATAGCATGCTCGGTTGCTTGCGTAGCGACAGCCGAATAATAACCATCAGACAGAGGGATGACTTTTGGCTGTCCACCTTGTTGGACCCTCGCTACCGGTCCAAAATGGTGGCCTTTTTCACACCTGCTGAGAGGGAGGCCAAAATTACGTACTATAAAAACCACCTATGTAGTCAGTTGGTCTCTGCCTTTGTGCGCCAACGTCCATCCTCAGACACTGTGGGCCCTGTGCGCTCGCGTTCCGCTGGCATGGCAGCAGGGGAGGGGTGGGGTGGTAGGAGCAGTGGCAGCTCCACCAGCAGTGGCTGCCTCAGTCTGCAGTCGATGATGAGTAGCTTTCTTCACCAGCGCAGTGAGGAAACTACTAACCAGCCGCAGCAGCAGCAGCAGCATCAGGTGGACCTGGAGCAGGAGCTCAAACAACAGGCTTGGGCCTACTTGGACAGCACCCTGCCAACCGAGGTAGACAATCCCCTTGACTACTGGGCAACGAAACTTGACCTTTGGCCCCAACTAGCTGAATTTGCCCTTGAAAGGCTGTCATGCCCGGCCAGTAGCGTGGCATCGGAGCGCGTGTTTAGTGCGGCAGGAGGTATTGTAACTCCGCGGAGGACACGACTGTCCACCCAAAGTGTGGAGAGACTCACGTTTGTGAAAATGAATCAGGCGTGGATTAGTCTGGATTTCAAACCACCAGTTCCTGACACAACTGACTAAATCCGCCATGAATCATGCCTCAAACATGTGCCACTTTCAGGTCTCCTCACACTGCTGGTGTGTTTAATTTTTTGACATAGGGTGCTGGCAGATTACGGGCCTCCTATAGCTGCTGCCAGGCCCCTAATCTGCCATAGGCCCCTATATACCGCCTCCTCATGCTGCTGCTAGGTCCAGAGTCTCTCATGGGTCCCTGTACGGCCTCCCATTGCTGCTGTCTCCATCGCCACACTCTGCTGCCATGTGCCACTTTCAGGTCTCTTCACACTGCTGGTGTGTTTAATTTTTTGACATAGGGTGCAGGCAGATTACGGGCCTCACATAGCTGCTGCCAGGCCCCTAATCTGCCATGGGCCCCTATATACCGCCTCCTCATGCTGCTGCCAAGTCTAGAGTCTGTCATGGGTCCCTGTACGGCCTCCCATTGCTGCTGTCTCCATCGCCACACTCTGCCATGTGCCACTTTCAGGTCTCTTCACACTGCTGGTGTGTTTAATTTTTTGACATAGGGTGCAGGCAGATTACGGGCCTCACATAGCTGCTGCCAGGCCCCTAATCTGCCATGGGCCCCTATATACCGCCTCCTCATGCTGCTGCCAAGTCCAGAGTCTCTCATGGGTCCCTGTACGGCCTCCCATTGCTGCTGTCTCCATCGCCACACTCTGCTGCCATGTGCCACTTTCAGGTCTCTTCACACTGCTGGTGTGTTAAATTTTTTGACATAGGGTGCAGGCAGATTACGGGCCTCACATAGCTGCTGCCAGGCCCCTAATCTGCCATGGGCCCCTATATACCGCCTCCTCATGCTGCTGCCAAGTCTAGAGTCTGTCATGGGTCCCTGTACGGCCTCCCATTGCTGCTGTCTCCATCGCCACACTCTGCCATGTGCCACTTTCAGGTCTCTTCACACTGCTGGTGTGTTTAATTTTTTGACATAGGGTGCAGGCAGATTACGGGCCTCACATAGCTGCTGCCAGGCCCCTAATCTGCCATGGGCCCCTATATACCGCCTCCTCATGCTGCTGCCAAGTCCAGAGTCTCTCATGGGTCCCTGTACGGCCTCCCATTGCTGCTGTCTCCATCGCCACACTCTGCTGCCATGTGCCACTTTCAGGTCTCTTCACACTGCTGGTGTGTTAAATTTTTTGACATAGGGTGCAGGCAGATTACGGGCCTCACATAGCTGCTGCCAGGCCCCTAATCTGCCATGGGCCCCTATATACCGCCTCCTCATGCTGCTGCCAAGTCTAGAGTCTGTCATGGGTCCCTGTACGGCCTCCCATTGCTGCTGTCTCCATCGCCACACTCTGCTGCCATGTGCCACTTTCAGGTCTCTTCACACTGCTGGTGTGTTTAATTTTTTGACATAGGGTGCAGGCAGATTACGGGCCTCACATAGCTGCTGCCAGGCCCCTAATCTGCCATGGGCCCCTATATACCGCCTCCTCATGCTGCTGCCAAGTCTAGAGTCTGTCATGGGTCCCTGTACGGCCTCCCATTGCTGCTGTCTCCATCGCCACACTCTGCTGCCATGTGCCACTTTCAGGTCTCTTCACACTGCTGGTGTGTTAAATTTTTTGACATAGGGTGCAGGCAGATTACGGGCCTCACATAGCTGCTGCCAGGCCCCTAATCTGCCATGGGCCCCTATATACCGCCTCCTCATGCTGCTGCCAAGTCTAGAGTCTGTCATGGGTCCCTGTACGGCCTCCCATTGCTGCTGTCTCCATCGCCACACTCTGCTGCCATGTGCCACTTTCAGGTCTCTTCACACTGCTGGTGTGTTAAATTTTTTGACATAGGGTGCAGGCAGATTACGGGCCTCACATAGCTGCTGCCAGGCCCCTAATCTGCCATGGGCCCCTATATACCGCCTCCTCATGCTGCTGCCAAGTCCAGAGTCTCTCATGGGTCCCTGTACGGCCTCCCATTGCTGCTGTCTCCATCGCCACACTCTGCTGCCATGTGCCACTTTCAGGTCTCTTCACACTGCTGGTGTGTTAAATTTTTTGACATAGGGTGCAGGCAGATTACGGGCCTCACATAGCTGCTGCCAGGCCCCTAATCTGCCATGGGCCCCTATATACCGCCTCCTCATGCTGCTGCCAAGTCTAGAGTCTGTCATGGGTCCCTGTACGGCCTCCCATTGCTGCTGTCTCCATCGCCACACTCTGCTGCCATGTGCCACTTTCAGGTCTCTTCACACTGCTGGTGTGTTAAATTTTTTGACATAGGGTGCAGGCAGATTACGGGCCTCACATAGCTGCTGCCAGGCCCCTAATCTGCCATGGGCCCCTATATACCGCCTCCTCATGCTGCTGCCAAGTCCAGAGTCTCTCATGGGTCCCTGTACGGCCTCCCATTGCTGCTGTCTCCATCGCCACACTCTGCTGCCATGTGCCACTTTCAGGTCTCTTCACACTGCTGGTGTGTTAAATTTTTTGACATAGGGTGCAGGCAGATTACGGGCCTCACATAGCTGCTGCCAGGCCCCTAATCTGCCATGGGCCCCTATATACCGCCTCCTCATGCTGCTGCCAAGTCTAGAGTCTGTCATGGGTCCCTGTACGGCCTCCCATTGCTGCTGTCTCCATCGCCACACTCTGCTGCCATGTGCCACTTTCAGGTCTCTTCACACTGCTGGTGTGTTTAATTTTTTGACATAGGGTGCAGGCAGATTACGGGCCTCACATAGCTGCTGCCAGGCCCCTAATCTGCCATGGGCCCCTATATACCGCCTCCTCATGCTGCTGCCAAGTCTAGAGTCTGTCATGGGTCCCTGTACGGCCTCCCATTGCTGCTGTCTCCATCGCCACACTCTGCTGCCATGTGCCACTTTCAGGTCTCTTCACACTGCTGGTGTGTTAAATTTTTTGACATAGGGTGCAGGCAGATTACGGGCCTCACATAGCTGCTGCCAGGCCCCTAATCTGCCATGGGCCCCTATATACCGCCTCCTCATGCTGCTGCCAAGTCTAGAGTCTGTCATGGGTCCCTGTACGGCCTCCCATTGCTGCTGTCTCCATCGCCACACTCTGCTGCCATGTGCCACTTTCAGGTCTCTTCACACTGCTGGTGTGTTAAATTTTTTGACATAGGGTGCAGGCAGATTACGGGCCTCACATAGCTGCTGCCAGGCCCCTAATCTGCCATGGGCCCCTATATACCGCCTCCTCATGCTGCTGCCAAGTCTAGAGTCTGTCATGGGTCCCTGTACGGCCTCCCATTGCTGCTGTCTCCATCGCCACACTCTGCTGCCATGTGCCACTTTCAGGTCTCTTCACACTGCTGGTGTGTTAAATTTTTTGACATAGGGTGCTGGCAGATTACGGGCCTCCCATTGCTGCTGCCAGACATGTAATCTGCCATGGGCCCCCGTACCGACTCCTCATGCTGTGACGTTGCAACAAGGTGTAATTCAACCCTACATATGTTAGACCGCCTTTACGAACAGCTAAAGGCCATCACAGATTTCCTGATGTTAAAAGCGGATAAAGGTACTCCCTGTGTAATTTAGATGTCAGCCATTGTCAGCTCATGTGTGACACCTGCGCTTGCTCAGGCCCTTTGAGGAGGCCACGCTATTCGTGAGTCGGCAGGACTATGGGATGAATGAGGTCAAATCGGCCATGGGCCCCCGTACCGCCTGTTCACGCTGATGCTGGTCCCACAGTGTGACCTGGGTCCCTGTACGGCCTCCCATTGCTTCCACTCTGCCATGTGCCACTTTGAAATCTCCTCACACTCCTGCGGTTGTCCATTTTGTCATAGGTTGCTGGCAGATTACAGGCCTTCCATAGGTGCCACCAAGCCCCATATCGGCCATGGGCCCCCGTACCGCCTGGTCACGCTGCTGCTGGGCCCACAGTGTGACCTGGGTCCCTGTACCGCCTCCCATTGCTCCCACTCTGCCATGTGCCACTTTCAGGTCTCCTCACGCTCCTGCTGGTTTCCATTTTGTCATAGGTTGCTGTATGGCCTCCCATTGCTGCTGCCTCCACCGCCACACTGTGGCTCCAAACACTGGTTTTGGCCCCGTGACTGGCCAAAGGAGTGAAGTGTGCAGTGATTCTAAGATCGACGGCACTCATCTGCATGTCATACTGACAGACAGTATTATTTCTCTTCCCCAGCAGACTCCAAGGGCATTTAAATTAAAGGTACAGTGTTCTGCACTAATATTAAGTCTCTCTGAAGCCTAGAAACACCCTTTTTTAAGTTAAATTCACAGCGAATTTATTCGACTCGAATCGAATATTGTCCACGAATTCGCCGAATCAGTCGAATCGAATTTTTCATTTCTTCGCTCATCTCTAATCTAGACGTTCAGCAGATGATTCTGCATATTAATCTACCCGTGGATAGAATGTTACATGTACCTAGCAAAGGTTATTGCCCATGGTATAACTTGCAAGGGATTTTGGTTCTAGTCTGAGTCCCCCGTCTACAACACCCCTCCCCAAATGAGGCAATTGGTTCTCTGCTATAAGGAGACACCCTGCTGAGTTCCTAGAAAAAGGCTGTTATGCTTGGAGCAGGAAGTTGAAGTTGAAGAATTCTCCCCTTTTAACATTGGAACCAACTTGGGAGATGGCACCCTTGCGCTGCAACTTGATCTGCTTAACCCAGGACTTTTGGCAAGTACTCTACCTCTCTAAAACTTCTTTCTGTTATCTCTTTGCTGTGTTATTGCTCTCTGTACTTATATATATATATATATATTGGCTACATCTTTTTCTGTAAATACTTTTATTGCACCATTTTGACCTTTTTAGTAATAGATCTTATTTTCTGAAAAGTGCTGAACTGTTTCTAAAGCTCTTTAATGCAAACTAAGAATCCCTGTCTCTGAAGATCGCTACTGTATGTTTAAACCTCTATATATCTCTGCCTGCGGTGACAGTGGTATACAGATGATTATTCAAACATCATAGTGTTATTGCTAATATTGGCGAGTTTCCTCCTTCTCTGTACAAAAGGCGGTGGTGGCAGTGTGAAGGGTTAATTGCGTAATTTACCTGACCCATTAACAATCGCTCTCAGGCTGCGGTACATAGATTGTGGTCCATTAGCTGGAAAATCTTTGTGCTGGGTGCAGCTGAGCATGGTATTGTTACGCACATGACAGCGCGGTTTTAGATTGGCTAGTCCTTCAGTCACGAGTTGGTGAGAAGGGCTGGGGGTCTGACACTGCGATCATCACAGTATACTTTAAAGTAAAACTTAAACAAAAAATAACAAGATAAAAATGAATACCCAGTTTAGAAGATAAAATAAAAATGCAAAATTCACCTTCTTTCCACAAATTTCCACCACAGTACTTTTCCTGTTCCTTGATGGCCTCAGTCTGATAGCAAGATTCATTCAACCCACTTCTTCCAAGCTCAGGTCTTCCTGGATCCACTCCAACATATCACTGGAGAGAAAAACCAGAAGTAGCACAATGATGAGCTCATCTCTGTCAATCTGTTATCTCAGTTCGTGTCAATCAGTTAATGTGTCAGCACATGAACTGATTTACTCCCTGTTCTGCTTTTTCTTCTCAGAGTCCAATCCTGCTGTACAGGGAGTGCAAAAGGCTGATACCAGGTTGAATTCAGGTACTTACACTGCTTGTATATAAAACAAATACAAAGAAATACTAGGTATTGATGAACTGCATTAGTTTGTTTCTTTTATATCTACCTGGACTCCAGCTTTCAGCACCGTCCAACTAAGCATTCTTAAACTACATAGAGTGAATATTTGATACAAAATCAGAGAATAACTGCTAAAAATCCATGGTAATTTAAAGGGTAAGTTCACCTTTGGGAACATGTTACATGTTCCACACATTGTTAGATGGATGCTGGCCAATGTTGCAGCCGCTGCCTGGTGCCTCCCCATGACGGAAGGATGGGGAGAGGTTGCCCGTACTAGCTGTAAAATTTAAAAATAGTGCAGCCGTGCAGGGCTCCGCCCACTAGACCACGTCATTCACTCACAGAGTTCTGTAAATGAATGAACTACAAGTCCTGACAGCCTTAGTTCTCAACGAATTACGACGGCGCTGTGGAGTGCCGTGGTAGTTCATTGATTCTTCCTGTCAGTGATCCTGTACAGCTAGCAGATATTCTGACAGGTCTGCAGGAGACCTGCATGGCACCTACGATATGCTGATTGCTGGTGCAATGATTTACAGGATCCTGCAGACAAAAAATAATAAATGCACATTTTTTTACCTGCAAAAAGTTGCATTTATTACTTTTAGGCAAAACGTGAACTTATCCTTTAAAAGAAAGTTATAAATAATCAACAATGCTTTTTTTTAAGGAGTAGAGATAGTAGGTTGTACAAACAGGGACATTTCTAGTCAGTACTATTAACCACTTCCCGTCCGGCCGCTGTTTACGAACAGTGGGACGGGACACCTCCAGGAGCGGGTTGCCGTTTCTGAACGGCGTCCTGCATCTGAGGCTCGTTTGCAGCTCCTGATCGCCTCAGTGGCCCAGCAGTGTCCCTGATTGCCGCAGTGTCCCTGATCACCGCACAAATGGTCCATCAGTGTCCCTGATTGCAGCAGTGGCCCAGCATTGTCCATGATTGCCACACAAGTGGCCTAGCAGTGCCCCTGATTGCCGCAGTGGCCAAGCAGTGTCCCTGATCACCACACAAGTGGCCCAGCAGTGTCCCTGATCACCGCAGTGTCCCTGATCGGCACACAAGTGGTCCAGCAGTGTCTCTGATCACCGCAGTGTCCCTGATTGCCGCACAAGTAGTCCAGCAGTTTCCCTGATCACTTCAGTGTCCCTGATTGACACACAAGTGGCCCAGCAGTGTCCCTAATCGCCGCAGTGGCCAAGCAGTGTCCCTGATCGCCACACAATTGGCCCAGCAGTGTCCCTGATCACCACACAAGTGGTCCAGCAGTGTCCCTGATCACCCCTTAGTGTCCCTGATTGCCGCAGTGGCCCAGCAGTGTCCCAGATTACCACACAAGTGGCCCAGCAGTGGCCCTGATCACCGCAGTGGCCCAGCAGTGTTCCTGATTGCCGCAGTGGCCCAGCAGTGTCCCTGACAACCGCAGTGGCCCAGCAGTGTTCCTGATTGCCACAGAAGTGGCCTAGCAGTGTCCCTGATCACCGCAGTGGCCCAGCAGTGTTCCTGATTGCCACAGAAGTGGCCCAGCAGTGTCCCTGATCGCTGCAGTGGCCAAGCAGTGTCCCTGATCGCCACGCAAGTGGCCCAGCAGTGGCCCTGATTGCCGCAGTGTCGATGATCACCGCACAAGTGGCCCAGCAGTGTCCCTGATCACCGCAGTGTCCCTGATTGCAGCAGTAGGTACAGCAGTGTCCCTGATTGCCACACAAGTGGCCCAGCAGTGTCCCTGATTGCCGCAGTAGCCAAGCAGTAGCCCTGATTACCACACAAGTGGCCCAGCAGTGGCCCTGATCGCCACAGTGTCCCTGATCGCCACACAAGTGGCCCAGCAGTGTCCCTGATCACCGCAGTGTCCCTGATCGCCGCACAAGTGGTCCAGCAGTGTCCCTGATCACTGCAGTGTCCCTGATTGCCGAACAAGTAATCCAGCAGTGTCCCTGATCACCGCAGTGTCCCTGATTGCCACACAAGTGGTCCAGCAGCGTCCCTGATCACCGCAGAGTCCCTGATTGCCGCAGTCGCCCAGCAGTGGCCCTGATTGCCACACAAGTGGCCCAGCAATGTCCCTGATCACCGCAGTGGCCCAGCAGTGTTCCTGATCACCACACAAGTGGCCCAGCAGTGTCCCTGATCACCGCAGTGACCCAGCAGTGTCCCTGATTACCGCAGTGGCCCAGCAGTGTCCCTGATCACTGCAGTGGCCCAGCAGTGCTCCAGATCACCACACAAGTGACCCGGCAGTGTCCCTGATCGCCGCAGTGTCCCTGATCATCGCACAAGTGGTCCAGCAGTGTCCCTGATCACTGCAGTGTCCCTGATTGCCACACAAATGGCCAAGCAGTGTCCCTGATAGCCTCAGTGACCAAGCAGTGTCCCTGATCACCATACAATTGGCCCAGCAGTGTCCCTGATCACCACACAGGTGGCCCAGCAGTGTCCCTGATCACCGTAGTGGCCCAGCAGTGCTCCTGATCGACCACACAAGTGGCCCAGCAGTGGCCCTGATCGCCGCAGAGGCCAAGCAGTGTCCCTGATCGCCACACAAGTGGCCCGGCAGTGACCCTGATCACCGCAGTGTCCTTGATCGCCGCACAAGTGGTCCAGCAGTGTCCCTGATCACCGCAGTGTCCCTGATTGCCACACATGTGGCCCAGCAGTGGCCCTGATCGCCGCAGTGGCCAAGCAGTGTCCCTGATCACCACACAATTGGCCCAGCAGTGTCCCTGATCGCCACACAAGTAGTCCAGTATTGTCCCTGATCAACGCAGTGTCCCTGATTGCCGCAGTGGCCCAGCAGTGGCCCTGATCGCCACACAAGTGGCCCAGCAGTGTCCCTGATCACCGCAGTGGCCCAGCAGTGTTCCTGATCACCACACAAGTGGCCCAAGAAATTAGATGTGTAATTTTTGCCCCTAGAACGCTAACGGGTGCTTATTGGATATGGAGCCCCTCTATGTGGCCAGACTGTGAAAATGTCTTGCATGTTTGGTATCGCCATATTCAGCAGGAGTTAAATAATGCATTTTGAGGTGTAATTTTAAGTATGCCTATGCTATGTAATAGAAATATCTTATAGATTGACAACTTTGCTTAAAAAAATTACATTTTAATTTTCTTTTCACATTTTCCAAAAACCTGTGGCAAAAAATGAAGTCTTCAGAGGACTCCATATGCCTCTTAAAACATACCTTGGGGTGTTTGCTTTCCAAAATGGGGTCATTTTGTGGGTAATTCCATTGTCCTGATGCTCCATGTCCTCCAAAATGGCAATAGGTAGTCAAGAAATTAGATGTGTAATTTTTGCCCTTAGAAAGCTAACAGGTGCTTATTGGATGTGGAGCCCCTCTATGTGGCCAGACTGTGAAAAAGTCTTGCACGTTTGGTATCGCCATATTCAGCAGGAGTTAAAGAATGCATTTTGAGGTGTAATTTTAAGTATGCCTATGCTATATATTAGAAATATCTCATAGATTGACAACTTTGCGTTGAAAAAAATACAATTTCATTTTCTTTTTACATTTTCCAAAAACTTGTGGCAATAAATGAAGTCTTCAGAAGACTCCCCATGCCTCTTAAAACATACCTTGGGGTGTTTGCTTTCCAAAATGGGGTCATTTTGTGGATAATTCCATTGTCCTGATGCTCCATGACCTCCAAAATGGCAATAGGTAGTCAAGAAATTAGATGTGTAATTTTTGCCCTTAGAACGCTAACAGGTGCTTATTGGATGTGGAGCCCCCCTATCTAGCCAGACTGTGAAAAAGTCTCACACATTTGGTATCGCCATATTCAGCAGGAGTTAAAGAATGCATTTTGAGGCATAATTTTAAGTATACCTATGCTGTTTAATAGAAATATCTCATAGATTGACAACTTTGTGTAAAAAAATACATTTTCATTTAATTTTCACATTTTCCGAAAACTTGTGGCAAAAAATGAAGTCTTCAGAGGACTACCCATGCCTCTTAAAACATACCTTCTAGTGTTTGCTTTCCAAAATGGGGTCATTTTGTGGGTAATTCAATTGTCCTGGTGCTCCAGGACCTCCAAAACTGTGATAGACAGTCAAGAAATTAGATGTGTAATTTTTGCCCCTAGAACGCCTAAGGGTGCTTATTGGATGTGGGGCCCTTCTATGTGGCTAGGCTGTGAAAAAGTTTCACACATGTGGTATTGCCATACTCAGGAAGAGTAGCAGAATGTGTTTTGGGGTGTAATTGCAAGTATGCCTATGCCGTGTGAGAGAAAGAGCTTGTTAAATGACAACTTTGTGGGTTTACTTCCAAAAGACTGTCTACTTTCCAAAAAGGGGTCATTTGGGGGGTATTTGTACTGTCCTGGTATTTTAGGGCCCCAAGAAATTATATAGGTAGTCAGTACATCAGGATTGATACATTTTCAAATATATATACTGTGGTCTGTGGACTCTATAACTTTCACACAGACTAAATATTACACACCGATTTGGGTTATTTCTACCAAAAAAATGTAGCACAATGTATTTTGGCCTAAATTTATGAAAAAAATATATTTATTTGCAAAATTTAGTAACAAAAACTAAGAAAAACATGTTTTTTTTTCAACATTTTCAGTCTTTTTTAAAATTTTTCTAGCAAAAAATAAAAACCCCAGTGGTAATTAAATACCACCAAATGAAAGCTCTATTTGTTTGAAAAAAATGATAATAATTTAATTTGGATACAGTGTCGTATGCCTGAGTAATTGTCATTCACAATGTGAGAGCGCTGAAAGCTGAAAATTGGCCTGGACCGGAAGGGGGTGAAAGTGTCCGGATATGAAGTGGTTAAGACATTACTAAAACTATTACATACACTAAATTGGCAAAAGTATTAGGATGCCTGCCTTTACGCGCATGTGAACTTTAACCTCTTCCACGCTGCCCTATAGTAGAAATACTGCTACAAGGCGGCATGGGTGCGCAAAATCACACACATATATATATATATATATATATATATATGCACGTGATTTTGCAGTTCCGATCCTCGGCTGTCAATCACCAGTTCCCGGACAGTGATTCCCCGCTGACACCTGGTGATCTCTGAGGATTTCCGACAGGAGAGAGACCTGTATGTAAACAATACAGATCTCTCCCCTGTCAGCTCCTGCACACTGCTTTGCATGGCTATGCATAGTAAGCAGTGTTCTTACAGTGAAACACACACACAGCCCCCAGTGTCAGATCGCCATTACTAGTAAAAAAAAAAAAAAAATTTCAGTAAATATACCGCCATTTTTTAAAAAAAATTTATTGGACATGTTTAATAGCAAAAAGTCGAAAATATAATTTTTTTTAAAAAAATTGTCGGACTTTTTTTGTTTATAGAGCAAAAAATAAAAAACACACAGGCGATCAAATACCATTGAAGGAAAGCTCTATTTGTGGGAAAAAAAGGTATAAATTTAATATGGGTACAGTGTTGCATGACCACACAATTGTCAGTTAAAGTAACACAGCACCGTATAAAAAAATGGCCTGGTCAAGAAATCCTCTGGGGGCAAGTAGTTAATGGCATCCCAGTCTTAGTCCGTAGGGTTCAATATTGAGTTGCCCACCCTTTGCAGCTATGACAGCTTCAACTCTTCTGGGAAGGCTGTCCACAAGGTTTAAGAGTGTGTCTATGGGAATGTTTGACCATTCTTCCAGAAGTGCATTTGTGGGTCAGGCACTGATGTTGGACAAGAAGGCTTAGCTTACAGTCTCTCCTCTAATTCATCCCAAAGGTGTTCTATCGGGTTGAGGTCAGGACAGTCAAGTTCCTCCAGCCCAAACTTGCTCACCCATGTCTTTATGGACCTTGCTTTGTACACTGGTGCGCAGTCATATTGGAACAGGAAGGGGCCATCCGCAAACTGTTCCCACAAAGCCGGGAACATGAAATTGTCCAAAATGTCTTGGTATGCTGATGCCTTAAGAGTTCCCTTCACTGGAACTAAGGGGCCATGCCCAACTCCTGAAAAACAACCCCACACCATAATCCCTCCTTCACCAAACTTTACACTTGACACAATGCAGTCAGGCAATTACCGTTCTTCTGGAAAACGCCAAACCCAGACACGTCCATCGGATTTCCAGACAGAGAGGCATGATTCATCACTCCAGAGAACAAATCTCCACTGCTCTAGAGTCCAGTGGCATCATGCTTTACACCACTGCATCTGACACTTTGCATTGCACTAGGTGATGTAAGGCTTGGATGCAGCTGCTCGGCCATGAAAGCCCATTCCATGAAGCTCTCTACACACTGTTGTTGTGCTAATCTGAAGGCCACACAAAGTTTGGAGGTCTTTAGCTATTGACTCTGCAGACAGTTGGCCAACCACTTTGTGGCTGAGTAGCTGTTGTTCCCAGTCACTTCCACTTTCATATAATACCAGTAACAGTTGACCGTGGAATATTTAGTAGCAAGGAAATTTCATGGATAGACTTATTGCATGGGTGGCAACCTATCACAGTACCACGCTTGAATTCACTGAGCTCCTGAGAGCGACCCATTCTTTCAAAAATGTTTGTAGAAGTAGTCTGCATGCCTAGGTGCTTGATTTTATACACCTGTGACCATGTAGGTGATTGGAACACCTGAATTATTGTAGGGGTGTTCCAATACTTTTGGCAATATAGTGTGTGTCTCATACCATGTCATTGCTTACCTTTATCATACTTTTTTGGCTTAATACATTGCAGAGGAGAACACTTGTGTTGAAAACAAAGGAAGGGTAGACCATACGAGTCCAAAAGGCCCAGTAGGCATAACGATCCAGGGAGAGATGAGAAAAGGCCTCTTCGTTGATAACATCTACCACCTCTGCCCAGAATTGAGAAATGAGGGGGCAGGTCCAGAAGATATGGAAAAAGTCTCCATTGGCTTGGTGACATCGCCAACATGTGGAGGGCAGAGCTAGATTCAGCTTATGTAACCTTTGAGGAGTAAAGAACACCCTATGGAGGATTTTGAATTGAACCAGTCTGTCCCTGGCAGAGACTAGTTGTTTAAATGGCAGGTCCCAGATGTCAAACCAGTCCCCATTATCAATGTCTGGTACACAGTATCTCTAAACCACTTGTTCCAGAGATAACTGGCAGGGTAGTAAAGATGAGGTGCTAGTAGTTTGAAGAGGCAGGTTTAGGTAGGTGGTCAGTGCGTAGCAAATCTTCCAAGGGAGAACAAACTTGTAACAGGCACTGATGACAGAAATTGCTATTGGAAAGCATGGGAGAGCTGCAGATACCTGAATTAGTAGTGCTAAGAATACTGTGACTCCCATTTTTGTCCTACCGACCAAGCTTTGATTGTGGTCTTCATGATGAAGGTAATGGATAAGCGGACTTGGTGCCTCGAAATAGGGGGTGTTGCAATGCTTCCACAGAGTTTACGATGGCCACTTCCAGTATGACAGATGAGTTTCTCAGGTTTCCTCAGGTTGGGCACCATCCACGAGCGAGCTGTGTGGCAACAAAATATTTGTGGAAATCCAAAATGGCTAGGCCACCTTGTGCAGTTGGCCTGGTGAGTGTAGCATGTTTATAGCATGGTGCCCAAACCTGAGATAGGAAAGAGGCTATCACAAGAGATCACAACCCCTGGGTAAGTGAATGATTGGACCCACAGGTGCCAGGGTGGAAGCTCCTAGGCCATGTGGAAAAAGAAGGAACTTATGGCAGTTAACTCTCAAACCAAAGACCCATAAAAAATTTTGAAGGACAAAGCTTCTTGCAGAGATTGTTTCAAGGGTTCAAGAACAACAGAAGATCGCCTGCAGCCAACAGACACATAGGCCCCAAATGCCCGTGGAGACACACAGGGCCTCTGCAATCAGCAATGGCAAACAGCACTGGAAAGAGGGGGCAGCCCTGCTTTGTGTCTCTATGCAGCATGAAAGGAGGAATCAGCTGGCCTCTCAGGTGGACAGCTGCAATGGGTCCATCATAAAGCTGTTGTAACCAGAAAATAAATAGTAACAGGAAATGTATTCGCTTCAACACCTTCCATACAGTAAATAGGGCTTCTCCCCAGTTTTTTATATCTGGGGAGGCCACCATCCTAAAGTCTACATTAGAGTGTTGAGCCTGAATGTTTGTGAACAGCCTACTAATATTTATATTTGTTGATTTGTGTGTGATAAATCCCATCTGATCAGAAACAATTATTGTAGATGTGTTAGTCTGGAATTGAGAACTTAAGTGAGAATTATTTTGAGGTCACTAGGAGTGAAATAGGTCTGTACAATGCACATCAAGAGGCATCTTTGGGTGATTTGTAGATTAGGATAACATGTGCCTCCTTCATAGAAGGTGGGCGAGCACCAGCCTCCAAGCATATAGTATAAGTAGCAGCCAGGTTGGGAGCAAATACATCTATATGTGTTTTGTAGAAATCTGTAGGGATCCCATTAGGGCCTGGGGCTTTCCCATAAGGTAAGGTGTAAACTGTTGTTTGTACTTTCTCAGCTGTGATGTTGCTCACATGCTCTGGGCAGGGCCAATGCTAGACTATTTTGTGCCCAAGGCAAGACCAGCTACTTGCACCCACCCCCCCAAAAAAATACTTCAAATGAAACTTCAGAATAAAACTCCATCCTTGCCAACATTAGTGGTAGTGAGTGAGAGGCTGGGAGAAAATGTTGTGCACAGCACGGCTTTTTCTGCACCTTATTGGCTGGATACCTCTTTTTAAGATTGGCTGAAGTTTGCAAGAGAAGGCTTCATCTCCAGCTAACGTCATCAAACACTGTCTGGGGACAGTGACACCAGGACCCAGAAGTGACATTTTACACTTCTGGATCATTAACAGGAAGGGAAGATCAGTGAACAGGTGTTCACTGATCTTTCTTCCTATCTACCGGTGTCACCCACCATGCATGTCCCAGTTCTGCTGATGAGTGCAGAGCCTGCGAAGCATGGCAGGGCATGTAAGAGATCTGGAGGCTGCAGAGCTATTGGGTCATTTCCACCCAACAGTCAGCCTGTCAGATTTACACACTCAATAAAATGCTTTAAGTTAGTTTTTATTTGCACTTGTTCTTGAGGCACTGCCACCGTAGTATGGCAGCAGGGGGTTTTACACAACACCCTGCCATTATTGCCATACTATGGTAACAGTGACTTTGCAGCATAATGGGGAGTGTGTGAGGGACAGTAAAAGTGGGACTCAGCCGCACATTTTTAATGTCTCTCAAACGCAAGTGTAAATAAGAATTATTAGGAAGCATCTCACTGTGCTTATGTGATCATCATCATTATCATGAACATGATCACACAATACAGAAGGTGCTGTATGTCTGCCTGTATATAGCATATGGCTGTATCTCTGTCTGTGCCTAAGAAAACAGAAATTGTGAGCTGGCCTGTGCACCAGGTTACCATGGTTGCCTGTGGCAAGTCTGTGAGCAGCCACAGCTGGCTGCAACTGATCAGCATTGCAAAATGCAGCACAGCTTTAGCCACCTGGGCCTGAAATTAAAAAAAGTGTGCCTCTCTGTTTCTTGCTTCCTGTGCCCCTATGGTGAACCATTGGTTCCCAGAGAAATCATAATTCATGTTAAAGCAGGGCCAGCTGTACTGCTCTATTGGCTTGCTGTGTTTGCTGTGGCTGCACCTTAGGCAGCAGTGCACCCTAGGCAGCTGACTAGTTTGCCTAGTGGTAGCACTGGCCCCGGCTCTGGGGCACACAACCAGCCCAGGGCTATAGGATCTAGGAGGGCAGTAATTATAGAATTATAGCAATATATCCCCCTTCTCAGACTTTAGGGTGGAGATAACAGTGAGAGTTTGGTCATTTTGAGAGAGCATGGCAAGTAATATGTCATTTGTATCCCCTTGTTCAAAGAACTTTTGTTTGCCTTGTATAGTTGTGTTTTGGTGGCCTCCAACAATTGTAGCTTGTACATTACAGACATGAGTAAGTTAATGTTTTCTTGAGAGGGAAAGAAGGCATATCTGCTGGTCTGTGCCTTTTAAGTTGTTTGTAGGTAAAGGGTATGAGAAACCTGCTCAGATATGATGGCTTTCTGCAAATATATATATATAATAGCTGCACATGCACACCTTTAGGGCATCCCAGACCTAAACAGAAACAAAAGAAGCAGAAGTCTCTTGTAGGGTCCAATAGTCTTTGATTATATCTGGCATCTGCTGAACAGCCATCAAGTGGGATATCCATTGAGAATCCAATCTCAACAAAGAGTTGTTGCGAACGCTGCTGGTACGAAAAGAAAGAAACACAGGGCACTGGTCTGAGATGCCCCTGGGAGGTACAAGGTATTCACAAATCAGAAAACAGAGGGGTATTAGCAAAGGTTATGTCTATATGGGAGGAGGTCTTGTATGAGGTAGAGAATCATGAGTACACCGTATCAGAACCGTGTCGCCATCTCCAGATTTAGGTCAGGTTGAAGGCCTGTGACTAAGCAGAAATATCCCCTGCATGAGAGCTAGGTGGACAGGGTCTATTTTAGTCTGGGAATAGGATGGCATTAAAATCACCCAGGAAAAGTCTTAGAAGGGCAATATAAGCTAGCTTTCACTAGCAGCATGTACAGGAGGCCTGAGCTGAAGGGTGGAGGTAGATAGATAATAATCATGACATATCTGCTGTTCAAAATGTTCAACACCAAGAGTGCATATTCACCATTGGGTCTGCATGGACCACCTCCACTGCAAACATTAACGATTTGCTACTCAAAGTGGATAAACCCCTGGAATATGAGGAGTGGAGTAGGTTGCATGGAACGCTTTCTGAACCCATGGCCCCTCCAGGGATAAAACCTTCTTACCCATTTCTTGCATTAAGAGAATATTTTAGGTATAAGATTTGATGTATTAGAATAAAAGAGCTCTTTTGAATTTAGAATTTAGACCCCTAATATTCCAGGACATCAATCTAAGCGATTCCAGGTTACGACCTGTCATATCACCAGCACATACCATAAAAACAGGAGGCAGAACAAATAGAAAATATTCATAGTATGAACAGAGCATTGCAGAATGAGCCAATAACACGTTGTCAACCCCTTACAGAAAAACAAAAATGTACAATACCCATTGAAAACTCCCTGCCCTCTTGCAGAAAAAGAAAACAACAACAACAGTAGCAAGGAGCATAAATGAGGAGGCCCAAGAAAACATAATGAGGAGGCCCAGAACTGGCTTCATAAGAGTTCAGTCTATTGTGGAGGTGTTAGAGATTTTGTATATAACCTAACAGAACAAACAGTGCACAGTCAAAATGTTTATCCAAACAGGAACTTTATTCAGTGAGAAGACATAGAGTTTAATCATAGATGCATCTACAAATTTATAAACACTGTCATCTACTGGTTGAAGACTATATCTCTCTCGTGTATTGTTGCACAAAAATACTTGAACAATGTACCCAACACCCCCACTCAACAACTACTCCTTGTATTAGTCCGATCTCGGATCTCAGTTCTATAGATCTCTGTTAGTTCACTAAGAGATGTCATCTCATCATCAGCAGCTCTGATCCACTTTTGTTTCTCATGGGTTGGAAGTCTTTGCGTCTCATCCCATGAATCTGGCTCTGGTTTTAATGCTACACGAACAACATAGGACAGAATTTTGGCTGGGATGCGTTTACTGTTTCTGGTGGATTTCCTGATTGAAGCCTCTTGTGGCCTGGTTTATTCTTTTACAATATTTGGATTGCCTGTGTTAATTTAAATTTCTGTGTAACTTTGTTGCTTATCTTCATGTGACACTGATGTGGAATTTCAATTAATTTGAAGCGTTTGTGTTAGTTCATGAAATTTTGAACACACTGAAATTTTATTGAGGTTTTAGCTACAATTATACTTCTACTGATGGTTACCTTGTTTGTGTCTTGGTGTAGAATTTTGTATCTCTTTTGAGACTCACTGTACCCCCCAAGTACACCTTCCTTTGCTCAAGCATCCCACTTTGTACGTTTTTCTTTTGGGATGTGCACATAGACTTTTCTTCAAAAAATGTTTCAATGGTTCAAGGTCAGGGCTTTTCCATTCCACAGTTCATATGGAATTGATTTTCCTGGTACTCGATTTTGGAGATAGCATGCGGTCATAATTTCCTCCCCCCAGTATGTGGTTGTATTTCTTTCTTTCTTCAACCCTGCTTTGTTCTGGGTTGTATGGTATAGTATTTTGGAATATTATGTCATGCTTTTTGAGAATCACTTGTGTTTTATTGCCTGCATATTCAGTTCCGTTGTCTGTGCACAATACACTTGCCATTTTGCCAAATTAGTTGCTTAATTGAGCCAAATACTGTAGTACTTCACTTTTGTTGTGCAACAGATAAAGTGTAGTATACCTGGAGTAATCATCTATAAAAGTGAGAAAAATACCTCTTCTTTCCTGGAGTAAATTTTTTCATTGGACCGCAAAGATCGTAATTAATTTAAGTCCAGAGGTTTCGTAGCTCTGCTCTTACTCTGGTTTGGAAATGCTTTTCTTGTACTTTTTCATTTTATACAGCTGGTGCATTTTACTGTTTGATGACATGGACTCATTTTATATTCTAATTGCAAAGTCATTCTCAGTTAATCTCTTTATTATGTCAGGACCTCTGTACCCAAGTTGTCTGTGCCATGTGTGAATGCAATTTGAATGTTTTTTCCTTCTTGGCAGTATTAACCACCTTATTGCAGTTCAGCTGATACAGTTCATCTGTAATTTTAGCCTTTGCAAGTAAGATATCCCCTTTTGTAACTATGATCTTCAAATGTCACTATATTACCTTGTTTTGTGAGCTTCTTCTTTGGCAAAAGATTAGTTTCAAGAGCAGAGACATACAGGACATTTTTCACGGTATCTTTTTGGTGACACTGCTTTATTCTTGTAAAGGTGAACAAAGACATTTCTGTCATTTGTCATTTGACTTGTAGCTCCTCAATCAGAACACCATGCCTGCAAAGAAAAATCAGTTTCTTCCTTCACACTTTTGGCCTTTTGTAGTTTAGTTTGTTTTTACATTCTAGCTTTCCAGATTCTGCAATTTGCTTTTAAATTACCTTGTTTCTTGCACACAAAGCATTCATGTTTTTCTCGTTGCATGTTACTGTTTCTATTCCTATTTTTTGTCTTTAAAGCATACTTGCAGCAGAAGCACCGTCACTATTAATGCTTTCTGTTTTACTCTAATATTCATCCAAAAGCTTGCCCGTAACATATTCCAATGTCAGTTCATCATCTTGATGTGCATCAAGTGCTATGACAAGCATTTCATAACTTTCTGGTAAACCTCTATGCAACATGAAAATATTTTATTTATTCTTCTATTTCTAAACATTCAACTGTTTCCAAGGTGTGCCTTATGAAATCCTGCATGTCCTGGCATTTCATCAGCTTGGCTTAGTATAGCTTTATAATCAAATACGGTTTATTGTGGAGATTAGCTCTTTCATGCACCTTTTGTTATCCTTCATTTCATTAGCAGTTTCACACTTACATATATATGATTTGATCAACTTCTATGCTAAAAGAGATTGTGTTCTGAGCTTTCTGTTCTTTCTCTATCCACGCATCTGAAGGGTGTTCTGGCCTGACTTCAGTTATGCATTTCCACTTACCTTCTCCTATTAGCAGTATTTGCATCTTGAATTTCCAAGATTGGTTGTTCTGGTTTGTCAGATTTGCAAATGAAAGCTTGCTGCAGCTGGTTTACTGGTCATTTTCTTTCACTCTGTTGCTGTATCTTGCACTTATTTGCTATAGCTGGCTATGACTGGTTGTCTGGCCCCATAACCTGTTAGAGATTCTGTATATAGCACTACAGAACAGACAGTGCACAGTCCACATGTGTTTATCTGTTGCTTCTCTGCAAACAGGAAACAGGAACTTTATTCAGTGAAAATACATAGAGTTTAACCATAGATGTAGCTACAAATTTATAAACACTTTAATCTACTGATTGAAGAATATATCTCTACTGAATATTTATGCTGGTGTACAGTAGTTGTCGCACAAAAATACATGAACAATGTATTCCAACAGGAGGAGCAATCATAGAAGAACACTAGTCCTCCTAGAAGCATGTGGCTAACAAAGAGAGGATAAACTGTGGTTGAGTTGGATGACCAAGAAACTAACATCTCTCCATAAGAATGGTGCACTGGATGGAGAACATAAGGGTGTTTTGCTTTGCTTTTAAATACTATAATGATGTCACAAGGGGGCTCGCCCTGCAGTAGCCATTAAACTGATGTGAGAGACCAATTTGTGTGGTGGTATTTGAAGCACTAATGGTGTGTTTACACGAAGATGTAGAAGAGTGTTTCACATGATTTGAAATTTTTGGGACATTTGTTTATCATTTGGAAAATAGATGAACAATTAATTTATTCACATGATTGTTTTATGTAGTTGCACTACACTATTCTGTTTATTGTTATAATTTCAGGTGTTGTGAAAAACCTTTTAGTGTTTAGCAGAGCATTCTTTTAAATTATTTTTTTTGGCATGCATTAATTTAGGCACTATATATTATTCACTATTTGGGCTAAATAGTTAGCACTTCCACCTGGCAGCACTAGGGTCATTGATTTAAATCCCAACCACGGCACTACCTGCTGGGGTTTGCATGTACTCTGGTTTAGTCCCGCACTCCAAAGACATGCTGGTAGGTTAATTGGATCCTGTCTAAATTGTCCCTAGTATATGTATGTATGAATGTAAGTTAGGGACCTTAGATTGTACACCCCTTGAGGTTTAGGGACTGATGTGACTGTACAATATATATGTAAAGCGCTGTGTAAATTGATGGCGCTATATAAGTACCTGTAATAAATAAATAATGATTGTGAAGATTGTTATATTTTGATAGATAATGCTGTCTACTGGCTGATGTGATGCAAGTGTGCTGTTGCCTTTATTGAAATAAACACATACAGCTTTTTAATCAGATGTCACACTCCTGTCTACTTCTGTTGGTGCATGTGAACTAAAGACCAGCCTAAGGAGCCTGCAGGATTTGACCCTGAGCATTCAAGAAAATGTTTATGCTGATGGCCACCATTTCCCCCTTGCTGATGATTGTGGATTATTAGTACAAGTTGTCTGTGCGCCAGTAGATTGGTAAAAGAGTTTCTGTTTTATATAATTTTGAATGTGTAGCCCTCTTTGGGGGTGGGGGGTTATGAGAAATGGTCCTCCCAAAAAAAGGATATTGTGCTAAACCTGTAAGTAAGTAGGAGAACCAAAACCTTCACTGAGTGTAAGAGTGGATTTGATAATAAAGTTGGCAGTGCCTCTACCCAGGAGCGTGAAAGAGAGTGAGAAACACTTGACCAACTTCAGGATAAATTACTTTGCAGTACCTGATGCTATAGAGGTTAGTGAGGGCTTGTTTTAAAGCCCCTTAAGTGTGTGTTAAAAATATGTAAATACTTGAATGGCCATAGCCTGGCTACAGCTTCACTTTAAAGAAGATCAGTATGAAAAACTATTTTTTTTCCACTTCTGGAGAACAGGGACAATGGTCAGTGCACTTTTGGAACTATATAGCACTCAAAGACCCTAACAGTAAAATCTGCCTCCAACCACCCACATAGCTGCAACACACCTAAATTCAGCCAAGCCAAGCCATGTTGACAAACCTGAATCAGTCAAGAGACGGATGTTGCCTCTGTATGGACATTCTGGTGAGTTGAAACTGAACAGTTGTTAGTCTATCTGTGAGCAGACTGAAGGTTAAGTCTGGAGACTGAGAGAACCAGTCCAGAAGGTAGTCTGGGACTGGAGAGACAGCTCTGTAACAAATAGCCAGGATGCTGACATTTGTTATTTCATGCTGCATAATCCCTGTAAGGACAGAACCGCATGTTATTCTTTTTTTAGTGGTGAATGAAAATGGACCCTAAACGCTCTGTGTGCTGTAAACTGCATTACATTACATCGGATAGAGAATGGGGTAAAGTCAGCGTTTTGCGTGAAGCATTTTAGTGGGAGTTGCAGTTACATGCTGCTTCTTACTGTACAGGTCTGTTATGAGCAAAAGTGTTATGAGTGGTTTGTGTGACTCAGTAGCTGTTCATAGAGAAGAGGCCAAAATGCTTATATACTTGGGAATGACGGATCTGCAGCAGATTAAATGGAGGCAATGCTGTGACTCAGCTACTGGCAAGGATACGATAAGCAGAGCTGAACCACCAATCAAATCCACACATACATATCCATGGATAGCTAGACTGAAAACTGTGGGTGCTGCACAGTGTCTGACAAGCATTTCTAATTATTTTTGATGGAAAGATGACAGATTTGTTATCCTCTTAGCGTTCTCATTAAAAAAAAAAAAAAACACAGAAAAAGAATCAAAACACTTTAATTCAAATATACAAAAATGGACATTATTTGAGGTACATTATAAAAGAAATTCCTTACATACTTAAACTAGATCAGGGTGTGTTTTTCTCCCTTCATAGGAATCAGAAGGACCTGCAATTAGTTTATAAGGTAGCATTACTGTGACTTTTGCAGGATGAGATGTATGTAAATGTAAGGGCAATGATATTGCTGCATACTGTCTCCATCTGGGCCCATGAGAGAAAAAACAAGTGCAGGTATGGCTAAACGTCACAATTACAAATACAAATGCTAAAATAACGCAAACATCCCTTTCACACATTTACATTACAGCATACATACAGAGGCACAGTGCAGACATTGGCATAACAAGATAACCTTATTGTGCTTGTGTATGGATGGTTTGTTTTGTGGGGCAGATTCAGAAAATCTGAAGAAAGAAAAGCGTACGTGTTGCGGCTGGCAACCAGTTAGATGTGTACTTCCAACCTACACTAGGAAGAATAGCTTGTAAACTCTTTTCTTGCTTTGGAAAAGCCTCCGCTTTTCTTTCTTCAGTTTTTTTTTTTAATTAGTCCTATTCCACCTTGAATCTGAACCTGTGTTTTGCCTATGTGGGGCAACCATGGAGTTACAACATGCATTATTATATATTACATTAGGGCAGCTCATTGAAAATAAATGGGCTGCCAATGCACCCTAACATAATAAAGAACGCACGAGAAACTGTACTGTATATTGCAGCATGCTATGGCACAGGTGCATTGCCTTAGTGCATTGGGGTGGTATTCAAAATGAATGACATTGCAACACAGTAACGCATGTGAGAGTGCACATTACCACAACAGAGAAGTGCAAATGGACCCTAAAGCCAGCTCTCACAGCAGCTTGCACTTCTGTCCTTCTCCCAAAACTGGGAACAAACTTGAACAGCCCATCTAAGTGATGTGTAATGTCCACATCACTTAGAGCTTGCACAAGGCTGACTTACGACTATAACCACACCTACATGTGAAGGTGAGTGGCCAATCACCAAACACCAGCACTGTCACATGGGAGAAAGGGGAGTGAGTCCAGTAGCGTCCCTAGGGGGGTGTGGGCCACACCGGGTGACACCATCAAAGGGGGTGCAGGAGCAGGATGCCAGCAGAGCTTCTGGGCCCTGTGAAGGTCTTGGCCAGTTATTGGGGTGATCCCGGATTCCCGGCACAGTGACAGCTGCCCCTGGTGTAACAGTAAAATGAGTATCCCGTGAAGATATCTATCCCCTGAAGCAACTGCACATGCGCCGGTTTCAAGCCGAAGAAGCTGATCGTCGATCTCTGACTTTAGCACAGAGCTGCCACAGTTAACCCCTTACAGGCTGCAAACCACTGAAGCTGATCCCGTGGATCACTATGGGTTGAATCTATATGGGGTTAACTGATCTTGCAACCCATAGTGATCCGCAGGATCAGCTTCAGCGGTTTGCAGCCTGTAAAGGGTTAACTGTGGCAGCTCTGTGCTAAAGTCGGAGATCGGCTTCTTCGGCCTGAAACCGGAACATGCGCAGTTGCTTCAGGGGATACATATCTTCACAGGATACTCATTTTACCACTACACCGGCACTGTTCCTTCCTCTTTGGAGGGTTGACACCACGTGTTACAGCACCGAATGACACCAACCCTAGGGACGCCTCTGAGTGAGTCACATGCTCCCTAAACCCAGAAGTACTGCTACTTTTTGTTCCCATAGTACTGGGGGGTGCTATAGGAAGAGAAGTTTATACTACTGTTGGAACTGGCTTCAAAAGAGAAGTATGACCAAAACTTTTATGGCCATGGTTCTCTTATGGCTTACATGAGTGCACTTACTTGGTCTTTCCTGTGCTAATGCCCGCTGTCGAATGACATGACAGAGAAAATCCAGGCTGTGGAAGGATCCCAACCATATTTCGGGATCCACCCAACTGCCTGATTAACAGTTGGCTCCAGCTCTCAGAGTTTGGCTGAGAGCCGAAGCCAGCTGCACCTGCCCCCTCTCCAACCCAGCTCTCCAGTGAGAGCTGGAAGGACAGAGCAGACAGCGGTGACTGACAGTCACTGCTCTCTGTTCAGAGCTGACCAAGAACTGAGCAATCAGAGGTCATGTGATCACTCAGCTCTTGGTCTTAAAGTATTACTAAACCCACAACAGTAAAATCAGTCTGTATATGCAGTAAAGCAAGCTTGTTATACTCACTCTGAAACCTAAGGGGTTAATCCTCTGCATTGTGCAAAAAGGCTGTTTGATCATGACTTCTCTGATCCTCTCCTCCTTCCTCCTCCTCTTAGCTCTTGATAAGACATATCATGTGGAGTCACACTGCACATGCTCAGTTTGGTGTGTATTGCTAGAGAGGTTTTTTTTTCTTGGGAGGGTGCATGTGATCAGCACAGGGCCAATGAGAGCTGTCCAGACAGAGTTCAGGGGTTCTGCATCCTCCTAGAGCAGAATGAAAACTCCTCCTACAAGCTTTAACATGTGCTCTGCTGGATACTCGTAGAAGTCACAAGACTGCTCTAACTGCTGATGAGAAAAGGTATTTAGCAGTGTATATTTCCTAAAATAATTGCACTTCCATGTTTTGTGTACTGTGGAAGACCAAATATAGTGAATGCAGGGTCCTGGGTTTAGTAACACTTTAAAGACATGATTAGATTTATGTATTTTGCCCTCACTGATTTGTGCTAAATGTCCTCATTCACCAGATTTTATTGCTTATCTTGCGAATATTTCCCCCTTTCTTTGTGTAGATTTTGCTGTGGGTGTTGGACCCCTTTGGCCAGCTGTAACTATCCATCTCAGCTCCTTGTGGGTTTAGTAACACTTTATAGTTGGCGGGGGATGCTGTAGCATTGAGATGATAATGTACAGTATGTGTTTTTTTTTAAATAACCCCAAACTTCTTTAATGTCAATCTACATAGGTAAAGCACAGTTTCACTTGGAGGAAAAAAAACATTTGTATATGTTGCCTATCGCATTGGATTCTACAAACAAAGAAACTGTTGGAATCTGCTTGGCTGCTTAAGCAACAAGAACACTTCTCCTTTAGAACACTTTTTCTATTAGAGAGGCCCAATATTTCTACACTGACACTGCCGTCCTGTCCTGCACATGCATCACAGTTACTTACTGTACATTCCCAATTGCATGCAAGAGTGTTGTTACTTTTTTCCATTACAGATATCGGTAATGCTCAGTATTTTGTACCCTCCAGTGGCCCACATAGACTTCACAGGGCACATGAGCAGGAAAAACAAAATCGGCCCCATTATGTGCTCATCACAGCTGCACCATGTCTGCATGCAGCTGCTTCTTGGTATGGTGTAGTCTAGCAGTCCACACTGCTTTGCTCCCATATATTAAACACCACTCATCACCCCATATGCAACCGATGTGCCTTTGCTGGCAATAACAGCTTTAGACACATCTTTTCCAGTGCAAACAGACCTGCCCACGTGCCACCAGAACAGTTCGGCACCCTAGACTGTGCTCACTTACCTCTGCTTATTCCACCTCCCTTGCTAAAATCTCAGCTTTTCTACTACACTGGACTAAAGCACAGAAAGTATAGTGCCTGGTACCTTCGAATAAATTAGAATTAGGTACTGACTGGTTACTGGATGTTCTTGTTTTCTATCCCTTGTGCACATACTATTACATAATGGCTACAGAGCACTCCATGCTAATCTCCCCTTCATACAATTTAATGTCTATCAAAACAACAATACATGGATAGAAATGAACATTCTGAATGTGTAAACATGTGCTATTGCTGTCTGCTTGTATTTAATACTGAAATTGTTTCCTGAAATATCCTTTGACCTTGTTGCAAGAGTGACTCCATGTTGTCACCTGCAAGTATACAAGAACCATTAAGGCTATATATTCAACCTGTGATCCAAATTATACATTAGTAGGTTTGCACATTGTGATTTAAAAACAAAAGAGGAAGTACGTAAAATAATTCCAATAAAAGCTGCCCAGTGCTGAACAAAATTCCTCCCCAAAGGCATAGCCATCTTCAGTGCTCCAGTTTTGCGCAGTCCAGATGTGACTTCAGTGTTGCAGTATTTCACGATATGTGAACACCCAGAATCACTTTCAAGACTGCAGTGCGTATTTTCAATGATGTAGTAAGTATTCGGGGTATTACTAAAAGAGAATTCTATTGACATGGGAATTGGGGCTTATAAAAATTGAATGGATTTTTTTTTCTAGTTCAGGTTTAACGCTAAAACCTGGCTGTTTGCTATAGGTAATACCTTTAATTTCTTTTACTTAATTCTTTGTTGACAGAATTCTCACTTTAGCAAATATTTCTTTTACCTGGGCTTATTTATTAAAGCAAAGCATTTTTTTTACTATGGTGAGTGATTAAATATAAAAGATTGAGAGGTGTTACTGCCATTTGCACTTTGCTCCAATGCCTTAATAAAGAAGCCCACATATATTTGAAGCTAGCTGGGAAATGATAGCTGGATTTTGTAACATGCAATTATCCCCTAATAACCCTCGTAGCTATAGTAATCCTTTTAACATTAAAAGTAATGCTGAGAACGACAAACAAAAATTCAAAATCCCCCCTTCATAATAATCTAATCAGAGTGGTCATCACGAAGTGGTTCTTTCTTATAATCTGCAATACTGGAATTTAGAGGTTTGTGTTTATGTTCAGAGACAACCATTTTAACTATTACTATGCTCCAGTGATCAGTGCTTCAAATCCAGGCAGTTATGGTACTCTTGGCACAGAGGTGTTATTGAGATAATTGGCCAGTCCATGAAAACAGATGTCATGGTAATATTTAATTGTGTGCAGCCAGTTCAGAGATATCTGAACATCGCCACTGTGTTTTGGTGCATTAAGGCATATTGACCACTGATCTGGGTTAATAGTAGGGAACTAAACTGAGACAGAGAAGACATATAGGGAGGGATTTGACTATGGAGGATGTATAATGACGGAAGAATCATGGAGAGGTCTAGCCAGGCCTAGGAAACAAAAAACAAAAGAGAGTTAGTGAGATAAATGTCATCTCATTAAACATTCTACAACCTAAATAAAGGGTGAGTTCACATTTACTCATGTTTCCCAAATAGTTCTCCATGCACCACAGTGCCCCAAAGATATAAGCTGTGCTCTGTTTTCAATTACAGTTGTGGCCAAAATTATTCAACCCCCAATGCTGTAAAGGGGTTTAGGGACTATAGTGTACATTTGGAATTGTATTCAGAATCAAATCCTACAAGGACGTTGTAACTACCCAAATGCAACTAAAATGACATCAATTGTTTATGTAATACAGTAGTAAATGGTTCTTATGTGGTTTCTTCATTGCCACAATTATTCAACCCCTTAAAGACTACCACTCTGAAGAACAGAGGTTCATACAGGTGCTTTCCATCAGGTATTGAAAACACCTGTGGATGTCACCGAGCAGCAATCAAGCATAATAAGCACCAATTAGGCAGCTTTAAAATGACTGTGATACTCAGCTCCTTCTAGACATTTACTGGTGTGGTTACAAACATGGTGAAGGCAAGAGAATGGTCCAGGAAGACAAGAGAAGAGGTGATTTCTCTTCACAGGAAGGGCAATGGCTATAAGAAGATTGCAAAGATGTTAAACATACCAAGAGACACCTTAGGAAGCATCATTCGCAAATTCAAGGCAAAGGGCACTGTTGAAACGCTACCTGGTCGTGGCAGAAAGAAGATGCTGACTTCGACTGCTGTGCGCTACCTGAAGCGTAGAGTGGAGAGAAGTCCCCGTGTGACTGCTGAGGAACTGAGAAAAGATTTGTCAGATGTGGGTACAGAAGTTTCAGCCCAGACAATAAGACGCACACTGCGTAATGAAGGCCTCCGTGCCAGAACTCCCAGGCGTACCCCCTTGCTGTCTCCAAAGAATAAGAAGAGTCGACTGCAGTATGCCAAAAGCCATGTGGACAAACCACAAAAGTTGTGGGATAGTGTTCTGTGGACTGATGAAACAAAATTAGAACTGTTTGGGCCCATGGATCAACGCTATGTTTGGAGGAGGAAGAACAAGGCCTATGATGAAAAGAACACCTTGCCTACTGTGAAGCATGGTGGAGGGTCAATCATGCTTTGGGGCTGTTTTGCTTCTGCAGGTACAGGGAAGCTTCAGCGTGTGCAAGGTACCATGAATTCTCTTCAGTACCAGGAGATATTGGATGGAAACGTGATGCAGTCCGTCACACACCTGAGGCTTGGGAGACGTTGGACCTTTCAACAGGACAATGATCCCAAGCATACCTCCAAGTCCACTAGAGCATGGTTGCAGAGGAAAGGCTGGAACATTTTGGAGTGGCCATCGCAGTCACCAGACTTAAATCCGATTGAGAACCTCTGGTGGGACTTAAAGAAAGCAGTTGCAGTGCGCAAGCCTAAGAATGTGACTGAACTGGAGGCCTTTGCCCATGAAGAATGGGCGAAGATACCCGTAGATCGCTGCAAGACACTTGTGTCAAGCTATGCTTCACGTTTAAAAGCTGTTATAACTGTAAAAGGATGCTGTACTAAGTACTAAGATTGAATGTCACTTGGGGGTTGAATAAAACTGATAATGCTGTGAGCACAGAAAAGACATTTGTGGTTATTTCATTATAACTGTTATGTTATATTTGTCTGACCTACAAGTGCCTCTTTAATGTAAATGTAAGCAAGATGACTGAATGATCAAAAGCAATGTCAAACTGGCCAAAACACTCAATTTCAGTGGGGGTTGAATAATTTTGGCCACAACTGTAAATGACCACCTCTTACCTTTTCAGGTGCTGACACCATTGTCCTCCCCAATCTGTCCGGCAGATGGCAAAATGCACCCAGGCCTGGAAATCAATATAGAAGCACTGACAGCCTCCCTCCCAACCAGTGCATACACAGTTCACTCCCTCTCACAGCTCAGCATTCTGCAAATAAAGGAGAGTGGACCGTGCATGTGAAGGATGCTGGGAGTGCTCGTTTGTGGAATTCTGTTGAATTTACTGTGTGTATCCTGCCATCTGCAGGACAGATTGGTGAGCAAAATGGTGTCAGACACTCCTGAGGTGGGTGCTTGTTTGGGAGCAGTCGCATTTTTAATATATTGGGGACACTATGGTGCATGGGGACATTTTTGATGTGTAAACGACGAACTTACCATTTAAATATTTTATCAGTCCGCCCAAAAGAAATATATTAACTTCAGGCGCAACCTGGTGGAATAAATCCCCCAGAGATATAAGAAATTGGTGATTTCCAACATCCAACATCCAACATCCAACAATAATTGAAATGTCAGTTTTGGGTGGACTGGCCCTATATGTAATCATGTTAATTGACGAACAGAGCTGTAGTTTACTTGGTACACATTACACTTTGATTCAGTACTGCAAATACTGCAGCAGGCAACACATTCTACCACCAAGACAGATAACACAAACATACACTTGCTCTTGTCATTATGTCAGATTATAAAATGCAACTAATTAATTCATATTTACTTTTATACTGACGTAAAATGTAATCTCTCTTATTTTTCTGTACTTTGTTTCCTATTTTCCTAACTAAAGAACTTGTATTTTTAGTTCATTCATTTCTGGACATAGTTGGGGGAAGCCCATACAGGCACTGCACCATGTTTCAATATTACAAGTACAGTGGGGCAAAAAAGTATTTAGTCAGCCACCAATTGTGCAAGTTCTCCCACTTAAAAAGATGAAGGAGGCCTGTAGTTGGCATTATAGGTAGACCTCAACTATGAGAAACAAAATGAGAAAAAAAATCCAGACAATCACATTGGCTGATTTGGAAAGAATTTATTTGCAAATTATGGTGGAAAATAAGTATTTGGTCAATATCAAAAGTTCATCTCAATACTTTGTTATATATCCTTTGTTGGCAATGACAGAGGTCAAACGTTTCCTGTAAGTCTTCACAAGGTTGGCACACACTGTTGCTGGTATGTTGGCCCATTCCTCCATACAGATCTCCTCTAGAGCAGTGATGTTTTGGGGCTGTCGCTGGGCAACACGGACTTTCATCTCCCTCCAAAGGTTTTCTATGGGGTTGAGATCTGGAGACTGAAATGCTTCTTACAAAGCCACTCCTTTGTTGCCCGGGCAGTATGTTTGGGATCATTGTCATGTTGGAAGACCCAGCCACGTTTCATCTTCAATGCCCTTGCTGATAGAAGGAGGTTTGCACTCAAAAGCTCACGATACATGGCCCCATTCATTCTGTCCTGTACATGGATCAGTCGTCCTGGTCCCTTTGCGGAGAAACAGCCCCAAAGCATGATGTTGCCACCCCCATGCTTCACAGTAGGTATGGTGTTCTTTGGATGCAACTCAGCATTCTCTCTCCTCCAAACACGACGAGTTGTGTTTCTACCAAACAGTTCTATTTTGGTTTCATCTGACCATATGACATTCTCCCAATCCTCTTCTGGATCATCCAAATGCTCTCTAGCAAACTTCAGACGGGCCCGGACATGTACTGGCTTAAGCAGGGGGACATGTCTGGCACTGCAGGATCTGAGTCCCTGGCGGCGTAGTGTGTTACTGATGGTAGCCTTTGTTACGTTGGTCCCAGATCTCTGCAGGTCATTCACTAGGTCCCCCCATGTGGTCCTGGGATTTTTGCTCACCGTTCTTGTGATCATTTTGACCCCACGGGGTGAGATCTTGCGTGGAGCCCCAGATCGAGGGAGATTATCAGTGGTCTTGTATGTCTTCCATTTTCTAATTATTGCTCCCACAGTTGATTTGTTCACACCAAGCTGCTTGCCTAATGCAGATTCAGTCTTCCCAGCCTGGTGCAGGTCTACAATTTTGTTTCTGGTGTCCTTCGACAGCTCTTTTGTCTTCACCATAGTGGAGTTTGGAGTGTGACTGTTTGAGGTTGTGGACAGGTGTCTTTTATACTGATAACAAGTTCAAACAGGTGCCATTGATACAGGTAATGAGTGCAGGACAGAGGAGCCTCTTAAAGAAGAAGGTACAGGTCTGTGAGAGCCAGAAATCTTGCTTGTTTGTAGGTGACCAAATACTTATTTTCCACCATAATTTGCAAATAAATTCTTTCCAAATCAGCCAATGTGATTGTCTGGATTTTTTTTCTCATTTTGTCTCTCATAGTTGAGGTCTACCTATGATGCCAATTGCAGGCCTCTCTCATCTTTTTAAGTGGGAGAACTTGCACAATTAGTGGCTGACTAAATACTTTTTTGCCCCACTGTATATCTAGTAGCCTACGCTTCCATTGGTGTGCCCTGATCTACTGCACAAGGGTAGGAGTGAGCTGATTGAGCCATGATGAGACCATAACACACAAACACCTATGCAACTTGCTTCTGTTCATTGAAACAACCCAATATAGACAACTAGACATGCAACGAAACTGTGGAAATGTCTCAGGACATTCATTAATGGAGTAACTTGGGATGCTGCACGAGTCCCATCATGCTTTAGGGCTCTGGCAGTTTTGCAAGTGTTCACAGTAACCAACTGCCAATTTCATTTTATTTGATAGTTGCAAGTCAGAAAGAAAGTGAGTGGTTGCTATGGACATAGTGCAAAGGTTACAACATTAAAATGCATATGAATAAATGAATAGGCTCCTATAATTAAAACCTTGTTCTTAAAGCGGAGTTCCACCCATTTTTTAAAGTGCATCTCTGTACATTGTACCTGTTTTGTAAAGCATAATTTGGATAATTCTTTTTTCGGTATTATAAAAACCTTTCAATCCTTTTTTAGGACTGCAGTTCCAGTCCTGGCCACCTAGGCAATGACGTTGTAAGGCAAATCGCAAGGTCTCCTGAGATGTCGTGTCTTATATCCCAGGAGTCCTTTGGGTTCCTAGTGATTTAATATCGCAGTACTTCGAAACCGGTACTTCGCACAGGCGCGAGATCGAGTGGTGGGATAGCCAGCCGCACCAATTCCAGGAAGTAAAGACCTGCGGGTTTTAGATGCCCACAGCCATCATTGCGCCTGCCTGCTTCCGAGATCCAGGTAAAGTTTAACTTACTTGAAAGTAATTACAAAGCTATTACTAAAACTTTATCCATTTGATAATGCTAACGGAAAGGAAATCCTGGGTCTGATTTTTAAAAAAAATTATTCTGGGGACTGGAGCTCCGCTTTAAAATATCTACAGCTGTAAATACAGTAAAGACCAAAAAATCATTAACAAGCCCGCTACACTGTAGGGACAATTAGACATATGTCTTGTACTAAAGGGCTGAAATATAGCCTGAGGTTACATTAAGGATAGTTAAAGGATGATGGAAAATAATTTTTAAAATTGACTGATATTCTTCTATTTATCATACATACTTTTTTGTTGATATCTTAAACCAAAATGTATAAGAAAAAATATCCAACCGGTAGTAATCTCAAAACAAGACCCTGGACACCAAAGGAAACAACTGACCTACACTCAAGCAATGATTACAAGGTGTAAAGAATGGAAGCCGAACAACGTTTGCTATTAGATCACCAGAGGTGCAGAGGTGGATCCTTGAAATGCTGTGCTCCCACATTATATAAGTTGCTGCATTGAGTCATCGAAAATGTGAGCTTTCCATTCATCCCACGTCATACTAGATCATTCTACTCATTCTTTCCTACACTACTGCGTACTGTAGCTGTGTGTCACTTTAAAAAAGGCCCTACCCTGTGATCTTTCCATTTACTTTTCCTTTATCAGTACGAAAGACATACAATGACATCCTACGATGAAGTGATTTAGTATGTGGCAGACATTAGTACTGTGACCCACTTGTACAGTGGCTGCAGCTGAAGGTGTGAGGTCTTCATGGGAGCCTGATATCCATAGGAATCATAGGAGCCAATGAAATCAACTGCAAAATAAAAAAGACAATTCATTATGTGCTGATAAAAATACTGTTCTATCATTTAATATTATTAGAATATAAGTATTGCTAGCAGAGGCCTAGTGCATGACAGAGCCTATAATAAATGGCCAGTTGTATGTTGATTGCTTAGTGCTATACTCGAGGACAACTGCAGTATTGTTTTAAAAAAAAAGATATAATATTCAGTTGCTAAACAAATCATATTGTAATTCATTGCTATTATAAATCGGATTTCCATTTGAATCTGCTATAGCTATAACCTTCTACAAGTGCCGATAATTGACATTTCTCTTCCTTACACCCATGGCAATAGTACTCTGTAGGCAAGACTTCCCAGAATTCTCATCTGTGTAATTACCTAACTACTATTTCTATGACTCACAGACAGCAGGCATCCCCAAAAAATGTCCCTGATGTTTCAGCAATAAGCAATTATTCCTATTTAGATTGTCATGGAAATTTTGTATTGTTGGTCGAACTTTAAATGTGTCATATATTCGTGTTATTCATATGTCTCTCGTGTGGCTTAATTAAGGCTGCAATTGGGCCATGCGCATGTACATGGTATGTATTACAGTACTCAGCTCGGTAATGGATGAGATGGCAGATCTGCGCTTATAGACCTGCGTGTATACCACCACGGCATTCGATGCAAATGCCGCTGGCAGTAGACCGTGGGCCTGTATCCACATATCAGCAGCATAGTACCACATGGACTCCGTGCCGCAAGGCGCCAAGCGGTACGAACTCCGCGTGTAGGCTTATGCATATCTTACAACCCATTACCAATCTGAACTGTATCCGGATGGATGTGTTTTAATAAAGATCGTATCGGGCCCATCCAGGTACAGACTGATATTTCTAGGGAATGCTTGTACAGAGAATGAACATACTGCTAGGAGCTGGAACAAGAGATATGCTCTCCATAGAGGGCTCATGGGGGGAAGGGGAGGAAGTCTGCTGACCTCAGAAGGCTCATGGGGGAGGACCAGTGACAGATAATAGGAAAGGCTATGCTCCAATCGGAATGTACATCCTGTGTATAGGCACTCCCCATTGCATTGTTCTGTGGGAGGGGTTTGACCTTATTCATGTGGGGGGGCGTGTGTGTATTTGTAATAAAACCAAAGGGGAGAATGAAAATTGCCCTTATGTGAATTCAACCATCAACCTGAAAGTGTCGTGTGATCATTTCCAGGTATAGGGAGCTCCAATCACCCACATTTCAACAGAAGCTAACCCATTTGGATGGGCAGGAATCGTGTAGTTTAGCTGCAGTCGTGGTAAGTGAGATTCGCACAGCTTTATGGGGGATTTCTGCGCATCCAACTGCGAGTACTCACGGTAAGGAGAAATTCGTTAAAGCGAATTTCCAAGACAAGATGTGGTATATATAGTGAGCGCTCCTTAAACTAGCCGCTGAAACACCAAAAGGTAACCAAAATAAACCTCCAAAAATGAATCAATATAAGTATAGGTGCAGCGCTAATAAATAAATAAATATAATAAATGAATATATCCAATAATAAAAGTAAATAATGCATAAAAGAGTCCGGTGATATGAAAATATATTAAATTAGTTTATGTGGTAAATCCAAAGGGTAATAAATTCAACAGCACATATTGCGTAGACTTGTGATAGGAACCAGTAGTAAAAGTGCGCACTCACCGGATGCGCATAGATAATACGCATATAATATTATAACCACCAGGATAACTCTAGATAGGCGGGACTAATAGGTGAACTTCCATCTATGGAATGGTCATCAAGCCTTGGGAAATAGTTAGACCGTCTGTCTCCCCTCTGATGATGTGCCATTGCACGAAAGGCCTTAGGAGGAACCTGACAGAGCGTAACGTCACTGCTGCCGGAGCTACAAGGAAGCCCGGTGGCCATCTTTTTTAGGGTTAGTGCTGCATACTCTGCATTTTATTGGAGTTTTGTACCTATACTACCCTGTGATTTTTAATCATTTGATTACCATTAAAATATTCTTGAAATACTACACCATGGCCACCTGTTTCTTGGCTCCCTATTGGAGCTATTAAACTTGCAGGTCACCCCCAATGATTTCCTACTACCAGAGGAAGGGAGCCCTGTACTCAGGTTGAGCACCTATTCATCCTTAAGGGGACCTCTGGATCCAGCAGATTCCAACTATTTCCCAAGGCTTGATGACCATTCCATAGATGGAAGTTCACCTATTTGTCCCGCCTATCTAGAAATATCTTGGTGGTTATAATATTATATGCGCATTACCTATGCGCATCCGATACCCTGGTGGTTATAATATTATATGTGCATTACCTATGCGCATCCGGTGAGTGCGCACTTTTACTACTGATTCCTGTCATAAGTCTATGCAATATCTGCTGTTGAAATGTATTACCCTTTGGATTTACCTCTTGAACTAATTTAATATATTTTCATACCACCGGACTCTTTTATGCATTAATTACTTTTATTTTTGGATATATTCATTTATTATATTTATTTATTTATTAGCGCTGCACCTATAATTATTCATATTTGGTGAACTTCTTCCCACATGGAAGAAAAATATATTTGAAATATATTTTAAAGTTATTCTTCCCAAATATATTGCCATATATTTGAAATGCTACAATTTTGGTCATAGTCAATATATTTCAAAATATATTTCAATAAATATATATACTGCATGTTGAAATGGATTTTTTTATTACAAAATATATGAAAAATATTTTTAAAAATACATTTCAAATATACTGTATATCTTTAAAACTACATTTTTGGAATGCATTTAAAAATGTATGTTAAAATGACTTTTTTATATGTTAAAAAAATCTGAAGAATATATTTAAAAAATATGAATTAATATTAAAATATTTTTCATATATTTTGTAATAAAAATGCATCTCAACATGCAATGTATATATATATATATATATATATATATATATATATATATATATAAATATTTTTTTTTTAATTTATTTTCAATATATTGAATATGGCCAACATTTTAGCATTTAAAATATATGGCAATATATTTGGGAAGAATATTATATTTTTCTTCCATATGGGTTGTCAAGGGTGATACACATCTACAAGGAGTCTTAGGTAGTGCAGTGTTTCTCAAAACTGTCACTGGTCATGTACTTTCAGTAGACTGGTTCTCCCATACACTTGTCACTTTCAGTTATGCAGGGCATCATCCAGTTAGGAAGAGTAAGAACATCTTGGGGTTTACTTACTAAAGCTGGTTCACCCAGAATCTTGTGCACCTGTGCGTGATAGCCAATCAACTACTAACCTCAGCTTTTTCAAATAAGCTTTAGTAATAAAACCTGGAAGCTGATTGGTTTTTCTGCAGAAGTGTACAAGATTCTGAGTGAACCAGCTTTAGTAAATAAACCCCCTTGTGTCAGAGAAACACTATGGGGGTAAGCACCGAAGAAAAGGGACGTGTTGCTGCCTGAGGTTTTTTTTTAAGTACAGCTAAAGGCAAACTTTTTTTTTTTTTTTTAGATTTGGTTAGAATGGAGAGGGGTTCAAACCACTGCATGTTTTTATTGTGATCTGTTTCCCTGTTATTGTACCGATCATCAATGCAACTGGGAATAAATAAAATATTGAGTTTCCACCAGAGCAGGAATAGAAGAGAAATCTACCATTGGGAAACTTGTTCCTTTGACAGCTAAGATCACTTTCTTTTGAGTTTGTAGGATAGGAAGTGAAGGGAAATATTCCTAATCTCCCTTTGGGAAAAAAGAAAAAAAAAGAAAAAAAACATTTGCCATAAATTGGGATTTCAGCTAGTCACACACCAGCAGGTCTTGATGGCCCAACAATAATCTGAACCTCCAGAATTTAAGTAAAGAGCACATATTTAGATTTAGGCAGCCATGATATAAAATAAATGTGGAGTGTGCTGGCTTGTTCAGTTCTCTACTTTGTACACAAGTCCTGAAGAGTATTACTTACAGCTGTCTTCTTCATCCATGAAAACTTTGCTGACGTAACAGGCATAGACAAAACCGAACAGCTGTGTGCAGGAATACATGGAAGGGAAAAACAATATAATATTTATTATATTTATTTCAGGTACTTATATAGCGCTGTCAGTTTACGCAGCTTTACATATATATTGTACATTCACATCAGTCCCTAACCCTCAAGGAGCGTACAATCTAAGGTCCCTAACTCACATTCATACACATATTAGGGCCATTTTTAGATAGGATCCAATTAACCTACCAGCATGTCTTTGGAGTGTGGGAGGAAACTGGAATATCCGGAAGAAACATATATGAGAAGACAAAAACTATAACGTATATTGAGGCACAAAATCTGGTGCAGCTGTGCATAGTAACCAATCAACTTCTAGGCATTATTGTGAAAGCTTATTTGAACAAACTGAAGTTAGAAGCTGATTGGTTACTATGAACAGCTGCACCAGATTCTGTGCACACCAGTTTTAATAAATCTCCCCCTTTGATAATATAAAACATATCCAAAAGTACACTTTAAAGGGAATTCTAAAATGTTAATGGGTTGCTATTGTTCCATGTTTTTATTATTGTGTTAAATACAGAGATTTACCGGTTCTTCCTCTACTGACCATCTATATATAAGGCATTACCCCTACTTATTGAATTGCTTATGCAAAAAGTAACTATAGATGCCCCTGATACATAACAAGGGCAGTTGATTTCAGCCATATACAGTGTATAACTTTAAATAGGTTAGAGAACAGATTATAAATCAACTTTTTGGTGTGCTCATGTCCCCCTAGACTGTATCCCACCAAATCACCATATACTGTATATCACTATACTGTGTCATTCTTCTGAAAGTAATGGTTGTCTGGCTGCCATAACCACTTGTTTTATCAATATTTTAAGTAACTGACCCAGAAAAAGTATACAGATAATGGCTTCTGACTTTTCCCTTTAAATACTTCTTCCAGGTCAGTGATTAAAAAATTATTAAACCCAGCGGATCTGCATGACAGCTAACTGCCCACATGGAAGAAAAATATATTAGAAATATATTTAAAAAATATTCTTCCACAATATATTGACATATATTTAAAATGCTACAATTTTGCCCAAATATAAATATATATATATAAAAAATATATATATATATATATATATATATATATATATATATACTGTATGTTGAAATGCGTTTTTATTACAAAATATCTGAAAATATTTTTAAAAATACATTTCAATTATACTGTATGTCTTTAAAAATACAAATCTACATTTTTGGAATGCATTTACAATATGTATATTTATATGTAAAGATATATGTTAAAATGACTTTTTTATATATTAGAAAAATATGAAGAATATATTTAAAAAATATATATTCCAAAGATGTAGATTTGTATTTTTAAAGACATACAGTATATTTGAAATGTATTTTTAAAAATATTTTCATATATTTTGTAATAAAAATGCATTTCAACATACAGTGTGTATGTGTGTGTATATGTGTGTGTATGTATGTATGTATATATATATATTGAATATGGCCAAAATTGTAGCATTTTAAATATATGTCAATATATTTGTGAGGAATATTTTTAAAATGTATTTCAAATATATTTTTCTTCCATATGGGTGTGAAATAGCATTTTCAGAAGGTCATCAGTGAAAGGTTTATCATATCCTTTAGCCCATCTCATCTTCTATTATAAATAGAACAATAATACTTAGGTTGCAATTCAGGTCACAGGTTTAAAATATTTCCAGACAAAGGGTTCTTTTAGACTACTTTCACACTGATGCAAAAACAAGGCAAAACGGATATGCATTCTTTTGCTGTATTTGTAGTGCATTTTTTACAGGACTCAAAAAACGCACCAAAAACACTATGCAGGTGAATTTTTGTGTGTGTTTTTGCTGCGTTTTCCATTGATTTCAATTGTTTTTTTTTTTACCATGCCAAACCTGCACCAAAAATGCAGCAAGCAGTATTTAAAAAAAAGCACCGGACCCGCAACGGACCAATGTGAACCACTGCAATACATGGTTACACATTTTTCTTTTGCTTTTTTTAACACAAAAGCAGAAGAAAAAAGGGATCAGTGTGAAAGCAGCCCTATGCAGGCCATACATGGTTCGAATTCCGAATGTTTTGTCTGAAAATCGAAACGTTCGTTCTTTAATAAGATGGTGCCACCAAAGATTTTGAAAAATCGGTCATTTTTCACGAATTTTCCAGCATGCCCGATAAACGAAATGGGGAGGAACCACAAAAATCGGCCGATGCCATTGCCCCACTAACAGAGCGAAAATCTGCCGATTATTCTTAGGTTCGATTTTCATATGAAAATCATTTGGAATTCGAACCAGGGGTGGACTGGCCATTTGGAAACTCGGGCACTACCCGAGGGCCCGGGTCAGTAGGGGGCCCCATGAGATGCTCCTGGTACCTTTTTCATAGGCTTTTTTGAGTTTGGGCAAGGACACAGGGGCCCCATTATCCCCTATTGCCCGGGGGCCCCATGAGTTGTCAGTCCGCCCCTGATTCGAACTATATATGGCCGGAATTAGTTATGGAAAAAGTAGGGAATGGTTACAGCCTCTGCAGTTTTTTTTTCAGTTTCCTGATGGAGAAATTTTCCTTCACTTGCTGTTCTTATGGCAATACTGACACTTTAGTAAGGGTAGATCTACAACAGGGATACATACAGCATTAGAGAGCTAATGAGGTTTCATCCTTCCCAACCCTACTAATAAAAAATGTATGTAGTGGCATAGTGTCTTGGTTAAGAGATTTTTGCCCTCCCTGTCTTACACTCATAAGTACATATGCTACTACCAGTATATAGCTGATATCCTATTAAATAAGAATGGTAGCAATAAATTACGGATCCATTTCTACAGAAATTGTAATAAACACCCTACCATTAGTCAACAAAGGGCCCACTCTGCATTATATAGTATACACTCTTTGGACTTAACTGTCCACAGCAAGAACAACACTATTCGTAGTTCCATATATTGGAAACCAACAGACAGGCTGTGTAAATCTCAGGACTGGATTGACAGAAATGTAAATCATTTGGCAGGTAAAACGCTCTCATATAAGAATTCGTTCTGCGTATTTACAGTAGCTTTGTATGAAGTTCAGCTTTAAGATTGTCTTCTTCCTAGGAAAATGTTGGGGCCTTCAGACGTTCTTGACATTTCGTTTTTCAGTGTCATTTCCGCATCATTTAAAAATGCACTTTCCAAGGCAACATTTTCATTTCAGTGTCTTCTCACAATATTATGTAACAGGATGATATCATATTATGTAAACCTGGACTGAAATTTCTCATGTAACAATCCTTGAGACATATTCTGTTGTTTATCATCGGAAATACTCACCGCTAGAAAAATCTGTAAAGCACTGCTCAGGGCCTCGATATATGGATAATCAAGAAGACATCCAGTCACTGTTACCATATGGTGATCAGCCAGTGACAAAGGGGCTGTACGAACTGGTGTCACCAGGCAGCCTGGTCCATTTTCCATCCACCATGATCGATGTAAAGAGGTGTTAAAGTTCATTATTAGGTCCCTGTGCTGTGGGAATAGCATTTACAAGAATTACTCCAAGCTTGCACAGACAACAAGAAAATACAATGTAGTATGACACTGGTAGCAGACTAAGAACCGCACATTAATATTGGAAAAAAGGAAAACTACATTTTTTTCCCATAATGACCTGTCCAGTTTCAGCCTATACATTTTAATTGCCACTTTGACAATACAAAGAAAATGTGAATGGTTGACAGTGTCAATATCTCCACAATTCATTTAACCATATCTGTATAAACAAGATTTATTTTGCAAAAAAAAATGTTTATTATTTATTTATTTCAGGTACTTATATAGCGCCGTCAATTTTACCCAGCGCTTTACATATATATTGTACATTCACATCAGTCTCTAACCCTCAAGGGGTGTACAATCTAAGGTCCCTAACTCACATTCATACATATACATACTAGGGCCAATTTAGACAGGATCCAATTAACCTACCACCATGTCTTTGGTGTGTGGGAGGAAACCGGAGTACCCGGAGGAAACCCACGCAGGCACAGGGAGAACATGCAAACTCCAGGCAGGAGGTGCCGTGGCTGGGATGTTTAAAGCTAAAGTGTTTTTCTCAACTGCTTTATGCTTCACTATTGCAGATTTCATTTGCAAGCATGCCCCATGATTAGTAACAGTCTGTATGTTCGAGTCGAACTCAAGTTCGACTCGAACATTGGCCGTTCGTGTTTGGCGAACACACGGATGGTAAGGGCGTTCAGTGGGCTATTCGCACGCTGCACCTCACAATGCACTGCACTTTCACAGTGCATTGTGATTGGCACTGCAGGTCCAAAAAAATAGCAGTGTTTGTATTCTTCTTTTACTGGTGTGTTTGGGGTCGTTGTCTTGTTGGAACACCCATTTCAAGGGCATTTCCTCTTCAGCATAAGGCAGCATGACCTCTTCAAGTATTCTGATGTATTCAAACTGATCCATGATCCCTGGTATGCGATAAATAGGCCCAACCAGGGGCGGACTGACCATTCGAGCACTCGGGCACTGCCCGAGGGCCCTGGGTCAGTAGGGGGCCCCATGAAATGCCCCTGGTACCTTTTTATAGGCTTATTTTGAGTGTGGGCAAGGACACAGGGGCCCCATGACCCCATATTGCCCTGGGGCCCCATGAGTTGTCAGTCTGCCCCTGGGCCCAACACCGTAGTATGAGAAACATCCCCATGCTTCACTGTCTTCACAGTGTACTGTGGCTTGAATTCAGTGTTTGGAGGTCGTCTGACAAACTGTCTCCGGCCACTAGACCCAAAAAAAAAAATCTTACTTTCATCAGTCCACAAAATGTTGCGCCATTTCTCTTTAGGCCAGTCAATGTGCTCTTTTATTGTAACCTCTTCAGCACATGTCTTTTTTTCAACAGTGGGACTTTGCGGGGGCTTCTTGCAGATAGCTTGGCTTCACATAGCCGTCTTCTAATTGTAACAGTACTCACAGGTAACTTTAGACCTTCTTTGATCTTCCTGGAGCTGATTGTTGGCTGAGTCCTTGCCATTTTGGTTATTCTTCTATCTATTTGAATGGTAGTTTTTCACTTTCTTCCACGTCTTTCAGGTTTTGGTTGCCATTTTAAAGCATTTGCGATCATTTTAGCTGAGCAGCCTATCATTTTCTGCACTTCTTTATATGTTTCCCCTCTCCAATCAACTTTTTAATCAAGGTACGCTGTTCTTCTGAACAATGTCTGGAACGACCCATTTTCCTCAGAATTTCAGAGAGAAATGCACTGTAACCAGCATGTACAACATTTGCTGCCTTCCTTCCTTAAATAAGGGCAATAATTGCCACCTGTTTTTCAAAGAATGAATGACCTCACTAATAGAACTCCACACTGCTATTATTTTGAACATGCCCCTTTCAATTAGTGATTAAATTACACAGAATCAGCAGCATGCATGTCATGACTGTTGGGTCTGTTGGATTTCTATTACTCTACTACACCTGCTAGTAAATTATTTGCCATGTAGAAATATCATTTCTACCAAAAACAGTGATTGATCAGGTTAGTGATGTCTGACTGCTATTATTTTGAACACAACTGTACATTCCAGGCAAGTGACCTACCAAGGAGTAAAAGCAGGATGAAGGGTGAAAGCCCTAGAATCTGCAATCTTTAAAAGCAAGCCAGCAATAGAAATCTTTAACATTGCTGTTTTGAAAGGTTACCCTTAATGTGAATAACCTTTTACATATATGTTTAAGTTTTTTTTTTTTTTTTTCTAGATAGTTTATTAATCTTGAATTTCTTTACATCGCGATATGAGGTATTGCTTTTTTATATTTTCATAGTGTGCTTCACTTTATCAGACAGCTTCTATTTAAGTGATTTCTCGATATCCCCAGTGTATGCTGGTCTGGTGAAGATGGTGATAGCGGGGTGAAACCAAGAATGGACCTGTCAGTGTTGAAAGAGAGCAAACCCAGAGTCAAGTCTGTCTTGAAGTGCAAGTATGCTGTGCATATTTCCACACTATGGCATGAACACCTCACATCATAGCTAGGTTAAGTTCTGTTTTAATTACTTCTTGCATCAGAAAAAAGTTGCAAATATTACATATAGAGTGTATAAAAAAGTTTGAAACTTAAGTTATTTTTGCATCTCACTTTGCCCACTGTCAAAAAGACCTTAAAGTAGCCTCTATGTACTTCTCTGTCATCCAGAGCACTCACCCTTGGGGTCTAGCAGGGGCAGTGATTCCCTACTACTTCTATGTGTCTCCAGAGCACTCACCCTTGGGGTCTAACAGGGGCAGTGATTCCCTACTACTTCTACTTGTCTCCAGAGCACTCACCCTTGGGGTCTAGCAGGGGCAGTGATTCCCTACTACTTCTATGTGTCTCCAGAGCACTCACCCTTGGGGTCTAGCAGGGGCAGTGATTCCCTACTACTTCTATGTGTCTCCAGAGCACTCACCCTTGGGGTCTAACAGGGGCAGTGATTCCCTACTACTTCTACTTGTCTCCAGAGCACTCACCCTTGGAGTCTAGCAGTGGCAGTGATTCCCTACTACTTCTACCTGTCTCCAGAGCATTCACCCTTGGGGTCTAATGGGGCAGTGATTCCCTACTACTTCTACCTGTCTCCAGAGCACTCACCCTTGGGGTCTAACAGGGGAAGTGATTCCTTACTACTTCTACATGTCTCCAGAGCACTTACCCTTGGGGTCTAATGGGGCAATGATTCCCTACAACTTCTACATGTCTCCAGAGCACTTACCCTTGGGGTCTAATGGGGCAGTGATTCCCTACTTCTACATGTCATCCAGAGCACTCATCCTTTGCGGTCTAATGGGGCAATGATTCCTTACTACTTCTACATGTCTCCAGAGCACTCACCCTTGGGGTCTAACAGGGGCAGTGATTCCCTACTACTTCTACATGTCATCCAGAACACTCACCCTTGCGGTCTAATGGGGCATTGATTCCTTACTACTTCTACCTGTTGTGGTCTGGCAGGGACAGTATTTAACTACTATTCCGCCATAAAGCAAAGACCAAGAACTGCAGCTGACAGAGGCAGTAATACCTTTTTGTGTAATTATAATTCTTTTATTCAAAAAGCAGCTTGGCAAGTGTATAGTGGTTTATAAAGGTAAAGGTATGGTGGCACTAGCACTACTGTACCATGCCTTTCGATAAAGTTTCTTTCTACATGTCACAGTGGAGGTATCATCAAAAGAAATATTACTTTACAATATGATGGATCAGAGCACTGCAAAGCTTTACTAAAGACAGAAAAACATAAAATTAACTGTATATAACTAGCCAAAGAGATTTCAGCTACAAGCTTCTGAAACAGCTTATCACCCTTCCACATCTCACAGTACATTTTCATATTGTTATACTGTACACAGGTAGTGAGGTGTGGGGGGAGCAACGCTATGTCACCCTAACAGATTATTAATTGCATTCAGTACACTACAAATTATATCATACCTGTGATAAATGTCCCACTTCCAGGTAGAAACAGATTATAAATGCATTCCATGCCACCCATAATGCTAGCCAAACTGAATACTGTATGGGAATATTAAAAGATAAGGTAGAGAATTAGAGACGTAGCATTTACACTCAAAATGCCGTTAACAAATGCAGAACTAAAATTAAACAGGAGCATAAAAAACAACAGAATCATTCTAGTGACTTAGGGAAGGGTTAGAACCTTTTTCAGGCTTTCCGCTCTGCAGATTCTTCTTGCTTCCTTTGTGGTCATCTAAATGGGAAATGAGGATAAGGGGAATTGCCTGTGAGTTCAAGGCTGCTCTGTCCCAACAAAATTAAACAAGAAAAAATATCCCCCTGGGACATTTTTGCAGCCAAAAGAATAGCAACCATAAGAAATATAAATTAAAAAAAAATCACATTTTACTATACACTAATCAAAAAAAATTAAAGGAACAATTTTTAATCAGAGTATAGCATCAAGGCAATTAAACTCCTGGGATATTGATCTGGTCAGTTAAGTAGCAGAGGGGGTTCTTAATCAGTTTCAGCTGCTTTGGTGTTAATAAAATTAAAAACACATGCACTAGATGGGCAACAATGAGACAACCCCCAAAACAGGAATGGTTTTACAGGTGGAGGCCACTGACATTTTTTCCCTACTGATCTTTTCTGACTGATTTTCACTAGTTTTGCATGTGGCTAGGGTCAGTGTCTCTACTGGTAGCATGAGGTGATACCTGAACCCTACAGAGGTTGCATAGGCAGTCCAACTCCTCCAGGATGGCACATCAATACGTGCCATTGCCAGAAGGTTTGCTGTGTCTCCCAGCACAGTCTCAAGAGCATGGAGGAGATTCCAGGAGACAGACAGTTACTCTAGCAGAGCTGGACAGGGCCGTAAAAGGTCCTTAACCCATCAGCAGGACTGGTATTTGCTCCATTGTGCAAGGAGGAACAGGATGAGCACTGCCAGAGCCCTACACAATGACATTAAAAACACAAAATATTTTGTACTACATACTCTGGTAATTAATGTAGATGACACAGATTTCCAGTCATGAAATTAATGTTTTGCTTAAAAAAAGTCATTTTCTATATACCTCTATATCGTATTGTTTGATTGTTTAGGCACCTTCACCACTAGGCCCTGATGAAGATCATTTGATAATCAAAATGCGTTGGAGGTCTGTGGTTTACAAGAATTTTGCCTTATATGCATTGATGTTCCATATGCACATTGTTGTGAAAGGCATTACATTTGCATGTATAGAGACCAGAGCTTTTTCCTAATTTTTATAATTTTGTAGAATAAAATTTTATTTTTTATTTATATTTCTTGTGGTTATTATCCTTTTGGCTGCAACAAAGTTACAGGGGAGATATTTTTTCTTGCATACTCTCCCCAGTGGAAGCACAGGCAACAGTGAGGACCTGATATAGTTTGTAGCCCTTCTCTACTTTATACTAAACTTTAAAAAAGGTCGTTTGGATGGAATTAAGCTTGAAGTTTTATTGAATTATGTCTATGTGATAATTCTGTAGCGTACCAAGCTGTATATTTTAAACATGGATCTATACTCAAATGTTAACAGTCTTCCTGACAATGATAAATGTAAGGGAATAACTATTTGCTGCTGATCTTTGTAAAAATGAATGATCAGAGTCCGAATCCCATTCTAGCAGGACTGTTAGTATAGACATCTGAATACACTGCAAATCTGCTTTTAAAAGTATTAGCTTGGTGTGCACGGACCTAGTGATATGAGATGATTGTCAAGTTTTAAGTGATTTCCACTACTATGATACTTGGAGAAAGTCATTGAGTGATACAATGTATCTATGTATTGTGACATTGTATTTACTATGATACTTGGAGAAAGTCATTGAGTAATACAATGTATCTATGTGTTGTGACATTGTATTTACTATGATACTTGGAGAAAGTCATTGAGTGATACAATGTATCTATGTATTTTGACATTGTATTGTATTGTATTCAGTGCAGAATGAACTGCACTCCTGTAATCCACAGGAAAAGAACAGCCAAACAAGCTTTGGCTCTACCTCTCCTTTAAATAATATGAGTTCCTATTTAACTGCTTATTGACCCTAATTATCCTCAGTTAACTATTTCTTCCCCCTCTCTCCTCAGCTATTATTTTTCTATTTTTGTTTCTATTTATTTACCAATAAAATATCAACATTTTAAAGTTAATTTTCAGTCATTTCAATTTTGTTTGATATTTTGTTTTCAGTGTTCTTAAAAAAAGGACTTTTATTTATTATCACCGAATTATAGTGGTTGTAAAGGCTCAAGGTTTTTTACCTTCATGCATTTTATGCATGAAGGTAAAAAACCTTTTGTTTGCTGCAGCCCCCCCCCCTTACACTTTCCTGAGCTCCATTGTGACCCAGCAATGTGCTTGAGAGCCTCAATAAGTATATACATCTACTTAACAACATTCAGTATCTACTACCTATATCCTTACTGTTGTATATGGACTGTTGCCTTTATATATGGACTAGTTCATCTGCGATGTGGCATTGAATGGCTTGGAAACATTCAGCTTGGATTTATACCCTTTGGATGCATCATTATATGAGGGAGGTTATTTGTGTTCACTGCTCTAATCCTCCCCTGGATGATGCTTATTTCAGACGTCTGAGAATGGTGAAGGAAATTTGTGCCATTTTGGTTTCATCCCCTGAACCACATCCATCTGAAAAGGCATTGGCATCAGTTGGGATCCCAATATTATACAGTCTCTATTGGAACATTGTTCACTTATATATCCACATAGTGTATGAGGGAGGTTCAATACGGAAATATCCATAATATAATATCTATATTCTGACTCAACTACACGCTGTGACTGTATATGGAGACCCCTTTTTTTCATGCACCAAGCTGTATCCCCCAAGGGGCACTTTTCCAAGATGGATCCACCTAGATGAGTCCAATTGGTCAACTGAGAAATCCATAATACATTTAACCGGACAGGCTGAATAGTGTTTAATGACTGTACAATTTATAATTCATCCACAAGATATTTGGCATCCAAAAACCTTTTGTTGTGAATTGCTGGAGGTCCATTGAGATGTTTTTTAAAAAGAGTATCTTTGTATGTATATGTCTATGTTTGTATAATTAAAGTATTTATATAGCTTTGACCACCTATTTATGATTCATGTTGACGGATATCATAAAAACCCACAATTCCTGGTTGAGTCCATAACTATTTTTGTCTTTCTTCTTTTTTGGAGTATCAGTATCAGTTACAGTATCTCCCAGAAGTGAGTCCATCGCTCACATTTTTGTAAATATTTTATTCTATCTTTTCATGTGACAACACTGAAGAAATGACACGTTGCTACAATGTAAAGTAGTGACTGTACAGCTTGTATAGCAGTGTAAATTTGCTGTCCCCTCAAAATAACTCAACACACAGCCATTAATGTCTAAACCGCTGGCAACAAAAGTGAGTACACCCCTAAGTGACAATGTCCAAATGGGGCCCAAAGTGTCAATATTTTGTGTGGCCACCATTATTTTCCAGCACTGCCTTAACCACTGCCTTGCTAAAGAAGCTGAGGGTAAAGGTGATGGACTGGCCAAGCATGTCTCCAGACCTAAACTTTATTGAGCATCTGTGGGGCATCCTCAAATGGAAGGTGGAGGAGCGAAAGGTCTCTAACATCCACCAGCTCTATGATGTCATCAGAGGGTTACTCTTGGGCATGGAGTTCACCAGAGCTTCACAGGTTGCCACTTGTGTCCTCTTCCACTCCTCCATGATGACATCATGGAGCTGGTGGATGTTAGAAACCTTGCGCTCCTCCACCTCCCATTTGAGAATGCCCCAAAGATGCTCAATAGGGTTTAGTCCTGGAGACATGCTTGGCCAGTTCATTAACTTTACCCTCAGCTTATTTAGCAAGGCAGTGGTCATCTTGGAGGTGTGTCTCTGAAGGGAGGGGATCATGCTCTGCTTCAGTATGTCACAGTACATGTTGGCATTCATGGTTCCCTCAATGAACTATAGCTCCTCAGTGTCAGCAGCACTCATGCAGCCCCAGACCATGACACTCCTACCACCATACTTGACTGTAGGCAAGACACACTTGTCTTTGTACTCCTCACCTGGTTGCTGCCACACACGCTTTACACCATCTGAACCAAATCATTTTATTTTAGTCTCATCTGACCACTGGACATGGTTCCAGTAATCCTTGTTCTTAGTCTGCTTGTCTTCAGCAAACTGTTTGATGGTTTTCTTGTGCATGACCTTTAAAAGAGGCTTCATTCTGGGACTAATTTAATGCAGTGTGCGGCGTCAGGGGCGGACCATTTAGGCACTCGGGCACTGCTCGAGGGCCCCGGGTCAGTAGGGGGCCCCACGAGATGCCCCTGGTACCTTTCATAGGCTTTTTTGGGTGTGGTTTGAGTGTGGGCGAGGACACAGGGGCCCCATGATTTCCTATTGCCCGGGGCCCCATAAATTGTCAGTCCGCCCCTGTGCGGCGTATGGTCTGAGCACTGACAGGCTGACCCCTCCATCCCTTCAACCTCTGCAGCAATGACGGCAGCACTCATATGTATATTTCCCAAAGACAACCTCTGGATATGGTGCTGAGCACGTGCACTCAACTTCTTTGGTCGACAATGGTGAAGCCAGCTCTGAGTGGAACCTGTCCTGTTAAACTGCTGTATGGTCTTGGCCACCATGCTGCAGCTCAGTTTCAGGGTCTTGGCAATAGCATAAGCCATCTGTATGTAGAGTAACAATTCTTTTTTTCAGATCCTCAGAGAGTTGCCATGAGGTGCCATGTTGAACTTCCAGTGACCAGTATAAGAGAGTGAGAGCGATAACACCAAATTTAACACACCTGCTCCCCATTCACACCTGAGACCTTGTAACACTAAAGAGTGACATGACACCGGGGAGGGAAAATGGCTAATTGGGCCCCATTTGGACATTGTCACTTAGGGGTGTACTCACTTTTGTTGCCAGCGGTTTAGACATTAATGGCTGTGTTGAGTTATACAAGCGGTACTCTCACTACTTTACATTGTAGCAAAGTGTCATTTCTTCAGTATTGTCACATGAAAAGATAGAATTAAATATTTACAAAAATGTGAGGGGTGGACTCATTCTGGGAGATGCTGTATATAAAAAATATTTGCTTTGGGTTTAATGCCACTTTAACCACTTGCCCTCTGGAAGATTTACCCCCATAGTGTGTGAAAGCTATAGCATCTACAACAATACTGGAATTTACACAGCTTTCACTTTATGACAGCCTATCACATTTCTTGAGGTGCTAAAATACCAGGGCAGTACAAACACCTACAAAGTACCCCATTTTGGAAAGTAGACACCCTATGCTATTTGCCAAGAGGCCATGGAAGACCATGGACGATTTATTTTTTGTTCACAAGTTTTTGGAAAATGACAAAAACAAAATTTGTAAAGTTGTCATTTAAATGGTATATTGCTCACACATGCCATGGATATATTTGGAGTTACACCCCAAAATATATTCAGTCTTATAAGAAGAATGGTGAGTATTTTGCAGATCCCATTTTTTTCTCAGAAGGTTTTGAAAAATAAAAAAAGAAAAGAAAAAGTACATTTTTGTTTTCTTTCTTAATTTTCCAGACTTGTTGCCGCAAACGAGATCTGCAAAATACTCACCATGCCACTTATCAAATTCATTGGTGTGTTTATGTTCCAAAATGGGGTCATTTGGGGGGGGGGGGGGGAGTACCAGCATCTGGCTTACAGGAAACTAAGTACGGATTCATCTGGTCATTGAAGTCCACCCCTCCCAAGTTAAGGGTTTAGTCATGGACACAAAGGACACAACAACACAAGCTGCCGTGGAAAATTGGATGGTCATGTCTGCGTGAATGAAAGAAAAGGACACAACAACACAAGCTGCCGTGGAAATTTGGATGGTCATGTCTGCGTGAATGGAAGAAAACATCCCGTTTGTCATTTCACTTCACTACGAGCAATTCATCATTTTTAAGCAGGCTTTCTCCCCCTTTTTAAGTCGGGTATTTACAAGCCATTGGGGGAAGCCCTGGCAATTAGGTTGCATGGTGCCACATGTGCCAATTCTAAAATTGTACAAATGTCTAAATAGTGCTACACTTGTATAAAAATTGTCCACGTATGAGTGGTACCCCATATAGAAAAAGAGTGACACCAAGCCCCAAACTATCTTGCCACTTCCCATGTAGTCTGGGTATCTGGGGTGATCCACGTGACTGTCTTTTCCCTTGTAAATCTGAAAATTACATGTATAGCCTGTTGCCCTCTCACAGGTCTTATACATTTTGACTCCATATCTGGCACGCTTGCTGGGGAGAAACTGTTTGAATGGAAGGCGGCCAGAAAAATTAATGAGAGGCTCATCAACACAAATTTCTGGTTAAGGTGATTTACAAGGGGCTGAATTTTGTGGATTATATTCAGGGTCACCCAAGGACAATAGAGTGTATTGTCATTGAAATGCATAAATCGCATTATATTCTCATATTTATGCCTGGCTATGGCAGCAGAGAACACAGGCATATGAGGAATTGGATCTGTAGACCATTACAACTGCAACTCATTCTTTTTAGTAATGCCCATGTTGAGGGTTAGGCCCAAAAAAAACTTAAAATTTGGAAACCGTAAAAGTTTACATGTAATGGCTTGCCAAGGTTGATCTCGGGTTGGTGGTGATAAGTTGTTGTGTGTATAAATTGATTTGATCCACAATCTATCCATACAGATTTTCTGTGAAAAGCAGCTCCAAAAAAATCAAGGAGAGTAGTTAAAATCGCTCTTTCCACCTGAATCCCGGGTTGAGCAGTGAATGGGGGAAGTATGTGTACTGCAAAATTTGTGGGCTGCCAATCAGGATTTGCAATCACATCTGGAAGGACACTATGGGCTCTATGTGCCTTCTTGGCCTTATGGGAATTCTTGGTGCTTTGGGGCACTACTTGTGCTAGCCACCGCACCAGCTAATACTGCACTTATGGGATTCACCATGTCAGCAAGTGATACTGCAGTGCTGGTATGTAAAAGACCAGCATGGACTAGGCTGCTGATGCTCGCCAATGCACCAAAAGTTAGAGCGGCACTAGTGCTGGCACTTTGCTGCATATGAGAATCATCATGCAATTCTAACACCTCAGCAACCTGAGAATGGGATCAGGTATGCCTGACCTTAGCAGGGACCTCTACTGCATCGTCTAAGCTATCTGACAGGGTGCCGCTGCTCTCTACAGGTTCATATTCTGTGCCTGGTTCTGTCAGTAAGGCTTCCCCTTTGTTCTCATCTGACATACTCCAGTATCCTGAATCCTGTAGGCCTCTTCACTAAAGTACCTTTTGCTGGACATTTTTGGCCACTAAATTTATAGGTACCTAGTGCAACTCACGGGAAAAACAGCACCCAGCTGTCAGGGACAAAACATTTACCTGCTAGTGCTAGCAGAGATCAGGCCTGATCTTGCTAACCCTGCAGTTTTGTGTGCAATGTATCAAGTGACAGTGATCTACTAACATTGCACTTTTTTTGGGGGGGGGAGGATGGGGGGGGGGTTAAGTGTAAGGGCTAAACGCAGACGCTGGCAGGCTTATCCTGCTACTGCTGCATTTTTGGGGACACTATACTATAGTGAACGCTGGCATAGTTCTGATCTGATCAAACATATTGATCCGTTCAGACACTATACTAGCAATAGAAGTTTATAGTGTGTATGTGAGCATGTTCCTGGCAGTCAAAGGGTTAAACGTGATGGTAATGAAGTGGCGGCAATCTGACGCTATCTGGGTGGGATGCTAACTCACGCTAATGCTATCTGAAGTCGCCGGTGACACTAATACAGTGATCAGTAAAATGATCTGTACACTGTACTAATGACACTGGTGACAGGGCAGTGAATGGGTTAACTGGGGGGCGATCAGGGGTTTAAATGTGACCTAGCAGTGCTTTTACTGTGTGTGTGTGTGTGTGTGTGTGTGTGTAGTACTTTGACTCACGTGGATCTTTCTTCTCTCTCCAGGGAGAGAAGATTGCATCATTTCTTGTACCTGTGTAAGGTAAACACAGGCAAAGGAAGACCTCTGACTTGGTACAGCCGATCAGAAGGTCCAGGCCAAACATCATTGCCCTGAATCTGCTAAGTGATTGGTGCCGTACCGAATCACAGCACCGGGGGGCACATGCCCCCTGCCCGTGAATGTGGCGGGAGCGTGGATCATATACACATGTTTTTGCACAGGGAGTCCACCCTGTCGCAGTAAGACTGCTATAGGGCGGAAGGAAACTGGTTAAAAGATAACTTTATTTTTAAAATACATTATCATTTTTAATGCAATCAGATACACCAAGCAACTTTGCAAATGTAGCCTATAATTGTGTTTTTCCTTTCCCTATGGTTGGGGGCTGTCAGTATATGCTGGGATGACTGTAAACATTGGATTCTTTACATGCAGACTGTCTGCATTTATACATCACAAAGCATGGAAATTCTTGCCCCCTAACCAGCTGCACCAATAAATCACTGTGGAGTCTTCTGTGGTTAGAGTGAACTAGAGAGTGGATAATTTTTCCAGTTCACATGAGTGAATCAGGTTCAACTGTGAACCAGAATAACATTTCCCATTACTCCCTGGCTCAGAAAGAAACAGTCCGATTTTCTGCAGGTTCTGATTCACATGAATCAATTCTCTCATCTCCCTTGGAGATGTGTTATAGCTTAATATTTTAGGCAGGGAGTGCAATTTCTGATCACCATTTATTATGGGAACAGAAAAGAAATCAGTATTTATGGGTCCTGGCATTGAACAGATTAAACCAAAGAGGAATTAAATAGGTATGGTATGTGGAGCAGATAATTTTTTTGTTCCCGTTCACAGCCTGTTCAGTTACTGTGCAGACTGCAGGGAAGCTGAGTATAAACAATGCAATAGTTATATTACCTAATGTCTGTTATGACAGCTCTCAAATCAGGTTAAAAAAAGGAAGAATTAAAGTGTTACTAAACCCAGGACCCTGCATTCACTATATCTGGTCTCCCACAGTACACACAACATGGAAGTGCAATTATTTTAGTCAATATAATCTGCTAAATACCTTTCAGCAGTTAGAGCAGTCTTGTGACTTCTATCAGTGTCCAGCTGAGCACTGGTTAAAGCATGAAGGAGGAGTTTTCATTTTCCTCTAGGAGGATGCAGAACCTCTGACCTCTGTCTGGACAGTGCTGATTGGCCGTATGCTGGTCACATGCACTCTCCCAAGAAAAACAAACAAACCTCTCTAGCAATACACACCAAACTGAGCATGTGCAGACTCCACATGATGTCTTATCAGGAGATAAGAGGGGGACACTGGAAGAAGGGGAGGATGAGAGAAGTCAGAATCAAGCAGTGTTTTTTTACACAATGCAGAGGATTAACCCCTTATGTTCCACAGTGCGTATAACAAGCATGCTATACTGCATTAACAGACTGATTTACTGTTGTGAGCTTAGTAGCACTTTAAGTTATATTTGCAGAGCTCCTTGATTTCCTTGAATATATTAAAATCACTACTTTGTTTTCAAAAGTAATAGTATCCTTCACTTCTGATCTTTATATATTTATTAACAATTTTTTCACATTTACTGGATTTACACCAAGTCACTACCCTCATAGTCACATTCAGCCCATTTTATAAATGTAGGTCTATCCAGTTTTGTGCCTTGGTCAGGAATGATGTAAGATCTGTTAAATATTTTAGATGACAAATCCTGATAACTATTAAAAGACAGGACCTTATCAAATATTTGATATACCTTACATGTAAATACTTGTACTTATACAATCATTAAATCCATTCTGTTGACATGGAGGAAGATACCAATCTCACCACCAAAATGTTGTAAAACTGTCTACCCCTTCCCTCTCCCAACACTAGAAAAAAAGGATCAAAGGGCAACACATGTACCACTGTTGGGACCTAGTGTTCCAAAGGCCCTTGGGAAAAGTGGATACCTCCAACTCTCAGAAAGATATCTGCTCATTTATGAGTAGCCTGAGGCTTAAATAACAAGAACAATCATTAGCTTGTCTAGTGAGATTAGTTTATTTTGTATCCTTGAAATGACAGGAAGTTAAGAAGAATATTTTAAGAAAATAGCCATATGCCAAGTAGGCACAATATGTTTTCTCAAAACAGAGTATTGTTCCTGGCTGCTTCATACAGCATATATTTACAAAGAGATTAGATCCGTCAAACTACAACAGCTTTCAATAGCTTGGGTATAAAAATGAGAAGCAACGCTTGGAACGGACAATTGCTGAAGAGTGACAGATAAATTGAAATATGTGAATTTAATTTGTTCTGTTGGCAAAGGGTTTTGCAGACCGATGTAGTAGTTCAAAGGAGTGGATTGCATTGAAGGTCAGATAATGCATTTAGATTGTTTGTATGCTGAAAATAACATAAGGGTGGGAAAAAAAAAGGCTTCACAGATGGGAACAAATGAACAGCTAGACAATCATTCATTTGGAATATTTAAACTCCTAAAGACTTCAGTTTTTGTAATTTAATAATGCTGATTGTGGGTGGTTTCACATGGGTTACCACATTCACACCCACAAGTTGAGGGTAGTGGGGTGACCTAGCTGCTTAACCACTTGCCTATAGGGCACTTTCACCCCCTTCCTGCCCAGGCTAATTCTCAGCTTTCAGTGCTGTCGCACTCTGAATGACAATTGTACGGTCATGCAACACTGTTACCATATGCAATTTTTATAATTTTTTGAGACAGATAGAGCTTTCTTTTGGTGGTATTTAATCACCACTGGGTTTTTTATTTTTTGTCAAACAAACCAAAAACAATTGAACATTTTGAAAAAAAATGTTTTTTTCTTAGTTACTGTTACAAAATTTTGTAAATGAGTAATTTTTCTCCTTCACTGATGTACGCTAATGAGGCTGCAGTGATGGGCACTGATAGGCTCCACTGATGGGCACTGATAGGCGGCACTGATGAGGAGGCCCTTGTAGGTGGCACTAATGGGCATTGACAGGCATCACTTGTGGGCATTCACAGACATCACTGATGGGCACTGATAGGCAGAACTCATATATGGCACTGATAGGCGGCATTGATAGACGGCACTGATAGACAGCACTGACTGGCACTGATAGGCGGCACTGACTGGTACTGTTAGGTGGCACTGGCTGGAACTGTTAGGTGGCACTGACTGGCACTGATTCACAGCACTCATAGGCAGCACTGACTGACACTGATAGGTGGCACTGACTAGCACTGACAGTTGGCACTGAAAGGCAGCTCAGATGGGCACTGATATGTAGCATTGATGTGCACTGGTAGGCACTGATATGTGGCATTGATGTGCGCTGATGGGCACTGACAGGTGGCATTGATGGACAATGACAGGTGGCATTGATGGACACTGACAAGTGGAATTGATGTGGCTATACTGATTATCAGGGCATCAGTTTAGATGTCCCCTCTGAGTAATGCCGATTACCGGCTCTCCTCTCCTCACGAGCTGTCAGCTGACAGCTCATGAGGAGATGACTGCTGATAACCAGCATTTCCTTATTTACATGCGATCAGCTGTGATTGAACACAGCTGATCACATGACAGAGCTGAAGTCATCGGCTCTTTCCGCTGATCGGTGATCCGCTGTGTCCCAGGGATACAGCGCACCTCCGGGGCGCGCATGCGCGGTTAGAGTGGGAGGACGTCATATGACGTCCTCCCAGAACGAGAGAACTGCCTTGCGCCCGTCATTTCCTTATATGGGGGGCAGGAGGCAGTTAAGTGGTAGTAAACCTACCTTTTTTACTCTTACTTACAAGTAAACCTAAAATAACTCAAAATTAAATAAAAGGTAGGTGCTTGGCAAAACTCAATAAATAATTCTGTGCAGTAATAAGGAGAACATTCATATCAAATAAACAGTAGATAGTGCTAATCAATGTCCTCGAGTACATTCAAGTGTTCATAGAAGATCCTCACACACATGTCTATTAACTATTAAGCCAAATCTTCTTCCACAACTCACCAGTGCTCCACCACCGTGCCCAGAAAAAAATGCACACTCACCAAATGGTATTGGCCAATAAAGTAGCCCACGAGCATAAATGATCTTATATATATCGGGTTAGATGTCTACTCTATCCTTCCCAGGATTTTAAATCCCATCCACTTCATATGCTATTAGTCAATCTTCTCCATAATAACATATCTCAGAAAGAAATCCCAAGAATGGTCATTAATGGACAGGGGGAATGTTCCTTAGCCAGTGGTTCCTGCAGACCATCTCCCTGTCCTTCTGTTCCTCTTTGCAGCACTGTGTCTGTACAAATCAGTTTCACTTTCTTTTCACTGATGAATTGTGGAAGAAGATTTGGCTACGTTAATAGACACATGGTTTGTGAGGATCTTCTATGAACACTTGAATGTACTCATGGACATTTATTAGCACTATCTACTGTTTATTTTATATGCATGTTGGTATTTATTTATCATTATTACTGCACGGAATTATTTATTGAGTTTTGGCGAGTGCCTACCTTTATTTCATTTTTACATGTTGTGAGAGTAAATTTGCACTTAAAGGGGCAGCTCCCTAACTTAGTTTATGTTGGCTTTGCACCCACTAAACTCAGGACCTTGCATTCACTATATCTAGTCTCCCACAGTCCACAGAACATAGAAATACAATTATTTTAGTAAATATAAACTGTTAAATATATTTTCTTATCAGCAGTTAGAGCAGTCTAGTGACTTCTATCAGTGTTCAGCAGAGAACTGGTTAAAGCTTGTAGGAGGAGTTTTCTCTAGGAGGATGCAGAACCCCTGACTTCTGCCTGGACAGTGCTGATTGGCCCTGTACTGATCACATGCACTCTCCCAAGAAAAAAAAAACCTCTGCAGCAATACACACCAATCTGAGCATGTGCAGTGTCTCCACACCATATGTCTTATCAGGAGATAAGAGGGGGACACTGGAAGAAGGGGAGGATCATAGAAGTCAGGATCAAACAGCATTTTTACACAATGCAGAGGATTAACTCCTTAGGTTACACAGTGAGTATAACAAGCATGCTTTAAGGCATATACAGACTGATTTTACTGTTGTGGGTTTAGTAACACTTTAAAAGTGTTTTGTTATATCTGTGCTTTGCCAGAAATCTTGTGAGCTGATAACATCCTGTGCTCTCTAGCTGTACACAAGTAGGGGTTATGGAGATGAGAAAGGTGGAGCAGATGAGCATAGATCTGTGGGTTAGATTTACTAAAACTGGTGAACTCAGAATCTGGTGCAGCTATGTATGGTAGCCAATCAGCTTCTAACTTCAGCTTTTTCAATTAGGCTTTGACAATAAAACCTGGAAGATGATTGGTTTCTATGCAGAGCTGCATCAGATTTTGAACTCTCCGGTTTTAGTAAATAAACCCTTGTGTTCTTTGTAGTTCATCAGAAATGAAGTAGGCAGGGCTGACACCGCGTGTTTAGGAATTTAGAGCTGTGTTGTCAAAGAGAAAGGCGGCATAACATTACATTTCTGACATATCAATAGTTTTTCTGTACTTTCAACATCTTAAGAGGGATAAAACAAGGGGAAATGTGCATGTATTGCAGACATCTACTAAATATGTGTTTTCTTTTTTTTTTGTGGTGGCATACAATTTAAAGAAGAAGGAAAGCCTACTAACCAGGCTTTTAAAAAGGAGCTCCAGTCTTTGGTGAAAAAAAATAAAAGTCAGCAGCTACAGTTACTGTAGCTGCTGACTTTTAATAAACAGCCACTCACCTGTCCTAGGATTCAGCGGTGACCTCACCGCCGCAGCTGGGTTCACCATCTGTCTTGTGTCCCTGGCGCCAGCATGGTAAGTGTGGTCACCCACTGTGACAGCTTACGGCTTAATAGCTGGGTGCCCACTGTGAGCCAGCGCATTGTGAATGGCTAGCAGTTCTCTGGGACCTGTCAAGTGTCCCAGAAGACTGCATGGGGGGGGGGGGAGAACTTCCAATCGCCTAGATCGCAGCAGAAATGGGAGCGGTTACCTGTCAAAATTGGGTACCCTTTGAAAGGTGCCAATTCTTAGTGGAGTGGGGGAGGGGGGGGGGGCGTGAGCCTACACTTGGCACAGTCTGAGTGTACTGGGAATGAGCTGTGCAAGCAGGTATGTGTTTGGTATTGCACAAAAAACAGCATCTATGTCTTTATTGCTCTTCTGCAATAAACAGATGCCTGCTCTTTGTTTTTTTACTACTAGCAGTCAAGGTGTCCCAGTAGATTGTAAAAAATTTACTTTGTGAAAGGATCATTTATTTTATTGCTCTACGGGTAGGCTATTTGGGTCCCCCAAACAACCTCCATGTCCTGATTTTCTTGCTAGGACATAAAAACTGTTGGATGTTCATTCACAACATTGCAGGATTGAAAACTAATTTCACGTCCTAGCAACTAGGTTTGTGGGTTGCTAACTGGGAGTTTCTAAGCTAGGTTTCTGGGCCAACCCAAATGGATAGTTTACAAAGCTGCACACATTTTTAATATCTACAAGACCCTTCTGACTGCATGGGCTATTTTCTGGAAGAGGTAAACTTAAGCCTTTAACCCCTTGACGCCGACCACACACAAATTAGAGGCCTCACAGAACTGGGCTTTTTTTCTTGGGGCCGCTAATTTACGTACCTGTCTTTCAGCTGGTTGTGCGCCACACAGCACACTCCCAGCACATAGAACTGGGTGTCACTGAGAGCCCCGGGTCCTGTTCTAATGATTGGGACCCAAAACTCCGAATTCTGGGTCACCTGATTGCTGTGATAGCCTCTGACTGACTGTCGCAGTGATCAGTCACTGTGAAGTCCGCCCCCCTTGTTTTCTCTCGCTGAATGGAGGAGAGAGATACAATGTATCTATCTCTGTCCTTTCAGAGAGAAAAAGAAACAAGTGTGTGTAAAAAAATAAATAAATAAAAATAATAAAAATAAACAAAAATACCCAGATCAAGTTTTGATCTAGGACTGTGCCATGGTTAATGTTTTGGTCAAGGTCAGGGTCAGGTTTTTTTTTTGGGGGGGGGGTCAGGTTTATTTTGTAATGTTTAAATTAGTATCAGTTTCAGGTAGTAGCAGAATAAAAAAAAAAAAAAAACACATTGTGCACTATGGTTTCTGGGCTGTACTACGGGTACAAACAACAACTAACCTACACACATGTAGTATCGTTGCAATCATCAGGAGCAGGAGAAATTATTTTGGATTGTTCTTTGGTGGTATGTTATGGTAGTAGCAAGAAATATACAGCTACATTTAAAAAAGTTTTTTTTTTACTATTTTGGGCCAGTTTTCCTTTGGTAATAAAAAAAAAATCAGAAGATATCCATTACCATTTACCACCAAATGAAAGCCCAATTTGTCCTGAAAAAAACAAGGTATAATCCACCTGGATGCACAAAGTAGGTGTGATGATATGTACGGTTTTGATAACACATGTCAACGTTGCAAAATTGTGCTTAGGCATTAAGATTTGTTTTACCCTTAGGCATGAAGGGGTTATGTTTAGTACCACTTTAATCAAACCTTATAGAAAAAGTCAGTTGTATAAAAAAACATATATTGAGATAGGTACAGAGCATTGCTAACACTAACCATGATAGCAGTTCATGGCTTAGAATTAATCGAATACACCAATGCTTCTCTTACACCTTTCATTTTGAAAGTAGAATCCCCCATTTAGGAGCTAAGCAAATGGATCCTCAGTATTGATCATCACTTAACATTATAAAAGAGCTTGAATGGTTGAACTTACCAATATCAGGTACTTGGATCTGTAATGAAGAGTGCCAAATATTCCCAAGATGACTGCCATAATATGCAGGAAATTGGCTAATATTGGTGCCCACTGGTAGCCAAGGAAGTCAAAGATTTGTCTCTGTAGTGCAGCTGCCTGTTACAAAAAGAAAACCAAATCCCTGAAGTGAATGATCAGTGTCTCAGGCCAATAAAGTGGACAAAACAATTATGTCTACTTTACTGAAAGATTATCCCATAAAAGTGCTTTGTGACCTAACAATGTTACAAAAGCTAAAGACATAAGGCTGAGTGGTCCATAAAGTCTTCCCATATAATAAAATATTTATTAGGATCATCCATTGGGCCTGAAATATTATTGAATCGGGGGGCAGACACAGCATGTTATTTTACTATATCTATCAATGTATACATTATTTATATTAATATCTGTCCGTTTAAAAAAGGCTATTTATCACTAGAAGATCACGCTCAATGTAGTACCTAAAGAGTTAAACAAGAATACTATGGCAGAAGGCATGGGGTAATTAAAAAGCTTTTAACCACAGAGATATTCAAGTTAAATTGGATTATTGAACTGTAGAGCAGCCGGTCACCAGATAGTGCTTAAAAGTACTCTGGGACTTGACACATGAATATGTACAGGTATAGAATCTTCACCCCGGGATACTGCATTTTGTAGAAGCAAAGCCCTAAAACATACTGCTACTTAGCTAACTGACACAGGCAGCTAGGAGGAAGCAAAGATAATTGTTTTGGATTTTATAAATTTTTGGCATTTTAAACATTTTCAGATAAAGAATAAAATAAAAAAATTGTACAGCCCCAACCCCCACATAGACACACATACAAAATGTATGTGTTGGGGTACCTACATGAGAAAATGACAACTGCCCTACACATGTTATACTGTATATCATCACAAACACTGGAGTGAGAGTTCTAGGTCCATTATTCACAGTTAACATGATGAACTGAAGGGGCTTCTAAAGTGTCACCTATGGATAATATAAGGTTTGACATGTTGAGTATCTATTTACTCGGTGCAACCTCATCTTTTATATCTTATCGAAAAAATTGGGTAATTTATTGCGTTTATGTGTCCTAAAATCAACGTTTGTGTTTTTTTAACTTGAATTTTGTGTTTCAAAAACCATTGTGCTGATATTGTGTGATATATAAAAATTGGAACTATCACTATTTTATTCTCTAGGGTGTCTGATTTCAGAAAATATACACTGTTTGTGGTTTTAAGTAAACTTCAGGCCTAAGATAATTTTTAAAACATTTAAACAAAAAAAAGAAAAATGGCTCCAGGACTACCCGCTCTGCTGTTGCATAAGTGCGTGAACTTGTTAGCATTATTAAAAAAAATAATAATAATATAATTAATCGTTATATTGTACATTCCTTTAAAAATATTTGGCTAACATGTATACTTGTACTTAATATTTGGACATCAATCAGGCTTACAAAAACTTAATAAAACAAAACATTTTTTATTAAATTATTCCGACCCTTAAAATGACAAAAAGTCAATGAACTTGAAAAAAGTTTTGGCATACATTACTTCACTTATCCATATTATTCACAGAAAAAATACCATTCTTTACAGCTCTATTACAAAATTAATTTCCAGAACCATACACGTTAACAATTTCTATGCAGTGGTAACTGTAGGGTAGTTGTGCCAGTTTGGACATGTTCTGTACATGTAATAGCTGGGGATACCACTGCATAGAAATTGTTAACGTGTATGGTTCTGGAAATTATTTTCGTAATAGAGCTGTAAAGAATGGTATTTTTTCTGTGAACAATATGGATATGTGAAGTAATGTATGCCAAAACTGTTTTCAAGTTCATTGACTTTTTGTCATTATAAGGTTGGAAATAATTTAATAAAAAATGTTTTTAAAAATATATACAGTTTGCTATATGATTGCCTTTAAAATCCCAAGGGAAAAGGGTTTTTTCAAACAATGTGATTGTTTTTTCATTTTTTCAAACAATGTTGACAACCACACCCACAGTCAGAAAAACCTTTCATTTTCAACCATCCTCTGCCCTACTGACACTGTTCACTGCTCTACTGACTGACACTGTCCACTGCTCTACTAACACCATCCACTGCTCTACTGACACTGTCCCATGCCCTACCGACACCATCCACTGTCCTTCTGACACTGTGCTCTGCTCTACCAACACTGTCCCATGCCCTACTGACACCCACATCTGCTCTACTGACACCATCCACTGCCCTACGGACACGGTCCACTGCTCTACTGACACTGTCCCATGCCCTACCGACACTGTCCTCTGCTCTACTGACACCATCCACTGCCCTACTGACACCGACATCTGCTCTACTGACACCATCCACTGCCCTACCGATACCAACATCTGTTCTACTGACACCATCCACTGCCCTACTGACACCAACATCTGCTTTACTGACACCATCCACTGCCCTACCGATACCAACATCTGTTCTACTGACACCATCCACTGTCCTACGGACACCGTCCACTGCTCTACTGATTGACAACGTCCACTGCTCTACTGACACTGTCAACTGCCCTACTGACACCATCATCTGCTCTACTGACACTGTCCCATGCCCTACAGACACTGTCCTCTACTCTACTGACACCATCCACCGCCCTACTGACACCGTCCTCTGCTCTACTGACACCATCCACTGCCCTACTGCCGTGGATGACCTGCTGCTTGGCTCACTTCTCCTTTCCCAGCAATGAATGCAAAGTGTTCTCTGCTTGAGCAAGGTGGAGATTATGACATCACCCTCTCACCTCGCCACATAATCCAATCAAAGAACACTTTGCAATCTTTGAGGAGATGCAAATCGTTCTCTGAATACACCAGGCCAAGCGAGCAACCTTTTCAGTTCACTAAACAGCAGGGCAGTTGCTTGTCACAGGACCCTGAAAGTAGCTGGGATCACTGCACACATGGTGCCTATTACAGCAATTTCCAGATTTCACAGGGATCAGCCAGGTATGGCATATTGGTCAAGGCTGGACCATTGTACAGATGTAAAAACAGCCATACCTAAGCTTCACCTTTAGGTTTTAGTTAACTTTCCCATGATCCCATGCAGCCTGTCTGCCTAGGAATTAAAATTATATGTAATTCCAATCACTAAAATCTCATATAATCAATAATTTTTTTTAATATGCAATGTGCATTAAAATAATACTTGGTGATCCTGCCATGAAAGCCCCTGTTCAGGCACTTCCTGTGCCTGCAGCTACTTGGCATAGGACCTGCAAGCTCGTGAGGATCATTGTAATAGCAGTGCCTATTACAGTGATTCTTCACGTCCAGAGGGGTCGGCCAGGTATAACATATAATAATATAAGTGAAAAATTCCTATAAAAAAACGAAAAACCAAAAACACAGACCAGTGAAATATACAGAAAAACAAAAAAAACAGAGATGTGACTCAAACAAATAATAATTAAATAAATAAACAAAGTCCAATCAATTAAATGTTCTTCTGTGAACCCTCCTTAAGATAATGACCACTGTGTGCAGCTGTCACAGAACTCCAGTGCAAAACATCCTCTACCATAAATCTGCTCACCTCCAGGAGTGTGACCTCACATTTTACAATGTTTTGGTCTAACTGCACTTTTGGTCCTAAATATATGGACTCTGTAGATTAACTTGCTGAATAATGGCTCCCAGGATGCCCCCTCCAGATAACCACCTTAATCTCAGCTGTATTCCTCATAAACAAAAGCTCAACATAGTGCTTTATCCTTTAAAAACTTTTATTGCACAATAAACATAAGAAATGCACTCACATTCAGTAGGTGCATAACCGCACCAGGTATGATGAACATTCAGTAGAGTACTAATTATGCACAAGAGGGCAGTATCATCCCCAGCAGCATAGACCCATCAAGGCTCCAAAACGTCACTGCACAAAGTGTAATGCAAGGCAAAGCACGGGCCCTATGTATATATGTAATTGCCTCCACATATGACAATCCTGGAGCGGTGTGGATTACTATTATTGCTGTTTCGATTAATGATAACGTCGTGACGTCATCCGCACGCTCCTCCCCTACATGTTTCGTCACCAATCACGTGACTTCATAAAGGGGATTTCTTTTTCTCACTTGCATTTCACTTATCAAACGTATTTATATTTTTGTATTCACCATAGTAAGCGCTTGAGTTTTTATTTGTAATTTTCAGGTATGACATATACCTACTTACATTGGTCCAAGCTGAACCAATGTAACTGTCTAAAAATAAACATACCTGAACTTCAGCTTTAAATAAAAATAAACTTGTACGCATTCTGACTTTATTACAGTAGCAGTATTTCCTGGATAGGGCTTATTTCATGGAATTGCTCTTTTAGCAAATTATGATTTCCAAAAATTCTAGGACCTGGAATTTTGACGCAGAATTTTATGTGTAGCGGATTATAATGGTGCTGCATGAGCTTGATTGTATGTATCATTGTGTAAACAAAATCAGCAGATTCTTTGTTCCACTATTGCTTCTATATATGTTATTCTGGAAGATTCCCTTAACTGGTGAAACTAAGGTTTTGTTTTCCACTTGAAGATTCCCTCAGTTGTCATCTCTTATTAAAAGCTATAGGGAAAAGGGCATTTGGTTGCCATGGTAATGCTGAAATTAGCCTCTATCCTCCTCAGCATAAATACTGCTAATATGCGTGTGATGACCCTGATCTGTGACACAGAAGACTCCCCTTATGAAAAGTAATTACTGTCACTATAGTAAAATGCCTTTTATATCCTTTTGTTGGTACTTCTTGATTGAAAAGAAAAACATATTGTTGCCTACATATAGAGGAAGTAAGTGAAGCCAATTACTGAACAACTAATACTTTCAAGCAAACATTGTGACTGTGATATAATCCTAAATGTCTTCAATTAATCTCTGTATTCTGAGTACAAACAGCATCTCAGAGGGTCACTGGGTATATACATCCTGAAGCCAGTTCTGTGTAACTTCCTCTCTCTCTGCTTCTTGTATTAGCACTCACATTTACATTTTGAAGGCAACTTTGGATCTGACTGAAGGATGGGAAATACGTGTTAGTACCAGTGTTGTTTTACAGGAGACTTTCTGTATGTGATAGCAGCAAAGAGCCTGCAGCGCGTGTGTTTCAGAAAAAAAAAGCTGGTCATTTCTCATTCAGTCTCAAAGACTGAACAAGAGAAATCACTTGATACCGCCATACATGCTAAGCAGTGTGGATGGATGAGTCTGCAGTGCCAGCTATTGTATTCTGACAGCCAGCAACCACAGCTGTCAGAATACCTGAACAGTGACTGCATCTGATTGGATGCAGACACTGTTAGCCCTGGAATTTTCTGCCTGTCTTCTTTGACAAAAGTCGATTGAAAAATCAACTTATGTTGAGCTAGACAGTATTGACAGGGCCACCCAATTTAGCAGGGATCTAACCAAAATTCCAGCAACAAGTAGTCTATTCTGTACCCTCCTGCCCAACATCCTTTGATCTCAAAATCAGGAACCCAGCAGAGATTGACAGCCAACTAGCGGATGCATCCAATCAGCTGGGCACCACAGCTGTCAGAATACAACATCCAGCTATGCCAGACGTGTCAAGCTGGCGGCCCTCCAGCTGTTGCGAAACTACAAGTCCCATCATGCCTCTGCCTTTAGGAGTCATGCTTGTAACTGTCAATCTTGCAATGCCTCATGGGACTTGTAGTTTGTCAACAGTTGGAGGGCCGCCAGTTTGACACCCCTGATCTATGCTGTTTAGTGTATAAAGCCAGCTTAATGCTGCCCATTGTTGGATCGAAATCTGGCCAATTCAACAGGGACTAGACGAATTTCAATCCATCTATGGTTGTTCCCACTGGTCAGGAGTCAATCTAACAGATCACTTCTGTGGAATAGGACTGATGGAAAAATCTGCTGTAGCTGCAGATCATTATATTTTGACAATGAAGGAGTCCCTGCTGTCAAAATACAATGGCACAGCAGGGAGGATTCCTCCATCTACTTTGCATGTGTGGATGGGGGGAACCCCTTAGTTTTTTTTACCGATCAGCCAACCGGCTGACTAAAAAAAAAAAATGAACCGTCTATGTGCGGCCTTATTCTCCTGCATCACTAAAAAGATTACCAAAGAGATGGGACTGGGGTGGACCAGAATACTATAGAAAACTGAAGTACTAAGTCTGAGTAGATAGGCTGAGCTCTCTGTATGCATTTTGAGGATTTTTTAATCTGAAGTATAACTTTAACAGAACACAGGAAGGGTGTTCTGTGCAGACTGTGCCAATGTGTGCCCTTGCAGGCACTGCGTATTAGATGGGATACTGCACCAAGACTGTTATAAATCACGATGGTCTGATTATGTACTTCTAAAAACTATGCTCTTTAAAGTGGAGCACAGACATAGAAACTATTTATTCTAGTCGGTCAATTCTTTTAATGTAGACCGCTTCCCTCCCTCCAATTAATCTCCTTTTTTTCTGCTTGCTGCAAACCAGTGGCAAATAAAGGCTGAGAATGAAAAGTGCAAATGAACAGACTCAGTGGACTGAGAAATGAGAGAAGTGAAAGCTGCACAGACAACAGTCACAGACATAGGGAACAGTACAGAGATTCAAAATGGGGACAGCAAATACAGACAGGGTGTGGACAGGGAGATTTCCAGACATAATACAGCATATAGCATTCTGGTAGGTAAAAGGATATTGAAATGGATACTACAAACATCTTGACAAGCTACAGATTACATGAAGACCTTTAACGCTGAACTCCAGGGAGATATAAAATCACCAATAAATGTATTTACGTATTCATTAAAAAATAATTTCATACTCTGAACAGCTTACGTTCTTCCTATCTCTGATTCTACAGTCTAGACGGCCAGTGTGTCTCAACCCTTTTTTAGTTGTGGCGCCCTTTAAAGGTTTGCAAATCTGGAGGCACCCCAGTCTAAAATGTAAAAAATGTAAATGTTACTTTTCAATGGGAACAATAACATAACCTCCAGTGACAATAAAGCTTTGGGGGTTTTTTTCTAAAATAACAAAAATGTATATACTTACCTGTTCTGTGCAGTGATTTTGCACAGAGTAGCCCCGATCCTCTTCTTCTTGGGTCCCCACTGATGCTCCTGGCTCCTCCTCCTTGAGCAGTGCCCCCAGAGAAAGTGCTCGCCCTGGGGGCAGTGCTGCATGCTCGCCGCCGAGCTGCTGCTCTATGCGTCGATAAGACACATAGAGCGCAGCTCAACCCCGCTCTCTCCTCACTGGCTCACTGGCTGTGATTGAAAGCAGCAGGAGCCAATGGGTTCTGGCTGCTGTCTCAGCCAATAAGGAGGAAGTGTCCCCAGACAGCAGAGGCTGTCGAGAATGTTGCTGGATCAGAGGGCACAGGTAAGGATTTGGGGGGGCCCACTGTACACAAAAATTTTTTTACCTTCATGCATAAAATGCATGAAGGTAAAAAACCTTGAGCCTTTACAACCACTTTAACTTCACAAGCCCCCTTCACAGCAGAAGTTCCTCCATTACAACAGAGCCCACTTCGTATCAGAGTCACCCCTTTGCACAAGAGGCTCCCCATCAAATCAGAATCTTCCCTTTTTGCTAGAGTCATCCACTCATGTTAGAAGCCCATCATCACAATCAGTCAACCCATATATCAGAGGCCCCTCTATACATGGGAGCCTCCATCACATCAGAGTTACCCCATCATCACAGAATCTCCCCATCAAACATCCCCCAATCATAAACATACTCTTGCACTGTCATAGTTATCCTCCTTTCACTACTTACTAAGTCAATAAACTACAACAAGCATTGGAATAAAATGTGCATATGCTTACTTCGGTAAAAAAAGGGCCTTTTAATAGGGTGTTAAAACTGTATGCTTGTTTCTTTGCATATAAGAGATATGACAATACAATATTTAAAAATTTTCCATAACATGACCCAACACTGTCAGACAAAATCCAAGGGTTAAGTTAAGTTACCTACAGACATGAGATCTTCCAAAGTTTGGTCATCTTATATTGATCATACTGTGTCTATGGGCAGTTTGCAACCACCTGGCTGACCAATCTCTAGTGAGCAGTTTGTATGGCTGGATAGTACCACCAGGGCCACCCACAGCTCAAATCAGATGAAATTAGAGCCTGGCACGGCCAGGTTATCATTGCAGCATCTACCAAAAACATATCACCTTTGGATGGACTGACCGTTTAAAGCCAGCTCAGTAGGGTTTAGGCTCAGAAGTTCTGCCGGTTCAGTAGGGACCGACCCAGGGGCGGACTGACAACTCATGGGGCCCCCGGGCAATAGGGGATCATGGGGCCCCTGTGTCCTTGCCCAAACTCAAAAAAGCCTATGAAAAAGGTACCAGGGGAATCTCATGGGGCCCCCTACTGACCCCGGGTCCTCTGGCAGTGCCCGAGTTTCCAAATGGTCAGTCCGCCCCTGGACCGGCCATATTCCGATCCATGTATGGCCAAGGAGGTTGTACAAAAGTCAATCTATAGACTTGTCTGTAGAGTCGCAGACCCTGTCTGATTTTCCCCACTCAGTCAGTGCTGCTGTCTATAACAGTGTAATCTGATGGCGATGAAGTCTCCCCACTGTCAGAATACAGTAGCTCAGCAGGGGGGATTCCCCCATCCACATTGAGTGTGTGGATGGGGGAATCAAGTAATTTTTTTTTTTTTGCTGGTTGAAGGAAAACAAAGACTCATCTATGGGCTGTCTAAGTCTGCTCTTCTTCAGTATGAAAACCCAACACAAAGGCAGCTTTCTAATTAGGCAAATTAGGTGGTCGCCTAAGGCCTCGCCCTCACAGGGGTCTTGCAGCTGCCTCATTTGCCTAACGCAGCCGGGCAGAAAGCCTCTATAGCTGCTATTCACTTTCACGGAGCCAGCAGCGCAGTGCCCCCTTCTGCTTGTGCCCCCTCCCCTCCTGTGGTTCCCGGGATCTTTGCTCTTACCAGAGCCCAGGAACACTTCCGCCAGCTAGGGGAGGGAGAGCGCTGTGAGTACCTATCCATGCTCTGATCTCACATGCAAACAGTGAAACCAGAAGTGACAGTGACAGAAGTGACAGTTACTTCCAGTTTCAGATGCACCCTTTCCTGGCCAGTACAGCCAGCGGAAACATCTAACCAAGCTGATCTGTGCTTGGTTAGATGGTGTGAAGGGCAGGGGAGACATTGGGGTCTATTAGAACTCTAATGTCTCCATAAAGAGTACCTGTCACCTGCCCAATGCTATCACATTGGGAAGTTTAATAACCCCTCGTGATAGCAATCAAGTAAAAATATATTAAAAGAAAAAGAAAAAAGTTTTAAAAGGTGAAATTATAATAAAATATATTTTTTAAAAAATTGCCATAACCCGCATTGCCCCGCACACCTGGCATACACAAACGCAAGCCCAGGATGTGCACATGTAAGTAAACCGCAGTCGCACCACACGTGTGACATATCACAGCGAACATCAGAGTGAGAACAATAATTCTAGCTCAAGAGCTCCTAGTTAACTAAACTGGTGGGCTGTAAAGGCTTTTAAAGCGTCTCCTATGGTAATGGTAACAGTTGCTCATATATCATGTGACGTATGTGAAAAATTTGCAAATACCAACTTTTTATTCTTCTTTCAGAAAATATATAATGTTCTGGGGATTTAAGTAATTTTATTGCCAAAACTCAGCCTGCTCTCCTCCAATGATCAGACTTCTCCTGACACCCCCCTCCCTGAACAGCCATTTACTGGGAAGATTATTGTACTGCTGTTTGTCCTCCCCCAGCTCTTATGCAGCTTAGAATAGAGGGAATGTGATCACTTAAAAAAAGGGGAAAAAAGTGTTTATAATTTTTTTTATATTTATACACAAATGTTTTGCCTTTCATCTCTATATAAAAATGAATGGGTTGTGTTACAAGGTGAGGGTTTACATATACTTTAACCACTTTCCCTCTGGAAGATTGTACCCCCTTCATGACCAAGCCATTTTTTGTTATTTGGCATTGTGTTAATTCAACTGACAATTACATGGTCATGCAGCACTGTACCCAAATGAAATTTCTATTCTTTTCACACAAATAGGGTTTTCTTTTGGTGGTAATTGATCACCACTGGGTTTTTTATTTTTTTAATATATAAGCAAAAAGAGACCTAACATTTTGACAAAAAACCCCAATATTTTTTACTTTCTGCTATAAAACATATCAAATAAAAAATAAAGTTACATTTTATTGGATTTTTACATTTTTTCATAAATTTAGGCCAAAATGTATTCTGCTACATATTTTTGATGAAAAAAAATCCCAATAAGTAAAATGAATGGGTGAGTTTGCTTTGAATATTAACAAGGAATTAAATAGCATTTTTGGTTTGTGGTGCTCAGATACAGTGCAGTTCCTCTTTAAGCTTTGGCAATAAAACCTGAAAGTTGATTGGTTTCTAGGTAAAGTTGCACCAGATTTGGCATGCTCCAGCTTTAGTAAATAATCCCCTTTCATGTCCAAGTGTTCTTCAGGAATTTCACTAGAACTTTGTCATTCTTTAAACTCCTATAAATGTCAGTGTATTAAACCTACCCCTGTAAATCATGTTTGTGTTTCATACTGTATATTTGATTGGTATGTGTGAAAGTTATAGAATATACAAACTATGGTATATATACTGGAATTTTTTTAAAAAATTTTAATTCTAGTAATGGCGATGAGCAGCCACTTATAGCACTTAGAGCAGCCATCACTGTGATAGCATGGCGGACATTCTGACAAGAACTGACACTTTTGACACTTTGTGGGAACCAATGAGACTAATATAGTGATCAGTACTAATAATATACACTGACAATATATTAATGACACTGCCTGGGAAGGGATTAACATCTAGGGGCAATAAAAGGGTTAACTGGGTGCCTAACAGTGCTTGGTGCATTCACTGTGTGCTGTTATTACTAAGGGATGTGCCGATTTTTATTCCCTTCTTTGCAGGGATACAAAAACCGGCTCATCCCCACTGACAGGACATTTACATTTACAGTCACAGGTCTGTCCTGTCTCTCTCTTAGCTGTTCAGCAGGTCCCGGTTGTTAGTGGCTTGGACCCGCGGATTGGCTTGTGCTATGACTAATCACAGCATAGCTGGGGTGGCTACTTACCCGGAAGAGCCGAATCACGTATTAGATATGTGATCTGGCGCAGGAAAGACGATCGACCGCCGTGCTCCTACATGAGATGGTCGGCAAGCAGTTAATGCCTAACTCCAGGCTTCTTGTGACTTTAAACGGTTTGTTAGGACCAAGCTGGTCCAAAAGAACTATTTTCTTTGCTAACAGATGTGCCCGCTGTGTGCTATGTATAAACTGAATTAACATCACAATATACAGCGCTGTATCCTAGCAGCGGTATGGGGACTTTACATCCTGCACCTGGAACAAAATCAAGTCAGGCTGAGCACTGCCCATCATTCACAGGAAGCATATATTTCATCAAGGAGTACAAGGCTTTCTCTGTTTGGCTGAGGTAGAGATCATGGCATCATCTGCCCTTCTCTTCACCTCAATCAGTGGAAGCCCTTATGCATTGATAAAAAAAAAGAGTTCCTGTGAATGGCTGAGCAGCGTCCAGCCCTATTCAATTTTGTTCCAGGATGGTAAGTGGCCATACTGTTGCTGGAACACAGTGCTGTGTACTGTATGTAGATGATGCTACCTACAGTTTACACAGTGCTGACAGTGGGCACTTCTGTTAGTGAAGATAATAGTTCCTTGCACCAGCTTGGTTCAAATCAGTGCCATCTTAATAACATCATGGGCCCCTGGAAATGTAATGAACTGGAGCCCCTACTAGCCTGCATCAACTGTCCCCATCACAGTGCCCCCTTACATCAAGTGTCCCCTTCTGTCAGGTGTCCCCATTACAGTGTCCCCATACATCAGGAGTTCCCATCACAGAGCCTCCTTACATCAGGTGTCCCCATCACAGTGCCCCTTATATAAAGTGTCCCCTTCCATCAGGTGTCCCCATCACAGTGCCTCCTTACATCAGGTGTCCCAATTAGAGTGCCCCTTATATCAGATGTCCCCTTCCATCAGGTGTCTCCATTACAGTGTCCTCATCCATCAGGTGTCCCCATCACAGTGTCCCCATCCATCAAGTGTACCCATCACAGTGTCTCCATCCACCAGGTTTCCCCATCACAGTGTCCCAATACATCTAGTGTCCCCTTCCATAACACGTCCCCATCACAGTGCCCCCATCCATCAGGTGTCTCCATCACAGTGCTCCCATATATCAGGTGCCCCCATCCATCAGGTGTCCCCATCACAGTGTCCTAATCCATCAGGTGTCCCTATCACAGTGTCCCCATACATCGGGAGTCCCTATCACAGTGCCCCCATACATCAAAATTGTGCCCTCCTTTCCCCCCTTGTACTCACAGATCACAAATGCTGCACCTGCAATGAAGGCAGCTCCTCTCTCCTCTCCCACGCTAAGACTGGTGAGTTCTCAGTGCCGGCTCTCTATCGCCTCTTGCAGGAGAGAGGGGAAGCTGAATCCTCTCTCCAGCAGAAGCCAGCTGCTGTGCCTTCTGACAGGAGTAACATTTTAGTTACTCCTGTCAAAGAGGAGCAGATTAAGCAACCAAATAGCTAGTCCTCTCCCCCAACACAGCATCTGGGCCCCCATCTTGTCCAATCTCTGATCATGCCCACCCTCCCTCCAAGCACCTGGGTCCCCTGGGCAGTGCCCAGGTGTGCCCATTCATTAAGACTGCCCTTGTCCAAACAAACTATTTAGTCACAAGAAACCTATCTATTGCTTATTACTACTTTCTATTCATTCAATGAAACCCAAGAGAGAATCTGGGAAATACAAGACATTTGGCAGGAATGCAGCAGATACATATTATAATAAATAATACTTGCCAAAAATATCACATTTGTCATTTTAGATTTTACTTTCAACTAGCAAAATCTGACACTTTTTTTATGGTCGTAAATCATGTTTTTAATTAAATGTAAGTATTATCTTTGTGATTTCTCAAGTTTGGTTATAGTTTGCCCTATGTGTTTCTGTGATTGGGTTCCTCTTTTTAGGAAAAAGACCTCATGTGTTCTTTGACAATGAGCTAGAAATGTCATGAAGCTTATTGTGCAAAGCCAATTTCCATAGTTTTCATAAGATGTATTCGCTCATACAGCTGCTCCACACTGCAGGAACTGGGAATTCCCAGCAAACCAGAGCATCCAGGAAGAAACTCATTAAGCATATGTGGCTCTGTGTTATCTTAGCCCTATTCACCAACAACCCCTGGGTTTATAGGCAGAGACGTTCATGTAAATATGTTTACTGTCTCTCTAAAGCCTAGTATACACCATCAGAAAATTGTACAAAAAATACTGCTTTCGAAGCAATCGTACGGTAATCTGATTGTTAGTACACAGCTTTCCTCTGAAGTTATTTTTCTGGTAAAATTTTCTGGTACAATACCAGATCGTATAATTTTAATTTAATCGGTACAGTTTTTGTCCGAAAATACAATACAAATAAAATACAATACATTACATCACTTTCAAATTTTTATTCTGTCGTATGAGATTTTTCGGAACTTTAGTAACCTCTTCACTTTCGATGTGAGACTAGCATGCAAAAAAAATGGACGATCATTTTTCCAATATTCTCATTATGTGTACGGCGCTTAAGTGCAGGGATTGTCATTACTTACATGGATCTGTTAGGTTCCCTGGGTGCTGACATGAGAAGGATAAGGAATTTGAGAAAGGACAAATGTTAAAGGTCAGCGGCAGACTGGGAATGTCTGTATTATATAGCATGAGAATTCCTTTCAAATCTAAGTTAAGCAGCCCTGCCCTTCATTTACATGATGCTCTTTAAACATGCAGCCCCACAAAATGAATTTTTCATAAACCTCCTGCATTGAAGGGGGCACCAGACAGCACTTGAAATTAATGGAAGCCACTCATTATCATTATTCAGTGAAGTATATTCATTATGTCTATTTTGTGATCATCATACAAAATAGTGAGTTGGATTCAAGTGAGCACCACTTCCGTTATTTAAATTCCATAAAGTGTCATTGAAATGGTCACAATTAGGAAGAAGAAGATCATCTTATTTAGATTTATCCAACTACAGTTCCTTAACATCCTCCTGCCTACCATTTTAACAAACTCCGATTTTGTCTTTGGTGTTAAAATTAGAAAACAGTAACCACATAAAAACAATAGATACCAAAAAACTAACTATACCAGTAGGCACAAAACTAATTTGGTTTTGGGTAATTTTTTATATCTTTTTTATATATTTCAGTAACTTTCTATTTAGATTTTTAAAGTATACAGAACACAACTTCATACAAATAAATGACCAAGACCGATATATTCCAAAACAGTATCCATCAAACATTAAAGAAAGAGGGAGAACTGAAGTGGAGAAACAATGAATATACTGGGTAACCTGCTAATAATATAGTAATGGTTTAGCAATGTATACAGAAATGTGGACTGAGCGTAAATAGTGAATTAGAGGATGCTCTTAGGTTTGGTGTGGGTGTTGGGTCCGCCTTGCAGAGAACAAAGAGATATAAACAAGGGTCTTCATAGTGGGAGAGCCAAGAGGAGTAGGAGTGGAAAAAATAGAAAGGAGGAAGGAAAAAGGGAAAAGGACATCAGGGACACCCCGGCTGGAGTCTTATACAGGCCATAGATGGGTCAAAAACCAGCCTCTTATTAACAAAAAAATGAAAAATCAGTTGTTCAATAGGCCGACGTTAGCACCAATGGTAAACAAAATCAGCCGATTTTCATCCGATCTTCATTTGACATTAAAAAGTATAGCGGTTACAACATTGTATCTATTTGTATCCATTTCAGATACAGATGGTTTTATTCGGATACAAATAGATACATTGTTGCCACCGCAATACTTTTTCATGTCAAATATAATAGTGGACTGGAATTCTTCTTCTTTTTCTTCTTCTTCTTTTCCTTCTTCTTCTTTTTTTTCTTCTTCTTTTTCTTTATCTTCTTCTTTTTCTTGCAGGTCACGGCTCATGCGCAGATTTTTTATCGGTAAAAAGATCGGCCGATTTGCCCATCATTGCCGCGAAAATCGGCCGATCTGCAAAATTGGTCGATTTTTTTCCAACTTTACCGATCAAAAAAATGTGTTGTTCAATAGGCCGAAGTTACCACCAATGGTAAAAACAAATCGGCCGATTTTCGTCCTGTCTACAGCCGGCATTTAATTACTTCTGTGCCCTGCAGAGAACTTCGCTATTATATTTGACATTAAAAAGTATAGCGGTTACAACATTGTATCTATTTGTATCCATTTCGGATACAAATAGATACATTGTTGCAACCGCAATACTTTTTCATGTCAAATATAATAGCGGACTGGAATTCTTCTTTTTCTTCCTCTTCTTTTTCTTCTTCTTCTTTATCTACTTCTTCTTCTTTCTATTCTTCTTTTTCTTGCAGGTCACGGCTCATGCACAGATTTTTTATCGGTAAAAAGATCGGCCGATTTGCCCATCATTGCTGTGAAAATCGGCCGATCGGCAAAATTGGACGATTTTTTTCCAACTTTACCGATCAAAAAAATGTGCCAAAATCCAGAAAAATGGCCAACCAATTAACCGATTAACAGTGCGAAAATCGGGCGATTTTTTTTTTGGTCGAAAAATCAGCCGATTTTCGACCTAACTATGGCCTGCATTAGGGTCTCAGTGCCTGTAACAGCACATAACTAGCCATAGGCTTAGAAGGGGGGGGGCATATTGAATTGAAAAGGACGTCAGGGACACCCCAGCTGGAGTCTTAGGACCTCAGTGCCAATAACAGCACATAACTAGCCATAGGCTTAGAAGGTTGGGCATATTGAATCCACAGGGGCCATATTTTTTAAAAATTCTTGTGCATGTCTAGGAGAATGCTGGTGAGCTTATCATTGAAAAAAAGGAATCTAATCGTTGGTGGACTTCTGTAAAAGGAACAAATTGTTTCCAAGTTCTTGCCATAGTTTGTTATACCATTGTCAGTTCAAATTGATACATCATGATGCCCGGGGGCAACAAGACATACCTGGGTAATTGTTTATTTAAGGTTAACTACATTTTTAACTACTTAGGGACCGCCTACTACAGATTTACTATGGCAGAGTGGCCTTGCTGCACCAGATCAAGTACATGTACGTGATCTGGCAATTCTGGGGTAGGTGGCGTGCATGTCCGCTACTTTGGCTGTGCTGTCATTCGCTACAACACAAGCCGATCAGCGTGTCCCAGCTAATGAGTTATGGCCAGGACCCATGATCGGCTGAATGAAAGACAGAAAAGAGCCCTGTGTTGGTAAACAACAGAGGGCTCTGGAGAGAGTGAAGCACTGTGGCTGTATTTTTTCTCCCTGCAAAGCAGGGAGATAAGACAGTCACATTGCTTAGTAAAAGCAGCACACTTTACACACGTTTGGCACACAGTTAACCCTTTGATTGATTCTAGATGTTAACCCCTTCCCAGCCAATGTCATTAGTACAGTGACAGTGATATTATTAGCACTGATCACTGTATTAGTGTCACTGGTGATGTCAATGTCAGTTAGCCAGTTCTCACAAAGTGTCAGTTAGTGTCAGCCTGCCCGCGCACAGTGTCATCACAGTCCCACTATATGTCACTGGCCACTGCCATAACTAGTATAAAAAGAAATAAATAAATTCCAGTATATACTGTATACCATAGTTTGTAGACGCTATAACTTTCATGAAAACCAATTAATATATGCTTATTGTGATTTTTTTTTTACAAAGACGTAGCAGAATACATTTTGGCCTAAAATGAATAAATGAAGAAATTTGATTTTTAAATTTTTTTTTATTGGATATGTTTTATAGCAGCAAGTAAAAAATTTTTTTTTTTTTTTACTCTTTGGTCTTTTTCCATTTATATAATAATAAATAAAACCCTCCAGTGGCGATCAGATACTATCAATAGAAAGCTCTATTTTTGTGAAATAAATGATAGAAATTTTATTTGGGTACAGCACTGCATGACTCTGCAATTACCAGTTATAATAGTGCAGTGCTGAATAGCAAAAAATGAGCTGGTCATGAAGGGGGGTAAAACCTTCCGGAGCTTAAAGCAGAATGCCAGGAACATTTTTTTTTGCAATGGGGCTGTGGTGGTCCTGCACGGGTTAAATGCTTTAACTAACTTTACAAGCCTGCATGAATACATTTATGACCTGTCACAGTATACAGCAAAAGTGTAAATTTTCAGAAAAGCTCCAGCGATCATCCTGCCACATTGTACCTTTCTAATAACTAAAAGGGTGAGATGTCTTGCACCAAGGGGCTTTTCTGTGTCAGCCAAAAGCTTAACATATACAAGGAATTACCGGTACTTGATTTTGTCATCTCAAAGCCAGCAGTTTAGGCCAGGAAGTGAATGTTGACCCTGGATAATGGCTGTACAAGGATAGCTCCATCCTTCTGATAAGAAAAGTAGATGAAGACATTTTCCGGGAGAGGTAATAAATACCTGTAAAGGTTAGGTTGGCTACAGATGGATGGAAACTCAACTGAAATTCAGTCCATGTAAAGAGGCTAAATGGCACTTCTACCTGGTAGTACTAGGGTTGTTGGCAGGGGCGGACTGACCATTTGGAAACTTGGGCACTGCCCGAGGGCCCGGGGTCAGTAGGGGGCCCCATGAGATGCCCCTGGTACCTTTTTCATAGGCTTTTTTGAGTTTGGGCAAGGACACAGGGGCCCCATGATCCCCTATTGCCCGGGGGCCCCATGAGTTGTCAGTCCGCCCCTGGTTGTTGGTTCAAATCCCAACCATGGCACTGCCTGTCTGAAGTCTGCATGTTCTCTCTGTGTGGGTTTCCTCCAGGTACTCTTGTTTCCTCCCACCCTTTCAAAGACATGCTGGTAGGTTAATTGGCTCCTGTCTAAACTGACCCTAGTATGTATATATATGAATGTGAGTTAGGGACCTTAGATTGTACACCCCTTGAGGGTTAGGGACTGATGTGAATGTATATATGTAAAGCGCTGCATAAATTGATAGTGCTATATAAGTACCTGTAATAATAATAATCCTGTTTGTAAGAAGTCACTCTAATGATCGACTTCACACAAATGGGCCTGTTGGAAAACATTGTTTGATTAGTGCTTGTTGTCAGAATACAATACAGAGTGGGTAAGATTCCTCTATCTACATCGCTTGTGTGGATGGGGAAATTTGTTCAGTTTTTTCAACCAGCCTGCTGGCTGATCAAAAAAACTGACCCATGTATGTTAGTCTTATACTTGCACACTAATCAACATGCTTGCACTTAGCATGAAAAATATACAGTATCTGATCCTAAGCTGATTAATTATATTTATTAATTATATATAAAACCTTTCCTTCATTACTAATTTTCTAAGCATTGTCTTTTTTGACACAAGCAGGCTTGGAGGGGGATGAGTTATTCCTCTGATTTTTTGTGTGTATATTTCAGCTCGAGCTGTAAAAACAATAGATTTTTTTCAACAGAGCAGCTAATGGGAGACAGGTGAACATGTGAAAAGAAACTATACCTACTAGGTTGTAAAAATTATGTTTTATATTTAGCAGAACAAAAGCTTCCACTAAATATGAAACTATGAAAAAAACTATCTTTATAAGTAGCGCTGAACGTATCCATCAAAATACACTATACATTAGCTTTAATTAAATTCACTGGAAAAAGTACTACTAGCAGTCTGTGAATCACATCTGAGTCATGTCTTAAGCACACTTATGTGATCAGAGTGCAGTACGATTGTGATGCATGAGGAAAATGTGGCTGAATATACTTCATCTCCATTCAGAAGACAGGGGGCTGCAATAACTTCTGCAGTTGGTGTTAGGTATATATACCATATGGTGTCCACATGGTAGATAGATCACACAGTAACTGCACTTGTCAGCTATATGTGTGCCTTGTGTTTCTATAAGCAGTGTAGTTTAATATGGTTATGTGGAGACCACACAATAAAAAGCAGTGAGATTCATTTGCCTCTGTGGTTACCGCATGTATCAGTATACAAGATAGAGCAAATTGTGTTCAGGATCTTACCCTAGGTTCACACCTAAACGTTTTGCAGAAACGCAGTACAGTCCATTTAACATGATTTCTAATGGGACACATTCACATCTCCGTGTTTTCACCCGGTGAGTTTTTTGGAAAGGGTCAGAGACCTTTTTGAATGCAAATTTAGCATTTTTGGTTCTATAGACTTCAGTGGAAACGCTGCAGAAAAGCATGTAGTGCATTTTTGCTGTGTTTTTGACGCATTTATCATGTGTTTTGAGTTTCAAATCTGCCGAGCAAAAAGACAACGCAAATGCATCAAGAACGTGTCAAAAAAGTGTCAAAAACGCAGGTGCAAAAATGAAAAACGCAATGCAGAAACGGGTCACACGCAAACTGCATAGCTGTGAACCTAGCCTAAGGAAGGAAAAAAACCTGAGAAGCTTTCACAATATGCAGTTGTACAAAAACATATCTTATGCAAAGTGTCTATACTGTATGCTACAAGTGTCATCTATAGAAACTGGACGGAGGTGTTCTGTGGTGACCACAATTTTCCGATTTATAGTAACAGTTTGAAAATGAAGAATTGATTTGGTTGCCTTGGGGCAACACTGCCACATTTACCAGTTGACATGGTTGAGTCTCATAGTCCAACAGTCTTGTGATGGTTTGTGCATGAGATAATTGGGACAATTCACTAAGTGGTATCTTGCTGCATGTGAGTATGCAGAAAAATACTGCATAGCATTTAAAAAACCCAAAAACGTTGGCAATAAAAAATGCTACTAAAATACCGTATGAGTTATGCAGTATTTTAGTAGTGAAAACAATCATTAATGAATCAGCTATCAGTGGGAAGATGAATGTAAAGAAAAGAATTGGGCAGCACAGTGGCTAAATAGTTAGCACTTCCGCCTGGCAGTACTAGGGTCGTTGGTTCGAATCCCGACCACGGTACCACCCAGGAGCGGACTGACCATTTGGAAACTTGGGCACTGCCTGAGGGCCCAGGGTCAGTAGGGGGCCCCATGAGATGCCCCTGGTACCTTTTTCATAGGCTTTTTTGAGTTTGGGCAAGGACACAGGGGCCCCATGATCCCCTATTGCCCAGGGGCCCCATGAGTTGTCAGTCCGCCCCTGGTACCACCTGCCTGGAGTTTGCATGTTCTCCCTGTGCCTGTGTGGGTTTCCTTTGGGTACTCCGGTTTCCACCCACACTCCAAAGACATGCTGGTAGGCTAATTGGCTCCTGTCTAACTTGTCCCTAGTATGTATGAATGTGAGTTAGGGACCTTAGATTGTACACCCCTTGAGGGTTAGGGACTGATGTGAATGTACAATATATATGTAAAGTGCTGCGTAAATTGACGGCGCTATATAAGTACCTGAAATAAATAAATAATTGCTGGCAATTATAAATAACAAAAAAAATTGTTGTGGGGTCTCCCCCATCCATACCAAGCCCTTTGGGGACAAGGTGTTGGGGGAGGAGCCCCCCTGCCCCAAAGCACCCCCCTGTGTTGAGGGCATGTGACCTGGTATGGTTCAGGAGGGGGGGGGCACTTACCTAAAGATTAGATTATCAACAGGGGGGGTGGGGATTTACTAAAACTGGTGCATGCTGAATCTGGTGTGCTGTGTATGGTAGCCAATCAGCTTCCAGGTTTTATTGTCAAAGCTTAATTGAACAAGCCGACGTTAGAATCTGATTGGCTTCCATACACAGCTGCACCAGAATCTGTGTGCTCCAGTTTTAGTAAATCCCCCCCACAGTGTCTGAAATGTGCATATTACCTAAACAAATAGAATTGCATAGATATATCTTAGATTGTAAGCTCCGAGGAGCAGGGCCCTCCTAATCCTCTTGCATTGAGCTGTATTGTTGCTGTATTGTCTCCCTATTATTGTAAAGTGCTGAGCAAACTGTTGGCGCTATATAAATCCTGTATAATAATAATAATTGAAGTTAATACCCTCCAGAAAATATGAACCCTAAAATATCCAAATGTGACAAAAGGTTATAATAAGCTTCAAACACCAAAAAGAAGTCCTCCAGAGATGCAGCAAAGATGTGCAACGAAGGAAACCTCAGAAGATCCAAATCCCAAGAGATTAGTGGTATGTCACGCCATCCAAACGCAACAGGCAGAGGTTTACCATAGGTATATGGCTGCTAGTGTAAAGCGTTCAAAACATGCTTTAAATGGCAATGGGTTTCTGCCGCCCCACAGAGTTCCACCACGTCCAGCAATAGCCTTGTGGTTTCTAATGGATAGCCATACAATCTTCCACTTGTCAAAGAGATGTCCACTCATAGCAACATCCTAAGCATGCACCAGACATCATGTATGAGGAGAAAAAAGGAATACCCTCCATAGTGAAGATCCATGTAAAACTAAAATATGTATCAGACCAATGCACTTACAGATTGCAGCATGTACAATTCACAAGGAAAGGATCTCCAAATGCCAATATCCAAGATGGTCATGAGTATCTCGCGTATGTGTAATGTGTTGTACGTCCTGTCTCTTCCCTACGCATTTCATCATGCATGACTTCATCAGGGGCTCATGTAACTTAAATAAAGCATCCTTAAAGATGAAGTTTTGATATGAAATGTTTGCCTAGTTACATTTGTCCAGTGTGGAGCAATGTAAGCATGTGTGTGCCATATCTGTGGGATTACTAAGGAAGCTGGAAATCACTGTAATAGGCACAATTACTACAGTGATCTCCACTAGCTTCTGGGTCCTGTGCCGAGTGAATGCCTTGCTATACACTGAATGCAGGAAGTCATTCGATCAGCATGGGCACCATTTAGAGAACACTTTGCATACTCCTAATGAATGCATAGTGTTCTCTGATTGGATGAGGCGGAGATTGTATTGTCACTACCCTGTCTCTCCAGCTCGTCAAATCAGAGAATGCTTTGCATACATTGAGGGAATGCAAAATGTCCCCTGAATGGTGCATGTGCCCAGACAGCAACCTCCTGGGTTTACAATGCGGCAAATCAGTTTTTCGGCATATAAGTGAAGTTATTGTCCTCCAGCAATGTGACAAAAGGTCATAATAAGCTTCAAACACCTAGTGGTGGAAATCCGTATAGTAGCGGTGTCTACCACAGTGATTTCCAGCTTTCAGAGGGATCCCGCAGGTATGGCACACACACGGGTGTATTTACCACAAGGCAAACAAGGTATTTGCCTAGGGCGGCATTTTTCAGGGGGCAGCAGCTTTTTTCAGGGGGGCAGTAAAGAAGGAAAAGATAGAAGGAAAGGAAGAAGGAAAGAAAGGAAGAAGGGACACACGCAGCACGGGGATCTGAGAGGCTGAGGTCTATTAATGGTGTATCCAGAGCCTGACTCTTGTTCCTGTCTTGAGCTGCGAAGGTGTTGTCTTATCTCTTGCTGGAGTGGGGGGCATTTGCCAGTGTATGGGGGGCAGTGGTAATAAAAGGCTCTCTCGGGTGGGGGGCCAGGGGTGTTGTCGGTCAATGTCAGGCTCTCTTCGTGGGGCAGAGGGGAGCCAATTGTTGTGTTGCCTAGGGCAGCATGAAACCTAAATACACCACTGGGCACACACATACTTTACATACTTGTATTGGTCCAAACTTGCCATAACTAAATTTACGTTTTAGCGCTCATTCACACCAGTGGCTGCATTAGAACACAGCAGTAGGATGACAGCAGTGCCGATGCATTTAAACAAACTTTATTGAAATGTCAGATGGTGACATTTAATTAAGTTCTATTGGCTGCAGTACGGGGGAATGCGTCATGCTGTACTTTTTTTCAGCGCACACCACCGCAAGTAGGAAACAAGGTATTTGACTTTCCTTGTGGTGGGACTGCGCTGGAATAGCCCCCAATGAAGTCCTTCCGCAGCTGGTGTAAATAGGCTCTTTAATGATATGATGAAGAGAGGTTAAATTATTCTCTATGATCAGTGGTAGACCAAGATTCACTATTGATTATAAGGAATAATTTACCCCTACAGTAAATCAATAAGAATATTAGTATGTAGCTCAGAAGTGCCCACACGCACAGTATATATGTACTGTAGATGTCATCACAAAACAAAGACATTTTCTCGTTCGTCTCAGATTTTCTATCAATCACTATATGAATTGTGGAACTAAAAATGACATCTATGACATATCTTGTTTCTTGTGCAATGTACAGTATATACAACAGGATGAATTATTACCATACTAGGACTGGAGAGCACAATTGCAGAAGTCACAGTACGTCCACCTCTAATCTTTCAAATGTATCCCAATATTTTAGGGTGTACATGGTGGGGACTTTCAGTCCACAGTACGAACAGGGTGCTGCCAAGTCCTAGAAGAGGTGATGTCCATAGAACAACCTTTGTCAACTGGGGTGCCCAGGCACCCCGGGGTGCCTTGAGGTTTCTTCAGGGGTGTCTTGGCAAAATGTCTAAAAATTGCCCAAAACATATATACAAGCCAGCAGGTGGAACAAGCCTGCCTTTTAGTTACACAAAGTCGCAGGTGTTCATTGTGCACCATTACGATCTTCTAGCCGCCAGTGTCCTGACAACCATCATCAGTTGATAAGGAGGATGTCGGCTGCCTGCACTGCATCCTAGTTTGACCCTCCCCTGTCCCTCTCCATCAGTGCTGGGGCCACATTAGCTCAGTGATGGAGAAAAACTGAGGGAGAAGAGAAACATAGGAATACTAGTCAGTACCAGTGTGCAAAAGTGTATTTGCTTTGGAAGAATAAATCACCTCTAATGTTGGGAATCCTACATGTGTGGATGTTGCTGCGTTATATAAAACAATTAGAATACCGTATTTGCCGGCGTATAAGATGACTTTTCAACCCGTGAAAATCTTTTGAAAAGTCGGGGGTCGTCTTATACGCCGGTATACGGCGAGCCAGTGTGAGGGCGGCACTTTTTCGAGGGGCGGCGCCACCCCCCCTCCTCCTCCAACGGACACCAAGTACAGGGGTGGGCAGAGGGGCTGCTGTACCTCACCTGGCTCCGGTCCCGATCCCACGACGATCCGGTCCAGGAAGCGCGGCTGCTCCTTCTTTCAGTTCGGCCGCTCGATGGTCCCTCCGCCCGCTCGGCTCCGCCTCCTCACCGGTGATTGGGCGCCAGCACTGGAAAGGCACACAGGCGTCCAATCACCGGCGAGGAGGCAGAGCCGAACGGCCCGCGAAAATCAAGCGGCCGAACTGAAAGAAGGAGCAGCCGCTCCTCTCCCCCACTGACACCAACGATGAGGCACTGTTCCTCCTCCACACTGACACCAACGATGAGGCACTGTTCCTCCTCCACACTGACACCAACGATGAGGCACTGTTCCTCCTCCACACTGACACCAACGATGGGGCACTATTTCTCCCCCACTGACACTAACGATGGGGCACAATTGCTCCCCCACTGACACCAATGATGGGGCACTATTCCTCCTCCCCACTGACACCAACGATGGGGCACTATTCCTCCCCCACTGACACCAATGATGGGGCACTATTCTCCCCACTGACACCAATGATGGGGCACTATTCCTCCCCCACTGACCCCAACCATGGGGCACTATTCCTCCTCCCCACTGACACCAACGATGGGGCACTATTCCTCCTCCCCACTGACACCAATGATGGGGCACTATTCCTTCCACTGATACCAATGATGGGGCGCTATTCCTCCCACTGACACCAATGATGGGGCGCAATTCCTGCCACTGATACCAATGATGGGGCGCTATTCCTCCCAGTGACACCAATGATGGGGTGCTATTCCTCCCACTGACACTAATGATGGAGCACTATTCCTCCCACTGACACCAATGATGGGGCACTATTCCTCCCACTGACACCAATGATGGGGCACGATTCCTCCCACTGACACCATTGATGGGGCACTATTCCTCCCACTGACTAATGATGGGGCACTATTCCTCCCACTGACACTAATGATGGGACACTATTCCTCACACACTGACACTAATGATGGGGCACCATCATTGGTGTCAGTGGGAGGAATAGTGTCCCATCATTGGTATCAGTGGGAGGAATAGCGCCCCATCATTGGTATCAGTGGGAGGAATAGTGCCCCATCATTGGTGTCAGTGGATGAAATAGTGCCCCATCATTGGTGTCAGTGGGAGGAGTAGTGCCTCATCATTGGTATAAGTGGGAGGAATCATGCCCCATCATTGGTGTCAGTGGGAGGAATAGCACCCCATCATTGGTGTCAGTGGGAGGAATAGCACCCCATCATTGGAATACCATACTGAAATAGCATACCATATTGAAATCAAATCTGATGTTTTTTCATTTTTATTTGGTGTGTGTTGGAAGAGGGGTAGTCTTATACTGCGAGTATAGCTCAAACCCTATATTTTAACAGGAAAAGTAGGGGGTCGTCTTATACGCCTAGTCGTCTTATACGCCGGCAAATACGGTAGTTTTTCACATTTTAGAATGGGGTGCCCTTTTAAAATTATGGACAGTCCCCAGGCACCCTTTAAAATTATGGACAGTCTTGAGGCACCCCATTCTTAAATAAACATAAACATACTGTTTATTTTTAAAATGGTTAAATTTCAGGAGTTATGATTTTATTTATGTCGCCCACCAGACACTATCAACCACCCTCTGAAAAGTGATTTACCTATCAGACACCAGTCTCTTTCTGAAAAGTGATTCATTTACCAGACACCTGTCAAACGCACTCTGAAAAGTAATATGCCTACTAGACACCTGCCAACAACCCTCTGAAAAGTGATTTATTGTGGATCACTTTTCATAGGGGGGCAAGGGCTGCTGAAAACCATTGTGGCCATGGCAAAAATTGTACTCTTTGTTGCGTTCAGCAGGCAGTAGAGAATGTGACCCATTCAAGTGAATGGGGCAGCGCCGCAACCACCCTGCACTTGCATGCAATGCATCTGTTGCGGCACAGTGAAGCAATATTTACAAGGTTAAAACAGAGTTGAGTAGGCGCCTCCTCACTGCCTCTCAAATGCCTCAGAAAAGCAATTCAGCATAGATTGAATAAAAAGAAGGTAAAGTAAGTGCTTCCACGTGTGTAAACCTAGCCTTACAATGAATGACAATGTCAATTGTTGATATGGTGATACCTATGCGTTGGGAGAATTATAAAGCTGGGTTACAGTTTTCCAGTGTAATGAGTACATCCTAATATCAGAGTGCACATTCAAGCCTCTCCCATCCTCTGGAACTCTCTACTTCAATCTGTCTGGCTATGTCCTACTCTGTCCGCTTCAAATCCAACCCCTGAAAACTCATCTGATCCGGGACGCCTATCCCACCTCCACCTAACAAGTGAAATTTTAATTCTTCCATCAGCTCATCCCTTACAGTTACCTTTTGTACCACTTGCCCACCCTATTAGATTGTGAGCTCTTATGATCCTAACCCTCTTGTATTTTATTGTATTGTAACTGTACTTTCTCCGTTTATATTGTAAAGTGCTGCACAAACTGTCAGGTCTATTTAAATACTGTATAATAATAATGATATTCTAGATAGCTTGAAGTAATGCAATTTTAGGGAAATCCCAAAACAAACATAAAATCCCAAACATACAACAAAGATGAATATATCATAACAGACAGTAAAACAAAATTTAGGAGGGCCCAACTCAGGAGTACTTGCAATCAAAGGCTAGCCATACATGGTTAGAATTTTCATTAGATTGTATGCTCCCAGGATCAGGCCCTCCTATCCCTCTCATATTAAACTGTATTGTTGCTGTATTGTCTCCCTTTATTTATTTATTTCAGGTACTTATATAGTGCTGTCAATTTACGCAGCGCTTTACATATTTATTGTACATTCACATCAGTCCATAACCCTCAAGGGGTGTACAATATAAGGTCCCTAACTCACATTCATACATATACTTACTAGGGACAATTTAGACAGGAGCCAATTAACCTACCAGCATGTCTTTGGAGTGTGGGAAGAAACCGGAGTACCCGGAGGAAACCCACACAGTCACAGGGAGAACATGCAAACTCCAGGCATTGGGATTCGAACCAACGACCCTAGTACTGCCAGGTGGGAGTGCTAACCATTTAGCTTCTGTGCTGCCTTTATATTGTAAAGTGCTGAGAAAACTGTTGGCGCTATACAAATCCTGTATGATAATATTTAGAAAATTATCGTTTTTGAATTGTTGTTTGATTTTCTAACGGTTGATGGAGACAATTCAACAATCATTTTTGACTGCAGTGATGAGAAAAATGGAATGCAAAGAAAGGGAAATGTTTCTCATTTATTTCTTGTTTCTTATCTGAACTACAGTATATTCTGTATGTTCTCCATTCAGGAAAAATTGTATGTTTTAAAATGCGCATCTGCTAGGTAAAGTATAATCCAAAAGTAGAACTTTTGTTGTCAGTCATAGACATTCATTCATTGTATATGAGGGTTCTTCAAAAAGTTCTCACTTTTTTTTAACTCTATTTAGTAAAAAAATGTGCAGAAACTTTTTATAGACCTCTTGTATATGGTATATGGGGCATGTGGTAGGGTCACATGCATAAACATTGCCACACTTCTGTAAAAAATCAAATACTACATTTCAAGCATGGCAGTTGAACAAAATGTTTAACCCATAATAACCAAAAATTCTTTATCAGCATGTTAAGCTGACTATACACTATACAATGTAAATTGTTTAACCCAGGGGTGTGCAACCTTTTGACACTCCTGGGCCACATTGGAAAAAGATAAATTGTCTTGGGCCACACATAGAATGCACTAACAATAAGGATTACTGATGAGCAGTTCCTCCCGTGGTTCTAAGCGGGTAGGTGCGGCTGTCGGCCCCATTCACTATAATGACAGGTCACCAGTGGTCGCACCTATTCGCAGATCTGTGCACAATCAGAAATTACCTGCGGTGATCGCTGCTGGACGCAAAGTGAGTCCATTGATCACGGCAAGTAATTGCTGGCTGTGCAGTGAGCTGTGAATAGATGTGACCACCGGCGGCCTGTCATTATAGAAATTGGGGCAGGCACCTGCTCTAGGGTTGCCGCCTCATCCCTTTAAACCCAAACACATATTAATTACACAGGTTCTGGGGCTGATTAAGGTGGCAATTAAACTTGCTTAGTGCCTTATCTGCATTAAATTGCCCTCAGGACCTGTGTAATTAATATTTGTTCAGTTTAAAGGGATGAGGTGGCAACCCTAAGTTGCACCTACCTGCTGAGAGCCACAGAAGGAACTGCCGCTACAATTTGCACCGGCCCTTAATCGCCAGTGTGAATGTAGCCTATGTATGTTCTGTGTAGGGAGGTAAATGGGGGGTTGTGGGCGTAGTGGGATTGAAAGCCCACCCCAGCACCCCTCCTAGATCTGGCCATGCAGCATTTACTTACCTGGTGCTCCTTCATTCTTTGCTATCAGTGCTATTGCAAACATGGCAGCCCTGGCATCCCTCCAGATGTGCATTTGTCTGGCTTGTCAATGCAGGCTGTCCTGGATGCTATGCTTGCAGGGCATCCCTGGCGTCCCTACAGACCTGCATGGACAGGGCTTGTCTGTGTCGCCCGTGGCTGCTGTGCTTGCAAGGCATCCCTTCAGATGGACCGGGCCTAGGGTTACCACCTCATCCCTTTAAAACCGAAAATATATTAATTACACAGATTCTGTGACTGTTTAAGGTGGTAATTAAATTCACTTAGTGCCTTATCTGCATTAAATTAGCCTCATAATCTGTGTAATTAATTTGTGTTTGGATGTAAAGGGATGAGGTGACAACCCTAACCGGACCACATTCTAAACTCTCTGGGGCCTCATGCGGCCTGCAGGCCATGGGTTGGACACCCCTGGTTTAAGCCCTGTACAATCTTTAGATTTACCAATATGTAATATGAGAAAGAACCTAAGCATTGACTTAAATATATACCAAATCAGGAAAGCTTTGCACTACTAGATTGTTTATTTCAGGTACTTACAGTTGCAAGAAAAAGTATGTGAACCCCTTGGGATTACGTGGAGTTTTGCATGAATTGGGCATAAAATGTGCTCTGAACGTCATCTAAGTCACAACAATAGAAGAACACAGTCTGCTGAACATAATACTATACAAACATTAGATGTTGCCATGGTTTAATTGCACATAACATGTAAACATTCACAGTGCAGGGAGGAAAAAGTATGTGAACCTTTGGACTTAATAACTGGTTGACCCTCCTTTGGCAGCAATAACCTCAACCAAACGTTTCCTGTAGTTGCAGATCAGACCTGCACAACGATCTGGAGTAATTTTGGACCACTCCTCTTCACAAAACTGTTTCAGTGTAGCAATATTCTTGGGATGTCTGGTGTGAATCGCTCTCTTAAGGTCATGCCACAGCATTTCAATCAGGTTGAGGTCAGGACTCTGACTGGGCCACTCCAGAAGGCATATTCTGTGCTGTTGCAGCCATTGTTTTGTTGAATTACTTGTATGCTTTGGGTCATTGTCCTGTTGCATCACCCATTCTCTGCGGAGCTTCAGTTGGTGGACAGATGGTCGTACGTTTTCCTGCAAAATGTCTTGATAAACTCTAGAATTCATTTTCCCATCAATGACAACAATCCGTCCAGGCCCTGAGGCAGCAAAGCAGCCCCAAACCATGATGCTCCCTCCGCCATGTTTTACAGTGGGGATGAGGTTTTGATGTTGGTGTGCTGTGCCTTTTTTTCTCCACACATAGTGTTGTGTGTTCTTCCCAAACAACTCAATCTTGGTTTCATCTGTCCACAGTATATTTTGCCAGTAGTGCTGTGGAACATCCAGGTGCTCTTTTACAAACTTCAAACGTGCTGCAATATTCTTTTTGGACAGCAATGGCTTCCTCCGTGGTGTCCTCCCATGTACTCCATTCTTGTTTAATGTTTTCCTTATTGTAGATGTGTCAACAAAAATGTTAGCATGTGCCAGAGATTTCTGTAGGTCTTTAGCTGACACTCTGGGATTCTTCTTTACCTCATGCAGCATTCTGCGCTGTGCTCTTGCAGTCATTTTTACAGGACAACCATGCCTAGGGAAAGTAGCAACAGTGCTAAACTTTCTCCATTTGTAGACAGTCTGTCTTACCATGGACACATGAACATCAAGGCTTTTGGAGATACTTTTGTAACCCTTTCCAGCTTCATGCAAGTCAACAATTCTTGATCGTAGGTCTTCTGAGAGCTCTTTTCTGCGAGGCATGGTTCACATCAGACAGTGCTTCTTGAAACCAGTAAACCCAAAACAGGTGTGTGTTTTTTAAGGGCAGGACAGCTGTCAGCAACACATCCAATATCATCACACTGATTGGAGTCAAGGTTGGCTCACTCCTGGCTCCAATTAGCTCTGGGAGAAGTCATTAAGCTAGGGCCTCACATACTTTTTCCTCCCTGCACTGTGAATGTTTACATGTTATGTGCAATTAAACCATGGCAACATCTAATGTTTGTGTAGTATTATGTTCAGCAGACTGTGTTCTTCTATTGTTGATGACGTTCAGAGCACATTTTATGCCCAATTCATGCAAAACTCCATGTAATCCCAAGGGGTTCACATACTTTTTCATGCAACTGTATATAGCACCTTCAATTTACGCAGTGCTTTACATATATATTGTACATTCACATCAGTCCCTAACCCTCAAGGGGTGTACAATCTAAGGTCCCTAACTCACATTCATACATACACATACTAGGGCCAATTTAGACAGGATCCAATCCACCTATCAGCATGTCTTTGGAGTGTGGGAGGAAACCTACACAGGCAAAGTGAGAACATGCAAACTCCAGGCAGGTGGTGCCATGGTTGGGATTCAAACTAATGACCCAAGTACTGCCAGGCGGAAGTGCTAACCATGTAGCCACTGTGCTGCCAATATAGATCTACAAGAGATTGTACAGTCAAATTGTATACTGTATAGTCAGACTTAGCCTGGTCAAACCAAAATTGGTAATACGTATAGTGCAGTAACCTATAGCAACAAATAATATACATTAGATTTCAGTTTAATGTTAGGTGATGATGTCTTAAGAGTCTGGTAGCTATGAGTGAGTGTATTTTGCTTAGTACAAAGGCCTATTTTACTATGTCTTATATTATATACCAGTACAATAGTTTCTCCTATAGAAAGCAGTATGTTTTATTGAATCACATTATCATTAAGAAAGGTAAAAATGAATAACATTCACAATTATTAATATCCAACAAATCTCAGGTTCCAGACGCTGCCTAATGAGAACTATAGTGGGTGTTTTTACACATCGATATGACCTGCTTATTATTTTTATTCCTATTACTCTTACAGTAAGCCTGATGGAAAAAAAGCAGTGCAGTGCTGGCCCTGATGAAATGACCTGGCTTTAGGGGAACCCTTGGGGGACAATAATGAATGCTTCTGAAGTCAGAAGCAGTTCTTATTACAACTAATGTGCTGGAAAATTTCTGTGCAAAGGGACTGATCCTTCACTTTCAACCTCACAGCACATGTGTTGTCATCTGTGTTACAGGATTACGCAGTAGCTGCTGGTGCAATCAAATGCAAGCTAATGTCAACCACCTGTCATTCATATGGCAGCCTATGCCTGTCTGTGACCACTCTTAGCCCTCATGCTCACTGGACGTTTTCATAACTCTGGTAACGTTAGCTGTGTAAAGTCACATTAAAAATGTGAATTTTTCAGCCTCTTTTAGCTGTTTTGCATTAGCGTTTAGTGGCGTTTTCCCACGTTTTCTTTTTTGGCGTTTTTTACTGTTTTTTTTAATAAAAAATTTTTGGGAGGGGGATCAAAAAAACGGACATAAACACTGGTTTGCAGATTTTTACCACGTTTTGCCGCATTTTTTCAGCGTTAGAGCATTTTTACAGCTAAAAAACTCCTCTAGAAACCCACTAATTTTGGGTTTTTTTTCCTGCCCAAAAACGTCCCAGCCAAAAAAACGTTGATTACAGCCTATGTGTACCCATACACATAGGATAACATGCTGGGGGGTTTATTGACTGTAGAAAAAAATGTCAAATGCCAAAAACAGCAGCTGTAAAAATGTCAAATGTGCATGAGGGCTAATAGTTTGCTCAGACTGCAAGAAAACACTCTGGGGCAGCACAGTGGCTAAATGGTTAGCATTTCTGCCTGGCAGTACTAGGGTTGTTGGTTTGGATCCCAATGACGGCATCACCTGCCTGGAGTTTGCATATTCTCCTGATGCCTGTGTGGGTTTCTTCCAGATACTCCAGTTTCCTCTCCTGCTCCAAAGACATGCTGGTAGGTGAATTGGCTCCTGTCTAAATTGGCCCTTGTATGAATGTGAGTTAGGGACGTTAGATTGTAAACCCCCTGAGGATTAGGGACTGATGTGAATGTACAATATATGTACCGTATGTGTAAATTGACAGTGCTATATAAGTACCTGAAATAAATAAAATTCATAATGTCAGAAAAATGGGTGAACCTTTGGTAAAGTTATGCCAATTCTGTGTGAATACATTTAAAAGCAGACCCTTCTCTGTGGCTAATTGATCTTGTCTCAGCAGTCATTTAGACGGATTACGCACTGTACTGCTTGATGTATTGACAGCCACAAAAGGGAGTCTAGGAATCAAGATCTGGATTATAGTAATACAATGGCAGAAGGTTGTCTATAGTATTTTTGTTGTACAGCTCCTGGCACAGAGAATAATGCCATAACCTAAAGCCCTCACTCTAAGGCCTCATGCACACTGGACATTTTTGTAGCTGCTTCTATGGGCGTCAGGCGTTTTTTTTTCTGCCTCTAAACTCCCCTGCATGTTATCCTATGTGTCCATACAGACTTTTAGTAGCATTTAGTAACAGGGGATTTTAGAGGCAGAAATAAAACCCCACTGACAGTGCGTCCAGGAGGAGCAGTGTTTTGGCTGAAAAACCACTCGATGCTAATAAACGCACCTAAACGTGCGTTAACACTAGGCACGTTTATCACTTGAGCATTAATTAATTTCAGTGGTCAGAATAAATTATTATTCTGGCCAATGAAATTAATTTACTCTCAAGCGCTTGACGCCTGTAAACAAAAAGTATTACACACTTTTACAAGCGTCTTTTCTGCCAAAACGCTGCTGCTGGGAGGAAAGGCTTCTATGAGAGTTTGAAAAATGTCCTGTGTGCATGGGGCCTAAAGCTGGCCATATACTGACAGATTGCGGAGAGCGGGGTGAACAAAACAAATATAATAGATTCTTTTGTCCATGCTAAACAACGTAGATTTTCAAATCTCCCACTACAGCTACTGTATTCTGACTGCTAGCTCAAGTGGCTATCAGAACACCCCAACAGTGCCTGCATCAGATTGGATGCAGGCGCTATCTGGCTGACAATTTTCCAGCAGCCTCTTTAGATTTTTCTGTCGAAGGATGTTGGACCAAGTGGTGCTGACAGGGCCTCCCACTGATTGATTTTCAGCTGGTTTATTAGGAAATTTAGACACTCACCATCCCCATGAGCCTAACCCTAAAACTAACCCCTACACTAAAGCTGGGCATACAATTTAGAACAATTTTGTTTGACATTTTTGGTTTCAGGAACGTTCATTCAATTTTTGGATCATTAGTGGTGCCAAATCAATGTTCGTTTCCGACCACAATGACAAGAAAATTCGAAGGAGCAGGATGGAAATTTTTTCTTCTACAAATTTTTAATATTGAATGTGATTCTCATTTCTGTTTTCATTCCAAAATCAAATGTTAAATGCCAACAAAATGTACTTTCGAACAACATTCTTCAAGTCATCAATGAGAATTTTTGTATGAATGTTCATTTGAATGTTTGTTTGCAAATCTAATAGTGTATGGCCAACCTAAGCTTCCCTTATGTATATTTCATGCATACATAGTCATTCCTCCTGCCCCAAAGGCTGACCTTCCAGTGCCCAAAGATACTGGAATCAAAGTCCTATCTAGTGATAGTGTACTACAGGGCCGGATCTAGCTTGTCCGATGTGGGGGTGCAGTCAAAAATGTCAGAGGGGGCAGAGGATGGGAGGTCAGCAGGGAAGAGGACAGGGGTCACTGCTGGCAGGGCAGAGGACAGGGGCACAGCTCCTTCTCTCATCCCTATACTGCACACAGCCTGCGCACCAGCAGCAGAGCTCCTCCTTTTCACACAATGCATAACTGAGATCAGTATAGTGTCAGTCAAGGACAGTATAGTGTCAGGCTAGGGCAGCATAGTGTCAAACTAGTGCGGTAAAGTATCCTAATAGGGTGGTATAGTATCAGATTGGGGCAGTATAGCGTCAGGTTAGGGCAGTATAGTGGGAGTATAATGTCAGGTTAGGGCAGTATAGTGGGAGTATAATGTCAGGTTAGGGCAGTATAGTGGGAGTATAATGTCAGGTTAGGGCAGTATAGTGGCAGGATAAGGCAGTATAGTGTCAGGTTGGAGTAGTATAGTGGCAGTATAGTGGCAGGTTAGGGTAGTATAGTGGCAGGTTAGGGTAGTATAGTGGCAGGTTAGGGCAGTATAGTGGCAGGTTAGGGCAGTATAGTGGCAGGTTAGGGCAGTATAGTGGCAGGTTATGGCAGTATAGTGGCAGTATAGTGGCAGGTTAGGGCAGTAAAGTGTCAGGTTAGGGCAGTATAGTGGCAGGGCAGGGCAGTATAGTGGCAGGTTAGGGCAGTATAGTGGCAGTATAGTGGCAGGTTATGGCAGTATAGTGGCAGGTCAGGGCAGTATAGTGGCAGGTTAGGGCAGTATAGTGGCAGGTTAGGGCAGTATAGTGGCAGGTTATGGCAGTATAGTGGCAGTATAGTGGCAGGTTAGGGCAGTAAAGTGTCAGGTTAGGGCAGTATAGTGGCAGGGCAGGGCAGTATAGTGGCAGGTTAGGGCAGTATAGTGGCAGGTTAGGGCAGTATAGTGGCAGTATAGTGGCAGGTTATGGCAGTATAGTGGCAGGTCAGGGCAGTATAGTGGCAGGTCAGGGCAGTATAGTGGCAGGTTAGGGCAGTATAGTGGCAGGTTAGGGCAGTATAGTGGCAGTATAGTGGCAGGTTATGGCAGTATAGTGGCAAGTTAGGGCAGTATAGTGGCAGGTTAGGCCAGCATAGTGGCTGTATAGTGGCAGGTTATGGCAGTATAGTGGCAGGTTAGGGCAGTATAGTGGCAGGTTAGGGCAGTATAGTGGCAGTATAGTGGCAGGTTATGGCAGTATAGTGGCAGGTTAGGGCAGTATAGTGGCAGGTTAGGGCAGTATAGTGGCAGTATAGTGGCAGGTTAGGGCAGTATAGTGGCAGGTTATGGCAGTATAGTGGCAGGTTAGGGCAGTATAGTGGCAGGTTAGGGCAGTATAGTGGCAGTATAGTGGCAGTATAGTGGCAGGTTAGGGCAGTACAGTGGCAGGTTAGGGTTGACTTGGGGGGGGACAACCTCCTAGATCCGGCCATAGTGTACTAAAGTCATATATGTATTAATAATCATGATCACTGGGAAATTTGTCCTGACAAATGACAAGTGTTCTCATTGGTCTACTGTATATTTGACATCGTTCTACTATCCTTTCGGCATATAGAATGTAGGATAAAAGAATATTTCACCACATAGGCATTTATAATTCCCTCAATATTTCACTTGAAATAAAGTTTCTTCTAATGATCCTTATAGCCAGATATGTTTATTGACCCCTATATATTCCATCATGGAGGACTGTCATGTGACACCAGCCATACCTCTATTCCTAGATAGGTGTGATGAGCTCCCAGCTGTCCAAATAACCGGTACTTATGGCCTTGACATGTCTGCCATCCAATACAGTCATTTATTTTGCTAAATGATCCATTTAGGTTGTAGGTGTGTTTTAATGGATTAAACAGTATGTCACACATACTTAGTTTAATTGATATAGAGAATGTTCTACTTTTTAACACTCTTCAGATAAACAGGCCACCGACCAAGCTTTGAAGGAATATTACGAGCTAAACCGCTCTATCCAGACTAAATGAGCCCCTGCAGCAATTACTAAGATTATATAATTACAAAAAAAACATGCAAGACAAAAAAAAATGTATTTGACAGGTATAGTATATAACTCCTAATACGGAGCTCTTCTTTGACATTCCATTGTGTACAATTCCTGAACCTTTAATACTAGTATCTAATAATTATTCCAAAGAAAGTATTAAAGACATAGCTAGATACTGTAGATAGAATGATAGATCGATAGATAGATAGATAGATAGATAGATAGATAGATAGATAGATAGATAGATAGATAGATAATGAAATAGATAGATAGATAGATAGATAGATAGATAGATAGATAGATAGATAGATAGATAGATAGATAGATAGATAGATAGATAGATAGAATATTGGTGCAATGTTAGTGAATATCTATTTATATACAGTATGTCCTAATATATACCCAAGCATTAAAAAAAGCATACATTGCAATTAAATACAATAATAGTAGTGCCTATAGGCTGTATATGTATACATTTCATATGTAAAGCAAAAGATAAAAGAGGCTTTTCATATACAATATCAATTGCTTGAAGAGCTTGCAATCCAATCATTAAATGCACGAACATCATAGGACGGAATGAATTCTTTGGACATATCATCCATGTATATGTAGTAATGATGAGTTAATCCTGTTACTGTTTCCCAGAATCCCACCAGACCGGTTATTGTTTTAACTCACCAGCTGCAGGCAGCAGATCCCAACCAAGGTACATCTCCCAGTGCATTTGCCCATAGTGGATGGATTTGGATCCTACAATAGCAGGCTTTGGTGTAGACAATCCTGATATGATAGGGCAATCCTTACAAATGTCAGCTCCTCAGCCTAGCATCTTCTGCATTTTCCTTGGCAAGAAAAGGCCTGCCGGGTTACAGGACCATGTTTAGAAATGCCACCCTACAAATCTACATGCTATATGGGAGAGGAGGAGCATTCAACCTTATGTCCTCTTTGTGTTGGTCTATTGTGTGTTTTGTGTATGAGAGGGGGGAGGATAGGAGTGGCAGGGAGAGAGGACAAGCCACACACACCCACCCACCCTAGAAGGATTCACCCAGCCCTCCTCTTCTTTAGTAAGTATTAGGAACATGCTATTCACTCCTTCCTGGCCAGACCCTGGGTGTGGAGGAAGGAGGAGGTAAATGAGAGAGGGGGCTCACACTCACCACTTGCCATCCCCCTTTTTTTTTTTTTTATATACACCAGAGAATGAACGCCAGATGCAAAATCTCTTTTGTTACATTGCAGGAAAAATCAGATCTATTCTGTGTCTGCTGGATGCAGCACCGTGCAAGCCCTGTATGTTGGTCCATCTTTACTCAGCATCCAAAATGTACATCAGAAATATGTTTCATATGTGGTCTCTGCGTATGCATGCGATGAATCGAAGAAATGCTTTGTTTTGGTTTTGTAGCGTAGGAAGCGATCAGTAATCCCCCTCCACCAGCCGCCTTTCACAAAGCTATTCTGTAATTCACTGTGGTTTGTGAAATTCATTATTCCCTTCTTGTGTGACACCATCTCAGAGAATAGCTGTTTACTGCCCCCTTTCACCTCTGACCAGATCTGTGGTCCTTCCACAACTTAACCAAGTTAGCCTTCTGTCTTGACATTTTCATTAGGTGCTAGTCCACTACACCAACCGTCTGTCTAGAAAAGACTGATAATACAACTTGATGATCAATCATAGGAAAAAAAATTGTCCATCCACAGACCCCATGGATGTATATATATGTATATATGTATATATATATATACATATACAGTCCCAAAAAATGTATACACAATCTGAATAATTATGAAGTCAGTATTTATTACCATACAGTTCACATTCAAATTTTTTTTATATGTTTATGTACTTTTTTTATACTTAGCGCCAGTTCTAAAACTGATGACCACTCTGATCCAAGCATTTGCTGATAACACAAATCAAAAGAACCACAAACATTGAGAATAATTTTGTTTGCTATTCAGGATTTTTGTCTTTCAATGGCTACTCTTTTGATTTGTCAATGGTTGCCGGATTTGTAGCATAAACTTTATCCTTTAAAAATACCCGTAAGAAAAAAGACCAGTGGCGTGAGGTCTGCGGAATGCGGAGGTTAGTCTAGTGGACTTCTTCGCCCAATCTATCTGTTTGACATCTTCTCATCAAGATAGGCCCTGACATCAAGATGGTTGTGTAGGGGCGCACAGGGGTGTATTTGCACTGGGGCAAACAAGGCGTTTGTCTTGGGCGGCATTTTTCAGGGGGGCAACACTGGTCCCCATCAGAAGCAACATTGGAGGCAGAGGAACAGCTGGAGCTGGGATCCACAAGAGGCGACTTGATGGTGTTACACTCTCCTTCCTGGTCCTCATCATGACTTCAGCAATTCCCGACGGATGTCATTCTGTGAGCTGTGCCGGTGAGATGCTGGAATGGAGGAGGGCAGTGTAGAGCAGATGAACCATCCTTGACAGGCTGGGGACTGCTGGAGGGTGTCCGATTGTTGTTCCCAGATCCCTCTCTCTCTCATTCCCATTGGGGGGGTTGGGCGGCCAATTTTTGTGTTGCCTAGGGCAGCACAAAAACTAAATACACCATTGGGGTGCCCCATCTTGTTGGAAAAGTCCTCATCTCCAAAATCATCTTGAATATGTGGCATGACAGATTCCATCAAGCAAGTTCAAGTATTTTGCACCAGTTACAGGACCATGAAAAAAGAATGTTCCAATTAATCCATGTGCTGACGAGCCGCACCACAACGTTACTCCTAAATTAACATGATGTTCCTCCATAATGTATGGATTCTGAGGTGGCAAGTAAGTGCAATTGTGGCTGTTAACTGAACCTGGTCCTAAGTATAAAAAGGTACATTCATGTATTTTATTTTAAAATTTGAATGTGAACTATATTGTGCTATCATATAACACAATGCATAGTCATGGTTAATGTTCATATTACTATGAATTGAGAATTTATATGGTTAATTTTCCTTAAAGCGAAGTTCGAGTAACACTCTAAAAAAATAAGTCAGCCGCTACAAAACTGTAGCGGCTGACTTTTAAACAACAGCCACTCACGTGTCACTCAATCCCGCGGTGTCCTCCCCGCAGCCTGTTTCACCAGCCGTCCGGTGTTCCTGGTGCCGGCATCTTCAGTGTGGGCACCCGGCTGTGACTGCTTCACAGCCGGGTGCCCACTGCACAAGTGCGAGTAGTGCTATGCTTTCTGAATGATCTCGTAGTCTTCTGGGACCTGTCATGTGTCCCAGAAGACTACGGGGAGGGAGGAGGGGAGGACAACTTCTGTTTGCCTAGGCATTCGCAGCGTAAGTGGGAAGGGGTACCTGTCAATTTCAGGTACCGGCTCCCCCCTGCTCCCCAAAGTAGCCAATCCTTAATGGAGATTGAGGGGAACGCCACCCAAAAGGGGAAGTTCCGCTTTAAGCCTTTGTTTATTGGCCTCAGTATAGTTGGTTATTATACTGCCATCTTGTGGATATTTTGGTCATGGCACCATCTTTTTTCTGTCTTCTTTCCTGTGTTCCCTCCCACCTGTGATGCACTTATTTATTTATCACAGGTACTTATATAGCGTGTCAATTTACGCAGCGCTTTACATATATATTCTACATTCACTTCAGTCCCTAACCTTCAAGGGGCGTACAATTTAAGGTTCCTAACTTACATTTATACATACATATACTAGGGACAATTTAGACAGGAGCCAATTAACCTACCACTTCCTTTTCCTTTTCACTCTGCCTTTATTGGGATGAATATGGCTGCTATTCTCTAGGCCACATGTCATCTGCTCGCATCCAGGAACACATTACCATGTTTAACCTGCAAATACCATCTTTTGAATAATCTGCTACATCTTGTTGTCTGCTGTACCTTCTGCATTGCAAAAAAAGATCACTAATACAACAGTTGGAGTCAGAATATGTATGGTAATAAATACTGACTTAATGATCATTCAAATTTTGTATACATTTTTTGGGACACTCTGTATATATACACATTGTACATACAGTTGCAAGAAAAAGTATGTGAACCCCTTGGGATTATGTGGAGTTTTGCATGAACTGGGCATAAAATGTGCTCTGAACGTCATCTAAAAAAGAGCTCTCAGAAGACCTACGATCGAGAATTGTTGACTTGCATGAAGCTGGAAAGGGTTACAAAAGTATCTCCAAAAGCCTTGATGTTCCTGTGTCCACTGTAAGACAGACTGTCTACAAATGGAGAAAGTTTAGCACTGTTGCTACTCTCCCTAGGCGTGGTCGTCCTGTAAAAATGACTGCAAGAGCACAGCGCAGAATGCTGCATGAGGTAAAAAAGAATCCCAGAGTGTCAGCTAAAGACCTACAGAAATCTCTGGCACAAGCTAACATTTTTGTTGACACATCTACAATAAGGAAAACATTAAACAAGAATGGAGTACATGGGAGGACTCCACGGAGGAAGCCATTGCTGTCCAAAAAGAATATTGCCGCACGTTTGAAGTTTGCAAAAGAGCACCTGGATGTTCCACAGCACTACTGGCAAAATATACTGTGGACAGATGAAACCAAGATTGAGTTGTTTGGGAAGAACACACAACACTATGTGTGGAGAAAAAAAGGCACAGCACACCAACATCAAAACCTCATCCCCACTGTAAAACATGGCGGAGGGAGCATCATGGTTTGGGGCTGCTTTGCTGCCTCAGGGCCTGGACGGATTGTTGTCATTGATGGGAAAATGAATTCCAGAGTTTATCAAGACATTTTGCAGGAAAACGTACGACCATCTGTCTGCCAACTGAAGCTCCGCAGAGGATGGGTGATGCAACAGGACAATGACCCAAAGCATACAAGTAATTCAACAAAACAATGGCTGCAACAGCACAGAATACGCCTTCTGGAGTGGCCCAGTCCTGACGTCAACCCAATTGAAATGTTGTGGCATGACCTTAAGAGAGCGATTCACACCAGACATCCCAAGAATATTGCTACACTGAAACAGTTTTGTGAAGAGGAGTGGTCCAAAATTACTCCAGATCATTGTGCAGGTCTGATCTGCAACTACAGGAAACGTTTGGTTGAGGTTATTGCTGCCAAAGGAGGGTCAACCAGTTATTAAGTTCAAAGGTTCACATACTTTTTCCTCCCTGCACTGTGAATGTTTACATGTTATGTGCAATTAAACCATGGCAACATCTAATGTTTGTGTAGTATTATGTTCAGCAGACTGTGTTCTATGCCCAACTGTGACATTTTATGCCCAATTCATGCAAAACTCCACGTAATCCCAAGGGGTTCACATACTTTTTCTTGCAACTGTATGGTACATGTAATAATTTAGAAAGGTCGACAGTGCCATGAAACCAAAAAGTGAATCAATAATCCTTTCATATTTAACATATGATTACTCACTAAGCATTTTTAGAACAGTAACTGTGTGGGACACAACTTGAAGAAGCCCTTCACCCTCTTTACCCACTTTCCATCATTGTATACCTACACACAGGGACAGGACAAGAGGTGGACAGAAAGGACACGTGCCCTGCACACAGAGGCGCTATGTGGAGAGGGGGTGCTACCTGAATGACAGGAGTAACACTGACATCACTTCTGTCATTCAGAACAGCACACAGTGTAGAGCTGTGATAGCAAAGCAAAATCCTCCCTCCAGCTGCAGCACTGAATCTCCTCCCCCTACCTCCTCAGTTTCAGGTGCTATGGTGCAGGACAACCCAGAGCTGGGTTGCCCACTAAAAAGAGGAAGATGTGAGCTGAGCCAGACCAAGTGCATGTTGAGGTAAGCTCAGATAATGGGATTTCATATTATTGCTACTGCTCCCTCTCCAACACCAGAGCACAGCAAGTAGGGGAATGGGATGGAACAGGATGGAATTGAGGAAGCGGTTATCATTGCCATCACCACCAATACAGCTGGGGGGATGGGGGTTTACTTTCACTGCCACTGATGTCCTTTGCATTGGTGGTCAGTGACAGTGAATGTTAACCCTACATCCCCCCAACTTGCATTGGTCTTCATGGCAGTGAAATTTTAACCCATCACCCCCTTCTGCATTTGTGGTCATGTCAGTGAAAGTTAACCCCCTCCTCCCACAGTGGTGGTCACTGACCTGTGTTGGGAATTATTATTGCACCCGCTGGGATCCATGCTGGGAGTTATTGTGTGCAGTTACACCAATGCCGGGGGTTATTATGGTGCCCACTAAAACCAATGTTGGGGTCTATTAATGTGTCCTCTGACACCAATGCTGGGAGTTACAGTCAGGTCCATAAATATTGGGACATCGACACAAGTCTAACATTTTTGGCTCTATACACCACCACAATGGATTTGAAATGAAACGAACAAGATGTGCTTTAACTGCAGACTGTCAGCTTTAATTTGAGGGTATTTACATCCAAATCAGGTGAACGGTGTAGGAATTACAACAGTTTGCATATGTGCCTCCCACTTGTTAAGGGACCAAAAGTAGTGGGACAATTGGCTTCTCAGCTGTTCCATGGCTGGGTGCGTGTTATTCCCTCATTATCCCAATTACAATGAGCAGATAAAAGGTCCAGAGTTAATTTCAAGTGTGCTATTTGCATTTGGAATCTGTTGCTGTCAACTCTCAAGATGAGATCCAAAGAGCTGTCACTATCAGTGAAGCAAGCCATCAATAGGCTGAAAAAACAAAACAAACCCATCAGAGAGATAGCAAAAACATTAGGCGTGGCCAAAACAACTGTTTCATTTTCGTTTCATTTCAAATCCATTGTGGTGGTGAATAGAGCCAAAAATGTTAGAATTGTGTCGATGTCCCAATAATTATGGACCTGACTGTATTTCGGCACCCTCTGACACTAATGCTGGAGTTATTAATGCATCCTCTGACACCTGTGCTAGGGGTTATTGATGCGTCCACTGACACCAATGCTGGGAGTTATTGCATGTAGTGAAAGCAATGCCAGAGGTTATTAATGCATCCACTGCCAACAATGCTGGGAGTTATTAATGCGTTTGCTGACATCAATGCTGGGATTATTGCTTGCAGTGACACCAGTGCTGGGGGTTTGGTATGGCATCCACTGACACCAATGCAGGGGTTATAATGCGTGCACTGATACCTGTGCTGGGTGTTTTTATGGTATCCACTGACACCAATGCTGGAGGTTATTATTACATACATTGTGACCAATGCTAGGGGTTATTCTTGCATCCAGGAGGAGGGGGGGCACAATTTGGCATCTTCGCCCTGGGCACTGGTTGACCTTGTCCTGCCACAGTCTACACATCCCCACACTCAAAGTTACAGTTGTGCTCAAACGTTTGCACATACCCTTGGAGACCTGGTAATATATAGTATTTACCATTTAAAAAAAAAAAAACACGGGTGAGCAGCAGGCAAAACACATTTCTTTTATTGCTTATGGAATTCATATTCGACTGTAGCATAACAGAATGGCACAATCATAAAACAAAATATGGCAACACGTAAACAAATGAAATGCCCCCTGTTCAAAAGTCTGCATACTCTTAGTTCTTAATACTGTGCATTGCACCTTTAGCATCAATGACAATGTGCAGTCTTTTGTAATAGTTGTCTATGAGGCCCTGAATTCTTGCAGGTGGTATAGTTTATTTACTTATTTCAGGTACTTGTATAGCTCCATCAATTTACCCAGTGCTTTACATATATATTGTACATTCCCAACAGCGCCTAACCCTCAAGGGGTGTACAATCTAAGGTCCCTAACTCACATTCATACATACACATACTAGGGCCAATTTAGACAGGAGCCAATTAACCTAGCAGCATGCCTTTGGAGTGTGGGAGGAAACCCATGCAGGCACAGGGAAAACATGCAAACTCCAGGCAGGAGGTGCCGTGGCTGGGATTCGAACCAATGACCCTAGTTACTGCCTGGCGGAAGTGCTAACCATTTAGCCACTGTGCTGCCCTAGTTGCCCATTCATCTTGGCATAATGCCTCCAAGTCATGCAATGTCTTTGGCCATCCTGCATGAACCGCAAGTTTGAGATCTCCCCAAAGTGGCTCAATGATATTAAGGTCAGGAGACTGTGATGGCCACTCCAGCACCTTCACCTTTTTCTGCTGTAACCACTGGAGGATCAACTTGGCCTTATTTTATATCCTTTTTCATCTTTCTAAAGTTCCATTACCTTGTTACGCAGAAGTTTTAACAGTTCTTTTCTGCTTACCTTGGCTCAGTATCTAGCCTGCTCAGCGCATCTATGTGAGTGCTAACACACTCACTGACTATTTATACACAGACACTAATTGCAATTTAAAAAGGCACAGGCTCCGCCCGCCCAGCCATGTCACTCATTCACAGTATTCTGTGAATGGGAAAACTACAAGTCCAGGTAGCCTTTGCAGTTGTCAGCTTGCAGTTCTCAATGAACTACCATGGCACTCCACAGCGCCTTGGTAGTCAATTGAACCTTCCTCTCAGTATCTGCTTACCTGTAAGCAGATATACTGACAGGTGAGGGGGAGACTTACATGGCACCATGGTATGCAATGCTTTAGAGGCTCCACAAAAACAAAAAACAATAAATGCTAATTTTCTTTACCTGCAAAAAAATATGCATTTATTATTTTTTGTTAAAAGTTGAACTTATACTTTAATTGCCATTGTGTCTGCACCAAGGCTAAAAATTTCAGGGCATGTAAACTTATGATCTGGGCCATTTGGGTGAATTTATCATTATGACTTAAAAAGGAGCCAAACAACTATGTGACAATAAATGGCTTCATATGAGCACTATCCTTAAATAAATGACAGTTTTTGGCATGATCAGCTGTATTTTCAATGCCAAAATTTCACAATTTCTGCCAGGGTATACAAACGTTTGAGCACAACTGTAGGTCATTGACCTGGCTATACTGTCTAGTGGGGTTGTCTCAATTACAATTACAAATCTGTTGGCAAGTAAAGCAGCTCATTTACATGTATTCATCTACCTGCCTGGAATTTAACTTTAACAGTTTCAGAAGGATAGAAATACTGTACTAACAGTAACTGATTTTCTTTTCTTTCTTAGCACTATGAGTGTAGGTCTGTTTTGTGGAATTTAGTCACTCTAACAGCTAGTTGTATTTTTCTGTATTTACTTTTGATATTTCATCTAATCTGCAAAGTTCTCAACAGGGGCGGACTGACCATTTGGAAACTCGGGCACTGCCTGAGGGCCCGGGGTCAGTAGGGGGCCCCATGATATGCCCCTGGTACCTTTTTCATAGGCTTTTTTGAGTTTGGGCAAGGACACAAGTGCCCCATGATCCCCTATTGCCCGGGGGGCCCCATGAGTTGTCAGTCCGCCTCTGGTTCTCAAGCAACATTGAACCCATTATTTTGGTACTGGACATTTTATAAATCTACAATCGATTTTAATCTGTTGATATAATGATAAGACAATGTTACCTTCCTCACTGTAATACCAGGAAATTGTTACATTTCATATCATACAGAGCTGCCATATGAACAGATGGTTGAATATTGCTACTGTCCATATTGAACTACCAATTTTAAATTTGAGCAGGACACACAGAGTCTATTAGGCAGTTCAGATAAGTATTTCACTTCTTCACGCCGATGGTACGCAAATATGTGGCCCTGCGAGCTCCCAGCACTTGTGTCGGTGTCCCACGGAACGGTCCTGATCTCTCCTTGCAATCGGGACCTTTCCGATCATGTGACTACCATGAAAGCCAATGTTGGCAGTCACATGACCCTAAACCCTGCCCCACCTTCAGCGTCAGAAACCCCTTAAAGGGCTGGGAGGTGCCGGCGTGAAGGGGTCAAACTACGGCTTGCCATAGACGGTCCAAATCTTGGCCGGTTCAGCAGGAACCGACTGAGATTCGAACCGTGTGTGAGCAGGCTAACTGTATCAAGCTGATCAATCGATCAGTTTGGGTACAACTAGCCTGCCAGATTTACTTATGATTATTCCTAGCGACTGCTATATCCGATAATGGCTTGGCAGGAGGGATTCCCCTGTCAGCGCTGTTTTTGCTGATGGGAGAATTGTGCAAATTTGTTTTCTTGCAACCCGTGGTTGCAGGAAAGAGATTCGCACCATCTATGACCAGCCTTACACCTGTCATTTGAAACCAGTTTACCAACTCTAGCCAAAATATTCTGTTTTGAAAAGAACTAGGAAGGATTAGAACCTCTGTCTACTTTTAATTGATGCCTGTGTCCTCATTGGGAGTGTTCCCCCACTTCCTTTCCTAGTAGCAGTAAGTGATGTGAAATATCTCCAATGAAAAATACAGCTTAATCACATATATTATATAGCAGCAGCTCTAGTTTATAAGCTGAAACATTTGTAAAGTACTACAAAAACCTTACATATTCACCCACTCCTACTATGTGGGAGAGTGGCAGAACTAATCAGAAATCAAAGATCCCACTACAGTCCATGGGCTTACAGCAGTCGTGTATCCTCCATATATGAAATGTGTGTTGGTACACAGGGCCCAAGCGGAATGTGGCCCTGTGTGCTCTCACAATCCCCAACATGAAGGGCCAGTACAGGGGGTGGGTAGATACCCCAAATTCAGTATTATCATGTCAGTGGCGAAGGGGGTGGGGGGAAGCACTGTGTACCCAGCTGCTCCATCTCCAGCTGCTTACTGATAGCCAGGTGAAGGTAGCAAGGCATTGATAGAGTAAATAATATGAAACAGCTTTATTCAATAAAAATCAATAGGATGCAGGAGTTTTATTAGTAAAGTTGTTTAAATAGATAGTTAGGTTGAAAAAAAACTGTCCTTCAAAAATAGTTTAAAAAAAAACACCTTGCATTCTCCAGAGTCCCAAGGGCTTGTATTGGTGAGCTTTGGCCTTGTGTCAAATAGCAAATAGAGCTTACTTTCAACTGCATTCCACTTGTATTTGACATCAGTGGAGATGCATCTGAGATCACTGATAGGTGCATGTGAACTGCAGTTGGCTGACAGTAGTTGACCTCCTTCCAAGCTTCATCAACCTGCTTCAAGCTGATTTTGCATTCCCATTGACTTGTGTGGGAGGAGAAACAGTTCTGATTTGAACAAAAGTCTGTTGAAACAAGACCTGAACCATCCCGCTAAACCAATGAAAGGAAAAAACTCTATAACTTGTTTGCTCTAACAGGAAGAAAATCCTTCCCATTGCCTGGAGGCACTTGGATAATTCCACAAATCATTAAAGTGGAGTTCCAGCGGTTTTTGGGTTTGTTAAAAGTCAGCAGCTACAAAAACTGTAGCTGCTGACTTTTAATTTTATTTATTTCAGGTACTTATATAGCACCATCAATTTACACAGTGCTTTACATATATATTGTACATTCACATCAGTCCCTAACCCTCAAGGGGTGTACAATCTAAGGTCCCTAACTCACATTCATACATACACATACTAGGGACAATTTAGACAGGATCCAATTAACCTAGCAGCATGTCTTTGGTGTGTGGGAGGAAACCCACACAGGCACAGGGAGAACATGCAAACTCCAGGCAGGAGGTTCCGTGGTTGGGATTTGAACTGCTGACCCTAGTACTGGCAGGCAGACGTGCTAACCACTTAGCCACTGTGCCGCCCCAATAAACACACACTTAATTGCCCCGGAGTTCAGTGATGTTCTCACCTGCGCCATCCCTTCTCTTCTTCTCTCCTACACGGCACCGGCATCTCAACTGTGGGCACCAGGCTGTGACAGCTTGCAGCTTCACAGCCTGGTGGCCACTGCGCATGCGTGAGTTGTGCTGCATCTCCTAATTAGTTCGGCAATCTCCTGGGACCTGTGAAAGTTCCCAGGATACTGTGGGAGGGAGGAGGGGGCCAAACTTCTGGCTCACTTCGCCATGGAGAACTGAGCCCGAAGTAGGAGCGGATACCTGTCAAGAACAGGTATCCACTCCCCCCCAAAAAGTGCCAAATATGGCAGTGGAAGGGGAGAGGAGGCAAATAAGTGAAGCTCCGCTTTAAGTTGAGATGTAAACTATGGAGCTATCATCCTAAACCTGATTTCATTCCATATAGAGTTAATGACCTGGGTGAACCATGCAGCCAAGAAAAGTCTGAAAATTACAAACTCATGGGGCAGCACAGTGGGTAAATGGTTAACACTTCCGCCAGGCAGTACTAGGGGCCCAACCTTGGCACCTCTTGCCTAGAGTTTGCATGTTCTCCCTGTGCCTGTGTGGATTTCCTCTCACACTCCAAACACATGCTGGTAGGTGAATTGGCTCCTGTCTAAATTGGCCCTATTATGTGTACGAATGAATGTGAGTTAGGGACCTTAGATTGTACACCCCTGGAAGGTTGGGGACTGATGTGACTGTACAATATATGTAAAAGCACTGCGTAAATTGTTGGTGCTATATAAGTACCTGTAATAATACCTGATTTCTCTAGGTCAGTGACTCACTTGATGGTGAAACCAGGGTCAGTAGGAGAGCCTTGGAGTCTGTTCCACTCAGGGGCGGACTGACAACTCATGGGGCCCCTGGGCAATTGGGGATCATGGGGCCCCTGTGTCCTTGCCCACACTCAAAACACACCCAAAAAAGCCTATAAAAAGGTACCAGGGGCATTTTATGGGGCCCCCTACTGACCCCGGGCCCTCGGGCGGTGCATGAGTGTTTGAATGGTCAGTCCGCCCCTGTACCACTTAAAGCAAAACGACAGTCTCTTTGAAGCCTTCTTCCTGAAAACATTGTACTCACATCTGCAGTGCGGCCCTGATGCAGTTATCACAAAATACAAAGGGTTTCTGTGAGCATAGGATCTTCTCATATTGTACAGTGCTTGGGCCTCAGTGGCCAATTGTCAGGCCTGAAGGAAGGTGTGCCTTCACAAAACCTGCGGAAGCTCCAATGCAAGCTAATGCAGGGATTTGGCAGGGTACTTTTCAGCGGCTGAAACTGAGGGAAGACCAGTGGAAGATGAGTTAAGGTTGGCCTGGGTGGTGAGCTCTAAAGAGAATTTATAACTTTGTCTGTTTGGAGGAAACATAAATAATAATAATATAATATAATAATAATCAATGACCGCTCCCATATTTCAATCTTGATGGGTTAAAGCAGATCTTCAAGTGAAAAGATACCATCATCATTCTCTTCCTCCCACCCAGTCGAAGAAGTGGTATATTTGTTTCTGTCAGACAAGGAGTACCTTTTTTGGTGGTACACTTCCCTTTTCCTCACTTGGTGAGGATGACATACACTGGGTACAGTACTTGAAGCTGCTGACTTTAAATTTGTCAAAACCTGGGTGACATTCTTCTTTAAAGCAGTATTAAACCTAAGGCCTCTTTCATGCGGGTGTTCCGTATGCCTGTTTTACATCTGTCCGTTTATGGATGAAAATTGGACACCTATCCGTTAGCCGCATCCCAACCGCTCTGTAGCAGAAATACTGCTACAGGGTGACAGGGGTGTGCAAAATCACATATATATATAGATATATATACAGTCAGGTCCATAAATATTGGGACATCGACACAATTCTAACATTTTTGGCTCTATACACCACCACAATGGATTTGAAATGAAACAAACAAGATGTGCTTTAACTGCAGACTGTCAGCTTTAATTTGAGGGTATTTACATCCAAATCAGGTGAACGGTGTAGGAATTACAACAGTTTGCATATGTGCCTCCCACTTATTAAGGGACCAAAAGTAATGGGACAATTGGCTTCTCAGCCATTCCATGGCCAGGTGTGTGTTATTTCCTCATTATCCCAATTACAATGAGCAGATACAAGGTCCAGAGTTCATTTCAAGTGTGCTATTTGCATTTGGAATCTGTTGCTGTCAACTCTCAAGATGAGATCCAAAGAGCTGTCGCTATCAGTGAAGCAAGCCATCATTAGGCTGAAAAAACAAAACAAACCCATCAGAGAGATAGCAAAAACATTAGGCGTGGCCAAAACAACTGTTTGGAACATTCTTAAAAAGAAGGAACGCATCGGTGAGCTCAGCAACACCAAAAGACCCGGAAGACCACGGAAAACAACTGTGGTGGATGATCGAAGAATTCTTTCCCTGGTGAAGAAAACACCCTTCACAACAGTTGGCCAGATCAAGAACACTCTCCAGGAGGTAGGTGTATGTGTGTCAAAGTCAATAATCAAGAGAAGACTTCACCAGAGTGAATACAGAAGGTTCACCACAAGATGTAAACCATTGGTGAGCCTCAAAAACAGGAAGGCCAGATTAGAGTTTGCCAAACGACATCTAAAAAAGCCTTCAAAGTTCTGGAACAACATCCTATGGACAGATGAGACCAAGATCAACTTGTACCAGAGTGATGGGAAGAGAGAGTATGGAGAAGGAAAGGAACTGCTCATGATCCTAAGCATACCACCTCATCAGTGAAGCATGGTGGTGGTAGTGTCATGGCGTGGGCATGTATGGCTGCCAATGGAACTGGTTCTCTTGTATTTATTGATGATGTGACTGCTGACAAAAGCAGCAGGATGAATTCTGAAGTGTTTCGGGCAATATTATCTGCTCATATTCAGCCAAATGCTTCAGAACTCATTGGACGCCGCTTCACAGTGCAGATGGACAATGACCCAAAGCATACTGCAAAAGCAACCAAAGAGTTTTTTAAGGGAAAGAAGTGGAATATTATGCAATGGCCAAGTCAATCACCTGACCTGAATCTGATTGAGCATGCATTTCACTTGCTGAAGACAAAACTGAAAGGAAAATGCCCCAAGAACAAGCAGGAACTGAAGACCGTTGCAGTAGAGGCCTGGCAGAGCATCACCAGGGATGAAACCCAGCGTCTGGTGATGTCTATGCGTTCCAGACTTCAGGCTGTAATTGACTGCAAAGGATTTGCAACCAAGTATTAAAAAGTGAAAGTTTGATTTATGATTATTATTCTGTCCCATTACTTTTGGTTCCTTAATAAGTGGGAGGCACATATGCAAACTGTTGTACTTCCTACACCGTTCACCTGATTTGGATGTAAATACCCTCAAATTAAAGCTGACAGTCTGCAGGTAAAGCACATCTTATATATCTCATTTACAGGTAGGGGGCACGTGCGAGCTGTGCGCACACCCTACCCGCACCGCCATTTGTGGCCAATGCTGTTAATCACCAGGCTCCGGGCGGCAATTACTCACTGGCACCCAGTGATTTCTGACGAGCACAGCCATCCAGAGCAGTGTGATTACAGTAAAGCCCACACACACCGCCCCCTATGTAAAACACTCAATGCACTCGATTAACTCTTTGAGTGCCCCTGATGTTAACCCCTTCCTGCCCAGTGCCATTAGTACAGTGCTTTTTTTTTTTTTTTTTAGCACTGATCACTGTACTGGTGTCACTGGGGATGTCAGTGACACCAACCCAGTTCCCTCCAGTATCAGGATGCCTGCCACAGTCCCGCTATAAGTCGCCAATTGCTGCCATTACTAGTAAAAATAAAGAAAAAAAAAGCGCTATAACTTTCACGTAAATCAATTAATTTACACGTATTGGGATTTTTTTTTTAGCAAAGACATGTAGCAGAATACATTTTGGCCTAAATTTATGACACAATTAGATTTTTTTTAATTTTTTTACTGGACATGTTTAATAGCAAAAAGTAAAAAATATTGTTTCTTTTCTCAAAATTGTCTATAAAACGCACAGGTGGTCCAATACCACTGAAAGAAAGCTCTATTTGTGGGAAAAAGAGGACATAAATTTCATTTGGGTGCAGTGTTGCATGACCGCGCAATTGTCAGTTAAAGTAATGCAGCGCCATAACGCAGACAATGGCCTGGTCAGGAAGGGAAGTAAATCCTCAGGAGGGCAAGTGGTTAATGTTCGTATCTGTTAACATCTGTTTTTTTTGAACGGAAGAAAATTTTTCTGCTGTAAAAAAAAAAAAACTGAACGGACAAAAAACGGATGTAAACAGACGAAAAACAGATGTAAATGGATGAAAAACGAATGAAAAAAAATGCTAAAAACTTATGAAAAATGAGTGTAGACGGATGAAAAAACCGATGTAAATGGATGAAAAAGCTGATGTAAACAGATGAATAATGGATGAAAGTACTGATGTAAACTGATGAAAAACAGATGTAAACTGATGAAAAAATGGATGTAAACTGATGAGAAATGGATGTAAACTTTTCTTGGAAAAAACGTGACTGAACTGATGAAAAAAATGGATCGCCTGTGTGAAAGGGGCCTAAAAGTAAACATTCATTATATTGTATATCATATCGTGCAGCGCTAAATTTTAGCAGTGATGTGAGAAATGCTGAAAAAAGTAAAAAACATCCAAAAGTAATATGTGCAAAGAAGAGTCCCCGGAGCAATCCAAAAGTAAATAGAGTCCAATGCAAGTGCAAAAGAAAAAAGTCATAGGGCTCATGTACACTGCAGCTCCTAAACTGACATTCAGGAGCTGTTCAGCATTTTTTTCAGCAGCCCCTGAACTCTCCCTAATGTTTTCCTATGTGTCCATGTACCCTATGTCATTTACAGTCATTTACAGGCAGTTGAGTTTACAGTCGTTTTTTTTAATGCACCAAACTTGCGTTCAGGAGTAGATTTTATCAGCGCTTCAAACGCCAAATGCTTGTAAACGCGTGTAAACGTGGTTAACCACGTTTTTAAGTGTTTGCATTTAGAAGCGTTTTTTAACTGTTCCATATCCAGATGTTGTTCAGAGCCTTTTTTTCATCATCAGAAATGCATGCAAAGTATTTGCCATGCATTCAAATGGACCCAGTACACCAGTGCAGTCAGTTCCAGGTTTCGCGTGAAGGAAAAAAAATGGTAGAATGGTAAAAATGGTACTGCTCTCTCTGCTTCTGCTCTCTCTATTTCTGTCAAAATGTCTGAATTAGTTATTTTTTTACTACTTTTCAGTGCATTCTGGGCATTTGGGAAGGTCTCCTGAAGTTATCTTTTAAAAACACTTCTAAACTCAAACGCACATAAACGCGGTATGCAAACGTGGCTAAACTGACAGTTTTTAACATGAGCCCTTACTCAAATATAGTAAATAAAGTCTTCCAAACAATCCCACCAAAGGTTCGGAACCCAGTGCATGAATCTGCTTCAATCCACTCGTGGAAGAACCAGAGAAATTAGCCGCTTCTCAGAAAGGACATAACCATTACCTATCCAGCAAATGGCCAGTCAGTCACTTAATCGAAGCCACTCTCCTGCCGATGAATCACCTCTGCTCCAAACCCTTGGGCTGCAATATCGCTCAGAAGACAAATGGACAAGTGGAAGTGCTCTTTCTTTCAGCCTGGGTTCACATATATGCGGTGCGGTATATCGCATGTGATTCGCACAGGAACCTGCAACAGTTTTCAGCACACTGTTCTGGATTGCTGAGTTCAGCTGTCCGGACTAGTGTGTAACAGTGAAGTACACCCCCCCCCTAGTAAAACACTCTCCTCACACAGTTAACCCTTCGATTGCCTTTCAATGTTAACCCCTTCCTCCCCAGTGCCATTAATACAGTGTCAGTGCTTTTTTTTGCACTGATCACTGTATTGTTGTCACTGGGGATGTCAGTGGCTCCAAGTCAGTTCCCCCCCAGTGTCAGAATGTCCGCCGCAGTCCCGCCATAAATTGCTGATTGCCGCTATAAGTCGCTGATTGCCGCCATAAGTCATAAGTTGCTGATCGCCGCTGTTATTAGTAAAAAAAAAATCTAGTATCTATACCGCCATTTGTAAATGCTATAACTTTCACATAAACCAATTCATTTACACGAATTGGGATTGTTTTAGCAAAGACATGTCGCAGAATACATTTTGGACAAAATTTATGATGAAATTTGATTTTAAATTTTTTTTACTGAACATGTTTTATAGCAAGAAGTCCAAAATATTGTTTTTTTTCTTGAAATTGTCGGTCTTTTTGTTTTATAGCGCAAAAAATAAAAAACACACAGGCGATCAAATACCATCAAAAGAAAGCTCAATTCGTGGGGAAGAAAGGACTTAAATTTCATTTGGGTGCAGCATTACCTAACCGCGCAATTGTGAATCAAAGTAATGCAGCACCATAACACAAACTGCTTCTGTAACCATTTCCTGACTGCCCTACAGCAAAAATACTGCTACAGGGTGGCACGGGTACGCAAAATCACATATATACGTGATTCGCGCTCCCGTGGTTTTCATGCCCCTCCCAGATAGCGTCAGATTGCCCGTCAATACACCAGTAATCACATTTAACCCCTTGATTGCCAGGAACATGCTCATACACAATAAATCTCCATTGCTATTATAGTGTCTGAACGGATCAATATCTTTGATTAGATCAGCACTATACCAGCGTTCATATTAGTATAGCATCCCCAAAAATGCAGCATTAGCGGGATCAGCCCCGGCACCTGACAGAACCTGCGTTTAGCCCCTACGCTTACCCCCCCTTCTCCCCCAGCAACTGCAGTGTCAGTAGGTTACTGTCACTTGATACATTGCACAAAAAACTGCAGTGTTGGCAGAATCAGGCCTGATTGCCAGTACTAGTGCCACGCTACCTTTTGGTGAACTGGCGAGCACCGGTGGCCTAGTACATCCTGGTCTTTTACATACTGTACCAGCACTGCAGTATCACTTGGCGACATGGCGAATCCCATAAGTACAGTACAAGCTGGTGCGGTGGCGAGCACAAGTATTGTCCCACAACCACCAAGAATTTGCACACAGGCCTGTAGAGCCCCTAGTATCCTTCCGGATGTGCTTGCAAATCCCAATTGGCAGCCCACAAATGCTGAAGTACTCGTATTTCCCCCATTCACTGCCCAACTCGGAATTCAGGTGGAAACAGCAAATGTAACTACTCCCCTTGATTTTTGGAGCTGTTTTTCACAGAAGATCTGTATGCATTGATTGTTGATCAAAGCAATTTTTATGCCCAACAATCACCAACAACCAAGATTCAAACCTTTCCAGACCATTCGCATGGAAACCCATTACGGTTTCCGAAGTTACATTTTTATTGGACCTAACCCTCAACATGGGCATTACTAAAAAAAATGAATTGCAGTTGTATTGGTCCACAGACCAGATTCATCATATGCCCGTGTTCTCTGCTGCCATGGCCAGGAATAGATATAAGAGTATAATGTGTTTTATGCATTTCAACGACAATACACTCTCTCATCCTTGGGGTGACCCTGAATTTGACTGGCACTACAAAATTCGGCCCCTCCTAATTCACCTTAAGCAAAAATTTGCAGATGTCTATACTCCCCAGCAAAAAATCTGCGTTGATGAGTCCCTCATTAATTTTTCTGTCCGCCTTCTATTCAAACAATTTCTCCCCAGCAAGCGTGCCAGATATGGGGTCAAGATGTAGAAGACCTGTGAGAAGGCAACAGGCTATACATATAAGTTTCAGATTTACGAGGGAAAAGATAGTCACATGGAGCCCCCTGGATGCCCAGACTACATGGGGAGCAGTGGCAACATAGTTTGGGACTTGGTGTCATCCATTTTCCATATGGGGTACCACTTATACGTGGACAATTTTTCTTCATCCGTGCCACTATTTAGACATTTGTACAATATTGGAACTGGGGCAAGTGGCAAAGTGTGACCTAATGTGTGACCACCATTAGAAGTGGGTGGATGTAGGGCGGTATATTCTAATGGTGGGCATGCCACACACTTTTTCTGGCCGAGATTTCTTCTCTTTTTTTAATTCAGCCCACAGGCTGCATACAGAAAAAAAAAAAAAAAGAACATAGCATATATACCCAACAAGGACCTGCGACGAACTGGTACATCACATGGACTTTGAATGGTTATACCAGGATGATGCCTACAGCTGCAGGCATCATCCTGGTATCATTTTTTTCAGCCGGCGATTGGCTTTCATGTAAAAGCAATCCTAGTGTCTAATTAGCTGCAGGATTGCTTTAACAAGCAGTGGGAGATGATGACCCCTCCCTCGCTGCCTTCCACGGCCTTCTTGGGCAGTCCTGTGCCATCGGGGGAACCGCAGAATGCAGCCGGTGTTTCTGCCAGCTGACCATAGAGCTGATTGGAGACCAGAATGGTGCCAATTATCTCTATAGCCTAGAGTTTTGCAGGATATAAACAGCACCATTTGTAAATTGAGAAAGCATCTAATCACACCGATCCTGGTTTGATTAGATAATGTAAGGGCAGAGGAGATATCTAGAGTCTGATAGAATCCAGATTTCTCAAAAAAGAATATATGACAATGCCCATTGAAGTTTTAGGGGATATTTGCATTCCCTGTGATAGCAATAAAAGTGATCAAAAAAAAATTAAAGGGACAGTGTAAAAATAATTAAAAAAAATCAAAACAACTTAAAAAAAAAAAAATAATAACCCTCGCCCCCCCCCCCCCCCCCCGCACGTGCACACCTGTGTGCACGAGCGTTGACCCTGTGCCGATATGTAAACAGCGGTTGCACCATGCATGTGAGGTATCGCCGTGAACGTCAGATCAAGTGCAGTAATTCTAACACTAGACCTCCTCTGTAAATCTAAAATGGTAGCTTGTAAAGGCTTTTAAAATGTTGCCTATGGATGTTAAAAATATATGCAGTTTGTTGCCATTGCAAGGGGCATGCGCAGTTTTAAAGCATGTCATGTTTGGTATCTATTTACTCGGCATACCGTCATCTTTTATATTTTACCAAATAATTGGCCAATATATTGTGTTTTTGTGCATTAAAAGTAAAAAAGTGTATTTTTTTAAAAAAAAAATTGCATTTGAAAAATCGCTGCGCGAATACTATGTGACATAAAATATTGCAGCACCCACCATTTTATTCACTAGGGTGTTTGCTTTAAAAAAATATAAAATGTTTGGGGTTTAAATTAACTTTCACACAAAGCAATCAATATACACTTATTGGGATATTTTTTAGCAAAAACATGTAGCAGAATACATTTTGGCCTAAATTTATAACTAACTTTGAGATTACTGTATATTTTTTATAGCTGAAATAAAAAATATTGTTTTTCTTCAAACTTTTCGGTCTTTTTTTGTTTATATCACGAAAAATAAATAGTGCACAGGTGATCAAATACCACCGAAAGAAAGCTCTATTTGTGTGAAAAAAGGACGTCAATTTTGCTTGGGTGCAGCATTGCATGACCGCGCAATTATCAGTTGAATTAGTGCAGCGCCGAGTAGCAAAAAGAGGCCTGGTCATTAAGGAGGGTAAATACTCTGGAAGGCAAGTGGTTAATGTTTTTACATTTATGTTTACAAACATTTAATACAGGGCATTCCTAAAAAGAGAGTACAGTGAAAGCTGTTTAGTTTCTGGCTGTCTCTCTTTAATTGAACCTTCATATTCTGGTCTAAACATTGTAGGCAGGGAAGGGTGGGGGGAGGTGGATAGAATGAAGTCTTATTCATCTGTGTTTGCAAACTTAAAACAACTTAAAAATAGTAAAATTATTTTTTATGTATTTCTTTTTTTGTTGTGAACAAAATAAAGAAAGAAAGACATGTTATGTAAAACAATACACAGTCTACTTAAGACTTACTTATTTGCATTTTGCATGTCGCTCTTTTGTAACGTGACTTTGATTCTGTATGTAACACCCTGCTATTATTCAGACTGCAGGATGGTAAAAGAGACACAAGGTGGCAGTGTCCTGCAACTCAGTGGCACACACTCTGATGAAAACTCTATGGGTTTCGTAGGCTGAACCACAGGACATTGCAGGAAAGCAGCAACTTAAAAGACTACAGTTCCCAGAGGAGCTGGCGTGTGGGCAGAGGGATATATAGGTAGAAGAGTGAGCAGGAAGGAAGGAAGGTGTGAAGAGCAGGCTGTGCGGAACACCTGAGGACCCAAGCAGGCCGCAGAGCAAGAGAACGGAGAAAAAGGGAGGAACAGCTGACCGCTGACATTGCCAAAGAGTCTGGGGAACAACCCTGTTGGCCGGTGACCTGGAGTGTTGCTGTCATGAATGAACTCTGCAGGAGAAACCGCAGGACTGTTGGGGGCCCCCATCTACAGAGAGACCACTAATGATCTGGATGATGATACCGATTGGGTGAGAGAGTCCCATTCTCCAGCCAATTAAGTTGTCATTGGCATTCTCTTGAATCAGCCATTCTCTATCTAGTTACTGACATTGTTCACAAGTTACACATGTTGAGGCCTAGTTCACCCAGCCTATTATCAAACATATCTTCAGCAAAATCCAGTCATCAGAGCCTACTGCAGTGTCTGCCCTCTGGGGGCCAAGCCACACTACTGTTTCTCCGGCACTTGGCCCACATTCATCAAGGGACACTTTCTATTGTTGCAATTTGCTACGGTGCCCTAGAGAGGGATCATCCTTTACCAACAAGTGCTTCTGCCCACTCCTCAAACCTCCTGTTTAAAATCTTCAACTCAGCTTGTGTATTAACCTCCCTGGCGGTATGATTATTTCAGATTTTTGGTGCTGAAAGCGGTACCATTTTTTTGCATGGAAATATGTATTTTTTTAATTGTAGGCCTGTAATATTTAGGAATAACTCACTGAAATCTGTCCGAACAAGAGTCTAGTAAACATCCCGGGTATGATAAAATTTGAAACACAAAATCATAAATTATAATTTAATAAATAATCATAAAAATAATATAAAAATAATAAAAAATTTAATTCAATAATATAATCAAACCAAAAACACTGAAATTTGAAATATAGCGCCAAGTTCGCACATCGCTGAGCTCAGTCGCAAAATCGTTTTCAGTGTCTGATGACGAATTTCCCCACGAATCATTATCACTCAATTCTGCAAGTGGTTCTGATTTACTATCGCTGTTCTCTAGCTGATCTAAACCGCTTTTGACCTAAAGGGACACTTTTTGGATGCATGGACGTTTCTCAGTTTCCAGGCAGAAAGAACAGACAAAATGCAGGCAGGGCACAGGACAAAGCACTAGGGACAAAATGTATGTGAAATTGGTTGAGACAGCAATGTTTTACTATGTAAAAAAAAAAAAAGACATTTTTTAAAATTTTTCAATTTCCCGCCGCCGGCGCCCGTACGTCCCGACGTCACAGGGACAGGACACAGAAGCCGGATACCGGCATTAGCCGGAGGAGATGGCCGGGGACGCTGCAGGGGAAACATCACAGGAGCGCAGGGTAAGGTAAGTGAAGAACACATGCCGGAGCAGTGCCGCATGGTATTCCCGAGTGTAGCTTGGGGTTACCACTTTTGGTACTGAAATGTTACCCCGAGCTACACTCGGGAATACCGCTAAGGAGGTTAAAGGGGTACTGTCCAAGTTGAATATTACTTAAAGGGGCAGTACCCGTTCTTGCATTAATCTTTTAACCTTCCTGGCGGTAATCCCGAGTGTAGCTCGGGGTTAATTTCAGTACCAGAAGCGGTAACCCCGAGCTACACTCGGGATTACACTGCAGCGATCCCTCGAGCCTTACCTTGTTCCACGATCCCGAGAGGTCCTCCCGCTGTGTCCTCTGGCCATGTCTGCCGGCCAATGCCGGCATCCGTCTTCCGTGTTCCATTCCCTGCAAGCGTCGGGACGTAGGGGGGTGGAACCGGCAGGAGATTCAAAAAAGTAAAAATTTTTACATACATACAATACACTGTAATCTGTTAGTATTACATTATTGCATCCCTAGTGCTTTGTCCTGTGCCCTGCCTGCACTTTTCCGTTCTTTCTGCCTGGAAACTTGAGAAATGTCCATGGCATCCAAAAAGTGTCCCTTTAGGTCAAAAGCCGTTTTACACCAGCTAGAGAACATCGATAGTGAACTAGAATCACTTGCAGAATTGAACGATTGTGATTCGTGGGGAAATTCGTCATCAGAAAACGATTCTGCCACTTTGGTCAATGATATGCAAACTTGGTGCTCTCTTTTTCAAATTTCAGTGTTTTTGGTTTGATTACATTATTAAATTACATTTATTATTATTATATTATTATTATTTATAATTATTATATTATAATTTATGATTTCGTGTTTCAAACGTTATCATACCCGGGATGTTTACTAGCCTCCTGTTTGGACATATTTAAGTGAGTTATTCCTAAGAATTACAGGCTACAATATAAAACAACAAATTTCCATGCAAAACAATGTACTGCTTTGACATTCAAAAATATTGATTAGGTAGACCGCCAGGGAGGTTAAGGAACTTGCCTTCCTTTCTCGTTACCCCTTTCATATCCTCTGCAGCCTTTTCAAATAAGGAAATAACTGTATTATTTTTGCTTTGATCAAAATTCGCCTTGTGTTTTGTTTCAAGTGTATCTAAAAAAAGGGGGGTCAGGGGTCACCAAACATCCATTACTCTCAGTAGATTCCATTACAATTATTGGTGGAACTGAGGACAAGGCGTATCGGAGAAGAGCGTGGATAGAGACAGTGTGTAAACAGGGCATAGAAAAAAATATATAATGTTCAGCATTTATCTAACAAACAAGCAGATGATCAACAAAATTGTGCAAGGTTTCTGTTTTTTATCCCTTGTAAAGGTGGGAATACACAATTAGAAAATCGACCGATTGGTCATCCGACAACCGAGAGGCGTTCTTTCATTGGTCGAAATCGTGGCCCACATTAACCAATCTAAAAAAATCGGTTGTCGAGCAATACGTAGTGTTGATGTCTTCCGGACAAGTGGAAGTGATGCAGTGTGCGTGTGACCTTGCAGCCACATTCTTCCGGCCAGTACAAGCGATATACACAACAATTAACAGCAGTGAGTATAATATAGTTTATTACATTACCTGTATACATAAATAGTTATACATAAAATATAATATGCATCATTCTGGTTTCATTATCTCATCAGGCCAATCTACTTTTAACATCTGGATTTTTCTTTCATGTTTACGAAGATTCCTTGGACATAAACATCCGGGTCATCTTCTGTTTCCACTCATGAATGATAGCGCTTGACAGATTTTTTTCGTACAGCCGTCATACCACCGCATAGAATATCGGTCGTTCATATGCAAAACTACAACATTTTTCACTGTTGTTCAACTGGATTTTTTTGTTCACAATATCGTTATCAGTTAAAACATCCTGCTCATCAACGAAGAGAAAATCGTTTGATCAGTGATTCCGCAAAATTTCTTGTACGATTTTCTTATCGTGTGTACGGGGCATTACTAAGAGTGAATTAATTGTTCTATTATAACATTTCCTACCTGGGCTATATTTGATGTGGTCAGACCAGACTTGAGTTGTGATCTCCCACCTGTAGTTCCTGAGACAAATTTTTATTTAATTTTTTTAGGTACTTATATAGTGCTGTGAATTTATGCAGTGCTTTACATATATATTGTACATTCACATCAGTCCCTAACTCTCAAGGGGTGTACAATCTAAGGTCTGTAACTTACATGCATACAAACTAGGGCCAATTTGGACAGGAATCAATTAACCTACCAGCATGTCTTATGGAGTGTGGGAGGAAACCGGAGTACCTGCAGGAAACCCACGCAGTCACAGGGAGAACATGCAAACTCCAGGCAGGTGGTGCTGTGGTTGGGATTTAAACCAACGACTTTAGTACTGCCTGGCGGAAGTGCTAACCATTTAGCCACTGTGCTGCTTGTTCCACTGGTGGATGGCTGAACATCTAGCCAAGATCAAAACACTTTTAGATGCATTAATTCAGGGGTCTCTAAAATGTTCAATACAAGGACCACAGCATTTAGATTACAAATATTTGTGGGCCGAAAAAAAAATACAGTTTCATAAATGAATGAACATGCTGCAAGATCGCATCAGAGAATCCCCTCTTCACTTCAATGTCCCCCTTTCACATCAGAAGCCCCACGATGATTTCAGAGCCCCCCTTATATAAGGATCCTATCAAGGTTCCCCCATACATCAGGGTCTCCAATCAAAGTCCCCACTTAGATCAGAATCCCCATCAGAATGGAGACCAACTGACCTAAAACCTCAGTCTGTGTGTAACGGACCGCCTGACAGTACCTCTATCAGTCCCCTGATAGAGCCTCCCCAGAGTGCGGAGTCTAAGTACCGGAGCACTTGTTCACCAGGGCCCCTGATGGTGGGGATGGACTTGGAGCGCTCCGGGACCAGGTCGCAGCTGCTAGGTATCTCTACCAGAGGTAGAGGAGTCTGCCAAGGGCTCCAGCGGGTTAAGAGTCTGATGTGAGGGAGCCCAGGGATCCCTGAGGGATGGATGGACGGATGAGCAAAGTCAGAGTCAAACAAGCCGGGTCGGTAACTAGCGGGTCGGTGAGGTACAAGACGATAGGCAAAGGATAGTCGGGTCACACGCAGGGTCAATACCAAAAGATCAGATCTATAAGGAAACATCCAGGAGCAGAGTCAGGCAAGCCAAGGGGTCAGGACAGGAGAAGGCAACAAGGTCAGACAATGCAGATCAGAGTACTCACAACACAGGCAACAGGATACAAAAGACCATTCGGCAACAAGCGTCTGTGCAGGGCTGGTTTAAGTAGCCCGCCCTGCACCTGACAGGCGCCGCCTAGGTCCCAGTGCCTGCCTAGTACTGTCAAGACGATGGGTGCGCCTGGGTCCTAGTGCCCTGCTACCTGCATGTCTTGACAGATGCCTACGCATGTGTAGCCCCATGCATCGCGATGGTCCCTGACACTGTGTGGTTTATTTACTAAAGCTGGAGAGTCCAAAATCAGACTCCCTTCTGCATAGAAACCAATCAGCTTCTAACCTCAGCTTGTTCAATGAAGCTTTGGCAATGAAACCTGGAAGCTGATTGGTTTCTATGCAGAAGTGAGTCTGATTTTGGATTCTCCAGCTTTAGTAAATAAACCCCTGTGAGTCTGAGGATACGCCACTAACTCTATAACTCTACTTGTGGGCCAGATAAAACCTTGTAGCGGGATGGTTTGGAGATCCCTGCTCAATTCCACCCTTTCTCAACTTTTGTAACTTGGAGGAACCCTAGCAATAACGTTTGGATCTCATGGAGGTAATTGTTACTATATCTATAAATCAAAAGAGGACATTCATACTCACCTAAGTGGATGCAGCATCGATCTGATGCTGCATCTGTCCCCGCTGCCTCTGTAGTGAGAACTGAGTGATCAAACACCGCTGAGCGTTCAGTTCTCCCCACTCCCCTCTGAGCAGAGAGCTGGGACTGTCAGTCAGTAACTCTCTGCTCTGCCCCTCTAGTGCCCACTGGAGTGCTGGGCTGTGGAGGGGGCAGGAGGGGCTGGCTGAGGCTCTAGCTGAGGCTCTGAGCGGATCACTGAGAGGCTGAGCCAGGAACCAGTCCAGGCTTCTGGGTGGATCCCGATCATATGGTCTTGATCTTTTCAGAGCCTGGACCTGTTCAGTGATGTCAGCTGACAGCAGGACAGCAGGAAAATGGGTCACAGGCATGCAGAACGAGCAGCACTCCTGTGATCCATAGAAGTATAGCCATAAAAGCTTTGGCTATACTTCTCCTTTAATGAACATTGGCATGAACAAATACAAACATGCGTAAATTATATGACACCCAAGACTGCTCTATGCAACAAAACTATTTTCGGGTAAACAAATAATAATACGCAGAGAAATTTTGACAGTGAAAATTGTAGTGTTCCTTCACATTGGTGGTCCATACAAAAGTGTTACTTTACATTGTTGGCCACTGAAGAGTTGCCTTCCATTACTGGGCAGTGAAGAGTTCCCTTACTTTGAGGATCAGTGAAAATCTCCCTTACATTGGTGATCAGTGGAGAATTCCCCCTTTACATTGGTGATCAGTGGAGGAAGAACCATCATACATTGGTGATCACTGGGAGAGGGGTTCCATTACACTGGTGGCCAATAAGAAGACTGTGCCCTTTAAAGATAGCTAAAAAGATCATTGGTGCTAGTGGTTACTCATTTCTCAAGGAACTCCTAGAAACATCTGGAAGAACCATAGCATTTATAAGTAGCAATTACAGAATCCACTGATTGGCCTCCCGATCTGTCAGTCCTCAGGAAAACATTTAACCAGTTTGCTGGGATTCCATATTGATTGCCGTCTTAGCAATCATGAGATTAGATTTTGGGTCAAACACAAATTTGACCTGAATTTATAGAATTTGCATTTGACTGAAATTTTCTGTTCTGGGTATTGTAGTGTCCACTTTGTGTTCAGGAAGCTTTAATGAAGCCAACATTTTTTTTAAGGACTAATGTCTGTGAAATACTTCACCAATAAATAACCCTTTTTTAAGCCTCTTTTAATTAACATTTTTTTAAATCTTATGTAACAAGGTTAGCTCGGCAGCGGGTGTGTGTGACCCCCTGGATGGGTGCACAACACAAAAAGATAGGCACAGCACAACAATAGTGGAGGTGAAAACAAACAGGTGCAATTTATTTACAATATTTACAGAAAAAATGAAAAACCAAAAACAAACATCAAAATAAATCCTGGCCAACTTGGCTACTTACTGCAACAACAGCTTTTCCCTAGCTACCCACTAGGTACAGCCTGCTGCTATACCTAGTTGCTAGTACTGGGAGGTTAGCCACACAGGCTTTGGTCTCTCTGCACACAGATAACAGGTCAGCTCCCCAGACAGTTCAGGCACAGATCTGGTTCCAGGGTGGAGCCACTCCCTAAGCACTCTGGGAAGCTTTATACAGGTGTTAATGAGCCCACTACCTTCAGCTGGGCTCATTATCTCAGTGCTGAAGGACTCAGCACTTCCCTCTAGTGGTACAAATCCCCATAAACCCTGAACCTCGGACAAATATACCGTCCATCCAGGACGCAACCAGGTGATTTCACCTGCCTACTGTCACACTTAGTTTGGGTTTTTTAAGGACCCCTTTATGCTATTGTTATGCATTAACATGTGTTGCATTAAAGTGATACTAAACAATATCCTTATTCAAAAATAATAAATTCACATCCACTACTCTAATGGATTCTTTTTTTGAAATGTTTCGTAAAGCGGACAGACATTTCTGAAATGCACCATCTGTTTGTTGTGTTAGGCCCCTTTCACACGGACGTTCTGATCGGGTCCGACTGTCTGTTTTTCAGGCAGACCCGATCGGAACCTCTATTCTCCTCTATGGAGCAGCGGGTGTAAACAGACATAATCAGATCAATCCGATCTGCCAAAAAGAGACAGATGGGGATCTGTTCTCCTTCCTTCCAGGGGATCAGATGGCAGTCAGGTGTAAATAGACAGGCGGTCCATATACACCTGACTGCCCATAGAGGAGAGGAGCCTGTCTTTGACCACTGTGCTTATGGACATGGACCTGTCATTCACTTGCTCATCAGGGATCAGCATAAAGATGCCCGTGTGAAAGGAGCCTTAAAATGCAATGTGTGTGTGTGGGTGCATTCAGGAAGGTTCCTTGGAATGCCATTAAAAAAAAATGGCATCACAATGCAACACATACTGATTTAACACACTTTAGGTGTGAAAACAAGGAATGTTGAACTTATGCAGCTCAGATTGCTGAAGGATAGAGAGTGCTACTTTAAGTACAACAAGTACACATTGCCAGCATGGAATCAATCAGCAGGAGGGGGTGTGGTGACAGGGCCACTTTAAACCTGAACTGCAGCCTTCTCTTCAGTCTTGCACAGTAGTACAGGTATTTCTTACTCTGATTTCACTGCATGCTGTGAGCCTCTAACAGTGTGCATTGAGAGTTGCAGCAAGTCTCATTTCCTTGCTGGAGGATATCTAGCACCATCTATCCCTTTCTTCCCCTGCCTTACTGTCCCCTTTCAGTTCTTTCAATCATGAATGATCAGCATGTCCTGTTGATGTTACCTAGGGCAGTCTACATGCAAATACAGCCTGCTCTTCAAGGCTGACCTTCAGCCATCAAGGCACTTGGATATTTGCATAATTCCTCCCATGTGCCAGCCCACTGCTTGCATCTGGGCTGACAGCTCTGTAGAGGAGTATTACTATTATTATTATACAGTATTTATAAAGCGCCAACAGTTCGCTCAGCGCTGTACATTACAATGGGAGACAATACATGCGACAGTACAATAACAATACAATGCGATACATGAGGGGTTCGAGGGCCCTGCTCCTCAGAGCTTACAATCTAGGAGGGAGGGGTTATTGGTACAGGAGGAAAAGCTGTGGGAGATAGAGTGGTAGGAAGAGTGGAGGAGGTCAGCAATTAGCAGGGGGTGGGGTAGGCTTCCCTGAAGAGGTGGGTTTTCAGGGTGCGCCTAAAGGAGAGGAGAGTAGGTGATAGTCTGATGGATTGGGGTAGGGAGTTCCAGAGGATGGGTGACGCCCTGGAGAAGTCCTGGAGGCGGGCATGGGAGGAGGAGACCAGGGAACATGAGAGAAGGAGGTCTTGTGAGGAGCGGAGAGTGCGTTTTGGGTGGTATTTGGATATTAGGTCGGTGATACTGAGGCAGGGTGCTGTGTTGTTTTCAGGAAGCTATGTACAGCACCACCCCCTCTCCGCTCAGACCATCCCACAAGTCATGATCTCTGCTCTTTGCATACAGAAGCACAGAGACCCATAATTTAATTAGCATGATGTTGATAATGGAAGACAAAAGAAACCAGGGAAGGCACGCTATAAGCAGATTAAATTTCAGCTTTAGGTAAAAATGAAAAAATCTTATGTGTTCATTTAGCATGGTTCACAAAGTAAGGTTGGGTAGGGAGTGACAAGATTGTGTGCACCTTGTGGAGCCATTCTATGATAAAATGTACCCCCTGTCCTATCTGAGAAGATTGGGAGTTATGTCCTACCCCAATATGTTCTGTACACATCCTATAAATTCATGGCAGCAGACCCGGACTGGCCATAGGGCACACATGGGCCGATGCTGTCTGGCCACATGGCCTAAGATGTCTCTTTGCTAGATTGGGGTCTGTCTTTGCTGGATGGGATGTCTCCTTGCTGGATGGGGATGGCTCTTTGTTGGACTAGGATGTCCCTTTGCTGGATTGGGATGTCTATTTGTTATATGGAGATGTCTCTTTGCTGGATTGGGCTCTATCTTTGCTATATGTTGATGTCTCTTTGCTGGATGGGATGCCTCTTTGCTGGATTAAGCTTTCTCTTTGCTATAGAAGAATTTATCTTTGCTGGATTGACCTGTTTCTTTGCTGGATGGGATGTCTCTTTGCTGGATTAGGCTCTCTCTTTGCTGGATTGACCTGTTTCTTTGCAGGATGGGGATGTCTCTTTGCTGGATTGGGAATGTCTCTTTGCTATATATGGGGATGCCTCTTTGCTGCATTAGGATGTCTATTTGCTATATATGAGGATGTTTCTTTGCTGGGTTGGGCTGTTTCTTTGCTTGATGGGGATGTCTCTTTGCTAGATTTGGATGTCTCTTTGCTGGATTGGGCTGTCTCTTTGCTCGATTTGGATGTTTCTTTGCTGGATTGGGCTGTCTCATTGCTATATGGGGATTTATCTTTGCTGAATTGGGCAGTCTCTTTTCTGGATTGGGTTGTATATTGGGTTGTGCTATATAGGGCGGTCTCTGCTTTACGGGGATGTCTCTTTGCTGGATTGGGCTAGATCTTTGCTATATGGGGATGTCTTTTCTGGATTAGGCTGTCTCTTTGCTGGATTGTTATCTCTTTGCTGGACTGGGCTCTCTCTTTGCTGGATGGGGATGTCTCTTTGCTATATAGGGATTTCTGTTTGCTGGATGGGAATGTCTCTTTGCTAGGTTGGGCTGACTGCTGGATGGGGGTCTCTTTGCTGGATTGGGCTGTCTCTTTGCTATATATGGGGACATCTCTTTGCTATATGGGGATGTCTCTGCTGGATTGGGCTCTTTGCTGGATGGGATGTCTCTTTGTTAACGGGATGTCTTCTTGCTGTATGGGATGTCTCTTTGCCACATGGGGATTTATCTTTGCTGAATTAGGCCGTTTACTGGATTGGGTTGTCTCTTTGCTATATGGGGATGTCTCTGCTGGATTGGTCTGTCTCTTTGCTGGATGAAGCTCTTTGCTATATGGGGATGTCTCTTTGCTGGATGGGGCTGTCTCATTGCTCTATGGGGATATATCTTTGCTGGATTGGGCTGTCTCTTTGCTATATGGGGATGTCTCTGCTGGATTGGTCTGTCTCTTTGCTGGATGAAGCTCTTTGCTATATGGGGATGTCTCTTTGCTGGATGGGGCTGTCTCATTGCTCTATGGGGATATATCTTTGCTGGATTGGGCTGTCTCTTTGCTATATGGAGATGTAGCTTTGCTGGATTGGGTTGTCTCTTTTCTATATATGGAGGTCTCTTTACTGGATGGGGATGTCTCTTTGCTGGATTCGGCTGTCTTTGCTATATGGAGCTGTCTCTTCGCTCGATTTGGATGTCGCTTTGCTGAATTAGGCTGTCTCATTGCTCTATGGGGATATAGCTTTGCTGGATTGGGCTGTCTCTTTGCTATATGGAGATGTAGCTTTGCTAGATTGGGTTGTCTCTTTTCTATATAGGGATGTCTCTTTACTGGATGGGGATGTCTCTTTGCTGGATTCGGCTGTCTTTGCTATATGGAGATGTCTCTTTGCTGAATTGGACTGTCTCTTTGCTCGATTTGGATGTCGCTTTGCTGAATTGGGCTGTCTCATTGCTCTATGGGGATATATCTTTGCTGGTTTGGGCTGTCTCTTTGCTATATATGGAAATGTATTTTTGCTGGATTGGGTTGTCTTTGCTTTATGTCTCTTTGCTGGATTAGGATCTTTGCTATATGAGAATGTCTTTGCTGGATTGGGCTGTCTGTTTGCTATATATGGAAATGTCTCTTTGCTGAATTGTCTTTGCTTTATGGAGATGGCTCTTTGCTACATGGGGCCGTCTCTTTGCTGTACTGGGTTGTCTCTTTGCTATATGAGGATGTTTCTTTGCTGGATTAGGATCTTTGCTGGATTGGGCTGTTTGCTATATATGAGAATGTCTCTTTGTGGGATTGGGTTGTCTTTGCTATATGGGGATGTCGCTTTGCTAAATTTGGATGTGCCTTTGGTGGATGTGGCAGTCTCTTTGCTATATGGGATGTCTCTTTGCTCGATTTAGATGCACCTTTGCGGGATTGGGTTGTCGCGTATGGATGGTGATGTCTCTTTGCTAGGAGGCGCTGTAATTAAGACAGAAAAGGGGATTGGAAGAAATATGACTGGAAGGGGGCCTTTACAGTGTAGACCCCTTTATATCACAGTGTCCCTTTACTCTACAGTGCAGAGGACCGACTGAATATTCTGTCACCAACCACCCCCGCGAATGCCCTTACTGTATTGGCTGCTCAGTCTAAATTGGCCAGACCTATTTTTTTGTCCCAGTCCAGGAGCAGCAGCAGAGCAGAGACTTATGCGCCTGGCTCAGGAGATTCCCCGCTGAGCAGGCAGATCACAGTGACAGATCTGCCTTATCTGAAAGGGGCCTTAGAGTGCCCCCCCCATTCCGGATGAAGGAGCAACAGACAACTCTGGACATAAGGCCCTTGCACACAGGCATCATAATTTACTGATGTTTACACAAGAACTTGTGATGCCCATGTGCCAAAAACGGTGTTTAAGGCCTCATACATACTTGGAATTTTTATAGCTGCTTTGGGCGTCAGGCATCTTTTTTTTTTTTCCTATAGCTAGTAAACACCCCAGCATGTTATCTTATGTGTCCATGCACACATAGGCTTTTATCTGCGTTTTCAAGCTGGAAATCCACCCCTAGAACTACTGCGTTTCAAGAGTAGTTTTTCAGCTGTAAAATCGCTCTAACTCTGAAAAATATTTTAGAGCCTCAAGATTTTGTGGGAGTATAGTTTTGTTAAAAATCACAAAACACTAAAAAACTTTTTAAAAAACCCCCTCAAAACTCACATTTTTAAATGCGGCATCCTACAGCTAACACTACTGGGGTTTTTTTTTTTTTTATAACATCCAGTGTGCATGAAGCCTAAAGAACAAGTAATGGTGTACAAGTGCATAGACAAGTAAAATTCTTCATTGCCAGTATTGTAATATACTGATTTATACTCTCAAACATTATAAATGAGTAAATTACTGCACTCAAATTACAAAATTTCCAATTTTATTTTACTGCTCTGTACTCAATGTTCTATTACTGATCTCTATTAGATTGTAAACTCCCAGGAGCAGGGCCCTCCTAACCCTCATGTATTGAACTGTATTGTTGCCGTATGGTCTCCCTTTATATTGTAAAGCACTGAGCAAAATTTTGGTGCTATATAAATCCTGTATAACAATAATAAATCTTTATTCAGCAGTGTGCAATGTCCCATAGACAATGTATGGACTAGCATATATAAATACACTAACAAAGTGAAGACAAACTCTAGCTCATGTGGTAAAAATGGAAATGAGCGAGCGCCAATACTAATTAGCAGCTGATACACCAAAGGCAACCAAAAAACCTCACAACATATAATCCAATAAAAGGTGCAGCGCTTAAAACATATAAAACTGATTCGATTGTCCAAATACGTGACAAAATAGTAATGCATATATATGTAAAAAAGTGCTGTGCACGTGACAAATATATCTCATAAACCACTGATTAAAGTGCAAAACATTTGAATAGTCCAAATGATGGATCAAACGTGCTTATTGTGATCAAAGGTATCTTCAAATGAGTGATCTGTGCTTCACAACGGCTCAGGTGATGTGTCAGAGATGTTAAAAATGCACACTCACCAGAAGAAAGATCATGAAGCGCATGGTATATAAAATACAGCCAGAGGTCCCTTTTAAGAGGTGGTCAGCCTGGTCAGGTCCAAAGGATCTCCTTCCTCCCTGGTACTCTGTCACACAGCTAGCGTCCTCCAGGTATGGGCTCTAGGAAGGTATTGGCTCACAAGGAGCCAAAAAGAAGGATGCCATGTACAATAGTAAAGATGGCTGCCAGACCTCCTCGTGGTCTCGGCGGCAGAGTGACGTCAGCGCGTATGGCTCCTCCTCTACGCATTTTGTGCACGAGCACGTATTCATGAGGGGTATGCACACTAACAAAGTGAAGCCAAACTCTAGCTCATGCTGCAGTTACAGCAACAGTTTTTTTCATTTGGGATAAAAGGTGTTACATGAATAAAAGCCGATCATTGTAAACACCCATCAGTGGTAAATGGTTTGTCTCAACCCACTAACTGCTGCTTCTGCAGGACAACGAGTTCTGTTGAAAAACAACAGACATACTGGCTGGATCTTCAAGTGAAAATAAAGCCTAAAAAAGAAAAACTAATGCAGCCAACACATTTAAAGCAAAACTTTACCCATAACTGCTAAAGAACATACTTTTTTTTTGTCAAGCTAAGAACCTTCATTCCACATTAATAATTATGCTACCAAAATAAGTGTGTGCTGTAAACTGCTTTCAGCATTGTTCCCCATTTCTTCTTGCTTGAGGCTGCCACTTTGCTGAAGCCCAGAACCCCTGAGCAGCAGTAAAACTGCAGGCTGGCAGCAGATTGGGCTCTACATTTTTGGCACAGTGCCGAAAAAGAGAGAACAACTGGGCATGTGTAGAGTGTGTATTACTGGATTTTGCAAGCGGCAATATAATAAAAGTGTGCTTTTGGGTTTAACTCCTTACTTTAAGGATCTGATCAGTTAACCATTTTTTAAATCAAAAAAAATATATGTTTTGTGAAGCTCAAATAAACTCTGGGCATCTTTAAACAGAGAAGCACAGCCAAAGCGCTTTTGGCTGTACTTCTATGGATCACAGGAGTGCAGTTCGTTCTGCACTCCTGTGACCTGTTTTCAGCTGATAGTGGGCGCACATCACTCGGTCCAAGAAGGAAACCCCATACTTCTATCTAAAATAAAGATTTGCCTTTAATTATACTTTTAAAAGAGAACACCAGTCAGGTTTATATTGTTTTCTGTGCCCCTCTTAAGCAGGTCACCCCTCTGTCTTGTTTACCCTCCCACCCTCACTCTTTCCAAAGAAAAAGGAAAAAAAAAAAACTTTTGCTGTTAGCTTTACTTTAAAGCAGAACTTCACTCTAAAGGGGAAGTTCTGCTTTTTGCACTGCTACCCCCACTTTTTCTGTTTTTGCCACTTTTTGGAGGGGGAAGGGGATGTTTATCAGGAAGTTCCAGAAGTTTTCCCTCCACCCTACAACCTTCTGGGACACATCAAAAGTCCCAGATGTCTGTGGGACCCAATCACAAAGTGCATGCACAGTGGACACCCTGTCTAAAGAAAAGATGTATTCAAAAAAAACAAATCCCCCCTGACAAATAGTGTTTAAGAAACAATTTTAAATACATTGCAACATAAAACCCATAAAATAGAGGACATTTTACTTTAGCTCAGAGTTCTGGTGCTCCTATTACATCCTTATGTGTAACAAGAAAATTTTTCCGGCATAATTTGCAAGGCAATTATTGTTAATACTTGCTTTTTTACCTTAATAAAAATATGGTACTTTTTTTATTTGCTTCATACTAAAAATGTTTTCTAGTTGTTTTAATTTGAAACATTTTTCCCTCTTCTTGTTCAGTTAACAAAATATTAATTGTAAAAATCCTTGTAGAACAACTAGTGATCCAAGTATGTAGCAAAGTGATCAACTGTCATTGATCAAGTATATAAGATACACAATATCAGTTCACATAATTGTATTAAAAGTTTTCATACAAAATAAAATAAAATTAGGTACATAGAGTGAACAATATTTGCATTGGCTGACCCTAAGAAATTACACAGATATGCCCAGTTGCTGGGTACTATGCTATTTACATACTGACGACTTTAAAGATGGCTCAAAAAGAATAATGAAGATGTCATCTCTTTGTAGAAACTTAGACTAGAGTATTCCAAGTACAATATACACTGCTCAAAAAAATTGAAAGAACACTTTTTAATCAGCGTATAGCATCATGTCAATTAAACTCCTGGGATATTGATCAGGTCAGTTAAGTAGCAGAGGGGGTTGTTAATCGGTTTTAGCTGCTTTGGTGTTAATGAAATTAACAACAGGTGCACTAGATGGGCAACGAGACGACCCCCAAAACAGGAATGGTTTTACAGGTGAGGGCTACTGACATTTTTTTCTCTACCCATCTTTTCTGACTGTTTTTCACTAGTTTTGCATTTGGCTAGTGTCAGTGTCACTACTGGTAGCATGAGGCAATACCTGGAACCTACAGAGGTTGCACAGGTATCCAACTCCTCCAGGATAGCTCATCAATACGTGCCATTGCCAGAAGGTTTGCTTTGTATCCCCGCACACTCTCAAGAGCATGGAGGAGATTGCAGGAGACAGGCAGTTACTCTACGAGAGCTGGACAGGGCCATAGAAGGTCATTAACCCATCAGCAGAAACAGTATCTGCTTCTTTGCGCAAGGAGGAACAGGATGAGCACTGCCAGAGCCCTACAAAATGACCTCCAGCAGGCCACTGGTGTGAATGTCTCTGACCAAACAATCAGAAACAGAGACTTCCTGAGGGTGGCCTGATGGCCCGACATCCTCTAGTGAGCCCTGTGCTCACTGCCTGGCACCATAGAGCTCCACTGGCATTTGCCATTGAACACCAGAATTGGCAGGTCCACCACTGGCGCCCTGTGCTTTTCACAGATTCGCAGGTTCACCCCGAGCACGTGACAGATGTGAAAGGGTGTGGAGAACGTTATGCTGCCCGTAACATCGTTCAGCATGACCGTTTTGGTGGTGGGTCATATCCATGGAGGGACGCACATACCTCTGCAGGCTAGACAATGGCACCCTGATTGCCATTAGGTATCAGGATGAAATCCATGGACCCCTTGTCAGACCCTACGCTGGTGCAGTGGATCCTGAGTTCCTCCTGGTGCTCGACAATGCCTGGCCTCATGTGGCGAGAGTGTGCAGGCAGTTCCTGGGGGATGAAGGAATTGATACCATTGAATGGCCCCCACGCTCGCCTGACCTAAATCCAATAGAACACCTCTAGGATATCATGTGTTGGTCAGGTTGCACCTCAGACTGTCCAGGAGGTCAGTGATGCCCTGGTCCAGAACTGGGATGGAAATACCTCAGGACACCATACGTTGTCTCATTAGGAGCATACCCCGACATTGTCAAGCATGCATACAAGCACGTGGGGGGCCATACAAACTACCGAGTACCATTTTGAGTTGCTGCAATGAACTTTTAGCAAATTGGACTAGCCTGCTGCATAAGTTTTTTTCACTTTGATCTTCAGGGTGTCTTTGAATTCCGTCCTCTGTAGGTTGATAATTTTTATTTCCATCAAACGATGGGCATCCTTACGTTCTTAACATATTACCAAGTCAATATCAGTATAGATACAGTGAAGGAAATAAGTATTTGATCACCTGTTCATTTTGAATGTTTGCCCACTCACAAAGAAATGATCAGTTTAACAATCAAATGGTAGATGTATTGTAACACAGTCATAATAGCAACAAAAAATTTAAAAGAAATGCATGTGTAACAAATTATGCACTGATCCACAGGAGCAATCAAACAATCAGATTCCAAACTCTCCACCATGGCAAAGACCAAAGAGCTGTCCAAGGATGTCAGGGACAAGATTGAAGACCTACACAAGGCTGGACTACAAAACTATCGCTAAGCAGTTTGGTGAGAAGGTGACAACAGTTGGTGCAATCATTCGCAAATGGAAGAAACACAAAACAACTGTCAGTCTCCCTAGGTCTGGTGCACCATGCAAGATCTCACCTCGTGGAGTGTCAGCGATCATGAGAACAGTGAGGAATCATCCCAGGACTACACATGAGGATCTTGTTCAATGATCTCCAGGCAGCTGTGACCACAGTCACCAAGAAAACAATTGGTAACACACTACGCTGACAAGGATTGAAATCCTGTAGTGCCCGCAAGGTCCCTCTGCTCAAAAAACACATGTCCAAGCCCGTCTGAAGTTTGCCACTGAACATCTGAATAATGCAGATGAGGACTAATTGAAAGTGTTGTGGTCAGATGAGACCAAAACCCAGCTCTTTGGCACCAACTCAACGTGTTTGGAGGAGGAGGAATGCTGCCTATGACCCAAAGAACTCCATCCCAACTGTCAAACTTGGTGGTGGAAAACATTCTGCTTTGGGGGTGTGTTTCTGGAGGACAGGACAACAGCAAAGGGACTATAGACGGGGCAATGTACCATCAAATCTTGGGTGAGAACCTTCTTCCCTCAGCCAGGGCATTGAAAATGGGTCGTGAATGGGTGTTCCAGCATGACAATGACCCAAAACACACAGCCAAGGCAACAAACGAGTGGCTCAAGATAAAGTACATTAAGGTCCTGGAGTGGCATAGACAGTCTCCAGACCTTAATCCAATTGAAAATCTGTGGAGGGAGCTGAAAGTTTGAGTAGCCAAACATCAGCCACCAAACCTTAATGATCTGCCAAGAGGAGTGGGCCAAAATCCCTCCTGAGATGTGTGCAAACCTGGTGGCCACCTACAGGGAACGTCTGACCTCTGTGATTACCAACAAGGGATTTGCCACCAAGTACTAAGTCATGTTTTGTGAAGGGGATCAAATACTTATTTCCCTCATGAACATGCAAATCTGTGCATAATTTGTTACACATGAATTTCTTTTGAACTTTTTGTTGCTATTCTGCATCTCAGTGTTACAATACACCTACCATTCGACTGTTAGAGGGATCCATTTCTTTGTGAGTGACAAACATTCAAAATCAGCAGGGGATCAAATACTTATTTCATTCACTGTATGCAGCATATTTTTCCCCACTGAGATCTGATGTGTTTTCAAAAAGTGTTCCTTTAATTTTTTTGAGCAGTGCATATAATAAGCAAATATCTGAAGACAAGAAGGAAGAAACAATGAACATATATTCTTTTAAAACAGTCCTTTGGGTCAGTTTATAAAAGGGAAACAGTACGCTAAACAAATGAATCCGAAAATTGCTGCTAGATCATTGGATTTCTCCCATATATAGTCTTTTGTCACTGGAAGCAGACAGAACTGTAAAAAAAAAGAAAGAAAAAAAAAAATCAAACAACTATGCGTCGTTAAATAAAGCAAGTCTTAATAACAGCATACATTCATAGATGGAAAAATAAATGTTACCTGTACTTTTTTTTTATTTAAATATTTATTAATTTTCCATATAAAATACATGTTCCATCATTGCTCTCATAGCATACAAAACCATCAATTATATCCCTTTCTGTCACTATTGCCATAACCCCACCCATTCTCCATCCTACCCCCCCCAGAACCACCCACTCTGTATTTCTCCACTATATCTCTCCCTAATCAAGGGGCACTTTCACATATCCCACTCTACTGCTTCCTGTATTTCACCTTGGGCACAAAATATTCCCATTTTCCCCACCTCATATAATATAAACCCATCTTGTCTTCTTGCATATAATACAGTTTCTCCATCCCACATATCTGGTTCACGCTCTCCACCCAGTCCTCCTCGCTCGGCACCTCTGACCTATACCAAAACGTAGGTATCAGACCTTTTGCCACATTTAAATAATACCATATACCCGTATCCTTATATTTGTTCACGGATAGTTCTGTACTATGTAATAGACACAACTCTGTACTATGTAATAGACACAACTCCAATTCCATCTTTGTCTTGGAAATTATCCCAATTAATTGAACTATTGTCTTCCAAAAACCTTGAATTTTTGGGCACTCCCACCATATATGATATAACGTGCCTATCTTTCCACACCCCCGCCAACACTCTGGTGACTTCTCCCCACTCATCTTGTGTTCAACATTCGGTGTAATGTGCCATCTTAATAAACACTTATAATTTACCTCCACCTCTCTCATGCTTACGTTCTCGTGCGTTAGTCTATGTATTTTCCTGTTTGTCTTCATCTATCTCCTTCCCCAAATCCCTTTCCCAATTTGCTATGTACATTGGCTTTGTGAATGTGTCTAATTCAGTGAGAATCTTATAGATTTTTGCCGTGCCCCGTTTCCCATCTCCGCGTGATTCCAACAACCTCTCAAACAAATTCCAATCCTTTCTAAATCTCAGAGGTTTTGGAAGACTCCCGACAAAGTGTTTTAATTGGTGATATCTCCACTCATCTATCTTAATGAAAAGTTCCATTTTGTCCTTTTCCAAGTCCTTAAGTGTTCTCAATTCCTGCCCTTCCATAATATCTCTCAATTGAATGTCCTCCTTTTTAAACCATTTTCCTGTGCTCTCCTCCCTACCTGGAGGGAAATACTCCGTGTTCCTCAGTGACGTTAATTGTGAATTAAAATCCCACTTCATAAGCTTGTGCAGTCTATAAACACTCGTGGTATCTTTTAATCCTCTATATTGTGCTGGTACCCATATGGTTTTACTCAAATTAACTCCGCTTAGTTCATTTTCAATTTTGACCCAACTTTTCCCCCTCTGGATTGTGTGTCCAGTCGCAAATTCTCGCTAGAACTACTGCTCTATAATACCTCTTAAAATCTGGCACTCCCAATCCACCCTTCTCCTTATTTCTACTCAACAAATCATAAGATATTCTAGGTTTTTTATTCTTCCACATATATCTTGTTAACATCTTTTTAATTACCTTAAAAAAAAACTTCCGGAAGTTTAATTGGGATCATCTGAAATTTATATAGGATTTTAGGTACAATTACCATTTTTATCAGATTTATGCGACCTATCCAAGATGGGTTACCACCTCCCAATTTCTTTAGTTCCTCTTTAATCTCATTTAAAAGTGAGATATAATTTAACTTATACAAGTTCGTATATGAAGCAGTGAGTTTTACCCCTAAATATTTTATTTCTCTATCTTTCCACAAATGTTACCTGTACTAATCACAGCATAATCCTCCCCCCAAAACTGCTAACCTTCCTAAACCAAATGAGTTGTTTTTTTTGCAATGTCTGACAAATCAACTTTGGAATGGCCTGATTATCTGGAAAGAACAACTGATATCTGGGCTTCATTAATAAGCCAGTGTCTATCATTATGTCCTAAATCTTCTGCTAGACTGGGTGATAGGACAAAAAATACTCAACATTCTGGGGATCACTAGATAACAGGAATGGCACAAGTCCAAGGAAGGAGCAATAACAGCGTACCATTTTCAAAGACAGAAGGAATTTTTTTTTTTTTTTTTAAACACCTTAAAAAGAATTGTCATCCTTTTTTACATTGCTAAGTTTCAGATGAGACAAAAGTACATGTAGCACATATACTACAGTGTTACAGGACACCGAGCCCTGGTTCACACCAGTGCGACTGTGCAATGTGATTTACAAATCCCACCTGAAGTCACATCTATGGCACTGTCTTAATCAGCTAATATGACAAAATTTTAAATATATGCCCCCTTTTCCTCCCTTTGTATTCTCTTGGTATTAATAATCTAAGTAGTGTTATTAGTGACTCTTTTCTGTACCTGAACATTACAAAACAGCAAATGCTAATCTACTGGCTGCTATGTTTAGGTGGTTCCTCTGACTTTGCATGCATTGCCAGGGAGATACAACCAGAAGACTACAATTCCCAGTCATATTTGTACAGTGGGAGGGCCACCTTATTCTTAGTGTGCAGCAGTGTTGTATGTTATACAGTGGGGATAATAATTATTTGATCCCCTGCAGATTTTGTAAGTTTGCCCACCCACAAAGAAATGAAGGGTCTATAATTTTTAACATAAGTGTATTTTAAATGATAGAGACAGAATATCAACAAAACTTAAAAAACCTTCAGGGGATCAAATAACTATTTTGCCCACTGTATTTGCTCATGCATGTCTAGCACTGTGCCTCTTGAGTACATTACCTGTACTCAATAGGAGTATAGGCTGTGAGATCATCAGTTGCCATTTTTGAATCATAGGAGAAACAGGGTTAAAATGTAGAACGCACAGAATGCTGTGAAAAAAAGTAATGTATTACATTGATAGCTTTAAAGTAGAACTACAGGCATCTTTTTCCCCATTTTGGATAGAGCAAGGGAGGGATATAACTCATCAGAATTTCTTATTTTCGCCATCTATGTCCCATTGCTGAGATTTCCCTTTACTTCCTGTTCCCTAGCCAAAACACGAAGTGAGGAAATCCCTGCAAGTTAGGGGAATTCCTTGGGGACACCCCCGTCATCAGAACTAGTATCCCCACTGGAAGATTTCCCCTCTATTACTTTTCTGGGGACAAGCCAAAATTTAAGATTTTCTTTTACGTTCAATTTCAAAGAGAACGTTAAAACAAGACAAACAGAGAGAAGGTGAATCACCATAAGGGGGCACAGACAGCAATAAAAAAAAACCAAAAAAAAAAAAAAACTGTCAAGTGCTCTAATCAAAAAAAAAAAAAAAATGTTTTGCCATTAGTCATACTTTAAAGCTCCTACAAGATATGGCAAAGACAATATTAGCCTGTTAAAATATTATGGCAGGCAGAAATGTGTGTTTGTCACCAAATTTGTCCCTTACAAAAATTCCTTCTATGGATTTCATTTACTGACTGTTGGGTAAGAAAGATTCTAACCTCTGGAAACTTACCAACTGACTCTTCAGGGTGGAAGGCAACTTCATTGACAGAGCCTGCATGGCCTGGAAGCTTATATAGAATCCTGCGGGAGGTGGTGTCCCAAACATACACAAACCTGCATGAAAGCAAGGAAAGGAGTTTATGCAAAAGGGGACAGGTACAAAGCTAAAATGCTGGCTAAGAGAGTAAAGTCACTAAAGAAAGCAGTGATAAATAGGTCCTTTACCTGTCTGCTGATCCAGCTGCTATTTTGCTGCCATCTGAAGACCAGGAACAACGCAACAGATTCTGAAAAAATACAGTCAGTCACACATTTGGTACACCACACCACAGAAGAGTAAATCAAGCAATGAAAGTTACTAACCTTTTCAAAATTGTGCACATTTCCTTGAAAAATTTTTACACATCTTTCCTTTGGGGCGAATGGGCGAACATCCCATATGCGGACTATTAGACAAAAAAAATAAAAACCATTAACAAAGAAAGATTCACGTTCAAGCCACACATCAATTAATTTTAGCCTGAGCGGACCTATGTTTTATGCACTCTCCCTGTGTGGCATCTAAAGAAATGTAACTAGCCTTCCTAATGCTCTTGTCTTGTTCTACTGCAAAACACCCCAGTGTTGTGGAGATGCAGAAAGGGCAAGAAATTCTGTACCAAAAGACAATTGGGCAAGTCTCACCTCTCTTCTGGTCACTTATAAGAGCAGCAAAACTGAGATTTATTATTTACAGCATAAGCATAAAAAAGTTAAGACTGTGCATATCATTTACAAGCTTAATAAAGCCGTATATACATTTCACACTTCCAGATTCCAGTGCATTTCAACTAAGTAATGACGTCAGACATGATTGATGCATGTTGAATTGGACGTCACAAACTATGCCTACGTCAGACACTAATGATGCATAAGGCTGTTACGCAGCGGTCACGTCAGACACTACTGTTGCATGCTAAACTATCCAGGATAGGGTACGTTTTTACGACTTCATTTTAATAAATCTGTACAGTCTGAGTATCTTGTTTCCTTCTATGCTTTTTCTGGAAATGAAACTCAGTACTGATGCTCCGGTGATAACCCATAGAAGTTGGGGAGACCTGGAACATCATATTTTCGTGAAAAGGAGTGGAGATATTTTGGCAAGACTGAAGTGGTGGACAGTGATATCTGGACACCTTGACTGGCTTACTATATTTGTATATAGATCTCTTTATATAGTGTGATGTTAGACTATGTGTTGGGCCCCTTTCACATGGGTGATCTGATCAGGTCCGTCTGTCAGTTTTTCAGGCGGATTTGATCGGAAAGTTCATGCATTCCTATGAACAGGCAGATGTAAATGAACGTTACACCTGCCTACTTCTGGCTCCAATCCTTTTCCCAAAAAAAAGTGAAAGGGATACTTCTTCTGTTCAGGCAGACTAAATCGAAGGGTAGTCAGCTGTAAATGGACAGAAGGGTACGTTTACTCCCAGTCTGTGTCCGCTCTGTAGAAATTGAGTTGACATGGATGTGCCATCTGTCTGCTCTGCTCAGCAAGGGATCTATGAGTAGATGCCCTTCTCATCAGAATGGAATTGGCCCCAAGTGAAAGGGTTCGCAAGCTGATGCATTCACTTTTAGATTAGGTGCAATAGAGTTACCTTATGAAAAAGCTTCTCTTGAGATTGCACAGTACATAGGCCCTACTGCAAAAGGTGGAATTTTGTTTTCTGGAGCTGGGCTAAAAATAGAAAAACAAACTTCTCCCTAACCAGTTTCACAAAGTAAGTATTTTGGATGCCTCACAGCAGTTGACCACTTATACAAAAATTTATTTTAGCAATGTTGCTTATATAGAGAGGTTTTCTAACGTAGGTGTACATCTATACTGCTAATACTTATGAGGCTTGATCGAGTAATGAGGCTTGATCGCATTTGCTTACTTACTTGCCAAGTACAAGCAAAAGATTGCTTGCAGCTTATGTTGTAAGATGCCTGAGAAGCATTCATATGGTGTTGTGGTTGATTCTAGAATATCAGCAATAGCTGGCATATATCTGCCCTTTCTTGTTGTATGTTCCTGTATAGAACAAACCAAACTGGAATGCAACTGGACTTTCTTATTAGTAGCTCTCCATAGAGGTCTCAATGTAGATCCAAAACTATTCTGCTTATATCACATTCATTATCCAATATTGCCATATGCTGTATAGACTATACATCTCCCCATGTTCTTTAAAGTTTGCAATACCTGTGTTATCCATTGCATTCGAGAGCAAGTAAGAACCTTCAGAACTAAGACTGAGGCCTGATACAGAATCACCATGACCTCTCATTGTATACATCAGCTTGTTCTGTCTTAGATCCCACACCTAGCAGAAAAGGGAAAACAAATAAATCAATTAACCATGTTACAGCAGGGGACGTTATTCAATGAATTACGTCCCTTGGCACACTAAGGGAGAGCATATGTGAAGTGTTGATCTACATATGAAATCAGCCACAGAAGTGCTGCTATGGTGAAATGAAATATTGACAAATTTAAAGAGGTATTTGTGGCAGCAACTCTCCTAACTAGTCCCTCCCAACGAGGATGATCACAGAAAAGGCGTAAGACTTCCAAGTCCTCGGCTCTCCTGTAAAATTATCCAGCTCTGCATTGTAGCTCATACAATAAATCATTTATGTACATTAAACATTGCTGGAGATTAACACCATGATTTCGGTAACCCAAATAATGGTCCTTACCTTTATATCATTATCTATGCCTCCTGAGATAATCTGGTCACTGGTGTCGTTGAAGGTAACGGATAATACTTGATATGTATTTTGGAAAGTCTGCACTGCTGCCTTTTTCCTGAAGTCCCAAAGCTGTGAAAAGGAAGATAAACCGTTATAACAGAATAAATCTGCAAAATCATTTATACTTGAGGATTCTCTCCCCCATCCTAAACTCATCCAGGCCTTATGTGCACAGCTCTGAATGGTTACCTTACACTTTTATCGACCTGCTTTTTTTTTTATGTATTATATGACATGTTGGGGTTTATTTACTAAAGCTGGAGAGTCCAAAATCAGACTCACTTCTGCATAGAAACCAATCAGCTTCCAGGTTTCATTGCCAAAGCTTCATTGAACAAGCTGAGGTTAGAAGCTGATTGGTTTCTATGCAGAAGGGAGTCTGATTTTGGACTCTCCAGCTTTAGTAAATAAACCCCGTTATGTCATGGTATGAGAATGCAAAGAGTGTAGGCTCTCAGTGCAGTGGGAGTGTAATTTTAATAGATTTATTAATTGTTCAGTTGCCAAACCATGCTCACTAGTGTGACACACAGATTTTTTACAGGTATTTACCAAAACATATTCAAGCTATAGTTATGGATATGAGCTTAAAGTGCACACACTAAGGTTTAAATTTGAGGGTATGTACATCCAAATTGGAGGAAGGGTTTAGGAATTACAGCTCTTAAGAGTAGCCAACCCCCCTTTTTCAAGGGACCAAAAGGAATTGGACAATTGAATATATAATAACAAATAAAATGTTAATGTGTAATATTTTTATTGAGAGTCCTTTAGTGGCAATGACTGCCTGAAGTCTGGAACCCATGGACATTACCAAAAGACTGGGTTTCCTCCTCTCTGATGCTTTGCCAAGCTCTAACTGCAGCTGTCTTCAGTTGTTCTTTGTTTGTGGGTCTTTCTGCCTTTAGTTTTGCCTTCAGCAAGTGAAATGCATGCTCAATTGGGTTGAGATCAGGTGATTAACTCGGCCATTGCAGAATATTCCACTTCTTTTCCTTCAAAAGCTCCTGGATTACGTTTGCAGTGTGTTTTGGATCATTGTTCATCTGTACTGTGAAGCGCCATCCAATCAACTTTGCTGCATTTGGCTGAATCTGGGCTGACAGTATATCTGTAAACACTGCAGAATTCATCCGGCTGCTGCTGTCTTCTGTCACATCATCAATAAACACCAAGCCATGCATGCCCATGCCATCATACTATCTCCACCATGTTTTACAGATGACGTTGTGTGCTTTGGATCATGAGCTGTTCCAAGCCTTGTCCATTTTTTTTCTTCCCGTCATTCTGGTACAAATTAATCTTAGGTTCATCTGTCCACAGAATGCTCTCTCAGAACTGGTCTGGCTTTTTTAGATGTTTTCTGGCAAAGTCTAATCTGGCTTTTCTATTCTTCATGCTTATGAATGGTTTGCACTTTGTAGTGAACCCTGTATTTGCTCTCGTGAAGTCTTCTCTTAATTGTAGACTTTGACAACGATACGTCGACCTCCTGGAGAGTGTCCTTCACTTGTAAGGATGTTGTGAATGGGTTTTTCTTTACCATAGAGAGGATCCTGTGATCATCCACCACTGTTGTCTTCCGTGGACATCTATGCCTTTTTATGTTGCTGAGCTCACCAGTACATTCTTCTTTCCTCAGAATGTACCAATCTGTTGATTTGGCCACTCCTAATGTTGCCGCTATCTCTCTTATGGATTGGTTTCATTTTTGAAGCCTTACAATGGCTTGTTTCACTTGCAGCTCCTTTGAACACATGATGTAGGTTCACAGCAATAGATTCCAAATGAAAATACCACACTTAGAATCAACTCCAGACCTTTTACCTGCTTAATTGATGAAGAAATAACGAAGGTGTAGCCCACACCTGGCCATGAAACAGCTTTTGATTCAATTGTCCAATTACTTTTGGTCCCTTGAAAAAGGGAGATGACTACTTTAAGAGTGGTAATTCCTAAACCCTTCCTCCAATTTGGATGTACATACCCTCAAATTAAACCGGAGAGTGTGCACTTTCAGCTCATATCTATTAAAGAACTATAGCTTGAATATGTTTTGGTAAATAGCTGAAAAAAATAAAATTGTGCCTGTGTCCAAATATATATGGACCTGTGTATGAGCATATACAGACACAATATTATATTATATATGAGGTTTGCGTAAGCATTGAATTTAGCATGAAACACGCACTTTTTAATGCTCCTGTCATACCTGTGATGTCATTTTAATGCTTCAATAAAGATACCAAGGAGTTCAGCAATATTCTGCATTTGTGCATGTTACTGAATCTCAGACAAGCTGTGTAGCACCCAGGGTTCCAGTTCAGAACATGAGAGTTGGTCACTCACCTGGAGCATCATCATTTTGGCAAAATCATTTATATTTGAAGGTTCTTTCTCTCCCCCCCCATCCTAAACTCAATGGATGTCATTTTCTACTGACAAACGTCCAAGCCTTATGTTCACAGCTTTGTAAGGTTACCTTAGACTGCCTGTTTACTATGATGTTTATTAGAATGTAGAAAGGCGGTTTTGAAATATACATATTTACACACATTAGAGTGTGCTATGAGCTCTGCTTGTTACCAGAGTGTTATGCTTGGGGCAATAGTGCTGATGCTCTTGGTGAAGGTTCATGTATGATGCAAAGTTAGACACTGAGCGGTTTAACACGCTCCAACATATACGCTACATGTGTACAGCATACATGGATGTGTTAAAGCTATGTATACTTCAGCAGAAAATGACCCCATTTCACTCTACCATCTTAAATACTTTACACAGGACCACACCAAGTTAAAATGATCAATTGTTTGGCTCTAGCAATAGCAGTTGTGTGCAGCTGCATTCACCTTCACTGTCCCATCATCACTGCCTGTACAGATGAGCTGTGGACCCCTCCTGGCAGGATAACAGGAATTCACAAATGATGTGTGTCCTTTTAGCCTCTTCACTCTCTCTCCAGTTTCACAGTCCCAAATTGCAACGGTTTTATCAGTTGACGCAGAGAACAGCAAGCTGTAGAAAGAAGCACAAATATTGGTTAAAATTCTGATCAGAAAGAACAGTGATGATATCACTTTAACTATTCATGCATTCCAGGGTAAAGGGCTTATTGTCCTCTTTTTTCCACCATTCTAAAAGGCTGTTGTATACAACTGTGAACTTGCAAAACACCCAACTTAATATCAAGACAAGGTGATAGAAAAGGGTTAGTTTAAAAATGTTACATCTTTGCTTTTGGAGGGTGCAGTCTTTGTGGTTGCCCTCTTTATCCCCATTTTACTTCTTGCGGATTAGTTTAGAAAGGATATGAAGGACAGCCTTGGAATATGTACATTCAAACACAAAATCAGCAGTGGGGCCTTACAGCCCCCTTAAACACTGTCATTGTTAGTCACATAAAAAAAATATAAATGGAAGTCCCCTGTCTTAGAAGAGATACTACATTCACCTCTCCTGTGTCTCCTACCTTAGCTCTGTTCAAGTGATATGGTCTCTGTCAGACTCCTCAGCATTCAACACTTCTAGGAAAGTCAGAAGCCTTTGTTCCCATGCATGTGTTGTGGTTCCATCCTCTGGTCCTTACATCACTACAGAATTCACCATAACATTGGGGTCAGAGAAAGGAACCAGTGTGTGGCTGTACAGAGTCAGGTGCACCAGTCGGGTGGATGATAACATATCCTCTTTTACAATTAGGAAATGTGGTGTCATCTCTGCAACCCCAGCCTCCTGCTCAGCCAGTGAAGGAGCAGCAGCATGGTGATAAGGCTGTCTTTTACTTATCATATATCATGCTTATCGTGTAAACACATTTATTATCAGCATATTTGCGAGCATCTCACCTGATGGGCTTTCAGCACTGCCCCCTCTTTCTCCTAGTGGGAGTGTTGCTTTACAGGTGGATTGCAAGAGATTACAGACAAATTCAGGTGCAACATTCGTGGTTTATAAGAAAAAAATAAAATAAAAATAAATATATATACAGTCATGGCCGAAATTGTTGGCACCCTTGATATTTTTCCTGAAAATCAAGTATTTCACACAAAAAAGGTATTGCATTAACACATGTTTTGCTATACACATGTTTATTCCCTTTGTATGTATTGGAACAAATATAAAACAGAGGCAGAAAAGCAAATATGACATAATGTCACACAAAACCCCAAAAATGGGCTGGACAAAAGTATTGGCACCCTTAACTTAATATTTGGTTGCACACCCTTTGGAAAACATAACTGAAATCAGTCGCTTCCTATAACCATCAATAAGCTTCTGACACCTCTCACCCGGAATTTTGGACCACTCTTCCTTTGCAAACAGCTCCAGGTCTCTCTTATTGGAAGGACACCTTTTCCCAACAGCAATTTTAAGATCTCTCCACAGGTGTTCAATGGGATTTAGATCTGGGCTCATTGCTGGCCACTTCAGAACTCTCCAGCGCTTCTTTGCCATCCATTTGTGAGTGCTTTTTGACGTATGTTTGGGGTCATTGTCCTGCTGGAAGACCCAGGATCTTGGACGCAAACCCAGCTTTCTGACACTGGGCCCTACAGTGCGACCCAAAATCCTTTGGTAATCCTCAGATTTCATGATGCCTTGCACACAGTCAAGGCACCCAGTGCCAGAGGCAGCAAAACAACCCCAAAACATCATTGAACCTCCACCATATTTTACCGTAGGTACTGTGTTTTGTTCTTTGTAGGCCTCATTCCGTTTTCGGTAAACAGTAGAATGATGTGCTTTACCGAAAAGCTCTATCTTGGTCTCATCTGTCCACAAGACGTTTTCCCAGAAGGCTTTTGGCTTACTCAAGTACATTTTGGCAAACTGTAGTCTTGCTTTTTTATGTCTCTGTGTCAGCAGTGGGGTCCTCCTGGGTCTCCTGCCATAGCGTTTCATTTCATTTAAATGTCGACGGATAGTTCGCGCTGACACTGATGCTCCCTGAGCCTGCAGGACAGCTTGAATGTCTTTGGAACATGTTTGGGGCTGCTTATCCACCATCCGGACTATTCTGCGTTGCAATCTTTCATCAATTTTCCTCATCCGTCCACGACCAGGGAGATTAGCTACAGTGCCATGGGTTGCAAACTTCTTGATAATGTTGCGCACTGTGGACAAAGGCAAATCTAGTTCTCTGGAGATGGACTTGTAACCTTGAGATTGTTGATATTTTGCCACAATTTTGGTTCTCAGGTCCTCAGACAGTTCTCGTCTCCTCTTTCTGTTGTCCATGCTTAGTGTGGCACAGACAGACACACAATGCAAAGGTTAAGTGAACGTCTCTCCTTTTTATCTGCTTTCAGGTGTGATTTCTATATTGCCCACACCTGTTACTTGCCCCAGGTGAGTTTACAGGAGCATCACATGCTTGTAACATTCTTATTTATCCGCAGTTGTGAAAGGGTGCCAATACTTTTGTCCAGCCCATTTTTGGAGGTTTGTGTGACATTATGTCGAATTTGCTTTCTTTCCTCCCTTTTTTTGTTTTGTCCCAATACACACAAAGGGAATAAACATGTGTATAGCAAAACATGTGTTAATGCAATACGTTTCGTGAGAAATACATGATTTCCTGGAGAAATATCAAGGGTGCCAACAATTTCGGCCATGACTGTATATATATATATATATATATATATATATATATATATATATATATTTTGAATACATAGCTGCATTCATTTTTATTTAGTATATCTGCCTGATGTTCAGCATTAAAGTGGAAGTTCAGTCAGAAAACCAAGTCCTGCTAGATCACTTAAGGCTGGCCCCTTTTGCAGGTATAGCTAGGTAAAACATAAAAATAAGTACCTATACTGTTTAAAAAAAAATGCCAAAAATGTAGAAGCCAGTCTGCTGGCACCCTAAAGATTTACTGCTGCTCAAAGGCTCTGGCTTTCAGAAAAATGACAGCCTCCAGCAAGAAAAGCCAGAAACAATCCTGGAGGCAATTGACAGCACACACAAATTTTGGTAGCATAATTATTAATGTGCAATGTATGTTCCTTGATAAAAACATTTATCAAACTGTTATGGGTATAGTTCCACTTTAACCTTTTCATCATAACTGTAACTTTTGCTTAAAGTGGTTGTAAAGGAAGAAAGGTTTTTTTTACCTTCATGCATGAAGGTAAAAAAAAAAAAAAAACCCTTCAGTATGTTACGCCCCCCACAGCCCCCTCTTGATCCAGTGATGTGCACAAGAGCCTCAGCTGTCCCAGGACTCCCTTTCCTCATTAGCTGATCACAGCCAGCCAGTGAGGAGAGAGCAGGGGGACGAGCCAAGCCTCTGCTTTATGTGTCTTATGGACACACAAGAGACTGGCTTGAGAGCAAGCACACACCAGTGCCTCCATAACAAGCGGCTTGCTATTGAGGCTACTGGTCAAGGGGGAGGAGCACCGACGAGGGACCCAAGAAGAGGAGGATCCAGGCTGCTCTGTGCAAAACGCAGGTATACAATTTTTTTTTTTTAAGCTAAATCTTTAATACCATTTTAAACCATTGAACTAAGCATACAAAACTACATTAAAATATACCTAAATCACCATTGCTATATATAGGGCATCTCATGCATTGCTTTAGGACTCAAATACAAATTATGAGCTCATGAATCTCAAGCAAGGGAAGGACCAATTCCTGTTCTGCTTACTCTTCCACCCAGAATGTAGAACACTACTACTCTCTGAATTGGTATTTCAAACTACCAAGCATAAATCAAGATTTGATGTAAGATGGTCTGACCCCAGTGATGATGCTTTACGGAAGAGGAGGAAAGACTGAAGACTGAAGAACAGAAAGAAATCTAAATGTATAGTATAGAGTGAAGCACTTTCACCAGGTTTCTTTGCTATAATGTGACTCTAGGGGTAGATCTTCTACAAGTCAGCAAAATTATTTTTGTTACTTTAGCAGTATACATGGTTTACCTATAGCTTCTGTATACCCAATGTAGTTCCAGCAGCTGAGTTTGAATTTAATCTCCATTTATATGCCAACACCAAAGTAGATAAAAACAGTAAAATTTGCTTCTCTAAAATTTCAAATCATTCACACAAAGAAATTACATTGTTATGTTGGTTGTCTAGAATAAATGAACAAAAACCAAAAACACGACACACACATACAGACACCATTTTCTTTCATAGATACTTCATGGCAGCGCATTATGTGTGGTGTGAATACAGCTTACTTACCTGCCATCTGTATTGTAATGCAATTCCATCACAGCTCCACTATGACCCTTTAGGGTTGCATAGTTGTCACATTCCCCATACACATTCCACAGAACTGCAAGAAAATAAAACATTTTCAATATTTTTTTTTTGACTGCAGGGGTGTGGAAATGTTTTAAAAAACGACTTGTCCAGGGACTAAAATCGGTGCCCCAATCTACTTGTCCAGATAAAAAAAAAAAAAAAATTAATTTTAACCAAAAAAACTATTTAAATCAGAGGTGATATTAGGTATGTCTGGGACTTCTAAAAACAAAAATGGGCTTTATGGCGACATAAAACGTGTAATATTTTTAACATTTCCTCCTCCCCTCCCTCTCTCCAACACGGCACCCGGGAATTAGCAGGGTGGGGAGAGACCTTGCAGTGTGATGAGCACCGATCGGGTGCTTGTCAGGAAAGGTGGGTCAGGGCTTATTCTTTATCACTTTTGCTAACAGAGCCGTCTTTGCATTTTTTGCACAAGTTTAAAAAAATCATTTTAGGCTTGAAGATTACATAAAACCCCCTAACATTATATATTTTCTGAAAGCAGAGACCCTAGAGAATAAAATATTGGTAGTTCCAATTATTTATGTTACATGATATTACTACAAAATGTCATTAAAAAATACAAGTAAGTTAAATTTAGGGCACAAAAGCAATAAATTACCCTATTTTTTTGTAAAATATAAAAGACAAGGTTGCATCGAGTAAACAGATATCCAACTTGTCAAACCTTAAATTTGTGCGCGCTTGTGAAATGGCAAACTTCAGTATCCTATATTTTCTACAGGTGACACTTTAAAGCTCCTTAGAGGTCATCATTTCAGCGTTACGGAGGAGGTCAGGTGCTAGAATTATTGCGGTCATTCTGGCGTGCGCGGCGATATGTCATATGTGTATTGCAATTGACGGTTTCATGTGTAGGCTCCCCAGCGTGTGCTTTTACGTTTGTACATGCCTATATGTGGCGGTCCTCAATTTCTTTTTTTGGGGGTGGGGGGGATAGGGGTGGTATGTGCTTAGGTGTAACTTTAATTTTTTACAATTGAAAAAAAAAAAAAAATTAAAAACAAGTTGTTTTTTTTTGTCACATAGGAGACAAAATCACTGTGGCACTGTGTGGAAGCATTTGGGGGGCAGCTGCTGCTGCCTGAATGTTCACCTGACAGGTGAGCCTGATGCTTGCCTGCAGCTTGGCTACAAGGTAGAAAAACACTACCTGCCCGACGCCCGGAACTACATGTCCCGGGCGTCAGGCGATAGGAATCCAACATCCCTGTGGTTGCCTCAAACATTTATCACTAACATGTTGTAGTAGTTCCTGGAAGAAACTGTGTGTAGTGTCAACATCCATAAATACTAAGCACTTCCAATAATCATCCTGTGAGATTTCCAATCCTCCCCGCAGGTATCCCCAACTTCAGCAGGCTGCAGCAGTGCATTCTCACTTGACACAAGAAGAATTAGAGGCTAGATTGGCTTCCTTTTCGACAATATTTTGCGTTCTACAGTATGGCCTCTCAAATTGTTTTTGTAGAGTTCCTTTTTTATGCTGTTACGCTGCTGCCAATTAAAATTTTTAATTTATGGTAGTAAAGAAATTTTTATGTTTCGGAAAAAGAATGGTCACTATTTTTGCTTACGGATTAATCGGTCAAATCCTGCTGAAGCAAGTGTAAGCCCATTGGGATGAAATTTGCAGCAGTATACTTCTCCTTCGTGTCCAGATAACAGCATAATAGGCGCTTGGAGACTGGATGATCTTGGTGGTCCCTGGAGAAAAACAAAAAAAAAAAACAAAAAAAAAAAAAAAAAAGGAAGGGGGTTGGAGATAGATACTTTTAATTCAGAGAAATGTAACTTACCTGGAAATACTTAAACAGTAACAAACACACACACGTCACCAACCCAGCTGTACTTTTTTGCCATGTGTGTCTACGTCATCTATAACAATCACAGGGGTGTAAAAATTTTTGAAAAAAAAAAAACTACATGTCCAGGGACTAAATTGGTGTCCCAAATCTACTTGTCCCTCATGACAATCTACTTGTACCGATAAAATTTTTTTTTTTTTAACCAAAACCATATTTAAATCGGAGGTGCTGTTTGTCTCCTCCTCCCCTCCCTGCCTGTCTCCAGCACGGCACCCGGGGACTTAGCAGGGAGGAGAAAGACCTTGCAGTGTAATGAGCACCGATTGGGTGCTTGTCAGGAAAGGGGAGTGTCAGACTTATCCTTTATCCCTTTCACGGACAGAGCCGTTTTTGCATTTTTTGCACAAGTTTAAAAAAATCATTTTAGGCCTGAAGATTAAATAAACCCCCCAAACATTATATATTTTCTAAAAGCAGAGACCCTAGAGAATAAAATAGTGCTAGTTACAATGTTTTATGTTGTATGATATTACAGCAAAATTGCAGTAAAAAATCCAAGTAAGTTCATTTTAGGGCACAAAAAAAAAAAAAAAAAAAAGCAATAAATTTCCCTATTTTTTTGTAAAATATAAAAGATGAGGTTGCACCCAGTAAATAGATATCCAACTTGTCAAATCTTAAAATTTGTGCGTGCTCGTGAAATGGCGACGAACTTCAGTACCCTATATTTTCTACAGGTGACACTTTTAAAGTATCTTACAGGTCATCAGTTTAGCATTACGAAGGAGGTCTAGTGCTAGAATCAATGCTCCATCCTAACGTGCGCGGTGATCATGTGTAGGTGCCCCAGCCTGTGCTTTTATGTTTGTACATGCTTATACGTGGGAGGGCCCACGTATAAGCATGTATAATACATTTTCAATGCATTTCAGGTCTAGTTCACACCAATGCAGTTTGCGTTTTGCAGTGTGTTTTGCGCTTGACACATTTTTTAAAGTTTTTTTTTTTTTCTTTTGCCCAACTTGTTACTGTAAGTGTCCGCTGACACCCCCCGGCATCTGATCCTGTACACCAAAAACAGATGAATGGGGATCTGTTCCCCATCCATCTGGTAGATTGGATCAGATGGAAACAGACAGGCGGTCTATTTCCATCCGACCACCCCATGGAAGACAGCAGGCAGTGTCTGTGTCCGTTCTGCAGCAGTGGAGCGGACACAGACCTGTCATCCACCTGCTCAGCAGAAAGATCCCCTGCTGAGCAGGCAGATCCGCTGACGGGTCCGCCCCGTCTGAAAGGTACCTTAATATACAAAAGCGAACGACTGCCAGCCACTTAGAATTTTAAAGGTGGCAAGCAAGAACAACCCACATACAGTATTTTGTCTATACGTTTCCTAAAATAAAATGTAGACCCAACATTTCATATTCCTAATACATGCCTGCTGTATCATGTACTTGTCTGAAAAAGTATCCTGTTCTATTTGTATTGCTTCCCCTGTTTGAAATCCCTGGTGTTCCTGCCAGTCGCCCTGCTTTCCTATTAAAAACTGACTACACTAGGCAGGAGAGCAAAAGTGTGGTCATTTTTCTAGCTGTGCTTGGAACTCCGTGTGCTCTCCAGCAATGATCAGACTTGCCCTGACATGCTGCCAACCCCCCCCCCCCCTTCTTCTTCTTAACAGCCATTCACTGGGAAGATCAGTGCAATGATGTTTCTCCTCCCACAGCTCTCTGTTCTCAGCTGCACGAGAAGCTTAAAGGGTATGTGGTCAGTTATAAAAACGGGAGGGGGTTTGGGTGCAAGGTATTTATTTATATTGTCAACCCTGCATTTCTGTAAGAATGCACCACTTTGTCCAGAGAATTGTTGCAATTACAAATGTTTAGGCATTCTCATGTTTATTTCTTTTGTTTGTATTGGTATGACCCCCAAAAAGTGGAGAAACAAAAAGCCACATCTGACATTCCATGCAGAACCCCAAAAATGGACTGGATAAAATTGGCACCCTCAATTGAATATTTGGTAACACACCCCTTAGAAAAAAATAACTGAAATCAATTGCTTCCTATAACCATCAATGAGTTTCTTAAACCTCTCTACTGGAAATTTGGAGCACTCTTCTTTCGCCAAATGCTCCAGGTCTCTCAGATTGGAAGGGTTCCTTTTCCCAACTGCAGTTTTGAGATCTCTCTACAGGGGTTCTATGGGATTGAGATCTGGACAAATTGCTGGCCAGTTCAACACTATCCAGTGCTTTGTCTTAAGCCATTACTGGGTGCTTTGTGACGTGCACTTTGGGTCCTTGTCCTGCTGATTCATGACTCGGATGGAGACCCAACTTTCTGACATTGGGCCTTACATTGCACCCCAGAATTCTTTGGTAGTCTTCAGATTTCATAATGCAATACACACGGTCAAGAAATTCAGTGCCTGAAGCAGCAAAGCAACCCCAAAACATCAGTGAACCTCCACTGTATTCCTTTCTATAACCAATTGCCTACCTGGCACTTTCACCGCTTTTCTGCCAAGGCCAATTTTCAGATTTCAGTGCTGTCACACTTTGAATGACAATTGCACGGTGATGCAACACTGCACCCAAACCAAAATTTTTATCATTTTTTTAGACAGATAGAGCTTTCTTTTGGTGGTATTTAATCACCACTGGGTTTTTCATTTTTTGCTAAACAAAACTAAAAATAAACAACTTAGAGGAAGAAAAACTTTTTTTTCCAGTTATAAAATGTTGTAAATAAGTAATTTTTCTCTTTCACTGATGTGTACTGATAGGTGGCACTGATTGACAGCACTGATGGGTACTGACAGGCATGGATATGTGGCACTGATTATCAGTGTAGATGTCCCCTCTGAGGACCGCCGCTTACTGGCTCTGCTCTCCTCACGCGTGTCAGTGTAAGGAATGGACTGCCAATAACCAGCATTATCTATTTGCATGTGATCAGCTGTGATTAGACACAGCTGATCACATAATAGAGTCTACGTCATTGGCTCTTTACTGCAATCGGTGATCCGCTGTGTCCGAAAGGACACAGAGCACCACTGATCGCCGCGCACCCCCTGGAGCACTCATGCTTAGTGGGAGGATGTCATATGACACCGTCTTGGAACACTTTCTAGAAGTGTATTGATTCATGAAAGAGCTGTCAAAATTAACTACACACTTGCAGGACAAGTCACGCAAATATGCATCACACTCCGCCTGAATGCAGCCTCAAATGTAAGCCCCTGCAGATGAAATGAAAGCTACTCTGGAGACTCACCCCTTTAAGTGCACTGATACCCGTGCAGGGGTGTATCAGAAAACAGTTGTGCAAGCCCCCCGGGATTATGCAGACTAATGCAGTGTATAATCGTATCATGTCTGGTCATGCAGCTCCCCCACAGGTAATACTAACAGCATCATTCAGCCATAGATTGCTCTGTGTTTCTATTTCTCAGGAGCCTCACTGATCCTTCATCCCACATGTGATTTCAACCATAAGCCAAAATAGCCGCCCCTCTACTTCCTGCCTCCATTGCACAACAGTAGGCTATTTAGAGTGGCCCTGCAGAGACACACAGAGCATGGCCCGGCCAGACGAAACAGCAAATGTAAACTTATTCACATTGCAGGACTCTGAATAATAACAGAAGTTCACTCTTCATCCATCATGGCGGACCTTGTGACCATCCACCTTACAGACACTGGCAAAAAAACTGAAGTACTTCCTGTGTAGGAGGGATTATATTGGGGCATGGACTTCAATGCAAAAATGCCTCCTACTGACTTCAATGCTAAAACGCCTGTCAATAGCAAGACTGTGTGAACACTTATCTCTGCATCACTTGAGAGTCTGGAACACACCACTACAAACTCACATAGAACCCTTTTTTTGTAATGGCACTCAAAATGCAATGAGTGTGGATTGCATCTGTATGGACCACTTCAATAGGAACACATAATATTTAGCCTGTCGTGCAAATCTGTGAGTTTAAAACCGCATCCAGAATCACACATGTGTGTACCAAGTTGCTTCCATTCACATCTGGGCGTCTTAGGATCATAGCAGAATAGCTGTGATTCTGCCCATGATCGCAAAACACAGGTTCAGGTGCCATTATTTTCAAAAGGTACCTAAAACTCAGAATGGCTTTGCCGCGATTGTTGCGTGACACACCACAATGCATGAAGCTTGTTGCCCAAAAGAAGCTCCTACTCCTTTTTAGGGCGACAAGCTTCACGTGATGCGATCTGCCGAGATTGCCGCACAGTAAATTGCATGGCAAAAGCGCACTGCATTTGAGGTGCCATTGAAAATGACAGCTGAATCTGCATTTTGTGATTGTATTGTGTTTTGAGATTGCGGGCAAATCACAGCAAGTCTGCTGCAATCCCACAATGCCCAGGTATGCCACGGCCACTGCAGCTCGATTTGGCTGCTCAGCAGGCACTAGTACTGAGCACCAAAGTGCTTACATGTGTGAGAGTAACCTGAAGGAATAAAGTTTTTTTTTTTTCCTCATTGGGGACTGCGCCTTATTTAATTGCTCAGCAAATGCACTTCTGCTGAGCGTTTAAAAGAGCCTTTCCTGGAGAGCACCCAATCGGTGCTCATTACACTGCAAGGTCTCTCCCCTACCTGCTAATCATCGGGTCTGTTGATGGAGACAGGCAGGGAGGTGAGTAGGAGATAAACAGTGCAATGTTAAAAACATTAAGTCACCATAAAGCCCCTTTCGTCTTTAACCACTTGCCTACTTGGTACTTATACCCCCTTAGTGCCCAGGCCAATTTTCAGCGCTGTCGCATTTTGAATGACAATTGCGCGGTCATGCAATATTGTACCCATATGAAATTTGCATCACTTTTTTCACACAAATAAAGCTTTCTTTTGGTGGTATTTAATTGCCATTGGCTGTGTTATTTTTTGCTCTATAAACAAAAAAGAAATGAGAAAAAAAAATGTTTTTTCTTTGTTACTATTATAAAATTTTGCAAACAGCTACTTTTTCTCCTTCACTGATGTGCACTGATAGGCAGCACTGATGATGCTGCACTGATATGCAACTACTGATGGGTGGCACTGCTGGGCACTGATCATCAGGGCACTGATCATTAGTGTCAATCTGTTTTCTGACAATTGCCGGTTATCGGTAGTACTTTCCTCAAGCTGTGGCACCGTGAGGTAAGCGCAGCCAACAACCGGCAACTGCATTTACCCGGTGATCTGCTGTGTCATTGGTCAATGTGATTGGCCTTTTACCACATCACGTGATAAGCTGTGTCCGCAGGACACAGTGATCATGGAGATCGCCGGGTGCGCGCCACTGGGGGCATGCGGGAGGGCGCGTTTTGGGAGGACGTCATAGGACGCCCTCCCAGAACTGGACAACCACACTGTAGCCGTCATTCGGCTATATCTCCTAGATTGTAAGCTCGAAAGAGCAGGGCCCTCGATCCCCTCATGTTTTGCATTGTATTGGTATTGTTCTGTCACATGTTCTGTCCCCCTTTTTAATGTACAGCGCTGAGCGAACCATTGGCGCTTTATAAATACTGTATAATAATAAATATAGCCCGACTGTCAAGTGGTTAAAAGCCCCTCAGATTTAAACACAGTTTTGATTATTTTTTTTTTTTTTATCAGGACAAGTAGATTAGGACTCTGATTTAGTCCCTTGAACAAGTAGTTTTTTCCAAAGATGTCTACTTTGCTGAACACCCCAGAACAATACTAAAGAGATCTTCCAATGTGGACACTAGTTTCGTAGCCTCCCTAGCGGACTGATTATGTCCATATTTCTGTGCTCAAAGCGGTACATTTTTTTGCATGGAAATATGTCGTTTTTTATTGTAGGCCTGTAATTCTTAGGAATAACTCACTGAAATCTGTCCGAACAAGAGTCTAGTAAACATCCCGGGTAGGATAAAACTTGAAACACGAAATCATAAATTATAATTTAATAAATAATCATAAAAAATAATAATATAATAATACATTTAATTCAATAATGTCATCAAACCAAAAACACTGAAAATTTGAAATATAGCGCCAAGTTCGCACATCACTGAGCAAAGTCGCAAAATCGTTTTCAGTGTCTGATGACGAATTTCCCCACAAATCATTATCACTCGATTCTGCAAGTAGTTCTAATTTACTATCGCTGTTCTCTAGCTGGTCTAAAACCGCTTTTGACCTAAAGGGGCGCTTTTTGGACGCCATGGACATTTCCCAGTTTCCAGGCAGAAAGAACAGTAAAAATGCAGGCAGGGCACAGGACAAAGCACTCGGGACAAACTGTATGTGAAATGGTTTGATACAGTAATGTTTTACTATGTGATTTTACTGAATTTAGTGAATGTCACTTTTTGACATTTTTAAATTTCCCACCGGTTCTGTCCCGACGTCGCAGGGAACGGAACCCGGAAGAGAGATGCCGGCATTGGCCAGAGGACATTGCCGGGGACACAGTAGGAGGGACATCACAGGGGCGCAGGACAAGGTAAGTACAGAAGGGATCCCGAAGCAACGTTGCAAGGTATTCCCGAGTGTAGCTCGGGGTTACTGCTTGTGGTGCTGAAACTTTACCCCGAGCTTCACTCAGGAATACTGCCAGGGGGGTTAAATTTATTCACTTTGAAGGGATTTCCTCTCACTTCCTGCTTTGGCTATAGGATAGGAAGTGAGAGGAAATCTACCCAACGGGCACACAGATAGCATAAAAAAAAACAACAACCATGAGGGTTAGGCTCAGTTCACACTAGCGTTGAAAGCAAGCGTTTGAGGGACGTTTTTAACACTCCTCAAACACCTATGAAAATAATACACATGGCAGCACACAGTGCTGTTCACACTGTTACATTAGCATTGCACTGCGTGAAAATTGACGCCTCATGTTGAGTCAGGAGGAGTTGAAGCCTTTCAACGCTTCCCATTCAAGTCTACTGTGACGCAGCAGGCGTTTGTGGGGCGTGAATACCATTAAGTTCATTGTAAGCGTTTGTGGTGAAGTCTTAACGCTTGTAAAACGCTTCAAAACCGCACATAGGGTGTTTGGGGAGCGGTTTTAACACTTGTAAAATGCCTAACACTACAGGGGCATTCAGGAAGAGGTCAAGTGTGAACAAGCCCTTAGAACCCTTTCTTACTGTATTCAAGGTAGAAAAAAAAGCCTTGCCGCTAGTTGTCCTTTAATGGTCCAGAGTGAACAAGCCCTGCTCGCCAACCCTGCACAGTCTATGTATAGAGAGCACCCCATTCACCTCATCCCTTTAAAACTGATCACATGAATTACACAGCCTCTGAGGCGGATTCATTGCAGATACGGCACTAGGTGAGTGTAATTAGCACCTTAATCAGCCCCAGAACCTGTGTAATGTGTTCGGTTTTAAAGGGATGAGGTGGCCACCCTATCCTCCCCATTCCATCACTCACCGATGCCACCAGCTCATTCCTCGGCTTTTTAGCAGTCACAGTGACCAGCTCCATCCCTTTCCTCTTGCTCTGTTCGATCATTTTCCCGTCTACCTCCCAATACACCCGTGGATAAACAAATGAAAGAAACCACGGGCACTCTACAATGCAACCGAACCACACTTTTCCGGCGCCTAGATTTGACGTCACCAAACTTCGACAGCCCTGTTTCTGACGCTTACTGGGACCAGACTCACGTGGTCCGTGAAACGGAGAGCACGTGGGAGGGGAGAGTGAGGTGTGTTTGTTATTGGTGGTGATGCGGGGAAATAGGCGGGGTTAGAAAGCTTCAGAGGCGGGGTATTGGTTGAGGCGAGCACTTGTGGCTGGTGGGAGGAGTGTGGCATGGCGGCTTGCACAAGGTAAGGAAGTTGTGAGGAGGCTGGTTACACGGGGCTGCAGGCAGATTTACTATTAGTATCGGGTTCTATCATTAGAATACATGTGCACACAGTCACCATACTGTAGAACCTTGAAGGGAAAGGGAAACTGAACTTGGTAACCCATAAATATATATCTTTCCTGCTTTAACCACTTGCCCTCCAGAGGATTTACCCCCCTTTCTGACCAGGCCATTTTTTGCATTATGGTGCTGCTTTACTTTAACTGACAATTGCGCGGTCATGCAACAATGCACCCAATTGAAATGTACGTCTTTTTTTTTCGTCCCCACAAATTGAGCTTTCTTTCGGTGGTGTTAGATCGCCTGTGCGGTTTTTTAATTTCTTGTGCTATATAAAAAAAACCTGACAATTTTGAGAAAAAAAAACAGTATTTTTGACTTGCTATTAAACGTGCAGTAAAAAAATTTAAAAAAATCTAATTTTGTCATAACTTTAGGCCAAAATGTATTCTGCGACATGTCTTTTCTAAAAAAAAAAATCCAGTAAGTGTAAATTAATTGGTTTACATGAAAGTTATGTTTACAAATGGTATAGATAATGGGATTTTTTTTTTTAATTCCTACTAGTAATGGTGGCGATTAGCGACTTATAGCAGGATGGCAGCAGATATTCTGACACTGGGGGGGAACTGACTTGGTGTCACTGACATCCTCAGTGATACCAATACAGTAATTAGTGCTAAAAAAAAATGATGCTGTACTAATGGGCAGGAAGGGGTTAATGTGAGGGGCGATCAAAGGGTTAACTATGTGTAGAGTGTTTTACTAGGGGGCGTGTGCTTCACTGTAAGCATACTGCTCTGGATGGCTGTGCACAGCCATCCAGAGTAGTGTGCCTGAACCAATAGGGAGGAAGACTGTTAGTAAACAAAACAGTCTTCCTCCTCGACGGAGATGCTCAGTAATTTCTGGCCAGGACCCAATGATAGACAGCCACAGCCATGAAATGCAAAATCCGGAAATGCAAAACCACGTATATATGTACATGATTTTGTGCACCCCTGCCACCCTGTAACAGTAGTAAGGAACAAAGTTGTTTTTTTTTTTTTTGTTTTTTTTACCTTAAAGCAGAGTTCCACCTGGAAGAAAAAAAATAAAAGTAAGTGTCTGTATTTTAAAAGTCAGCAGCTACAGTTTTTGTAGCTGCTGACTTTTAAAATAAAATACAGACACTTACCTGTCTGACAGCGTGAGGAACGTGCAGCCGAGAACCGGCAATTGCATTTGCCAGTGATCAGCGTGTCATTGGACACGGCTGATCACGTGGTAAAAGGCCGCTGTGATTGGCCTTTTACCGCGTCACGTGATCAGCTGTGTCCGTAGGACACAGCGATCACGGAGATCGCCGGGGGCACGCAGGAGAGCGCGTTCTGGGAGGACGTCATATGATGTCCACCCAGAACTGGCCGGCCGCAGTGCAGCCGTCATTCGGCTCTCTGCGGTCGGCAGGTAGTTAATGACTGGCATAGTACCACTGGATTGGCGTAAGGCCAATGTGGTGCCTATATTTAAAAAGGGGTCAAAATCTTTACCAAGTAATTACAGACCTGTTAGTTTAACTTCTATAGTTGGGAAGATACTGGAGAGTTTAATAAAAGACCACATAGATGAGTTCTTGCTGGAAAAAATATTTTAAGCAACAGACAGCATGGATTCATAAAAGACAGAAGTTGTCAAATCTGATTTCTTTTTATGAGGGGGTGAGCAAAACCTTGGACAGAGGGGTGGCGGTGGACGTGGTATACTTGGATTTTGCAAAAGCGTTTGACACAGTTCCCCACACACGGCTAATGTGTAAGGTAAAGTCTACGGGCTTGGAAAAATCTGTATGTAAATGGACAGAAAACTGGCTACAAAATTGTATTCAAAGAGTAGTGGTTAATGATTCATACTCTGAATGGTCTAGGGTTGTCAGTGGTGTACCCCAAGGTTCAGTGTTGGGACCCTTACTTTTTAATATAGTTATACACTATATAGGGTCTGGGATTACAAATCCCATTTCAGCCTTTGCAGATGACACCAAGCTGTGCAGTGGAATAACATCCTTATAGGATGTCTTCAACTTACAAGCCGACCTCAATGCACTGTTTAATTGGGCAACTATGTGGCAAATGAGGTTTAATGTTGATAAATGTAAGGTTATGCACTTGGGGGCTAAGAATATGCATGCATCATACATACTAGGGGGAGTACAACTGGGAGAAATCAATGGTGGAGAAGGATCTGGGAGTTCTGGTAGATCACAAGCTTAACCTCCCTGGCGGTATTCCGGAGTGTAGCTCTGGGTTAACTTTCAGTACCAAAAGCGGTAATCCTGAGCTACACTCGGGATTACCCTGCAGCGTTGCTCTGGGATTCCCTGTTTCAATTACCTTGTCCTGTGCTACCGCGATGTCCCCCCTGCAGTGTCCCCGGCCATCTTCTCCAGCCGATGCCTCATCCGTCTTCCGGGTTCCGATCCCTGCAAGCGTTGGGACGTGCGGGAGCCGGAATCGGCATGAAATTTTAAAAATGTTAAGTGATATTCACTAAATACACTAAAATCACATAGTAAAACATTACTGTATCAAAGCATTTCACATACATTTTGTCCCTACTGCTTTGTCATGTGCCCTGCCTGCATTTTTACTGTTCTTTCTGCCTTGAAACTGATAAAAGTCCATGGCGTCCAAAAACTGTCCCTTTATGTCAAAAGTGGTTTTAGACCAGCTAGAAAACAGCGTTAGTAAATTAGAACCACTTGCAGAATTGAGTGATGATTTGTGGGGAAATTCATCATCAGACACTGAAAACGATTTTGCGACTAAGCTCAGTGATGTGCGAACTTGGCGTTCTAGTTCAAATTTTAAGTGTTTTTGGTTTGATTGTATTATTTAATTGAATTTATTATTATTTTTATGATTATTTATTATAATTTATGATTTCCTGTTTCAAATTTTATCATACCCGGGATGTTTACTAGACTCTTGTTCGGACAGATTTCAGTGAGTTATTCCTAAAAATTACACGCCTACAATAAAAAAAGACATATTTCCATGCAAAAAAATATACTGCTTTGAGCACAGAAATATTGACATAATCAGACTGCTAGGGAGGCTAATAATGGCATGCAATGCCAAGCTGCGGTTTCTAAAGCGAGCAAAATCCTCTCGTATTGAAAGAGATATAGACTCCAGAGAGAGATATCAGATTACCCCTGTACAAATCATTAGTATTACCTCATCTGGAATATGCAGTTTAGTTTTGGGCACCAATTCACAAAAAGAACATTGGAGAACTGGAGAAAGTACAGAGAAGGTGTCACGTACTTGATTGGAGACTGAAATGACGAGGTCGGCCTTACTTTTGTCACTAGCCCTGACCCCACTGGAAGTGGAACAGAGGGTGTCTAGGGACCAGGGGGACAAGAGCGCCAGCAGATGTTGTTTTACAGCTCTTGCAGTTGGAGACTTTGGAAGACTGATGAACCTCCGATTGAGGCACAGTAGGAATATGCAGAGCTGGTATGGTAGATCGCCAGGTGTGCACCAGAGCAAGGCAGGAAGCTGTGATGGGAGACAGGAGCGATGTCATAGGAATAGCTGGGGTCATCAATGGGCGGACAGCGAGGTACCAAATCATAAGCAAGCCAAAGTCAGGAGCAGAGCCAAAGTCAGGAACAAGTATCAAGCAGGTGAGTAATCAGTCGGTCAGGAACAACCTGGGTCAGCAACAAGGAAATCACACAGGAATGAGCAGGAAACGGGGAACAGCTGAAGACCAGTCAGCACTCTGCACAGGCAGAGGCACCTTTTAAATAGTCCGTCTGGTGCCAATCTTCTCCGTGTGTGTGCGTGCCTTTCTGTGCACATGCGCACGTTTATTCACCAGCCGTCTCATGGGAATTCCCTTACAGAAGGGCAACTAAACTGATATGAGGCATGGAGGAGCTCCACTATGAGGAAAGATTAGAGGAACTGAATTTATTCTCTCTTGAGAAGGAAATTAAGGGGGGATATGATCAACATGTATAAATACATCAGTGGTTCATATAGTGAACTCGGTGTAGAGCTATTCACCCTGAGGTCATCACAGAGGACAAGGGGGCACGCTTTATGTCTGGAGGAAAAGAGATTTAATCTTCAAACACGGAAAGGTTTCTTCACAGTGAGAGCTGTGAAAATGTGGAATAGACTCCCTCGAGAGTTGGTTCTGGCCAGCTCAGTGGATTGCTTCAAAAAAGATTCTTTCTTAGATACACAGAATATAACTGGATACTAACATTTATAGGTAAAGTTGATCCAGGGAATATCCGATTGCCTCTCGGGGGATCAGGAAGGAATTTTTTTCCCCTGCAGGAACAAATTGGATCATGCTTTGCTGGGGTTTATTTTGCTTTCCTCTGGATCAACTGTGGGTATAGGATTATAACTTTTTTATTTTTTGTGGTTGAACTGGATGGACTTTTGTCTTTTTTCAGCGAGACTAACTATGTAACGTCCCCTTTTTTGGTGGAGCTCCACTTTAATGCGTTCTCTGCATTAGAGTAAAAAAAAATTCAATGTCAGCTCTCCCTAGCCCCCACTTAAATATTTAGCTGAACCTGATCTCTAGCCACTGCTGTGAACAAGAGGGTCTGCGGCAGGCTGCTGTTAATCAATCCCTTGAGGAAGGGGTGGGTCTGAGCTGTGCTGTGTCAATAGATGCAGACAGCCTGGCTTGGGAACGGGCCCATACAAGTGCCTCTGTACCAAGTGGCTTGCTATTGGGACATTCAGAAGGGAGGAGGAATCTGGAGCAGTAGTGACGGTCCCGAAAAGAGGTCTGGGGCTGCTCTGTGCAAAACCATTGCACAGAACAGGTAATTATGACATGTTCACTATTTACTTGTACAATTATTTTGCCTATACAGAGAAAGGGGGGTGCTGAAACCCCCCATATGACCTCTGTGTTCAGTGGATCCCTGTGCTCAGGATCTGGTGGTCATGTGTCATAATGCCCACAAAGCTGTAATGAATCAATATGATTCATAACGGCTTTGCTTGTTTTTTTTTTACTAGTGGGCTGTGATTTGCCCACAGCTAACACATGGTACCTGGGCCAATCACAGCACCCTGTACCATGTAATTAGCTGTAGCTAATCACTAGTATTGACAGATGTCATGAACGTAACCCATTCATGACAGTTCAAAGTGTTAAAAAAAAAAGCCCTAATTGTTCAAAACCCCCCCCCCATTGTAACACTAGTAACTTTGAATAATTAAATGATATTTCGTTGCCCTTAAGGTCCAATCCTGTGAGAATGTAGTATTGTGCAATTATGTGTATACAGAAATGGTACTATAGTGCTCCTCCCCCACTTACTGGACATTGATATCTCTCCACTTTTAAACCAGTGCATACACATGAAATATATAATAGAAACAATATCCCTATTAGGAAAGTGCAGTACTACATATCAGTGGTGTCACTAGGGTTGGTGTTACCTAGTGCAGTAAACCATGGTGTCACCCCCTCCACCCCCCTCGGCTCTCTCCTGTCTAGCCTGCCACAGTGCCCTGCAGGGTGCTAAGCAGGCTAGTTTCGGGCCAGTAGCACACGGTCATGGTGCGCACCCAAACTGGCTTTAGGCCTGGGCTCCCCGGGTCTGAAACCCAAGTTCACCGAGTCCTCCAGTGCACCCACTTTTATTTTAACACTTTTACAACTTAATATATGAAAATAAAGTGTGTTCCAAGTCATCCGTGCACCTACCAACCTCTAGATAAGACCTCTGACATTTATATACTGTAAGATCCCCAATACCTACTAACTATATTTCAGAGAATTTTGCTGTCAGTTGGAGGATCCTGTGAGGAAGGACACACACACCTCTCAGAGAGGGAGGACCTTGCAAGGAGGACACACTGCCTACAGGTAGATGGTCAGAGACTGCGGACCTGCTACAGGTAGATGGTCAGAGACTGCGGACCTGCTACAGGTAGATGGTCAGAGACTGCGGACCTGCTACAGGTAGATGGTCAGAGACTGCGGACCTGCTACAGGTAGATGGTCAGAGACTGCGGACCTGCTACAGATAGATGGTCAGAGACTGCGGACCTGCTACAGGTGGATGGTCAGAGACTGCGGACCTGCTACAGGTGGATGGTCAGAGACTGCGGACCTGCTACAGGTGGATGGTCAGAGACTGCGGACCTGCTACAGGTGGATGGTCAGAGACTGCGGAACTGCTACAGGTGGATGGTCAGAGACTGCGGACCTGCTACAGGTGGATGGTCAGAGACTGCGGACCTGCTACAGGTGGATGGTCAGAGACTGCAAATATTCTGTGTATAGAGATCAGGGTTCTTAGAATAGCACTAGGTGTATGGGCACTGGGGAGGAACTCGCAGTTTGACTGGTACAGATCTAAACAGGGACACACTGAGCTGATGGGTTGGCGATCAGTCTTTCACTGACCTTCTTAACACAATGCAGGTTGCTCTGAGACCACTCTTCAGTGCACTCTATCTGCCACTTCCAACACCGAGTCGAACTGGCTATTCACAATAGCCAGGATGTGGATTGTAGCCCTGCCCCTCTACTAAAGTTCCCAGGAAGGAAGGTGCCCTGAGCGGCTCCCGCTGTCCTCGTCTTTGTGAGTCCTCTCAAAGCGCTGCTCAACCACTGACAGGGATGTCGTGGTGGCCTTGGACGGTATCGCTCCTCTTACGGGTGTCACCCAGGTGCAGTGCGCACCCCTATAGCGACACCACTGCAATGCACCTTCTTCACGTAATATTTCCAAAAGGTGCTAACAGAAATGTGTAAATATATCAATAATTCAGGTAAAATGTATCCCCTAAATACCAAATAAACAGTGCTTCTACTTCTTTATATTCCAAAAATGTGACAACATATCGATAAAAACAAATGTCACTATTCCTTGAAATGAAGTCCAGTATAGGTTTCTTGTGCTCTTGGTGCTGTGGTAAATGTACCCTACATAGAGAAATAGGTGATGGAAAGAATCAGTGCTCACACTCCTGCTCCCCCTTATCCACGGCACTCACTGCAGTGTTTGACCCCTTTTGCAAGCAGGTCAAATGCTCTCGTTGCTCTCCAATCTGCTGTGCAGAAGGATACTGCAGTGGATAATGGTGTTAAGGTTCTGCAGCTACAGGCAAACGCTCTGGCTGTACTAACTCAGGAGGGGTGCAGCGCACCCCACCCGTGTCCACCCGGGACCATGCGATCGGTATGCACATGCACCCCCGCTAGGACTGCTTTAGCTATTGACTTTGCACACAGTTGGCGACTTCTGAAGTATTCTGCATGCCTAGGTGCTTGATTTTATACACCTGTGGACATGGAGGTGATTGGAACATCTGAATCCAATGATTTGGAGGGATGTACCAATACTTTTGGCAATATAATGTATATGCCCAACAAGGACCAGCAACATACTGGTACATTACAGGACTTTGAGCTCTGGTTCACACTAATGCAGTGTGGTTATACCAGTATGACGCCTGCAGCTATAGGTATCATCCTGGTATTGTTTTTTCAGCTGGCGGTTGGCTTTCAGACCAGAATGGCTCCAATCATCTCCGTGGTCTAAGAAACCAGAAGCTACGAGCATTTCATCGTTTCTGTTTCGCCAGATAGTAACAGCGCCATTTTTTTCTTTGGAAAAGCAAAATCAGTGTGATTAGATGCTTTAAGGGCAGAGGAGAGATCTAGAGTCTAATAGACCCCAGATTTCTCAGAAACGAGTACCTCTCATTGCCTATTGCTGTTACAGGGGACATTTACATTCCCTGTGATAACAATAAAAGTGATCAAAAAGAAAGGGACAGTGTAAAAAAAAAAATCACCATTGTATTCTCTAGGGCCATTGCTTTTAATAAAAAGTTTTTTGGGTGATTCACAGTAATTTTCTAGCAAAAAAAAAAAATAAAAAATGTTTTTTTCATGTAAATAAAAAGTGTCCGAAAAGGCTTGTTCTTCAAGTGGTTAGAAGAGTGGGTTATGTGTGGCAGAAGCTTATAATATTGGCTCTGAAATGCCAGGATAGTAAAAGCACCCCCCAAATGACCCCTTTTTGGAAAGTAGACACTACAAGGTGTTTGCTAAAGAGTATGGTGAGTATTTTGCAGACCTCATTTGTTGAAACAAGTTTTTGGAAACCAAAGAAGGAAAATAAAAATGTATTTTTTTTTCTTTTTCAAAACCCTGTGACAAAAATGATATCTGAAAATTACTCACCATGCCTCTTATCAAATTCCTTGGGTTGTCTACTTTCCAAAAAGGGGTCATTTGGTGGGGTTGGGGTGTTTGTGTTATCCTGGCATTTTAGGACCTCCGAAACTATGATGGGTAGTGAGGAAGTGATATGAGGAAATATGCCCTTTGAAACCCTGAAAGTGGTCATTGGATTCTGGGGGCCTGTATGTGGATAGGCTGCCAAAAAGTCTCACGTGGTATCACCATACTTGGGAGAAGTAGCAGAATGTGTTTTGGGGTGTTATTCCACCTATAGCCATGGCATAACTTTGTGTTAAAAAAAAAAAAAAAGCCATTTTCCAAAAATTTGTGACAAAAAATAAAATCTTCCATAGACTCTACGTGCCTCTCAGCAAATTCCTTGGGGGTGTCTACTTTCCAAAAAAGGGTCACTTTGGGGGGGGTGTACTGTCCTCCCATCGCCGCCCTGTTAGAATACCGGGCTGGCTTCTCGGCTCTTCTGTACAGCAGAACCTGTTCTGCAATCCTACCTGTTCCTCAGTGCAGCGGTGTCCTCATCAGCTCATCTTTAGTGTGGGCACCCGGCTATGACAACTTGCAGCTTCACAGAAGCGCTGCGCTTTGTGAATGGCCCCTTAGTCTTCTGGGACCTGTCACATGTCCCAGAAGACTTCGGGGAGCGACGCGATCGCATTGGAAGTGGGAGCAGGTACCTGTCAAATTCGGGTACCCGCCCCCCCCACAGGTCTGCAGTCTCTGGTCATCGCCTATAGTGTGTCTGCAGTCTCTGGTCATCTCCGGTAGTAGGTCCACAGTCTCTGATCATCTCCGGTAGTAGGTCCGCAGTCTCTGGTCATCTCCGGTAGTAGGTCCGCAGTCTCTGGTCATCTCCGGTAGTAGGTCCGCAGTCTCTGGTCATCTCCGGTAGTGTGTCCGCAGTCTCTGGTCATCTCCGGTAGTGTGTCCGCAGTCTCTGGTCATCTCCGGTAGTGTGTCCGCAGTCTCTGGTCATCTCCGGTAGTGTGTCCGCAGTCTCTGGTCATCTCCGGTAGTGTGTCCGCAGTCTCTGGTCATCTCCGGTAGTGTGTCCGCAGTCTCTGGTCATCTCCGGTAGTGTGTCCGCAGTCTCTGGTCATCTCCGGTAGTGTGTCCGCAGTCTCTGGTCATCTCCGGTAGTGTGTCCGCAGTCTCTGGTCATCTCCGGTAGTGTGTCCGCAGTCTCTGGTCATCTCCGGTAGTGTGTCCGCAGTCTCTGGTCATCTCCGGTAGTGTGTCCGCAGTCTCTGGTCATCTCCTGTAGTGTGTCCGCAGTCTCTGGTCATCTCCGGTAGTGTGTCCGCAGTCTCTGGTCATCTCCGGTAGTGTGTCCGCAGTCTCTGGTCATCTCCGGTAGTAGGTCCGCAGTCTCTGGTCATCTCCGGTAGTAGGTCCGCAGTCTCTGGTCATCTCCGGTAGTAGGTCCGCAGTCTCTGGTCATCTCCGGTAGTAGGTCCGCAGTCTCTGGTCATCTCCGGTAGTAGGTCCGCAGTCTCTGGTCATCTCCGGTAGTAGGTCCGCAGTCTCTGGTCATCTCCGGTAGTAGGTCCGCAGTCTCTGGTCATCTCCGGTAGTAGGTCCGCAGTCTCTGGTCATCTCCGGTAGTGTGTCCGCAGTCTCTGGTCATCTCCGGTAGTGTGTCCGCAGTCTCTGGTCATCTCCGGTACTGTGTCCGCAGTCTCTGGTCATCTCCTGTACTGTGTCTGCAGTTCAGAATATTTTTTTTATTTTCCTCCTCTAAAACCTAGGTGCGTCTTATGGTCAGGTGCATCTTAAGGAGCGAAAAATACAGCAATATACACGTATTGTGATTTTTCTTTTACCAAAGACATGTAGCAGAATACATTTTGGCCTAAATTTATGACTAACTTTGAGTTTATTGGTTTTTTATAACCAAAAGTAGAAAAAAAAATCTATATAATTTTTTTTTTTTTTAATTTAGTTTTTCATTTATATCACAAAAAATAAAAAAACGCAGTGGTGAACAAATACCACCAAAAGAAAGCTCGATTGGTGTGAAAAAAGGATATACATTTTGTTTGGGTACAGCGTTGCATGACCGCGCAATTACCAGTTGAAATAGTGCAGTGCTGAATAGCAGAAAATGGCCTGGTCAGGAAGGGGGGTAAATCTTCTGGAAGGCAATTCCACCTATAGCCATGGCATAACTTTGTGTTAAAAGAAAAAAAAAGCCATTTTCCAAAAATTTGTGACAAAAAATGAAATCTTCCATAGACTCTACGTGCCTCTCAGCAAATTCCTTGGGGTGTCTACTTTCCAAAAAAGGGTCACTTTGGAGGGGGGGTGTACTGTCCCCCCATCGCCGCCCTGTTAGAATACCGGGCTGGCTGCTCGGCTCTTCTGTACAGCAGAACCTGTTCTGCAATCCTACCTGTTCCTCAGTGCAGCGGTGTCCTCATCAGCTCATCTTTAGTGTGGGCACCCGGCTATGACAGCTTGCGGCTTCACAGAAGCGCTGCGCTTTGTGAATGGCCCCTTAGTCTTCTGGGACCTGTCACATGTCCCAGAAGACTTCGGGGAGCGACGCGATCGCATTGGAAGTGGGAGCAGGTACCTGTCAAATTCGGGTACCCGCCCCCCCCACAGGTCTGCAGTCTCTGGTCATCTCCGGTAGTAGGTCCGCAGTCTCTGGTCATCTCCGGTAGTGTGTCCGCAGTCTCTGATCATCTCCGGTAGTGTGTCCGCAGTCTCTGGTCATCTCCGGTAGTAGGTCCGCAGTCTCTGGTCATCTCCGGTAGTAGGTCCGCAGTCTCTGGTCATCTCCGGTAGTAGGTCCGCAGTCTCTGGTCATCTCCGGTAGTAGGTCCGCAGTCTCTGGTCATCTCCGGTAGTAGGTCCGCAGTCTCTGGTCATCTCCGGTAGTAGGTCCGCAGTCTCTGGTCATCTCCGGTAGTGTGTCCGCAGTCTCTGATCATCTCCGGTACTGTGTCCGCAGTCTCTGATCATCTCCGGTACTGTGTCCGCAGTCTCTGGTCATCTCCTGTACTGTGTCCGAAGTCTCTGGTCATCTCCTGTACTGTGTCCGCAGTCTCTGGTCATCTCCTGTACTGTGTCCGCAGTCTCTGGTCATCTCCTGTACTGTGTCCGCAGTCTCTGGTCATCTCCTGTACTGTGTCCGCAGTCTCTGGTCATCTCCTGTACTGTGTCCGCAGTCTCTGGTCATCTCCTGTACTGTGTCCGCAGTCTCTGGTCATCTCCTGTACTGTGTCCGCAGTCTCTGGTCATCTCCTGTACTGTGTCCACAGTCTCTGGTCATCTCCTGTACTGTGTCCGCAGTCTCTGGTCATCTCCTGTACTGTGTCCGCAGTCTCTGGTCATCGCCTGTACTGTGTCCGCAGTCTCTGGTCATCTCATGTACTGTGTCCGCAGTCTCTGGTCATCTCATGTACTGTGTCCGCAGTCTCTGGTCATCTCCTGTACTGTGTCCGCAGTCTCTGGTCATCTCATGTACTGTGTCCGCAGTCTCTGGTCATCTCCTGTACTGTGTCCGCAGTCTCTGGTCATCTCCTGTACTGTGTCCGCAGTCTCTGGTCATCTCCTGTACTGTGTCCGCAGTCTCTGGTCATCTCCTGTACTGTGTCCGCAGTCTCTGGTCATCTCCTGTACTGTGTCCGCAGTCTCTGGTCATCTCCTGTACTGTGTCCGCAGTCTCTGGTCATCTCCTGTACTGTGTCCGCAGTCTCTGGTCATCTCCTGTACTGTGTCCGCAGTCTCTGGTCATCTCCTGTACTGTGTCCGCAGTCTCTGGTCATCTCCTGTACTGTGTCCGCAGTCTCTGGTCATCTCCTGTACTGTGTCCGCAGTCTCTGGTCATCTCCTGTACTGTGTCCGCAGTCTCTGGTCATCTCCTGTACTGTGTCCGCAGTCTCTGGTCATCTCCTGTACTGTGTCCGCAGTCTCTGGTCATCTCCTGTACTGTGTCCGCAGTCTCTGGTCATCTCCTGTACTGTGTCCGCAGTCTCTGGTCATCTCCTGTACTGTGTCCGCAGTCTCTGGTCATCGCCTGTACTGTGTCCGCAGTCTCTGGTCATCTCATGTACTGTGTCCGCAGTCTCTGGTCATCTCATGTACTGTGTCCGCAGTCTCTGGTCATCTCATGTACTGTGTCCGCAGTCTCTGGTCATCTCATGTACTGTGTCCGCAGTCTCTGGTCATCTCATGTACTGTGTCCGCAGTCTCTGGTCATCTCCTGTACTGTGTCTGCAGTTCAGAATATATTTTTTTATTTTCCTCCTCTAAAACCTAGGTGCGTCTTATGGTCAGGTGCATCTTAAGGAGCGAAAAATACAGTAATATACACGTATTGTGATTTTTCTTTTACCAAAGACATGTAGCAGAATACATTTTGGCCTAAATTTATGACTAACTTTGAGTTTATTGGTTTTTTATAACCAAAAGTAGAAAAAAAAAATCTATATAATTTTTTTTTTTTAATTTAGTTTTTCATTTATATCACAAAAAATAAAAAAACGCAGTGGTGAACAAATACCACCAAAAGAAAGCTCGATTGGTGTGAAAAAAGGATATACATTTTGTTTGGGTACAGCGTTGCATGACCGCGCAATTACCAGTTGAAATAGTGCAGTGCTGAATAGCAGAAAATGGCCTGGTCAGGAAGGGGGGTAAATCTTCTGGAAGGCAAGTTGATAAAGAAGTTAAAATCAAAGAACTGCCCCACCCCTTCCTGACCAGGCCATTTTTTGCATTACGGTGCTGTGTTACTTTAACTACAATTGCGCGGTCTTGCAAAGCTGCACCCAAATGAAATTTGCATCCTTTTTTTTTTTTCCCACGAATTAAGCTTTCTTTTGGTGATATTTGATTGTGTGGTTTTTTTTTTTGGTTTTTTTTAATTGTGCTATAAAAAGACCGACAAGTTTGAGAATAAAACTATTTTTGACATTTTTGCTATTAAACATGTCCAGTAAAAACATGTAAAAAATCAAATTTCGTCATAAATTTAGGCCAAAATATATTCTGCTACATGTCTTTGCTTAAAAAAAAAAAAAAAAAATCCAATCCGTGTAAATTAATTGCTTTACGTGAAAGTTTTAGCATTTACAAATGGCGGTATAGATACTGGAATTTTTAAATTTTTGTTTTTAATTTTTACTAGTAATGGAGGCGATCAGCGACTTATTGCAGGACTGCGGCGGGCATTCTGACACTGAGGGGAACTGATTTGGTGTTACTGACATCCCCAGTGACACCAATACAGTGATCAGTGCTATTAAAAAGCACTGATACTGTACTAATGGCACTGGGCAGGAAGGGGTTAACATCAATCAAAGGGTTAGCTGTGTGCTGGGAGTGCTTTACATAGGGGGCTGTGTCAGTGCTTCACACTGCTGTGCATAGCCATCCAAAGCAGTGTGCCTGAGCTGACAGGGAGGAGAACTGTTAGTAAACAAAACAGTTCTACTCCCCGTTGGAAATCACCAGGTGCTGGCGAGTAATCACTGACCGGGACCCGGTGATTGACAGCTGCCAGTTGCGGCGCGTGCCCCCTACCCAGAAATGCAAAATTGCGTATATATACGTGATTTTGCGTACCCGTGCCGCCCTGTAGCAGTATTCCTGCTATAGGGCGGGGCAGAAGTGATTAAACTAAAAAAAGCAGAGATTTAAAACTACTTTAACCGCTTGCCGCCCTGCCACTGTGTTTATACGTGTGCAGGGCGGCAGTGGAGCGCAAAACCACGTTTAAAAACGGGTTCCGCGCTCCCGACACTTTCGCGGGCAGGGGGCGCGCGCGCGCGCCCGCCGACCCGCGGGTGATCCGATTCAATCCAGGAGGGATCAATCATTAGATTTCAGCCAGTGATTTCTGGCTGAAATCGGATGATCGGTCCCTGTCCTATCCTGTCCTGTGTTGATATTTACACAGGGCAGGATATGATGTCATTCTTCTCTGCCTGGACACATTCCGTTCCAGACAGAGAAGAAGAGACATTTAAACGTGAGTAAAACACTACACTAACAGTTAGAACACACTCTAGGACACATTTAACCCCCTGATTGCCCCCCCCCAGTTAACCCTTCACTGCCCTGTCACCAGTGTACCTGATCAGTGAAGCGATTTTTATTGATCACTGTATCAGTGTCGCTGGCGACTTCCAATAGTGCTAGCGCCCCTCCCAGATAGCGCCAGTTTGCCCCCCAGTACACCAATAAAGCCATTTAACCCCTTAATTTCCCCCCCCACCCCCCCAGTTAACCCCTTAACTGCCCTGTCACCAGTGTCACTGATCAGTGAAGCGATTTTTACTGATCACTGTATCAGTGTCGCTGGCGACTTCCGATAGTGTTAGCGCCCCTCCCAGATAGCGCCAGATTGCCCACTAATACACCAGTAGTCCCGTCTAACCCCTTGATCGCCCCCCCCCCCCCTGAGTTGACCCCTTCACTGCCCTCTCACCAGTGTCACTGATCAGTGAACCAATTTTTACTGATCACTGTATCAGTGTCGCTGGCGACTTCCGTTAGTGTTAGCGCCCCTCCCAGATAGCGCCAGATTGCCCGCTAATACACCAGTAGTCCCGTCTAACCCCTTGATCGCCCCCCCCCTCCCCGAGTTGACCCCTTCACTGCCCTGTCACCAGTGTCACTGATCAGTGAACCAATTTTTACTGATCACTGTATCAGTGTCGCTGGCGACTTCCGTTAGTGTTAGCGCCCCTCCCAGATAGCGCCAGATTGCCCGCTAATACACCAGTGATCCCGTCTAACCCCTTGATCGCCCCCCCCCCTCCCCCCTGAGTTGACCCCTTCACTGCCCTGTCACCAGTGTCACTGCTCAGTGAACCAATTTTTACTGATCACTGTATCAGTGTCGCTAGCGACTTCCAATAGTGTTAGCGCCCCTCCCAGATAGCACCAGTTTGCCCGCTAGTACACAGATAATCACATTTGACCCCTTGATTGCCAGGAACACGCTTACTTGCACGCTAAACCTTCATTGCTAGTATAGTGTCTGATTAAATCAATATCTTTGATCAGATCAGCGCTATACCAGCATTCACATTACTTTAGTATCCCCAAAAACGCAGTGTTAGCGGGATCAGCCCCAACACCTGCCAGCACCTGCGTTTAGCCCCTACGCCCCCCCCTTCTCCCCCGGCAAGTGCAGTGTCAGTAGATAACTGTCACTTGATACATATTACACACAAAACCGCAGTGTTCACAGAATCAGGCCTGATATCTGTTAGCACTTGTCGGTAAATTTTTTGTAGCGGTTCAAGCAGTCCCTGACAGCCAGGCGCTCTTTTTCCCGTGAGTCGCACTAGGTACCTGTAAATTTAGTGGCCAAAATGTCTAAGCAAAGGTACACTAGTGAAGAGGCCTATAGGATTCTGAGCATGTCAAGTGAGAGCGAAGGGGAAGACTCACTGGCAGAATCAGGCTCAGAATACGAACCTATAGACAGCAGCGGCACCCTGACAGCTAGCTCAGGCGACGAGGAAGTGGTCCCTGCTAAGGTCAGGCGTACCCGATCCCATTCACAGGTTGCTGAGGTGGTACAAATGCATGATGACTCTCATATGCAGCAGAGTGCCAGTACTAGTGCCGCAGTATCTTTTGGTGAACTGGCGAGCACCAGCGGCCTAGTACGTCCTGGTCGTAGGCATACCAGCACTGCAGTATCACTTGGTGACGTGGCGAGTCCCATAAGTGCAGTACAAGCTGGTGCGGTGGCGAGCACAAGTAGTGTCCCGCGGCCACCAAGAATTCGCAGACAGGCCCGTAGAGCCCCTAGTGTCCTTCCGGATGTGCTTGCAAATCCCGATTGGCAGCCCACAAATTCTGCAGCACCCGTACTTCCCCCATTCACTGCCCAACCCGGAATTCAGGTGGAAACAGCAAATTTAAATACTCCCCTTAATTTTTTTGAGCTGTTTTTCACAGAAGATCTTTATGCATTGATTGTGGATCAAAGCAATTTATATGCACGCCAATTTATCGCCGCCAACCCAAATTCAAACCTTGCCAGACCATTCGCATGGAAACCCATTACGGTTTCCGAATTTAAAGTTTTTTTGGGCCTAACCCTCAACATGGGCATTAATGATAAAAATCAATTGCGGTTGTATTGGTCCACCGACCCTCTTGTTCACATGCCCGTGTTCTCTGCTGCCATGGCCAGGCATAGATATGAGAGTATAATGCGTTTTATGCACTTCTACGACAACTCACTCAGTCGTCCTCGGGGTGACCCTGAATTTGACCGGCTCCACAAAATTCAGCCCCTCGTAAATCACTTTAACCAAAAATTTGCAGATGTGTATACTCCCCAGAAAAACATCTGCATCGATGAGTCCCTCATTCAATATTCTGGCCGCCTTGTAATCAAACAATATCTCCCCAGCAAGCGTGCCAGATATGGGATCAAGATGTATAAGACCTGTGAGAGGGCAACAGGCTATACATGTAAGTTTCGGATTTACGAGGGAAAAGATAGTTACTTGGAGCCCCCCGGATGCCCAGACTACATGGGGAGCAGTGGCAAGATAGTTTGGGACTTGGCGTCATCCTATTTCCACATGGGGTACCACTTATACGTGGACAATTTTTATTCAAGCGTGCCACTATTTAGACATTTGTTCAATTTGGGAATTTGCACATGTGGCACTGTGCGATCTAATCGCCGAGGCTTCCCCCAACGGCTTGTAAATACCCGTCTTAAAAAGGGGGAAAAAGCCTGCTTGAGAAATGAAGAATTGCTCGCAGTGAAGTGGAAGGACAAACGGGATGTTTACCTCCTGTCTTCCATTCATGCAGATACGACCGTCCAAATTACCACGGCAACTGGTGTTGTTGAGAAGCCCCTCTGTGTCCACGATTATAACCTTAACATGGGAGGGGTGGACTTCAATGACCAGATGATGCAGCCGTATTTAGTTTCCCGAAAATCCAAACGCTGGTACATAAAAGTGTCAGTTTATTTATTTCAATTGGCTCTATATAATGCTTTTGTTCTCTATAAAGCAACTGGACATAGTGGATCATACCTAAATTTCCAGTTAGAGAACATCAGGGCCCTTTTGTATCCAGAAGGTGCTGTGCCCCAAATCCCTCTCCCAGATGCAGTTAGCCGTCTGCATGAGAGACATTTTCTCGATACCATTCCTGGTACCCCAACCCAAAGAAGACCCCAAAAAAGATGTTGTGTCTGCAGCAAACGTGGAATTAGGCGTGACAGCCGCTATTGTTGTCCCTCCTGTCCTGGCCAACCTGGCCTCTGCATCAAGCCCTGCTTCCGCCTCTACCATACACTAGTGAACTATTAGTATAGGGTACAGCACGGCACAGATCAGGGCACGTTTACACAGGGTCTCAAAAGATGTTCGGTAGTCAGGAAACTGGCTATCGCATTTGGAGAGACCCTACCAGCTGTTTAAATGTTTGAAGTTTGGAAAAAAAAGTTAAAAAAAATAAAAAAAATAAATAAAAGTACAAATACCCCCCCAAAAAAATAAAAAAATGTAAAAACCAAAAATAGTTATAGTTTTTTTTGTTGTTGTCATTTTTGTGATTGTTCGACTTTCACTGGTTTATTGTTGTTTTATTGTTAACCATTTCTGTTTGCAGGAATGCTTTCAGCTGCAGCGCTGACCTGTTTATTCTGACAGCAACAGGAACTTGCTCTCAGAATAGACATAAGTCAGCGTGAGCAGCGCTGTTGGATGAGATTTTTCATCCGCAGTTATAAAAAACAGAATATATGCCAAAGCATGGGGGCCTGGGGTGGCCTGTGGGTGGATGGCCCCTATGCTTCGGCATATATATTTTATATTTGTTGGCACATTTCATGTGTGCCCACCATTAGAAGTGGGTGGATTGAGGGAGGTTTCTAATGGTGGGCATACCACCACACACTTTTCCTTATAAAGTTGTTTTATTGAGTTTATGTTTTATTGTTAACCATTGTTGATTTTTTTGCAGGAACGTCAAACTGCAGCACTGACCTGTTTATTCTGACAGCAACAGGGTCTTGCTTTCAGAATAGACATAAGTAGGTGTGTGCAGTGCTGTCGGATGAGATTTTTCATCCGCAGTTAAAAAAAAGAAAATATATGCCAAAGCATGGGGGCCTGGGGTGGCCAGTGGGTGGATGGCCCCCATGCTTCGGCATATATATTTTATATTTGTTGGCACATTTCATATGTGCCCGCCATTAGAAGTGGGTGGATTGAGGGAGGTTTCTAATGGTGGGCATACCACACACTTTTTCTGGCAGAGATTTCTTCTCTTTTTTTTCATTCAGCCCACAGGCTGCATAAAGAAAAAAAGAACATAGCATATACACCCAACAAGGACCAGTGACGTACTGGTACATCACTGGACTTTGGTTATACCAGGGTGATGCCTGCAGCTGCAGGCATCATCTTGGTTTTATTTTTTTCAGCCGGAAATGGGCTTTCATGTAAAAGCATTCCTAGTGGTTAATTAGCTGCAGAATTGCCTTTACAAGCAGCGGGAGAAAATGCCCCCCCCCTCCCCCTCCCTGAGATTTGCTTTCCAAAAAGGGGTCATTTGGGGGTGTTTGTTCTATCCTGGTATTTTAGCACCTCAAGAGATGTGATGGGCGGTCAGAAAGTAAAAGCTGTGTAAATTTCAAATTATCTATACCATAGTTTGTAGACGCTATAACTTTCACACAAAGCAATCAATATACACTTATTGGGATTTTTTTTACCAAAAACATGTAGCAGAATACATTTTGGCTTAAATTTATGACTAACTTTGAGTTTACGATATATTTTTTATAGCTGAAAGTAGAAAAAATTGTTTTTTTTTCAAGATTTTCGTGTTTTTTTGTTTATAGCGCCAAAAATAAAAAGCGCACAGGTGATCAAATACCACCAAAAGAAAGCTCTATTTGTGTGAAAAAAAGGACGTAAATTTCGATTGGGTACAGCATTGCATGACCGCGCAATTATCATTTGAATTAGTGCAGCGCTGTATAGCAAAAAAAGGCATAAATTACAGTATCTATACCATAGTTTGTAGACGCTATAACGTTCACACAAAGCAATCAATATACACTTCTTGGGATTTTTTTTACCAAAAACATGTAGCAGAATACATTTTGGCTTAAATTTATGACTAACTTTGAGTTTACGATATATTTTTTATAGCTGAAATTAGAAAAAATTGGTTTTTTTTCAAGATTTTCGTGTTTTTTTTGTTTATAGCGCCGAAAATAAAAAGCGCACAGGTGATCAAATACCACCAAAAGAAAGCTCCATTTGTGTGAAGAAAAGGACGTAAATTTTGTTTGGGTACAGCATTGCATGACCGCGCAATTATCATTTGAATTAGTGCAGCGCCAAACAGCAAAAAAAGGCCTGGTCATTAAGGGGGGTAAATCCTCTGGGGCTCAAGTGGTTAATCTTACCCCTTCTCATGGGGGAGTTGCCTTAAAGTGATTAAGCATTTTTTTTTTTTTATATTATTATTATATTTCTTTATAATATTTTTTATATTATTATTCTTTAAAATAAAAAATATGCTATACTTACCTGCTCTTTGCAATGGTATTGCACAGAACCATCCTTAACCTTTTCTTATGTAGTCCCCTGCTAATGTTCTCTGATTCTCATTCCTGTAGGTGCCCCCTTGTAAGTTGTGTGCTGAGGGGGGTACCCCTGTGGGCATGCTCCCAATTTTGTTTAGTGTGCATCCATAGACACACACTGCACGTAAGCCCCTTCCCTCTCACTCCTAAATGGTGTTTGACTGACAGGAGCAGGGCTGCAGCCAGGACAGTGCTAGATCATAAGAGAAGGCAGGTAACTGTTTAGGGAATGGGGGTGGCGGGAGGGCGGGCATTGGAGAGAGACCAGTAGTGGGGAGTTTTTTTTAACATCCAGTGTTAATGCAGAGATAAAAAAAAAACACTTTTTGACTTTAGAACCACTTTAACTCGATAATTCACAATCAAGGGCCACAGGGGTTTATTTACTAAAGCTGGCACATGCAAAATCTGGTGCAGCTCTGCACAGAAACCAATCCGCTTCCAGATTTTAATGCCAAAGCTTCATTTAACAAGCTGAAGTTAGAATCTGATTGGTTACCATGCACAGCCGCACCAGCTTTTGAGTGCTCCGGTTTTAGTAAATCCCCCCACAGTTTCATCAGAACAATAAGACATTAAAACCATAGAAACCATAAAATACCTTGATTTCAGTAATCAAAAGTGTACATCAAGCAGGTTGGTACTATTTCCTTTTCTTTCCTTCCTGAATTTGATGTCAGACAAGTGCATGTCAAATGTACCTGTCAAATAATTCAGATTGATTTTGGAAGCAACTCGGCTGTTGTCATCAACACAAGCCAAAGTCCCTCAACAAAAACTCTTGGGCTACATTCACATGGGCTTCAGAGGGGCAATACTAGCTTCCTTTTTTAGCAGCTTTCACACCCCCCTACAATTGCAGAATCTGAAAGAATGTTCTGAGCTGTCATAAAATATAAAAAAAAAACATTTTAATTCCTTATCTTACAGATGATTACAACATAATTTATGTTAACTATTTGGAGCCATCAGTTTTGTACACCACTCAAAAAGCAATGGATAATATGCCAGAGTTGTATGACATCTTCCAAGGAGAGGTAAGCATATTAAAATTACCTTGATGTATCTCCTGCCCCCGTTTAGTCCTGATTGGCTATACTGGACAAGAAATGCTATACTGCACAGTTAAAATACTTTTTTATGAGAGACTTTAAGCCCCCGGTCACGTCAAGCCTGATTTTGAAATCGTGCGACTTACAATGAAGTCGCATGATTTCAAAGTCGGGTGATTTGCCGATTTCAGGTGCGATTTGCAAGACATCTGATACAGATGTCTATGAAAATCGCACCAAAAGTAATGCATGCACTACTTTAGAAATCGGTGCAGCTCCGACCAAGTCAATTCCTTCCTCCTATATTCCATCACACATAGAGCCCCCTCCCACATACACCTGGCATTTGCCAACACTTCCTTATTTGCTGGTGTCCATGAGGTTCGGTGTCTCAGACCACTGCTTTATGTCTTTAACTTTGCGCACCTCTCAGGCTCACCACAGATCCCTATGGAGATTAGCTCCTCAGTGGATACATCATGAAAAATCTATTGATGTTGTTCAGGATTTTTGTAATCTTAATGAGCACTCTATCTCTTGGTTGTGGTCTGGAATGCCTTCAAGACTTGCATACAAGGCCATTATCAGTGAACACACAGCTTACATGCAAAGCTTACAGAATTCTGAAAAGGCTCAGTCTGCAGCCTATGCTACCTCCCTTTCTCAAGATAATTTTAATCTACTCCTGTATATCACTAGGACAGCTTTACATAATTGCAGACACTAATTTTTTGAACAGGGTGACAAAAATGGCATGTTATTAGCTATGATGTTGCAGACTGAAGGGGGGACTATCTCGGCCCTGCTTTCCTAATATGGTTCTTTACTCACCTCTCTGAAAGGTATATTACTTGAGTTCACAAAATATTATACTAATTTGTATACATCTTTTCTCCCTGTGAATTTCTATTTCTGTAATGTTTATTTGGTTTTGACAAGTAATAAACAGGCAACTGTTTAGCCCACGCAATGACAAGCAATGACAATCATAACCAGAATAAGCACACATAAAGGTAAAGGTGCAATACAGAGGCACTACAAAGTAGTAGTAGAAACTAGTAGAAACTAGCATAGCAGCAGAAATACAACACGCCTCATAGGCTTCCGGAGTAGAAGATCAGGAAAGACTACCCCACAGCAGCAGGGGGCTTGCCAGGACCGCCAGCACCCATACAGAGACACCGTCCAGAGCTTATTAAGATACGGGCGTGGAGCCCAAACGTAGAAGAGACAAAACTAAAAAAAAATAGGGTAGCTGGTAACAGAGTGCATACCAATAGATGAGACAGAAGGAGAGGATGGAAAGGAAAAATGTAGGGCTCAAGGGCCAGAAAGCAGAAGAGGGGAGGAAGACTAGGTCTAGGGGGCGAAAAAAACAGGATTTTCTGTCAGAGTAGGCCGAAACTGGCTGGGAAGGGTGGGGAAAGCATACGTCAGTCACTGTTCCCAGACTCTGAAAAACTTTGCTTGCGAGTCATTGCGAATACTAGACTGCTCATTGAGCATCAGGGTAGTCATACGAATTCTCACCCCTTGAAAAGGGACAGATGGCTTTTTCTATGCTTGGGATGTCATTCTGGTGGCTGACAAGAAAAGGTAGGAGGCGAGCCTCTGCTGATGAGTATATAAACCCGGTATGGGGCAATGTAGTAGAGCAAACTTGACCTCTCTGCGTATGGGTAAGTGGAATAAAGTATAGAGGAGGCCAAATACACAGGACCAGAACCCCACTAATTTAGGGCATGTCCACCAAGTATGCAAAATATCCCCTCACTGGCCACAACGCCGAAAGCAGCGGTCACTGTAGGATGGCTTTGCATGAGCAATACAGGCAGGAACTCGGTACCAACGGAGTAGCACCTTATAAGCCTCCTCCAAGGTAGCCGTGTTAAATGAGCATTTAGGCACAGAAGACCAGGCCTTGCTTCAGTACGCTAGATCTACCTCTATTGCCAGATCCCGTTCCCATTGAGTGACATAGGAAAGGGCAGTATGGGAAGGGGAACTTGTCAGAGAAGTATAAAGGGCTAAAATAAGACCTGCAGAGCCAGGATAGTGTTGGCAGGTATGCTCAAATGCAGTTTCGGTAAGCGGAAGTCCTACGCAATGAGGTTAGCCAGTGTTGGAGTTGGAGATAGCAAAATAATTCTGATTGAGGGATATCACGGGACTCCCGAAGAGAGGCCAGTGTGGGAAAGGACCTAGGCGGTCAAGAAGTGTCAGATGTGAGAACCCATTATCGATCCACCAGGAGAATGCCGAGGCTGATCCTTGCCAGGCAGGAAGGAAGGGTTGTTTATGATAGGGAGCAAAGGCAGAAAAGATGACATAAGGCCACCCAAATGCTGCACGGAGACCCAGGCTTGGAGACTATGATGCATAAGCGGACTCCATGCCACAGGGCAAAAGTTGGAAGGCAGCCAGAGAAGCGCTGACATGGGGACAGGAGCGCCGTTGTGGAGTTCCAGGAGAAGCCACAGGGGAACTTCAACTGAGTCATAAAGATAGCTGAGAGATCTGAGCCACTTGATAATATTTATCTATGTTTGGCACCCTAATCCCCCTTGTAGCGTATGTACAAAAAGAGTAGCCCTAGAAACCCTAGGGCGTTTATTAGCCCAGATAAAACATAGGATCCTATTCTGGAGCAGCCGTAGAACATGCGACGGAACCTGAACGGGAAGAGTGCGAAAGCAATATAGTAGTTTAGGCAGAATGGTTATTTTAACAGAATTGATACAGCCTATTCAGGAACTGCCAAGATTGCATAAGGACAGACCGAGTTGAAAGCAGTGGATAGTAGTTGGCTGCAAATAAAGAAGAATAGGAAGCAGTCAATTGGATCCCTAGGTAGGCAATTGAGGATGATGCCCACTTGAAAGGAAAGTGGGACTATAGACATGTGACCAAGTCAGACTCCAAGGTGACATTAAGAGCCTCAGTTTTGTCTAGATTAATCCGTAGGCCTGATGTCGCCGAGAAGTGAGAAAGAACCCACTGCAAATTGGGGAGAGTGATAAGAGGGTTACTGAGGGTCAAGAGGGCGTCATCCGTGAAAAGTTTGTCTATACTCATGGCCTGCGTAGGGAATACTTGTCACAACGTGTTCAGCCCGCAGGTTCATCACAAGTGGTTCCAGTGCTAAAATGAAGAGGGCTGGGGATAGGGGCATCCTTGTCTTGTGCCTCCGAAAATAGAGAAAGGAGCGGAAAAGAACCCAGCACATTTTACCGAAGCAGAAGGGGCCGAATACAGGGCCTGGATCAAGGTCAATATAGCCTCTCCGAACCCCCAGCGGGATAACTCAAAGTGCAGGTACTCCCAAGACAGGGAGTCGAAGGCATTGTAAATATCTAAAGAGAGTCGGAATCCGGGAATTTTCCATTGATGAAGGTGGTGTATAAGGTTGATCACCTTGCGGATGTTATCGCTAGCCTGCCGCCTGGGCGACACAGGTGTTAATGTGAAGGCTGAGTATCTTTCCCAGGATTTTCAAATCCTTATTCAGTAGGGAGTTAAGCTGAAAGGCTTGTGATTCTGACGAGTCTTCCACCTTTTTAGGGATCATGGAGATATGGGACCTCTCCCCACAAATTTTAATCCATCTGCTGCCAACACCCTTTTATATCCAGTTGTGCTGGGGTGGCTCTCCGATTCGGAATGAGAGTCCATTATGTGTTCTATCACGGCTGAGGAGATGGAGGTGGTCATTCGATCATTTCCCAGTGGCAGGGCTCCAGACTGAATTGCAATAGAGTTTTTTACAAAACCCATGTGGAGTTTTTGGCTCCCACCCTTGCCACGGTTTATTCTGCCCACCTAGAAAATAATGCACTACCCCCTGCCTATGAAGGAAGATCATATTTTGATACATAGGGACTGATCTTTGGAATGCCTATGTGCATCATACAGGCCAATTGTCCTCCCCAATTGTGACCAACATTCTTTCCAAGCTCCTGAATAATAGGCTTAGTCACCTACTGCACTCCTAAAGATTCAGGTCAAACAGAGTTTATCCCCCATAAATCAACCAATATCAGCATCCACAGATTATCATTGTCATTTTCTCTTTAGACATAAGGAAGGCTTTTTACACCGTGAAGTGGCCCTATCTATGGGAGGTGTTGAGGATATTAGGTGGTCCAGTGCGCTTTACAACTGCTACAACTGCTCTATGATGGGCCCACTGCGACAGCCTGCCTGGGAGGATAGCTCTCCTAGTTTTTCCCACTGTTGAGGGGCATGCAGCAAGGTTGCCCCTCTCCCCCACCTTATTTTCCCTGGTCATGGAACGGATTGTAAAGACTCTGCATGTTTCCACTATTTGGGATCTGCAAGTTGGCTGGTTGGAGGAGAGGGTCGCTCTCTACGTGGACTACCTCCTGTTCTTCTTGAATGATGCTGGCCCCCCCTTATAGGGTGCTCTCCAGGTCATGCAAGAACTTTCACCGGTTTATGGTCTGAAAGTAAATTGGCATAGATCGCTTCTCTTTCCGATTTGATTCTGAGGCTTCTATCCAGGACTGGGACAGCTGCAGTTGGTAACATTGTTAACTCATTTTGGGGCAGAGGTAACTCGTAATGCAAAAATATGTATGTTGATAAGAATCTGACTCCAGTGTGGGCGGAGACTAAACTCAAGGCATGAAAAACTGCGTCGCATTAATTTGCTTAAAGTGAAAATTCTACCCAAACTCATGTACTTTTTCAGGAAATCACCAACATGGGTACTAAAATCCTTTTTTAAGTAGTTTAACCAAGTTTTACTCTCCCTTTTTGTGTGGGGTCTCAGGCTCCAAGGTACAAACTCACTATGTTGACCAAACTGACCCTACAGGGTGGTTTAGCCATACTGGATTTCTTTCAATATTTTAAATCTACCCAGTTGATTAACACCCACTGGTGGCTAGTGCCCAACTTGAATAACTCCTCTATTGTACTGAAGTGACTGTTATTGGTTTCCTGGAGGTGCTCAGAAATCTCATTTTTTAAAGAGGCCCCAAAGCCCCTTACCCACTTATGCCCCTTATGAAGAAGACCATCAAAGCCTGGTCAGTTAGCCTTTAAATGGGAAGCTTGGGTGCTCTCTATCCTCTCTCCCCACTCCCTGCTGTGGAAACACCCCACTTTGCCCCATTTTATCTCGATATCTGACCCTCACTGCTGGGCTACATTTAAAATTACAACCTTTACACACATAGTGGTTGGGAATTGCTCTCGTTCGATAACCTTTGCTACCAGTTTGGCATCCTGAGTTATTACCAGTTTTGGTATATGCAACTTTCTCATGCCTTCCATAGTCTGTTCTCACATTGACATGTATCTTTTGAGTTCTTCTTTAGAAACCTTGGTATGCTCAGACCAGCTGTTGAAACCTGCTTTGTCCCACTACCAACATGTTTTTGCTACCCTATCTGATCTCTCCATTCTCTGGGAGAAATGATGGCGGGAAACACCTAAATTAGGTGATGAAGACTGGCCAGATGTCTGGGATGTACCCTCAGCTCAAGATAGACTGATTCAATAGAAGCTTCTGCACAGGGCTTTATTTATTGCAAAATCTAACCCAACCTGCAGTCATGGCCAAACATATTGGCACCCCTGCATTTGCAATTACAAATGTTTAGGCATTCTCATATTGATTTCTTTTGTTTGAGAATACACTTTTTTTGTGTCATACCAATGCAGTTTGTGATGCTCCTGTAATTTGTAATTAAACTCACCCGTATCAATTAATAGGTGCTGACAATATAGAAATCACACCGACATCCAGTTAAAATGGTGAAAAATTGACTCAAACTTTGTTGTGTGTCTCTGTGTGCCACATGGAGAGAGAGCAGCAAAGACTTGTCTGAGGATTTGAGAACAAAAATTGTGGAAAAGCATGGACATCTCCCATGGCACTGTAGCTAATCCCTCTGGACATGGATAAAAGAGAAAAATGTATCAAAAATTGCAACAAAGGATTGTTCGAATGGTGGCTAAATAACCTTGATCAACTTCCAGACAAATTCAAGCTGACCTTCAGACACAGGGTGTGACGGAATGCGGTTCCCGACCTCTGCCCCTCTCACCAACTCGTGATCGAAGGACCAGCCGATCTCGCATCGCGCTGTCACTTGCGTAACAATGTCACTCTCAGCAGTGCCCTGCACAAAGATTTTCCAGTTCTTGGGACTACAGTCCATGTGCCAGCAGCCTGAGAGCGATTGTTACTGGGTCAGTTTAATTACGCAATTAACCCTGCACACTGCCACCCCCACCTACAGAGAAGGAAGAAGCTCACAAATCTTAGCAGTAACACTATATCAGCATAAGCGTCTGTAATACGCACTTGCACCCCAGACAGATATATTCAGAGAATTATTACATACAGTAGCACTCTTCAAGAGACAGGGATTCTTTATTTTGCATTAAAAGCTTTAGAGACAGTTTCAACACTATTCAACAAATAGGATTTATTACTAAATAGGTCAAAATGGTGCAATTAAAATATTTACAGAAAAAGATGTAACAAAGATATAAAGAGAACAATAAAACAACAGAGAAATAAAAGAAAGGAGTTCAGAAGGCACAATACTTGCAATGTCCTGGTTTTAGCAGAGTCCAATTGTCCGAACAAAAATGTCTCACGTGGAATGTATGTTTTATGGCAAGCTCTTGCACTAATGGCCTAACAGGTCATGACTGACAGGAGTTATTGTTTTACGATCCTGCAGAGGAAAGTGGTTTCAAAGAAGACCCCTTGAACCAGACTAATTAGCTGTTTACAGCCCTGGAGCTTTATCTAGCTGTGTTTTATTTAGAATAAGAGTCCCTTTTTGACCTCCATTCAACTTACAGCTATACATTCCATTCAAAAGGGAGGAGGGAGGACAGGAGAGAACATGGCTGAGACCTAACAAGATGGCTGTCACATACAGCATCCATGTCTTTATTGTGTACAATCGTCACACAGGGTACAACTGTGTCAACTTGCACTATATGTTGCCATCTGAATGAAGAGGGATGCTATGGTAGGAGACCCAGGAGGACCCCATTGCTGGCACAAACATAAAAAAGCCAGATTGGAGTTTGCCAAAACTTACCTGAGGGAGCCAAAATCTTTTTGGGAGATGGACACACGAAACAAAATTACAGCTTTTTGGTAAAGCCCATCATTCTACCATTTTCAGAAAAAGCAAAGAGGCCTTTAAAGAAAAGAATACAGTCCCTACAGTCAAACATGGTGAAGGTTCGTTGACATTTTGGGGTTTCTTTGCTGCTTCATGTCTTGACTGTGTGCATGGCATTATGAAAGCGGAAGACTACCAAAGAATTCTGGGGTGCCATGTAGGGCCCAGTGTCAGTTGCATCTCCATTAGAGGTCATGGGTCTTACAGCAGGACAATGACCCAACGCACCCAGAAATGGTTTCAGACAAAGCGCTGGTGAGTACTGAACTGGCCAACAATGAGTCCAGATATCAATCCCAAAGACCACCTGTGAAGAGATCTCAAACCAGCAGTTGGGAAAAGGAACCCTTCCAATCTGAGACCTGGAGCAGTTGGCGAAAGAAAAGTGGTGCAAAATTCCAGAGAGGTGTAAGAAACGCATTGATCGTTACAAGAAGCTATTGATTTTGGTTGTTTTTTCCAGAGGGTGCCAATAATTTTGTCCTGTCCATTTTTGGGGTTTGGCGTGGAATATGTCAGATTTGACCTGTTTTGATTCTCCACCTTTTGTATCATACTAAAAGAAATAAACATGAGAATGCCTAAACACTGGTAATTGCTACAATTTTCTGGGAAAAGTGGTGCATTATCTGATAGAAATGCAGGGGTGCCAATATTTTTGGCCATGACTGTAGGTTGGGTTAGATTTTGCAAAAAAGTTACCAAGCTAATTTAGTGTATCTAAACCCACAACCAAAAATAAAATAAATTACAGATTACTAGTGCTTGGTGTGGTGGCTGCATTAGTTTTTATTTTTTATATTTAATAATTTTTCCTAGTAATCCTGCAAATAACACTTCCTCCACCTGGGTGGCTACATCACTCCTCTATTGTATCTATGGAGGTAACCATGGTTGTCACCCTAGGCTGCTCTCCTGATAAGGCGTATAAACATCTGTGTATCTATTGCCTGGTGATAGAAATATTGCCTGGTGAAATGAAGATGGTTAGGAAGGAAGATAATCTTCAGTGCAACTCACAGGAAATGACAAGGCCACGGCATTTTCACCAAGATCAACAAATATTTTCTGCATTTGCTGAAAATCTTTTCCCTTGAAAGAGAGAGAACTGCTGCAACCACCACATCTAAGTACTGTAGGCTGAAATATATTTCATTTTTGTTCTTGGGATTTAGTTATCCTTTTAAGTAGGACTGTTCAACCTCTTACATGCTTTGAACCTGCATTGTTGTTCTGCTTGCAAGTACTTACTGCAGACCCAGACTTAGGATGTGTTAATCAATTAATGTTTTATAGTCACAATGATGATTGTGCATGATTTAAGGCACCTGCTTCTGGTACTGTGGCTAAGGAGGCATTCAATACTTCAGATATCCCACAGTTAGTGCATTCATTTTAATGCAACTGAAAGACGTAGAGGGTAGGGGGACTATAATGGTTTTGGGGGTGTGTTTATTAATCCCTCTATGATTAACCCCTACATGGGTGAAATATGTTAGAAGAGCTTTCCTGATGGATGGAAGCCATTTTGCAATAATTTTGTTTTTTGATTCACTATATTGGTTTGCGGTCCTGGGAAACATTTGTAACATTTTAATACAGGCTACACATGACACTATGGGGGAGATTTACTAAAACTGGAGCATGCAAAAGTTACTACAGCTCTGTATAGAAATCGGCTTCCAGGTTTTATTGTCCAAAGCTTAATTGAACAAGCTGAAGTTAGAAGCTGATTGTCTACCATGCACAGCTGCACCAGATTGAGTGTTCCAGGTTTAGTAAATTTCCCCCAATGGGTTTTCTGTTAACGGGATTGGGAGAAACTGTAAAATGTGTAAATAGGAACCTGCAGCTTTACATGATGGCTGGATATGAAAATAATTTTTTTTTTCTGTATGCAGAATTTTATATTTTACAGTATGTAAATGTTTTTTAATAAACTAATCTCTTTTCTGTAGGTTGCAAATGTCACAGATTATGGAGCATTTATTAAAATTCCAGGTTGCACAAAACAAGGTGAGGCTCACTGCTGAAAATACCTTTTATTCATACATACAGGTGAAACTCGAAAAATTAGAATAAAGTGCAAAAGTTCATTTATTTCAGTAATGCAACTTAAAAGGTGAAACTATATATGAGATAGACTCATTACATGCAAAGCAAGATAGTTCAAGCCATGATTTGTCATAATTGTGATGATTATGGCTTACAGCTCATGAAAACCCCAAATCCACAATCTCAGAAAATTAGAATATTACATGCAATCAGTAAAACAAGGATTGTACGCAGAACAATATCGGACTTCTGAATAGTATAAGCATGCATATGTACTCAGTACTTGGTGTGGGCCCCTTTTGCAGCAATTACTGCCTCAATGTGGCGTGGCATGGAAGCTTTCAGCCTGTGGCACTGCTGAGGTGTTATGGAAGACCAGGATGCTTCAATAGCGGCCTTCAGCTCTTCTGCATTGTTCGGTCTCATGTCTCTCATCTTTCTCTTGGCAATGCCCCATAGATTCTCTATGGGGTTCAGGTCAGGCGAGTTTTCTGGCCAATCAAGCACAGTAATCCCATGGTCATTGAACCAGGTTTTGGTGCTTTTTGCAGTGTGGGCAGGTGCCATGTCCTGCTGGAAAGTGAAGTCCGCATCTCCATAAAGCTCATCTACGGAAGGAAGCATGAAGTGCTCCAAAATCTCCTGATAGACGGCTGCGTTGACCCTGGACTTAATGAAGCACTTTAGCAGATGATATGGCTCCCCAAATCAACACAAACTGTGGAAACTTCACACTGGACTTCAAGCATCTTGCAGTGTGTGCCTCTCCATTCTTCCTCCATACTCTGGGTCCTTGGTTTCCAAATGAGATGCAAAAGTTGCTCTCATCAGAAAAGAGGACTTTGGACCACTGAGCAACAGACCAGGTCTGTTTTTCTTTAGTCCAGGTAAGACGCTTCTGACTTTTTTTGTTGTTCAGGAATGGCTTGATAAGAGGAATACGACATTTGAAGCCCATGTCCAGGATCCGTCTGTGTGTGGTGGCTCTTGATGCACTGACTCCAGCCTCAGTCCACTCCTTGTGAAAGTCCCCAACACTTTTGAATGGCCTTTTTCCTGACAATCATCTCCAGGCTGCGGTCATCCCTGCTGCTTGTGCAACTTTTTCTTCCACACTTTTCCCTTCCACATAACTTTCTATTAAAGTGCTTTGATACAGCACTTTGGGAACATCCAACTTCTTTTGCAATTACCTTTTTGAGGCTCTCCCTCCTTATGGAGGGTGTCAATGATGGTTTTCTGCACAACTGTCAGGTCAGCAGTCTTTCCTATGATTGTGATTCCTACTGAACCAGACTGAGAGACCATTTAAAGGCTCAGGAACCCTTTTCAGGTGTTATGGCTTAATTAGCTGATTAGAGTGGGACACTTTGAACCGAGAATATTGCACCTTTTCACAATATTCTAATTTTCTGAGATTGTGGATTTGGGGTTTTCATGAGCTGAAAGCCATAATCATCACAATTATGACAAATCACGGCTTGAACTATCTTGCTTTGCATGTATTGAGTCTATCTCATATATTAGTTTCACCTTTTAAGTTACATTACTGAAATAAATTAACTTTTGCATACTATTCTAATTTTTTGAGTTTCACCTGTATGTACAAAAAAAATAATAAATTACTTTTGTTTTTCTTGCTCATTTATCAGGCCTTGTCCACAGAACACACATGTCATCTTCTCATGTTGACCGTCCTTCAGAAGTAGTAGACGTCGGTGAGAGAGTGTGGGTGAAGGTTATTGGTAACGAGGTATTACATTTTAATGTTATGCATGCAAAGTTCATTCTCTGTGAAGGTGGAGGTGAGCAGTAATGGCAAGGCCTCACTTAGCAATGTCCTGGGAGTATTCCAGTCAGGCTTCATGAGGTACATAAATGGCCTACACCTATAGAAAGGACATTACTCGACTTTAGTCAGAGCTGTCTAGTTTGTTTTTATCTACAGACACGTCTTATCTGCATAGGCAGCTTTTTGGTAAAAGTAAACTAACCCTTTTTCATTTATTTATTTGTATATTTTTTTGGTAGCTTACATTTGAGCATACAAAGTGCTTCTATGCATGCTAACTGGAATAGGTTTAGGTTAGCCTTTATGATAAAGTTAGCAGCTGACAAGAGCAGACCTGCCAAAAAAGACGGTATATTACGAATCCTATGCGGAGTAAATATTCACTATTATAGTGGATGCAAATATTTTATTGAGATCAATTAGATCATGAAAAGGTAGACATTGGAATCGGGGAAATGCTTGTTGATGGGTGGATACACCCCTATTCATGGCACTTTTTTTCTTTTTTGTATTAAGTCAGCCTTTCCATAAAGTTCTTTCTTCATGTACTCTTTCGTTTAAAACTGAGCACTTTCCAAAATGTACCTTTTGCATTTATATCAAATTGAGTAAGTGGGGAAATCTGTCAGTATTGGTCTGATTTCATTATGTACTATTGGACAGAATGCAAAAATTGAGCCACAAATTAAAAATTATTCTTGGAAGTTGGTCATGGGCACCCATATGATTTTCTTTTCCATTGTCTGCAATTTAAAGCCAGAAAAGTATTTGATAATGTCAAATTCCAAACTGTTGCTGACTTGTTATTTCAGGTAAAAGATGGGAAGCAGAAAATCTCCTTATCCATGAAGGTTGTACACCAAGGAACAGGGAAAGATATAGATCCAAACAATGTGGTGTTGGAGTAAGTGATTGGATTGTTCAACAGAAATGGAGTTACTGAAATGGAGAACATTTACTACATTCTTCTGTTTCTGTTAGACAGGATGCACGAAAGAGACGAGAGTTTAAGGACTACAGCAAGCAGAAGATAACACTGGAGGCTGTATTGAACACTGTGTGTAATAAGTGTGGATGTAAAGGTTGGTCGTTTCAAATTCTCATTCTCTACTACAACAGCAATCCTAATGTGTATTACATTTTTCTCATACCAGTTTTATCCATGTGGGTAAATGCATTCTTCAGCTTAAAAGGAATCCTTTTCTGAAGAAATATAGAGACTGCCATTGCTGACCTCTCATTTTGTATGGTGTATGTAAACCATAACCGTGAACTTTCTTATTTGCTCCCCTTAGGTCTGCTAAATCAATCATTGTTGTACCTGTATGATAAGTGGGGGGAAAAAAAGTGGTGGTGTGGTGGGGGGTGTTTGAAGAGAGGACTGTGTATTTTTTAATTCATCAGAAATGAAGTAGGCAGGTGTGGGTGTGTAGGTGTGTGGTGTCTCTAGGGTATTTGACTGATGTGAAGAAGAACAAACTTTTTAGTTTTTTCAGAATCTTGATAAGTCCTATTTGGATCCTGAAGCACAGAGGCTTTGTAAATCTTCCGGCAGGCTATAGCCTCCATTGCTAGGTCCACATCATCACATTAACTGGTAATCAGTTAATGTGTCATCTACATGTCGGCATGCAGTACTGCCTCTGCAGATCCTGTTGAGCCACACCAGAGCTCCGTTCAGCGGTACTTACTCCGTACAGCCTCCTCTGAAACCCGGGCCATCAGGGACGAGATGGCGCCTGGTCGCACACCGACCAAGCCGCAGCCTGCCTCAGCACCCGCCCAACTGTCAGTGCCACCTCCCTAGCCCCACCACTCGCTTGGTCCGAGTCGTCTGCTGGAGTTGGAGACAACATTCCACCCCTGCACGCACCTCAGTGTGCTGGCATCCTGCTGCTTGCGAGCTCAGACACCGGGGAGTCACCTGGCTCATGGACCACAGCCCTCCTATCTGCTTTCTGGGCAGACTTTGACTCTCTTCTAAGCTGGAATCCTCTCTCCACCAGGAGTTAGAGGCTCTAAAAACAAAGGTATTGGCCTCCGCTTCTGCCATTTCAGCCCTGACTGCCACCCTGGATGACCACACTTTGCAGATCCGGGCCCTGGAATTAGCCTCCTCCTCATATCTTACACATCTTCGCCAACATCAACTTCGTATAGAAGATAGAAGCCGCAGAAACAACATAAGGATACAGGGGATCCCTGAAGCAACTTTGGGATCGGATCTGAAACCTACTGTCACCGCTATCCTGAACTAGGTATTGGGCAGAGAAGCTACATCACCTATAGAACTAGATCAGGTTCATAGAGTGGGGGGGCCCTTTCATTAACCAGATGGACCGTCTAAGAGATGTCCTATGTCAGGTACATTATTATACCTTGAAAGAGGACATTATGCGCAAGGCCTGGCGGTCAGGCCCGGTGGATTTTGATGGCTCCTTACTTCATCTATGCCCAGATTTATCCAGACCCACTCTTTACATGAGAAGAGTTGTCAGACCTTTATTGGATCTCATACGTCAAGCAGGGGGTGCTTACACTTGGGGACACCCATTTAGTATTTGGGTCACCCGTGGTGACCGTAAATTTCTGCTCACTGACCCCGATCAACTGTCTGACTTTTTTCTGGTTCCGGAACAAGATCTAGTGGACATCCTCAACTGGCTGGACCCTCCAGACAACCGACGTCGCCTTCCCGGATCGACCTCTCTGCCACAGTTCCGGCGGCGCCCAAGATCCCGAGCTCGCTCTGCTGAAGTCATTCCCTCCTTACCTGGGACACCTGAGGACTGCGTTGCCTTCTTGCAGCGAGCCATGACCTCCACCTTTTTACATATTCCCTTTATTTTTTATTTAATTTTAATTTTTTCCCTTTAATTTTTCTCACATAAGTTGTTTGGAAGTATTTGGGGTTGGCCCCGTACAGGCCTTTTTCACCAATGTATATTTGCCTTGGGCAGGGGGCGGCTTTTATTGATGTCACTGTCTAGCCTATTGGTACTACCCCCACTCTGCCCACAACCTTTGGGAACCTTTTACTGCCCTATACCTCGGGGTCTTATTGGCATATTCAAGGCTTTGGACATCTTTAGACCACTGGGCCCCAATGTTGAGTCAACTGTGGTCACCCCCTATTTAATACTCTCGGGGATATCATTGCGGGAGACCTGCCCGGGGACACCTAGGGATGCTATTATCCCCCCTTCGCTGTTCATTTGTATCGGCGGCCCTGTATTACGTATCTAGAGCACCTTTCCCTGTACCCTACAGGTCTGCTCAGTTGACTGGTTTAGTTTTTTTGTACTGTTTTTTATTTATGCTCATCCTATGTTTTTTGAATTTTTGTGGCTTCATGTGTAACACCATATATATGTTTCCGTTTTTTCTGGTGCTTCACTATGTTCTCTTACAGGTATTAGGTCCTACATGCAATACATGCCCGTCATGGAGTTGGGAACACATCTCAGATTATCCTGACTTGACCCCTCCTCCGTAGGATAGGATAGGTGATATTTACAGTGTCCTGTATTGCAGGCACTTTAGTTACCCCTGTGACATCTCTATTAAGTGTCCATTTCTTTTCTGACTCCTCCCCACTCCCCCCACCTCCTTACCTTCTTCCACAGTTTGTCTTCCCTCTCCTCCTTACCCTGCCTCTACCCTACCCTACCCCTTCCCTACCCTTTTTCTTTTTTCTTTCTCTCCTCTTCTTCTTTTCTTTCTCTCCTCTTCTTCTTCTTCCTCCCTCCTCCTCCCCTCCCCCTTCCTCTTCCCTCCTCCCCTCCCCCTTCCTCTTCCCTCCTCCCCTCCCCCTTCCTCTTCCCTCCTCCCCTCCCCTTTCCTCTTCCCTCCTCCCCTCCCCCTTCCTCTTCCCTCCTCCCCTCCCTTTTCCTCTTCCCTCCTCCCCTCCCTTTTCCTCTTCCCTCCTCCCCTCCCTTTTCCTCTTCCCTCCTCCCCTCCCCTTTCCTCTTCCCTCCTCCCCTCCCCTTTCCTCTTCCCTCCTCCCCTCCCCCTTCCTCTTCCCTCCTCCCCTCCCCCTTCCTCTTCCCTCCTCCCCTCCCCCTTCCTCTTCCCTCCTCCCCTCCCCCTTCCTCTTCCCTCCTCCCCTCCCCCTTCCTCTTCCCTCCTCCCCTCCCCCTTCCTCTTCCCTCCTCCCCTCCCCCTTCCTCCCCTCCCCCTTCCTCTTCCCTCCTCCCCTCCCCCTTCCTCCTCTTTCTCGTCTTCTTCTTCTTCCTCCTCTTTCTCGTCTTCTTCTTCTTCCTCCTCTTCTTCTTCTTCCTCTTCTACCTTGGCACACACTCTGGTATCCCACCCCACATTAAAATTTTGTGCTCAAAAGTTTGCATACCCTGGCAGAAATTGTGAAATTTTGGCATTGTTATTGAAAATATGACTGATCATGCCACAAAATGCTCTTTTATTGAAGGATGATGATCATATGAAGCCATTTCTTATCAAATAGTTGTTTGGCTCCTTTTTAAATCATAATGATAACAGAAATCACCCAAATGGCCATGATCAAAAGTTTACATACCCTGGAATGTTTGGCCTTGGTACAGACATACAAGGTGACAAACACAGGTTAAAATGCCAATTGGAGGTTAATGTCCCACATCTGTGGCTTTTTAAAGTGTCAGTGTATAAATAGCCAATGAGTTTTTTAGCTCTTATGTGGAAGAACGGACTAGGCTAGATACTGAGCCATGGGGATCAGAAAAGAACAGTCAAAAGTCCTGCGTAACAAGGTAATGGAACTTTATAAAGATGGAAAAGGACATAAAAAGATGTCCAAAGCCTTGAATATGCCAAACAGTACTGTTAAATCACTTATTAAGAAGTGGAAAGTTTGGGGATCTCTTGATACCAAGCCAAGGTCAGATAGACCAAGAAAGATTGCAGCCATAACTGACAGAAGAATTGTCCAGGATTCAAACAAAAACCCACAGGCAACCTCAAAAGAAATACCGGGTGCTCTGGAAAAAGACAGTGTGGTTGTTTTGAAGGAGCACAATATGATGACACTTGAACAAAAATGAGCTGCATGGTCGAGTTGCCAGAAAGAAGCTTTTACTGCATCAAGGACTGGTTAGGTATGGCCAGGTGTTGTCGGGCATATGGTAACCGGGCTTTTTTGTGGCATTGGTGCAGTAAAAGCTTCTTTCTGGCACCTCGACCAAACAGCTCATTTTTGTTCAAGTGTAACCGTATTGTACTCCTTAAAAACAACTACACCATCTTTTTCCAGAGCAGCTTGTATTTCTTTTGAGGTTGCCTGTGGGTTATGGGCTAATTTCAAAGTGGCATCAGGGGATCTTCAATGCATATCCTCATCTTTCCCTTTCAAAACTGGATCTTCTCATATTCGTTGTCTGGGCATTCACATACCCATGGATTTGTCCCAACTTTATTCATTGAATTTTGTGCCCCTCCTCAGCCAGACTCAGGTTGATCTTTTTTCCTACACTGGTAAGACTCTGTCCTGGTTGGGCAGAGTGAATACTTTAAAGATGAATGTGCTGCCCTGTTTCTTATACCTCTTTCAAACACTTCCTATATCCCTACCTAACTCAGTCTTCTTTAAATTGCATCACCTTTTCTCCACCTTCATGTGGAAATCACACTGTCCTAGGATTTGTTTGAGTACCCTTTCCCTCCTGAAAATTAAGGATGGAGTGGGAGCCCCCGATACCTCTCTTTACCATAAGGCAGCTATGCTTGTTCAAATCCTCGATTGGTTCCACAATCATTCCTCTGAACTTGAGTCCAGTTGGAACAACACATGTGCCCCCATGATCTTGAAGCTTTGCCATGGACAACACGTTTATACTGCCCCACTCTTTCTACCCTTCGCATATGGGAATGTGGAATGTCTTCATACTGCCTCTCCAAATCTGTCAGGCCCATGACTCCGTTTTTTGGGACCCTGGATTTTCCCCCGGCCCTCTCTGCCCCCTCTTTAGCTATCTGGAATAACTGTGATCACAGGATATTGGCCCAGGTCCTTCGCTCTGACCCTTCCTTACTTTTGACGGCCCCCCATGCCTCCTCCCCTCCATTTTCGTTCTCCTGGTTTCAGTGACGACAGGTGATGTTTATTCGTTCTTTCTATGTTCGTTCTTTTCCCTCGGTCTCCGACGTTCTCGTCCCGCCGACTGGCTTTGAACAACTCCTGCTTCAATCTGACCATCCCATCCATGTAGTTTCCCAATTGTGTTCGATCCTTCTTTGTGCATCGTCCCTCAACCTTCCTTCTTATACCCGTGCCTGGGAAACAGATCTACAACTTACCATCTCCCCAATAGATTGGGAAAAATGCTTCATCTTGACTAATGCGTTGTCTGTAGCTTTCAAAACTCAGGAAAAAGGCTTCAAACTGCTCACCAGATGGTATAGATGCCCAACATTTCTCCACTGTTTTGACTCTTCAATCCCCGACATTTGCTGGCGTTGTCAACGCTCACGGGGTACTATTCTTCATATTTGGTGGTCTTGTCCGCCTATCCAGAAATTTTGGCAATCTATTTTTGTCCTGTATAATAAACTGATGACAACATGGGTCACTCCATCCCCAGACCTGGCACTTCTTTTCCTACTGCCTGGATCTATTAAATCAGTGAAACGGGATATCTTGAGACACCTGGTGGCTGCTGCCTGGACAGTTATCCCACGCCATTGGAAGTCCACTTCTGTGCCTTCCTTGAGAGATTGGGTTAGTGATTTGGACTCTATCCATGACCTTGAACGCCTGTTGGCGCGGGAATCTGAGAAAACAGATCTGTTCTCCTCTATCTGGACCCCTTGGACCTTGGATTGTTTCTGATCAGTCCCTTTTCTTCTCTTACTTTTCCTTTCCTCGTCTTTCCTTTTTATTTTTTTTCCCTTATTTTGTGATATATCATTTTCCAGACAACATTTTCTTTTATTTTCCTACTGTTATTGCATACATTCTGAGATCTGTTCCCATACCAGACAACTCCGGTTTCCTAAGCTATGGATCTCGGGGCTGCGATATTGTTAACACTATTCTCAGTTTGAATATTACACATTGTTATTCTTTTATGCCAACCTGCCTCATTGTATTATATTTATGTTATACTAATTTCTGTAATTATTGATACATGCCGATTGGTGCTTGCCACTTAATCCTATACATTTTCTCTTACTGTACTTATCCTTTTTGTTATTATCTGTCTCATTGGAAACTCTATAAACTTAGATTGAAAAGAAAAATCAGAACAGGCCCTTCTTGATGCTTTTGATCTGGGTATAATGGAAAGGAAGGCTGCTTCCAGGGTCTCCAGCCATGCATGACATACTTCTTTTCTTTTTTTTTTCCTACTTCTTATTAGTTAGCCAGTGTAGATTAAAATGCTGTCTGCTGGAGAATATGGGGATATGTGACCAAGATGATATTTTAAAGCTTCCTAGTACTACCAAGTTCACATACAGAAGTTTGAGAATAGGCTAGGTCTGCCAGGTAAGTAAGGACCTCTAGTTGTAGATGAGTTAAATAAATGTTTTTATTAAGTGCATTAATAATCCTTACCAGTACCGACCTTGGCAAAGTAGGTTTTGTTCTCTTGCAGAGCTACACCTGTTGCTAAAATCTGAAGCATCCTATACTTCTGGGTGTGTGACAGCTGCGGGTGGAACTATATAGCACAGCAGGGATATACAGGATTCATATTCCTGCTGGGTGCGATTAATGTACTTGTTTTTTTTATTACTTGCATCTTACAAAATCCAAAGACATTTTTTTACATAATCTACAATTTATTAAAAATTTTCCAAACCCATTACCACCCCCCCTCCCATCCCCCCATGACCTCCCTTTTCCAGTTCTTATTATTCCTCTAGTGTTCCATCTGTACACCTTAATTTCTCCTGTGACCTATTATCTCTTTCCCTCTACTCATTTTCCCTTTCTCTTTATTCTTGTACACCATCAACTCAGCAAACCTCTTTGTAAATTTAAATTCACACCATCTTTTCCAGATCTTTCTGAATTTACCCATGTTATCTTCTCCACTATAATATAATTTTCCTTTCTTTGTATAAATTCTACCCTCTTTATTCAATCTTTTAACTTAGGGGTCACTTGGACCTTCCAAAACTTAGGGATCAACCCTTTTGCCGCATTGATTAAATGAGGTATCATTGTATTCTTATACTGTTTTACTGTTAGGTCAGTGCTATAATTTCTCCTTTGTTGAGCTACTTCCTGCCAAAATTCCTGTATTTTGGGACACTCCCACGATAAATGCACCATTGTGCCCTCCTTTCCACATACCCTCCAGCAAAGCGGTGAATTCTCTGAATGTAACTTATGGGCTCTAGTGAGTGTAACATGCCATGTTGCTATAAATGTATAGTTCATCTCCACTGTGTTCATATCCACAACCCCATGTGCAATCCTAAAAATTTTCTTTCTCTGCGATTAATGTACTTTAACACCTATTTGGATGCTACTATTAATGTACTTTACAAGACTGCTTTTTCTTTGTTTGGGCACATTCCCCCACTTAACAATTCTTACACTTACTAGGATTTTAATGGTCTAAATGTTGCAGATTTCCACTGCTAGTGAAATACAGGGTTATAGCTCTTGTTAGAAATATTGAAATTTAATTCAAGGATGTAGAACTTGCACTGATTTACAAGTTGCATGCTCATTCCAGGGTATAGAAGCACCTATAGCATCAGACTGCGGTGCCTCCAAAAACGCAGGTATTTTAGTTTGATGATAGTTGTATATTTTATATACTTTACTAATTTTGTTTGAAAATGGCTGACCTATACACCTGAAACTGAATAATTTAAAAATAATAGTGTACTTCCTATTTTAGGACATTTTGCGAAAGACTGTTTCATGCAACCTGGAGGAACAAAATACAGTTTAGTACCGGAAGAAGATGAGGATAAGGAAGATAAAACAAACTCTGAGAAGACTGCTAAGAAAAAAAAGAAGGTAGTAGATGTTCAATATCAGTACAGATCTTTTAGTAAGGGGAGACTCCCCACTACAAAAAGAGAAAAATAATCTAATGGGTATTTCACATGGGTTTTCTGATAAGGTCTGACTGTCAGTACTTCAGGTAGACCTGATCGGAAGCTCTGTCCAAGTCTGTAGGCAAGTGGATGTAGAAAGATGTATATATTTTATATCTGCTTACCTCAATATATTGGGGTCCAGAAAAACGTGAGGGATCATAGGCAGCCTGATGTAAATGAACATAAGTTCATTTACATCTGGCAGCCCAGATAAACAGCCACTGTCAAAATTCAGACCAAAAACTGAATGGACACAGATTTCACTGAAATTGTTACCAGACACATTACCCTACATTAAAAAAAAAAAAAAACTGCATTCACTATGTGGTCTCCCACAGTACACAACATGGTAATGCAATTATTTCAGTAAATATAAACTGGTAAATACCTTCTCTCATCAGAAGTTAAAGCAGTCTTGTGACTTCTATCAGTGTCCAGCAGAGCACTGGTTAAAGCTTTTAGGAGGAGTTTGCATTCTCCCCTGATTGTCCATTGAGGCTGCAGGACTCCTGACCCTCTGGACAGCGCTGATTGGCCCTGTGCTGATCATATGCACCATCCCAAAGAAAACTGTAGCGATACACACCAAACTGAGCATGTGTAGCTTGCCCCCAGGCTATGTTCTATCAGCAGCTGGATTGGGAACTGTGGAAGAAGGTGAGGATCAAACATCCTTTTTATACAATGCAGAGGATTAACCCTTTTGGTTCCACATTGAGTATAACAAGCATGCTTTCTGCATAAAAGGACTGATTTTACTACTGTGGGTTTAGTAACACTTGTAGTGGTATCCATCCCGTTCTGCTCAAAACAAGCATGGGAGTATGCCTGTGTAAAAGGACCATAAGCTTGATTTAGCTTTGTTTCAGATTGTACAATGAACTCCTATACCAACAAAAAACAGGTATCAGATGGAGGGTGTGGGTTTTTTTTTTGTTTTTCATATTTTCATACTTCCAAGAAAGGAAGCTGAGTATACAGTGCCTTGAAAAAGTATTCATACCCTTGAAATTTTCCCCATTTTGTCATGTTAGAACCAAAAACATAAATGTATTTTATTGGGCTTTTATGTGATAGACCACCACAAAGTGGCACATAATTGTGAAGTGGAAGGAAAATGATAAATGGGTTTTCAAAATTTTTTTTTTTTGTTTTACAAATATCTGAAAAGTGTGGCATGCATTTGTATTCAGCCCCCTTTACTCTGATACCCCAAACTAAAATCTAGGGGAACCAATTGCCTTCAGAAGTCACCTAATTAGTAAATAGAGTTCATCTGTGTGTAATTTCATCTCAGTATAAATACAGCTGTTCTGTGAAGACCTCAGAGGTTTGTTAGAGAACATTAGTGAAAAAACAGCATAATGAAGGCCAAGGAACACACCAGACAGGTCGGGGATAAAATTGTGGAGACGTTTAAAACAGGGTTAGGTTATTTAAAAAAGAAAAAATCTCAAGCTTTGAACGTCTCACGGAGCACTGTTCAATCCATCATCCAAAAATGGAAAGAGTATGGCACAACTGCAAACCTACCAAGACATGGCCGTCCACCTAAACTGACAGGCCAGGCAAGGAGAGCATTAATCAGAGAAGCAGCCATGGTAAGTCTGGAGGAGCTGCAGAGATCCACAGCTCAGGTTGGAGAATCTGTCCATAGGACAACTATGAGTCGTGTCGTGCACTCCACAAATCTGGCCTTTATGGAAGAGTGGCAAGAAGAAAGCCATTGTTGAAAGAAAGCCATAAGAAATCCTATTTGCAGTTTGCTAGAAGCCATATGAGGGACACAGCAAACATGTGGAAGAAGGCGCTCTAGTCAGATAAGACCAAAACTGAACCTTTTGGCCTAAAAGCAAATTCTTTGTGTGGTGGAAAACTAACACTGCACATCACCTTGAACACACCATCCCCAACATGAAACATGGTGGTGGCAGCATCATGTTGTGGGGATGCTTTTCTTCAGCAGGGACAGGGAAGCTGGTCAGAATTGATGGGAAGATGGATGGAGCCAAATACAGGGCAATCTTAGAAGAAAACCTGTTAGGAGTCTGCAAAAGACTTGAGACTGGGGTGGAAGTTCACCTTCCAGCAGGACAACTACCCTAAACATAGAGCCAGAGCTACAATAGGATGGTTTAGATCAAAGTATGTTCATGTGTTAGAATGGCCCGGTCAAAGTCCAGACCTAAATCCAATTGAGAATCTGTGGCAAGACTTGAAAATTGCTGTTCACAAACGCTCTCCATCAAATCTGACAGAGCTTGAACTATTTTGCAAAGAAGAATGGGCAAAAATGTCCCTCTCTAGATGTACAAAGCTGGTAGAGACATCCCCAAAAAGACGTGCAGCTTTAATTGCAGCGAAAGGTGGTTCTACAAAGTATTGACTCGGGGGCTGAATACAAATGCACGCCACACTTTTCACAGATTTATTTGTAAAAAATTCTGATAACCATTTATCATTTTCCTTCCACTTCACAATTATGTGCCACTTTGTATTGGTCTATCACATAAAATCCCAATAAAATACATTTACATTTTTGGTTGTAACATGACAAAATGTGGAAAATTTTCAAGGGGTATGAATACTTTCAAGACACTGTAAAGGCTGACTGATTTATGAATATATAGAGGGTTAGAGGAAAGTCTGCTAAGGTGAATCGAGTCTATGGTTCTCATACACTGCTGAAATGCACTAGAGCCTTCTTAATTGCAGCTCAACAATATTGTTTTTATGTCTCATTTATTCTGGAGTTCAGTCCTGTCAATTAAAGTGGAAGTCCAGACTTTTCCTAACTCTGCTTAAATCTGCTCCCACCCCCATTCAAACTCCTATTCTAACTACTCTGTCAAAGGAAGATGTGATACTTTCCTATTTTGAGGGAGTTCCAGTCATGTGATCTCCCCAGTGGCCGGCTTGAGGGGAGAGGAGGGGCAGCTGACAATAAATGCTGACAAATATGGGTGAGATACCTGCACAGGCATTTCAGCCATTGTCAGTGATCTCCCCTCTCCTCTGAAGCTGGTTGCTGGGGGAGGGGTTGGGGGAATCACGTGACCAGATTGGAGAGCCCTCAGAATAGGCAAGTATACACATGTTCCTTGCACAGGGTAGTTAGAATAGGAGTTAGAATGGGAGTGGAAGCATGTTTTAAGCATAATTCGGAATAGCTTTCCACTTTAAGGGGCAGAAGTTTTTTTTAATTTTAATGCTATTGCACATGTACCCATGAGGACCTGTGATATAACATTTTTTTAGAGTAGCACCCAGATTAATCAGTTGCCACCCGGCCTATAGCCAGATGGCGGCTGGGCGAACAGCTCGTACCACCGGGTGGATGCCACATGGCGTCCTTTCAGGAACGCGCATTATGCATGCCCGCAGGGCCGTGCTGCAGTGTGATCTGTCACCGGCTATGTACCTTGGACCAGTGTGTCTAGCTGTGAATGGTCACAGCGATCACATGCACAAGCTGGGCCAATCACAGCCCAGCTGTCATGTGATTGGCCTTGGCCAAATCACAGCTAAGCACAAAAAAAATAACCCTGAATGAATCTATTTCATTCAGGTAAATGCTTGCTTATAGCAAAGTATTCTTTGTTATAAGCAAATTGTGTAAAAAAAAAAAAAAAAAAAAAATACTGATCACTTCCCTAAAGTAGTACAATATTACTATGATAACATTATACTACTTTGGTCATAGTGAAATATGAAAACAAATCTTAAAAAAAGAGAAAAAATTTAATAATGAAAAATAATTAAAAAAAAAAAATAAAACATTTTCGTACTGTCACCAGTCAGTGTACCTGATCACCGCCATGCTAGTTATATGCGGATGCTATACTGCACTGGTAACCGTATGTAAAAAAAAAAAAAAGTGAATATCCTTTTTTTTAATTCATTTTCCCAAAAATTACAACTTCAAAAAACTCGCCATGCCTCTTATGAAATACGTCGGACTGTTTACTTTGGAAAAAGGGGTAATTTGGGGGATATCTGTACCGTTCTGACATTTTGGGGGATATCTGTACTGTTCTGACATTCTTGGACCTCAAGAAATTAGATTGGCTGTCAGTACATCAGGATTCATCACATTGCAGATATATCCCATAGTTTGTGAATTCTAACTTTCCTACAGACTAAATAATACATCCTAATTTTGGGTTATTTTCACCAAAGAAATGTAGCAGAATACATCTTGGCCTAAATTTATGAAGAACAATTTATTTGCGAACTTTCATAACAGAAACAAAGAAAACCGTTTGATTTTTCTTTTCAATATTTTTTTTTTTTGTTAATTTAGCAAAAAAATAAAAACCCTAGTGGTGATTAAATACCACCAAAAGAAAGCTCCAGTTGTGTGAACAAAATGATAAAATTTTAGTTTGGGTACAGTGTTGTATGAAAGCGCAATTGTCATTCAAAGTGTGGGAACGCTGAAACCTGAAAATTGGCCTGGACAGGAAGGGGGTAAAAGTGCCCCGTATGGAAGTGGTTAAAGCTTTGGAGTTTTTTTTTAATGAAGCTTCCAGCCTATATGAGAGCACACTGTCTTAGCACTCTGATTACAATTGTTTACTGATCATCAGTAGGGGCCAGAGAGGGTAACCTGTGAGCTTAGAACAGTCGTAGTGGTCACCCCACTACTCACATATCTATCATTCTCTACCACAATTTTGATTTTCAATACTAGACACCTCTTCCACATCAAAGCCCTACAAAGCAATCTCATATAGTGAGTTAAAAGGTTCAGGCCATTAATTGTATCCAAAGTCCCTTTACTATGGAAACAATAGGTTTGATTCGCTAAAGGCAGGTAGACTGTGCACGTTGCAAAGTGCAATTGCACTCTGCAGGTGCACTTGCTCCAGCGCTCAGTAAATAAGCAGAAGCTCCGCTGACTTTTACCATCCAGTCGTGTAAGCAAAAAATGTTTTGTTTTTTTTTTTTTTATTTTTTTTAGTTTCCTTGCACGTGATTGGGTATTCTTTGCAAAATGCAGCTTTCTCATTTACTAAGGTCTGGAGTAGCTGCACTTTTCAAAATGCACAGTCTATTTGCCTTTGGTAAATCAACCCCAATGTTTCATGAATACTCCCTCTACAATCATATGTTATTATTAGAGTCTTGCATGGTTTCTGTGAGTATATATAAAATTATAAGGTTGAGCATGAAAATAGTCCTCTTTTGAATATTATCATAGAGCTTTAATGGTGAATTTTATGATTGCTCCAACACTGCACTGTCAAGACTTTACAACATGAAAACAGAATTTCCAGTTTAACATCCAGTATGAAGTCTCCCTCAGCTTAGGAAATGATCCCTCAATTATGCATTATCCAAATTGCAATGTTCTATAATATACAATACCAATGTTAGATCTGTTCTGCTGTAGATCTCTGAAGGGTATGGTGTCAGGTTTTTAAAATGTTCAGGTATGTGTTTCCTGTATGGAGATCATCGGGTTACTCTCTTGAATATGTATTCTACCTCTTTTCACATTTCCAGCAGCTGTCTGCGATTGAGGATTTGACTGTATATATTTGTCCTGGTGTGAACTTGGAAGATTTTGTATTGGTTTTATTTTCGTTCACAGAAACATCTGACTCTGTGTGTGATGTGTTTGACATATGAACTATCCCTCTGTTTTGTTTCACAGCATGAAAAGAAGAGAAAGAAGCACAGCAGAGACAAGGAAGCCTCCTCAGAATCTGAAAGCTCATCTACTTCCAGCTCTGATAGCGGCTCTGAGCCTGCCAAAAAGAAAAAACGTCATGCAGAGAAGAAAAAAAAAAGCTCAAAGAAAAAGAAGCATAAAAAACACAAACAAAGACATTGAATAAAAGGTTACTGTTTATTTACATTGCTTTCCTCCTGTTGTGTGGCTAGATATTTTATGTAAAGCTACAAAAATAGGTTTCTCACACAATTGGGATGTGAAATTGAAATTCCATCATTTTTTCCATCCTGGTGAAGCAAGGACATCTAAATAAAACATTTTTTGTTTGTTTTTTTTTTTTTTTAATTACCAGCTGTTTATGTGATTGTTACTGGCAATTATTCATTTACACACATTCATGAAAGCAGAACTCCAGGTAGATCTGAATGAAACATATTTTTGCAGCTCTGTAATTATTAAATCCTTGCATGTTTTAAGTGGAAGCAGTAAAAGTATCTTAAGCTGATATGAAATGCATTTTTTTTTTCTATGGCAAAGCTGTTACACTTACCTGCTCCGTGCAATGGTTTTGCACAGAGCCGCCTGAATCCTCCTCTTCTCAGGACCCTCCCCCCCCCCCCCCCCCCCCACTCACTCCATACTCTTTTCCTCTGCAGTGTGCCCTCATAGCAAGCCACTTGACATATGCACGCACGCTGCCCGGCTCCCTCCTCACTGTCTGTTGATTGCAGTGGGAGCCAATGGCTTCTGCTGCTGTATCTGGGCCAACAAGGAGGGATAGAGCCACTCTCATGCACTTCGCTGTATCTAGATTAGGTTTGGGAAAGTATGGTTTGTTGGGAGGGTTTGCGCTGAACACAGGTTAATTTATCTTTATAGGATGCTTAAAGGTAAGAAAAAAATTCAGTCTTTACAAACACTTTAATTTGACTTGGTTAAAGCCTCCTGCAGTCCCTACACAGCAGGGCTCAGAAAGGGAGAGGGAGAAGCGGCACAAAGAGCCTATTCATTTTGCTGATGGAAGGAAAAGAGCAGAGTTACCGACATCTGTTCATCAGCCTGCTGCTTCTCCTTTTCATTGTCCAGTCTAGTGGTGGTAGTGGGAAGGAGACCTGAAACTGCAGAAAAGAGAAATCAGGTCCCCTCAGCTAAATCTTAGGACTGGATAGACAGAAATACAAATCATTTTAGCAGGTAAAACAGCTCTAATACTTCATGTGGTTTGCCTGGAGTCCAGCTTTAAGCCTAATTCACACTATATGTGGTGACATATATTTTAACTGCATTGTATATCGGCTGTCATTACAGGTTCACACTACAATGCAGCCCAGTGCTATAGTAAAACAGAGACATGCTGCATTATAGCACAGCATACTGTGCTGAATCACACTGCAGTGTAAGGCAGGGCATCGCATCACACTGCCCTATATTGCAGTGAATGAAGTGTACATTTTGTACACTTAGCATAAAGTTTATTCAGAACAAAAAAAAAAATAGGGGGAGCCATGTGATGTGTTGAATTGCTCACCACACTGCCACAGCGGGCAACACAGAGCAGCTGATCGCTCTGGCTGCTCTGCATTGCAGTATGAATTCATCTGTAAAGCAGTTATTCCTCCACCAAAATGTTTTCTCAATTTATTCCCAGAAGCTTGTAACTAAAATGAGCTAGTATTTGCAAATTGTTGCAGACTTACCTTGGAAGTGATCCTCTTCAGTGCTTTACTGTCAGTAACTGATGCTGGCATCTTCTTTTTGGATGTTGGGCATGTGCATGGGAGTTACATCATCACAGAGAAGTGCCATAAATGTATACTGAGCTGCTCATGTGTGGCTCAGGGTACAAAAATGCTGACAGGCACTGAGAGTTTGACAGAAGAGACCAATTGTATTCTACCCATCAGAATTTTGTTTTCTTTTAGGTTTAATTGCACTTTCAGCTTTGGTTCACCTCATTCTCTGTTTGAAAAATGTCTCGATTGGTTTGGTCATTTTGGCTATTTCTGCTGTTTTTGGCTTTACAAGCAGGTTTTGCTTTCTGCTAGCAAGCAAATGGAACATTGTAAAATGTTCAGCTCTTGTAATAAATTGACTTTATTGCATGTATCATTAGCTGGTTATAACTTAATTGAACAATGCACTTTCTGGGTCATACCTAAGCTGTGAGTTCATACACTTTCTATGATAGGGCACTGCTGCTTGTAGCAGTCATAACACAACAGGAAAAGGGGCTGGAAAACCCAGCAATTTAGATTAGCAATATGCTGACACATTCATTCATGAAATGACACACAACATATTTCCCCACACTTTGCCTTTCTTCTGAAAGGAGCAGTCTTCAGTTGCCACTCCACCCAAAACTAGCTTATGGATTCTGAGAAACTTTATGTACGCTGCTGTTAAAGAAAATGCTAGGAGCCATGGGAATGATGCTTACATTTTGACGCACATCTAGTGGCACAATGGGGTTGATTTACTTAAGGCAAATAGACTGGACTTTGTAACAGCAGTTGCATTCTTTTTCCCCACAGCTTAGTAAATATGGTTTCATCATCCAATCATGTGCAAGCAAATTTGTTTTTAATTTTCCTTGAACCTAATTTGGGTGTTCATTACAAAGTGAAGCTTTTCCACATTGACATTTACTAACAAAAAGAGCAACTGCACAATCTATTTCCCTCCGTTAAATCTACACCAATGTTTGCACCACATTAAAAGGTAAATGTATAAATTTTATGGTGTACTGTTAGAATATCAATATAACCTGAAAATTGTGTCACGAGAAAAAAATCTGCATTATAAAGAAATATCCAGCAGCTGCACTTTAATATAGTGAGCCTGAGTGTGTGAGAACGTTTTAGGTTTCTGGGGCTCTCTTACCTAGGGAATATTAAGGGTTTGGAACCAGCTGCTTCTTAACTTGTTCTTGGCTTAACCGTGGTTTTCAGAAGGTTAGTGGGGGGAAAAATTAAAATTGTACAACTTCTGATATTTTTTGGATAGACTGGTCCATTTTACATAACATTTTCCAGTATTCCCACCATTAAGACAACTAATGCATTTTAAGTTTGAACTAAAAATGCACTTTTACAAAGATGATTTGTATATGCTCTAGTGGCCTCCAAAAAAGTCCAATATGAAGGTTAATGAATATATTTTGTTTTCAGCAATGTGCACCCCTGGCTTTGTAGATCCTGTTCTCCCAGGAGACTGGCTGCTCATATACCTCAAAACACAGCTGGGCTCCTGTCTGCTCTATTGGTAGCCAGGAAGTTTACCAGTGGAGATGGCCAGGCTGATGGGAACAGGATTATTCTATGTGCTATTCTCTTAGCCCAGAGCAGAATGCCTTAAGCTGCAGACTAGGATACATCCTGCTTCTGTTTTTTTTTTCTACATTAGATGCGTTTGACCCAATAAAAGAACAGTGCCAATAAAGTCTGAAGTATCATAATTAAGATGTCAGAAATTAACCAGGTAGTGAATTTTTAAAAAGCTAGCAATGACATCTTTCAGATTTCTATTCTCACTGGTTTCTTCTCAGCTTGTCTTGCAGTGTTCAAAGGAAAGAATAGAATCCTGGCATTAGGTTTTAAACTATTTGTTGAATGTTTCCAGGCAGTATGAAAGCATGCTTAAGCTATAACCTGCACTTATGCTGTGTCCTGGAAAATTTGGATTCTGGGAGAAAGATTGGTTATTCAACTCAATGCAGGAGTGGGTTCCTTGTATCAATACATATTCATATTGTTTGGAGAACCCTGCCCACACTTTCTAAAAAAAAACTACTGCTTGTTGTCAGTGGAAGGTGGGGGGGGAGGGAGGAAGAAATAGTGCCTCCTTGTTGGCATCAGTGGGAAGAATAGTACCAGGGGCAAGAAAGAGGCAGGCAAAGGCAACAGTTTGCAGATCACTGGTGTAGGGGTTATCAGTCCTTTCCAGCGCTATATGAGCTCCCCTCCTCCATCTGCTCAACTTCAAAAAGAACACTATGGCTGCCCAGATAAGTACATACTGCTGTGGCCATGATGCATTGCATTAAGCAAGTGGTGCTTCTTGTTTAACACCTATGTGCAAAACTAGGTACAATCTGAAATATAACATTGTCCAGTAATTTAATTAAAGTCAAAGATGGCCAATGCACTGTGTGATGCCAAAAACACAATGTTAGGTGGTGTTGTATGATGATACCGCAAATGCAGCACTGCTCAAAAACACTTTATATGGGTAGGCAGTTACCTGAAACCTGGAAATAATGAACTGTGAGGATACTGGTGGGCACTCTGTCAATTGAAAACTGCAAGCCATCAACTGCAACAGATGTTTCCAGTGAATGAATGCCTACAAGTACCAATGAATGATGCGGCTGAGTGAAGATAATGTAACTGCACTGGGCTCTGCCCAAGGCTGCAGCTACTGGAACATGCAACATGTTCCAAAAAAGGTGAACATATCTTTTAAAAAAGTGAAAGCAAAAGACTGGTGTTTATTTACTAAATGAAAATATACTGTGCACTGCAAATTCAGTTGCACCAGAGCAGATACCCGAGCACATGCAAGGAAAATCTTCCCCCCCCCCCCCCCCAAAAAAAAAAAAAAAAAAAGAACAAATTTTATTGCTGGGAAGCTGTGCTAATTTATATTTTTCTATTCAGAGCTTCCTCTCAGATCTAGAGCAGCTGCAGAGATTATTTTGCCTTTGGTCTGCTTTGCTTTTCTGAAAGAAGGGTGATTTTACTAAACACAGCCTAACAAATTTCTTCCACACTATACAGATTTAAATGCTGTTTATCAGATTGCCATTTACATTAATGGTAAAGTCTAATTTAAAAAGAAAAACTGGTCCCCCTGCAAGTTAATTACATAATGTGCCAGCCTGCATCACATACTAGCACATTATGACAGACCTATAAAACAAAGCCCTGCAAGCAGTGTGCCATCACCTCTGACAGGGCTTCAATCTTCACCCGGTCTCCCTTCCTCACCCGGTCTCCCTTCCGCCTTTGCAGGCCCTGGCTGTTTGAATGGCCGAGCTGCAATGATGTCACTAACACGTGCACAGGAGTCAGTTGTGGTGCAGAGCTCAAAGTCCACCACACATTCACTATGCTCTCAATTCAGAGTACAGTGCATGTGCACTGGTGAAGTCACTGACTGCAAAACATGCAAATATTTCCTAAAGAGCGCATGTTTAGAAGAGATAATAAAATCTGTAGGTAAAATGAATACGTTTACTACCGTTTTAAATTTAGTGTCAAAAACCACACCTGTCTACATGAGCTCCAAGGTGAAATCTAACCATACAAAAAGAGTCAAAAAAAGTAATGAGAAATATTTACAACCAAGCACTATTTACTGTAGATAAATTGTTTAGTAAAACAGAAGTTTGACATGGAATTATTTTGTCTACAAAACATTCATTGTAGGAATACAATAGTTTTGACAATCAATATTTAACTTTGACAGAAGTTTACAGGTCTTTACAATATGGCCATCAAGGAAACCATAAAGTTTCAGTGCTTGTTACCTCTGACTCAAATTTATAGGAATGGTTTATTAGCCAGTAGAAGATGAGAACAGAAGTTTTTGAAGCATTTTAGGAAAACCTTAACTGGACTTAAAGAAAAAGAAAAAAAAAAAAACAAAAAAAACTTGTGCATACAACATTGTATACAATTAATATTTGTTTTCAACCAAGAGTTATTCCAATGGAGCAAATAGGAGGGTGAACACTATCAGTCAACAAATCTGCACATAGTATATTTTAACACTTCGTTGATTTGTTTAGTACAATACACATCCTGCTACATTCTCTCACTTTTAGCTTCTTAAAATACTTGAAGTTTTATCTGGTTTAAAATTTTCACCAAAGAAAATACTATTTAGAAGAGTCCAAATAATCAGAATTTATCTAGTCCATGAAAACCTTAGATCATTTTAATAGAACTAGTGTACCCAGCCTCAGACTATTGTGGCTTAATATGTTGGTGTGTTTTGGGACTGTGGTGTTAAGGGGCTTATTTGACAAGGCACTGAGATTCAAACTGTAGAGAATGCAGTAACCCAACCAGTCAGATAAGTGAAAGGGATGTAGCCAATTGATTTGCCTTGTTGCATAAATCCTAGATACAAATTTAGGCAGTTGCCAATTAAATCTTGGGCCTTTTGTTTTAGGACCCTTTCCAATGGCCAATCTGATCAGACCCACCTCTGTTTTCCAGGAGGACCTGATCAGAAGGCCCATGCATTCCTATAAACAGGTGGGTGTAAAGGGATTTGTGTTCGTTTACACCCTCCTACCTCCGGGTCCTATCCATTCAAAAATAAGAGGATCTATCCTCTTGTTTAGGCAAATTAGAGGGTAGCTGGATGTAAACAAAATATCAGTCTAACTGGTCACCCACAGAGCAGAGTGGGCTCCGTCTGTTCTGCAGACATGAATGTCTGATCTGCCCACTCTGCTCCAATCAGCAGGGAATCGGTTAGCGGACTCCCATGCTGATTGGAATGGATTGCCCCATGTGAAAAGAACCTTATTGTATAAACCCTATTTATGGAAATTTAAACTATAGCTGATCAAAAATTGGGCCTTTTATCAAAGAGGCTTCCACCTCCCCTTGAAGACATTGTCAGCATGGTACCTTAGAAAGTTTTGCTTGCTGTCCGATTAACGTGCAAAACCTAGGTTTCCATGGCAACACATTTTAGGTGTGGTTCATCGTATGCACATTTTAAAAGTGCAATGTAAAATGGGGTCTTACAAGGTTTAGGTTGAACAGAAAGTATTTAGGAATTGATAAACAGGATGCACAAAATGTCTGATTCGACTATGTATTAATGCCAGGCAATAAAAGCGCCTCTAAAAGTCAGAATGACTTTATATAAAATAAACCATACTATGAGGCTACAGGATAATCCCTGTATAAAAAGTGTTGCTTCATCCCTTTGAGAGAGTTTCAGTGATGAATATGTAGGGGATGTTTTTTCCTCCATAAAATAGTCAGCTATGAGAATACAAAAACTGCAAAAAACATGTCTTTGGCACCGAGGCACAAACAAAATTAGAGCAAGTATTCAGTCAGTGCTTCAGACTTTTCCCAAGGATTCATAATACTGCTGTTGTGGCCCAGATGGCAATAGAGAAAACAAGTAGCGAAAGAACTAAAAACTGTTAGAAAGAAATATTGTAGACATTGAACTTGGGGTGATGCAACTTGTTTTCAGGCTTTTTCATAGTGACGGGTGCTGACGACATCTCCCAGGGTAAGAGTCTGTATTGGAGATCAAAAAAGGAGAGTGTTAAGTGTTTGATTTGTGAATACTAGACACACACTTAAATATTTTAGTCTCTTCATGTGACAACACTGAAGAAATGACACTTTGATACAATGTAAAGTAGTGAGCAGGGGCAGACTGACCATTTGGAAACTCTGGCACTGCCCGAGGGCCCGGGGTCAGTAGGGGGCCCCCATGAGATGCCCTTGGTACCTTTTTTATAGGCTTTTTTGAGTTTGGGCAAGGACATAGGGGCCCCATGAGTTGTCAGTCCACCCCTAATAGTGAGTGTACAGCTAGATAGGAGATTCCCCACCGGCACCCAGCAATCGTCGGGGAAAGCAGACGGGATAGGCCTGTGTGTAAACACAGGTCTCTCTCCTGCCAGCAAGGACATGCTGCTTTGTATCTCTCTACTGCTCAAAAGTGTTGAGTCTTAAAGTCTTGCATAGTATGTGTATATTTGATGAAGCTGAATTGTAAAAAATTAAGCTGCTGCTTTACCACAGGCAGCACAAAACCAAGGTTGCAAATGTGTATTCAGAATACATAAATTACAAAAGGACACAAACTGAGCAATATGCTTTGCTAAAGGGTCACGTCTTAAACAAATTGTAGAGCTAAAAAAAAAAGTCAGCAAGATAATGGACACACACACACACACTGATTATGCAGCTGTGCAACAGTGAAAAACACCAATCAAATATCAAAATGTCTCACGTCTAGATGCAGAGGATGAGCTATGGGGAGTGGGCGGTGGTTGTTAGCATTAATGTGAATGACTCAAACAATGCGGTGCAGTGGGGGTTACTTTAAGGACATTTACATACCAGATGGAATTCAGGTCTCCCTGAGCTGTATAAATGTCAGTGAGTGACTGAAGGTGGTGTCTTGAGAATGCCCTGTGGGAGGGGTGAAACGCGTTGATGTACTTCCGTTCCGCCATAATTTGGGTCTACGTCACTTCCGGTGTTTGGAACGCAAGCAGAGTGCGTTCCAAGCGGCCATCTTCAGAGGGGGAAGGCTGATCATCCTCTGCTATCCAACTGAATCTCTCTCTCATTATATTTGACCATGTGAGTGGCAGTATTACACTATGTAGTCTTTTTTTCTCTGCTATATTGAGGAATTCATGGGAGGGATAAAGTGGAGGCGTTTTATCCCCTTAATGGCAAATAAGAAGATTTGATCTTATCTAGAGGGCTTAGGATCCCTTATATCCTATAAGGCTCATTACTCACCTTCATCTGGTGAGTGCGGTTGATATTATTTTACACATGGTGGAAGGTGGCAGTATATGCTGAATAAGTTATACACTGAAATTCAATGAAAAGATAATGGATCAGTCCACCCAAGAGTTATTTTAGGTCATAAGTGGATCCTGGTGATCCGAATAAGCACCTGGCCTCTGTCGTTTTGAGTTTTCCCAGCACAGTTGTGTCCCAGAATCTCCTGTTGTAGTTCCCTTAATACAATGCTCAAAAAAGATTAAACACTTTGAAAACTCAGATCTCAAATGGGGGGGGGGGGGGAAATTATATCATGCTGGATATCTTTTATGCATGCCTGATAACGTTGGGGCATGCTCCTAATGAGATGGATGGTGTCCTGGGGTATTCCCTCTCAGATCTGGACCAGGGCATCACTGAGCTCCTGGACAGTGAGGAGCAACCTGGCGGCATCGGATGGACCGAAACATGATATCCCAGAGGTGGTCTACTGGATTTAGGACAGGTGAGCGTGGGGGCCATTGAATTCCCATCAATTCCTCCAGGAACTGCCTGCATACTCTCACCACATGAGGCTGGGCATTGTTGTGCACCAGGAGGAACTCAGACCCTACACTGGTGCAGTGTGTCCAGACAATGGGTCCAAGGATTTTATCCCAATACCTAAATGGCAGTCAGGGTGCCATTGTCTAGCCTGTAGAGGTCTGTACGTCCCCCCATGGATATGCCTCCCCAGACATATCACTGACCCATCACCAAAATGTTCATGCTGAACGATGTTACAGGCAGTATAACGCTTCTCCAGACCCCCACGTCTGTCACGTGTTCCAGTAGTGGACCTGCCAATTCTGGTGTTAAATGGCAAATGCCAATTGAGCGCTATGGTGCTGGGCAGTGAGTACACGGCCCACTAGAGGATATCAGGCCACCCTCAAAGTCTGTTTGGTCAGAGACATTCACAAGAGTGGCCTGCTGGAGGCCCCCCACCTGTAAAACCATTCCTGTTTTGGGGGTCTCATTGTTGCCCATCTAGTGCACCTGTTAATTTCATTAACACCAAAGCAGCTGAAAACAACAACAACCCCCTCTGCTACTTAACTGACCAGATCAATATCCCAGGAGTTTGACTTGATGCTATACACTGATTAAAAAGTGTCCTTTAATTTTTTTTTTGAGCAGTATATATAGTATACAGTTGCAAGAAAAAGTATGGGAACCCCTTGGAATTATGTGAAGTTTTGCATGAATTGGGTATAAAATGTGCTCTGAACATCATCTAAGTCACAATAGAAGAACAGTCTGCTGAACATAATACTACACAAACGTTAGATGTTGCCATGGCTTAATTGCACATAACATGTAAACATTCACAGTGCAGGGAGGAAAAAGTATGTGAGGCCCTAGCTTAATGACTTCTGCCAGAGCTAATTGGAGCCAGGAGTGAGCCAACCTTGACTCCAATCAGTGTGATGATATTGGATGTGTTGCTGACAGCTGTCCTGCCCTTAAAAAAAAAAACAAAAAAACATCTGTTTTGGGTTTACTGGTTTCAAGAAGCACTGTCTGATGTGAACCATGCCTCACAGAAAAGAGCTCTCAGAAGACCTACGATCAAGAATTGTTGACTTGCATGAAGCTGGAAAGGGTTACAAAAGTATCTCCAAAAGCCTTGATGTTCATGTGTCCATGGTAAGACAGACTGTCTACAAATGGAGAAAGTTTAGCACTGTTGCTACTCTCCCTAGGCGTGGTCATCCTGTAAAAATGACTGCAAGAGCACAGCGCAGAATGCTGCATGAGGTAAAGAAGAATCCCAGAGTGTCAGCTAAAGACCTACAGAAATCTCTGGCACAAGCTAACATTTTTGTTGACACATCTACAATAAGGAAACATTAAACAAGAATGAAGCACATGGGAGGACACCACGGAGGAAGCCATTGCTGTCCAAAAAGAATATTGCAGCACGTTTGAAGTTTGCAAAAGAGCACCTGGATGTTCCACAGCACTACTGGCAAAATATACTGTGGACAGATGAAACCAAGATTGAGTTGTTTGGGAAGAACACACAACACTATGTGTGGAGAGAAAAAGGCACAGCACACCAACATCAAAACCTCATCCCCACTGTAAAACACGGCGGAGGGAGCATCGTGGTTTGGGGCTGCTTTGCTGCCTCAGGGCCTGGACGTATTGTTGTCATTGATGGGAAAATGAATTCCAGAGTTTATCAAGACATTTTGCAGGAAAACGTATGACCATCTGTCCGCCAACTGAAGCTCCGCAGAGGATGGGTGATGCAACAGGACAATGACCCAAAGCATACAAGTAATTCAACAAAACAATGGCTGCAACAGCACAGAATACACCTTCTGGAGTGGCCCAGTCAGAGTCCTGACCTCAACCCGATTGAAATGCTGTGGCATGACCTTAAGAGCGATTCACACCAGACATCCCAAGAATATTGCTACACTGAAACAGTTGTGAAGAGGAGTGGTCCAAAATTACTCCAGATCGTTGTGCAGGTCTGATCTGCAACTACAGGAAACGTTTGGTTGAGGTTATTGCTGCCAAAGGAGGGTCAACCAGTTATTAAGTCCAAAGGTTCACATACTTTTTTCTCCCTGCACTGTGAATGTTTACACGTTATGTGCAATTAAACCATGGCAACATCTAATGTTTGTGTAGCATTATGTTCAGCAGACTATGTTCTTCTATTGTTGTGACTTAGATGACGTTCAGAGCACATTTTATGCCCAATTCATGCAAAACTCCACGTAATCCCAAGGGGTTCACATACTTTTTCTTGCAACTGTAGAAAATCCAACAGGGAGAGCAGGACTCCAGTTTTTGCTACAGAGGGTGTGTACCCAGGAACTCAAGCAGATATCGCATGAATGCAGTCTTGGAGGTAAAGACCTGAGTCATTTCTCTAACATTTGAAACATTAGTTTTAGGTGGAAAAGTCCTATTTCCCCATTGAGACATAATGTACATGCTGTGTTAATCTTTGTGTTATATACAAGTTGAGTGCTACGAAGTGTGTACAAGGAAGCTCAAATGTTTCATACTAAAAAGGCAAACTTTTTTCCCCCCCATTTTGGATGGCATAATAACCTGTCAGTTTTTTTGCCATGTGTCTCATTGGAGATTTCCCCTTCACTTACTCTCCCATAGTAAATACAGGAGAGAAAAGCCATCCAAAGTGAGGGAATCCCTGGTTTTAAATCAGAACTAGTTTCCCCATTGGAAGATTTCCTCTCTGTTCTGGGGGAAACCCAAAATTTAGCATTCTCTCACTTTCAGCGATAGCAGTAAACAGTACAAAGAAAGTGAATCCCCCTAGCAGGGGCACAGATGGCAATAAAAAAAAACCTGACAAGTATTTTAATTCTTCTCCACTATCCAAAAGAGAAAGTTTTGCCTTTAAACATTTCTCCTCTGCCCTATAGCAGAAATACGGCTACAGGGTAGCACAAAAAACACACAATTTTGTAGTTCTGGGTAGGGGGCGCACGTGCCCTACCTGTGCTGTTATTGTGCCCTCGGCTGTCAATCACCGGGTCCTGGCCAGCGATTACTCACTGGCACTCGGTGATTGTGAGTATTACGAATGGGGGAGAGAACTATATGTAAACAATACAGTTCTCTCCCTGTCAGCTCTTGCACATAGCACATAATGTGAAATAGCACAGTTAACCCTTTGATTTCCCCAGATGTTAACCCCTTCCTGCCCAGTGCCATTAGTACAGCAGCAGCGCTTTTGATTAGCACTGATTACTATTGGTGTCACTGGGGATGTCTGACACCAAGTCCGTTCCCCCAGTGTCAGAATGCCTGCCGCAGTCCCGCTATAAGTCGCTGATCGCCACCATTACTATAAAAAAAAAAAAAAAACACAGTATATACATACATATGTTTACATACACACTGCCATTTGTAAAACGCTATAACTCAAACCAAATTAGAGATTTTTTATTTTTTTTTTTTTTTTAGCAGAGACATGTAGCAGAATACATTTTGTCCTAAATTAAATTTTTTTATATGACATGTTTAATAGCAAAAAGTCAAAATTGTTTTTTGCGCAAAAAAAAACATGCACAGACAATCAATTACCACCGAAAGAAAGCAGTTTGTGAGAAAAAACAACCCCCCCCCCCCCAAAAAAAAAAAATGTAAATTGCATTTGGGTGCAGCATTGCATGACTGCACAATTACCAGTTAAAGTAATGCAGCTCCATAATGCAAAAAAATGGCCTGGTCAGGAAGGGGGTAAATCCTCAGGAGGGCAAGCGACTATACAATAATCTTTAGCAGAGCAAAACAATTCTTTAAATTTTATGTTGCATTAACATTGAATATACATTTCACACATCTCAATAGGGGGCGCTGAAAACTCCCCATAGCAAGAGTGCACAGATGACTGCTGGATATGTCTGTATAAGGGTTAACAATGTAAAGTGGTTTGAACAAGATAGCTCTGCAAACATAGCTGAGCAATTGTTTGAAGTGAATGGAAAGTCAAAGCAATCTCAACTCAAAGTCAGACGTAGAGGTCAAACCCATAGAGTATGTATGGACGTCTGTCTCAGTGTTCTGCAAATGTATGCAGAAGAAACTGAAGAATTGACTCCTGTAAATGTATATATAGATAATATACTCACAAGGAGAAGTTTGCCATCGTTTACTTCTCGTACCAGCAAGGTCTCTTTCCCATCCCATTTCTGAACATGTTTCAGTTTATCATCTTCTAGAGTTGCCAGGGACTAAAAAAGGAAAAAAATATATATTTATATTACAAGTGGCTCTAGGCAACTTCATTGTTTAATGTTAGGTATACAATATTTCAAAGTGCTTTCAAAACAGCACTAACAATTTAGTTCATTGGGTATTGTACACAACTGGCATATTTGAGAATAAAATGTCCAATCACTAAACACGGTTTTGTGTTTTACAAGCGCTTATGCCACATTTAGTGTTTTTCTGCTGCCAGGAGAGCTTAACATCTAGTGTGTACGAGGCCTTAGGTACACGGCTGCTCCTAAACATGTCTAGGAGCTTTTGGCAGTTTTGCTAAAGCCCCTGAGCTCAACTCAAAAAAGCCTATGTGTCCATGTAGGCTTTTACCAGAATTTAGGGGCCAAGACTGCATGCAACCATGAACCCCCTAGACATTTAGCTCTCCTGGCAGCAGAATAACTAAACGCAGCAAAAATGCGTGTAAACACAGCAATGCATTTGGCCAATCAAATGAATACACATCAAAGCTAGAGTATTTTCCATTGACCTGAATATAACGCCCAAGCTCTAAATACGGCTAGCGTTTAGATGTGCTATTGTCACATTTCGCTTATTTTTGTCAAAAACATTCCTCTCCTGCATGAGATTCTTCTATGTTCAAGAGAGGAACATTTAACAGCCCCTAAGCTCTGCTGCTCCTAAACTCTGGTAAAAGCTTGAGTTCAGGCACATTGGCAAAAAAAAAAAAAAAAAAAAATCCAAAAGCTTCTAAACTCACATTTAGGAGCAGCAGTGTACAAAAACGTAGTCTCCTGAACACAGAAGAATCTTGTCCAGAAGAGGAATGTTTGACAAAAAAAAACCCCCACGAACAAAAAGGCACTGTGTAAACACGTTTAAACGCTAGCCATGTTTAGCACTTGGGCATTTATTCGTGTCAATAGAAACTACTCTGGCCAATCAAACGAGTAAATGTGCAGGTGCTAAACGTGAGTAAATGTGGCTAAATGCAATGCCACATTTACACGTGTTTTTTCTGTTGCTAGGAGAGCTAAAAGTTTACAGTAGTCAAGTTCATGTGTACATGAGGCCTTACATTTACTTCTACTCGCATCCTAGTGGCCAATGAGGCAAGTCACACCGACCTGACGGACAGAGCTTGGAGAACTCAGACTAGTTCCCCATCAGATCTGACTTACCTGTGATTGACAGCAGATGGCAGTTTGCATATTCCATAGCCACTATTCAGTTCAGTAGCACCTTTGAAAGGAGTCTACTGCCAATCACAGGCAAGATAGACCTGATGGGGAACTAGTCACAGTTCCCCCATGAGGCTTCATCCAACCAACAATTTTATGGCCAATGAGCCTTTTGGGTGGGAGAAGCCTGATGGGAAACTTTCAGACTAGTTCCCATCAGGCCTGCCTTGCCCGTGACTGACCGCACACTACAATGGTCAGATTCTAAAGCTGCTTTTGGACTAAAGAGTGGCTGTAGATTTGCCCACTGCTGTGATCTGTCAAGCAGCAATAAAGTGAACCTGATGAGGAACTAGTCTCAGTTCCCCACCAAGCTCTACCCACCTCTAGTTCCCAACACCTTAGCCATGCGCCTGTTGACGGGTGCAGTGGATGGGGAGGGAGGGCAGGAGTGACAGTCACAGATGCAGCTGTCTAGAGGGGTGAAGTATGGCTTGGCCAGTCTGGTCCCAGGAGGGAAGACTGCTTTCCTGATTAACAAAGCCCTAACCTACATGGAAACAGCACCTTTGTTTCCTGTGGTATAGCGAGCATCAAGACATGGCAAGGAATAGGTTACCATTCATGTTCAAAATTAATGAGCTGCCCCAATGCAACGCATGTAACAAGCATGTGTTAAACGCAACTATGGTGCCTTCCAAGTGATTAGCAATTCTGTTGAAAATATGGGAAAAGAGCAAAAGCCAGGTATGCTGTAGTAGTGTACCATAATAATGTCCCCGTGATGTAAATGCTAGGACAAGCCTTGTATAGCATTTTTAGTGGTACCTTAATAATAAGTTCACCTTTGAGCAGAATTTAATAGAAGTTTTCCAATACCATTTCTAGCCCAGCCATCCCAATGTACTTTTCTCTCACCTCATTCACCAGGACATTTAATTTGTCAGTTTGAGAGATTTTGAACAGATTTGCATCATATCCTGTTGATGGTCTCAGCATTCACTTCCTGTAGGCCACTTCTCAGAACCCTTCACTTCCTTGTTGCATTACAGAAGAGGGTGTGATAGGAGAAAGGTAATGATGGGGATGTGGTCCAGAGTGGTGAACACTCCCTATCAGCTCTGTAGTACAAGGGCCTGTGATTTGATACCAGTTGAATAGATTGTTAAATTTCCTTTAGATTTACCAGAACTATGTACAATCTCTGTTCAGGTGTGTCCTCCTACAATCAGATTGCATAGTGTATGGCCATCTTTATACAAGTACATAGGAGGGAACAGATGGATGCCCCGTTCACATTTCCGCATGTGCTTGTTTGGGTGTTTTCACTTGTCACGCATAGGACAGTCCATTCACTTGACTGGGCTGCCATTCATGCAAACAATTGCCCCAGAAGAGCACCAAACATTTTTTGAAGCAGAGCACTGTGCGTTAGTGAAGTTTCTGGTGCGTTTGCCACACTTTGGGTGCCTTTAACAGAACACTGAAAGCACAACTAGTTAATTTTAGATGTATAAGTGTGGCCACACACTATACTATCTCCTTTAGATTTACCTATACCAGGGGTAGGCAACCTGCGGCTCTCTAGCTGTTGCGGAACTACATTTCCCATGAGGCATTGCAACATTACAAAACTGACAGTTACAGCTATGTCAATATAAACAGGTGCAGCACTAATACAAAATGTATAGAATAGCTAAATAATTCAGATCATAAGAGTGGTAAAAGGTGACATGTCTAATGCATTCAGTTATTTTTCACACTGTTTTTAAAATAGAATATATAAAGTGCAGAGTAATAACCACATGATGGTGGTAGTGGTAAAAAAACAGTCCAAACAATTGAACGTGAGGATCTCGTCAGATCACAACCAAAGTGGTTGGATTTCTTATCCAGGGGTGACAGATGTGACTTAAGTGAAAGGCGCACTCACCAGAAGTGAGCTAAAAACACGCATTTGAGAGATTAATACTGTCTCATCAGGTATGTTCAAGTCATCTGCTCCAAGATCAGGCCAGGTTCCTATTCCCTTCTGGGATAAGGCAGTGTTTATCACCTTAATCGGCCACAGAACCTGTGTAATTAATATGTGTTTTATTTAAAGCAATGAGGTGGCAATCCTAATCACAGCAGGGGTGACCCGTGGTCTGCATGTGGCCCGAGTCTGAAGGGACACTGGGATAGCCAGGCAAATGCACGTGGGGAGAGATCCTGGGGATGCCGTGAAAAAAAAAATTATAAGAGTTGATAGGTGAATGGTGTGCACTGAGGTCAGTGCGGGATGTGTATGCTAATGAGATCAGCTGGTAATCTGCTTCCAGGGTCCTACTGGCTCCTTGGTCCTCCCTCTACATTCCAGGAATTGAAAAAGCCTTCTAAAAAAATTTCTAAGGGCTAAGGCAAGGCCTTATTCTCCAGATCAAAGAGCTTGAATATTTTTGCAACTGAGGTACGTTAATGATAATTTGTTGCATAGGAGAGCTGGATTTTTTTTTCTATTTAAATAAAGTAGTGAGTGAACTTAGCCTTTAAGCTTTATTTTATATAAAAGAAATGTTAAAGTAGACATATTTGGCATTCTTTCCCCAAATTATTTGGCTTTCCTTCCAAATTCATTCAGCTTCCAGATACACTGTTGCCTAAGCCAGCAAGTACATTTTTCCAACCACCTTGTAACAGCCACATGCAAAATACTTTCCATTCCAAAACCTCAGCAAAATCTGTCTTCTTTCCAGGGCCGCTGATGTCACATGACAGATATACCTCTTGGCAAAGTCTACGGTTTGTCCTTAAAGCACTACAACAGTGGATACACAGCCTGACCTGACACTGCTAACATTTGACTTCAGCTTATAAAATTTTATTTCTATATAACATTTATTTATATGGTTTTTAGTTACAAATAAGCAGATCTGTAGCAGTGGGTTTAAAGCATGTGTATTGCATTAAGGTAGCCTGTTCATTTGAATGGGTTCCCTAATGCAGTACAACAGACCTAAAAATTATACTTGCATCTCCTGTGTCACAGGACAATGCACAGCACTGCAGTACTGGGTGCTTTTACACAGATGTGTTGGTGGTGTCAGTTACCATTCAAAAAAGGAATGGTGCAACAGTGCATGTAACATGTTACTGCAGAGTAATGTGAATGGGCCCCTAATGTGTGTTGCGCTCCCTTAAGAGAAATCTACCCTCCCCCCCCCCCCCCAACCTACATTTACCCAACAATGCAATCTTTATATGCAGGGCAATAAGCTTTGTACCATATTTTCTCCTCTGCATGTGCAGTGATCATGGTCTGTTCATCCCTCCCCCCCACCTTTGCAGATGAGAAATTGGACTGCCATTTCTAAAAAGAATGTGATCAGTTGCCTGCTTTCTCCAGCCCACCACACACACACACACACACACACACTTTGAGAAATTCTCGTCCACCTTTCCATTTGCTCTGCGCTAAGCTGTGTGGGTTGCAGGTTCTGGCTGGCAATTCTGTTCAGCCTCTTCCATACACAAGTCCAGTATAACTGCCTCAAGAGGGACAGCAGACATACTGAAAACCTAATTTTACTACTGGTGTACTTTACGCAGTATTAAGCCCCAAAACATGTATTTTATTGCAGCTGGCTAATTTTTAGAGGTAATGGCTGTATTCACTTTGATTTTTTTTATTTTCATCTAGTGAGCCAGCAAGTTTTTCAAAAGAACAAGCTCTCCAAAATGTATCAGTTACACAGATGATACAAACCATTTACCACTGACAGGGGTGCTTACAATGGTTCACTTTTATTTATGCAAAAAAACTTTCCCAAAAAGCTAAATGTTTGCTGTAACTGCTTATAAAGTTACTAACTGGAGTTTGGGTTCAATTTGTTAGATGTACTAGCAGATTTAGATACACTAACACTCCATTCCCCCCAGACTGAATGCTGCTGTCCAAAGGTGCTCCCTGCACTTCACCCAGAGTGGGGGCACTCTAATACAGGAGGTGTGGTACTGGTCAGATCCCCAAGTGAAAACAGGATTAAAAAAAAAAAAAAAAAAAAAAAAACTAAAAAAGGGAAATAATGCAGCCACCACATCTGATTGGTAAGCTGTAATACATTAGTTTTGGCTTTAATACCACTATCATTTTTAATCTTCAGTTTCCCTAGCTGCAACCACAGTTTATAGCAACTACCTTTGAGTAATGCGGATTGACAACCCCAGCCACAGGGAACACAGTAGCTGTCATTCAAAGCATAACAATACAGGAGTATGACATGTGAGTGTTAGGTTTTCGCGAACCTTGGTAACAGTGTAACAGGAGTATTTTACAGTGAGGAAGCTGGTTATTACAAGTACTCAATGAAGCTCACTTTAAAAGTGAACCTGTCAGGACTGCTGTTATGTCACAGCCAAGGATCCCATCTAGCACTGGAGACTACAAGTCACCTAAAAGCCATTCTAGTTCCATTTGAAGGCAAACCCCAGCAGCATTCTGCATGGTGGCAGTCATGTCTGGAAACTGGTGCTGCATCTGGAATCCTGCAGTTGCAGCCTCCAGTGCTGGATGGGACCATAGCCATAGAAGCACCTAATATACGGCAAGTACAACTTCAGCCAAAACATTTCCAGTTTTATCTTGAGTGCCCTCTGCTCCTTCACTGGCTGTGATTGACTGCAGTGGCAGCCAGGGGCTACCGCTGCTGTCTCAGCCAATAAGGGAAATACCCAGGAGAGCCATTGCTCTCATGCACATCACTGGATCGTGATTTGGCTACCATGCACAGCTGCATCAGATTCTGAGTGCTACAGTTTTAGTATGTACCCTCCAAAAATGTAGTGCAACTATGCATAGGAGCTAGTCAGCTTCAAGGTTATATTAAAAGCATAAAGAGGTTCTAAAGTCAAGTTTATCTTAATGCATTCTATGCATTAAGGTTAAAAAAAAAAAAAAAAAAAAAAAAAAAAAAAAAACCCTTCTGCAACCAGTTTCCTCCATCCCCAGCCTAGTACTTGAGACCCATCACGATCCAGTGATGTGCATGAGAGCAGCGGAATTCCAGGTCTGTCCCCTCATTGGCTTAGATACAGCAGCAGGAGCCATTGGCTTCCACTGCTGTCAATCACAGCCAGTGAGCCAACGAGGAGAGGGGGGAGGTCAAGCCATGCTCTGTGTGAATGGACATACAGCTTGGGAGCGAGCCTCCTTAAGTGCCCCCATAGCAAGCGGCACTTGGCAGGGAACCCTAAGAGCAATGGGGCAAAACCATTACACAAAGCAGGCAAGTACAACTTTTTTAAGGTTTTCCTTTAGAATCAGTTTAATTGAGCAAGCTGAAGTTAGAAGCTGATTGGTTACTATGCACAGCTGCACCAACTTCTGCATGCACCAGTTTTAATAGATCACCCCACTGATTAGTCCTTTTGGGATCATAACAAAGCCGGCTACAGAGGGATGAGAAAGATCTGTCAGCCAAAAGATAATCTCTCACCTCCAATACACCTTCATCCTATATGCTAATGTGATCTGATGTTCTTCCCTTAACAAAAACACACAAGTGTCATAACACCAGTAAACAGAATAGTCACATGCCCATATTCACGAGGCTGAAATTCACTTGTTAAGCTACTATTCATCTTAATCAGTGCAGTCATTCGTTCAGTGCTTTACAGAGAACACAGCCATTCAAAGCTGCTTCTACTTCTGAAAGTAGACACACATACACCTCTAACTGGGGCCTAGCAACAGGTCACTTAATTTTCTAAAATGCACAACTGCATCAGTGAGGCTACGTGCACACTAGCTTTGTCAGCAGGCGTCAGACAGGCATTTCAGAAGCATTAAAAAGGCTTCCCAAACTCCTATAAATACTCTGCACAAGGCAGCACACAGTGCTGTTCACAGGGAAGCGTTCATGTCACATCAAAACTGACGCCTCGTGTCCAGTCAGGAGGAGTTGAAGCCTCCCATTCAAGTCTATGGTGCTGCTTCCGCAAATGCCTGGCAAGTACTATGGGGATAATTTCTGGACTGAATCTGAATATTTCATCAAAAGTTGGTTTCGTTGAATTATGTTTTATTAGGCTATCCATTTTTAGCTCATTTTTGGCTGGTGTTCTGAATTCACAGACTGACTTACACTTTTTATATGAACCAGGGGGCAAAGTTTCCAGGTATAGCTTTTAACATTAAAGTGGACTTTCAACCATTCTAACAAGGTCCGCTCTGCTCTTCCCTCCCACTCACAAATTTGCAGAGTGTTTTAATTCAAAGTAAAAAACCTTCCGATTCATTAATGTTTCAGGACCCCAAGCATGTCCAGGCGTGCTGTCCGAGAGCTGGCCAAGACATGCCGACAGGGACCTGGAAGAGATCTTGCGGTGTGTCCTTGCATGTGCAAAGTCTTGCAAACTACCTTCTGCCATGTGACAGACATCTCAGGAGGCTTGCAAGCCTTTGCACACAGACAATGCAGGCACTGCCATGGAACTGGCGCAGACCCCACAGTGCTTGTGCACGGGGATCCAGCACTACTGCAGGTTCTCCATCAGGTCCCGTAGACCTGGTAGAGACTGGCAGCAGGTCTTCACTTGCACTGAATCTTCATGAATGATGGCAAGCATGGGAGAACTTTGGCTTTATGCAAGACAACACAAGACTCCAAGTTTTTAATTTGAGACAAGGTCAAGTGTTATAGGATTTAAAGGGGGGGTAGGTATGGTGAAGTTCCTCTTTGATACACTTATTCATGTGAAGCTTCTTAAAATCACAAAAGATTAGATTCCCTTCACCCTTTGTCACTGCAGCTTCTGTAATGGGACTGCTGTGATTGGCTCACAGCAGTCACATGATTTTGAGTCTGCTCTCAGACAACCTCATGTCACTATGGTCACATCTGTGCCCACCCTTCGTATATGTTCCATGTTTGGCAAGAGGTTCAATTACCAACATGTTTTGTGCTGCAGAGATGGAACACAAACTCAAGGCAGATATGGTATCAATTGTTACCATAAACAATCTAATCCCTTGGGCATCACAGAGAAGATCATAAGGATTCATTTTTCTTACCCTTGTTTTCCTGTCATCTGCTGTAGTTTCATCAAACTCCTCATCGAGTTTAAACTTGACTTCTGTGTTCTTGAAAGTGCTCTGTGTCTGTATCACAACAACATCACCTTCTAAACTGATTATAGTTGTTGGTTTGGTGACACTTGCAATCTGGCGGGTGGCAAAACCCACACCTGGAGAAAACAAAAAAACAGAATAAATCAAACCTAAACTTCCCATGAATGGATTACCTTTTGCTAATAGTATTACTTTTACTATATCTATTGCTTTTATACACCATGTGCAGTAGGTGCATCTCTAGACAAATTACTGTAAGCACTCCATTCCCCACCTGTTCTCTGCCACAATCTGCGTATAGCTCATCACTGGGGATGAGCTTGGGCATGTTCAGATCCTAATCTGAACCATGGTCAGTGAGCCCACCAGTAAGCTGTCACTGTACTGGGCCAATCACCTGTGGCCTGGGCAATCCTTGCTCTGCAGCTGCATGTAAACATGGGGTGTATGCTTGCAGCTGCAGGGCATACCTAGACCGCAAATTGGCCTAGTACAGGGATGGCATCCTGGTGGGCTCCCTACTTAGGTTTAGGCTTGAAGCCAAACACTTCCAAGCTTTTCCCTACTCATCTCCATGTTACAATCCAATTGTACAATCCCCTTTAGGGCTACCAGCAAGAGCCTCACAGACTGGCTACAAATTTATTGGATAGTTTAGGCATTTTTTGGTGACCCAATGACATTTTAGATAATGCAGGGACAAACATTACTCCCTAGGGCAGGGGTGTCAAACTGGCAGCCCTCCATGCCTTTGGGAGTCATGCTTGTAACTCAATCATGAAATGCCTCATGGGACTTCTAGTTTGGCAAAAGCTGGAGGGCCGCCAGTTTGACACCTGTGCCCTAGGGTTTTAGAGTATGGGTCTAGGTTAGGAGGCCTAGTAGAGTATTGTCAACACCAAAGTTGCCAATATTCATGCCTATTCCCCATTTCTGCATGCACAAAGCAATCAGCATGAAGAGTATATGGAATCTTGTGAAAGTTACATAATCTGGAGGTATACAATGGCATGTTTGTTGGTAAGAGGCAAGTGCAGATCGGATAAATACAATGGCCAACTGAAGGAACGCTTGCAGAAGGCTGACATGTTGCTACTTCTTGCCATGCAGGGACTGAAGATAACCAACGATGGAACATTTCTCCTCTTTGGCAGTGACTGGTCAAATTTAGATCCATTTATGGCCAGTCCCGCTCGTGGGGAATAGACCTAATGATCAACTCCTCTGGAACAGGAATATTGAAAAAAATGTGTGCTTGATCAGTACATGCAGCCAATTCATGTCGGAACACAATAGCACAGCAGGGAGGATTCCTTCATTGCCTTCACCTCGAATGTATGGATGAGGGAATCAATTTGTTTTTTGATCAGCAAGCTAGCTGATAAAAAAAAAAAAAAAAAAAAAAATCTAAGGCTAGCTTTAGCCTGACAATGCTAAGGCCTCATGTAAACTGAGAAAATTCATCAACTCCCCATCAATTTGTATGAGGCTTTAGCACTATCAGGATGCACCAGGAAGTGCCAATACTGGCAGGATCTGCCGGTATTCAATACATTCATGATTTTAAGGGATGCCCGTGTTTGTCTAAACAGAGTTTGGATCTGATCCTGGAAGTCTGTTGTCATTCCTTGGCCAATGAGCTGTGGTGCAGTTGATGCACAGAAAGGAGTAGGGATGCTTGTGACCATATTAGGTCAATGTCAGCAACTTCAGTGACATTGAAAGCTGGTTACTTGGGACAACAAAGTTCTCATTGCATATGCACTACTATCAGTACTTCTGTTGTATTTGGTTAGGTTCTGTTAGCAGATGACTCCGATTCTAATACTACGGCTTTTACTCTATTGGATGTGTATAGACTGTTTCCATTCAAAACAAGGATTAACCACACCTGTGGAAAGCTCAACCTTCAGGCCTCTCTCACAACCTTGACAAGAAGGTCAGAAGCTCAGTTAGCATAATGTTGGTCATTTAGATAGGACATGTGATTCCTTTGGCAAGAACCCTACGTTCTTGGCATAGATATAGTTCAAATGAAGGTATGAAAGTTTTGTATGTAATTTACTGCCATAATGTGGCAGATTTTAGAAAACCAGCAATGCAATTAAGATTTTGTCAAGAGGGCACATGCTCTGAAAATACCCCTAGCAGCCAAAGACTTTGACGTGTACTTCATGGCAGCTGTAATGGAAATATTGTTCTTGTTTAAACAACTATATAAAGCGCCAAGGAGTTTAAGGTTGAAGCAGCTGTGCTGTGGCAAAGAATTAAGCGACTCATTTACTATGCTGCCTTTTTTTTGTTTACAAACGATTTTATTGAATATAAGTAGACTGTAAAACAGCACACTTTCAAGTGTTCTTTTCAACGAAAACAAAGCACTTTTGAAATGTACAATACAGAAAAGTATATTAACATAAGAAAGAGAGAAAAAAAAAAAAAAGGAAAAGAGTAAATTAGTAAATTACGAGTGCAACTATGCTGCCTTTTAACACATTTACCACATGAAGCCTAGACAGCTCAGTTCTGCAGAACACACTCACCCTTCCCCCATACCCATAGATAGCTGCTGGTGTGGACACATTAACAATATCACAATTGTCCCTTGGGGCTGAACACAGGCAAACCCAAGGCTGCTCTTTAACCCTCTCTAGGACACAACAAAGACTACAGCTATTGACATTCAGAATTAATGTCCAATATGTATATAGGTTCAGATTCCATTCCCATAAATTCCACACTTGTCAACCTATAAGTCACAGTCCCTGGGACACCATCAACCTGCTCACAGCCCATACTTTAAAAGCCCACCTTCCAGGTGGCCCTGCCTCCAAGTATGAGCCACCCACCTTTAGTTCATGCCATTTTGTGAGTTACTGTACATACGCCGTAATCGAAATGAGCTTAAATTCAGTCCAAGCTTTACCATGATGTGGGCTGTCATTGCTGGGCTAATGAGCTATGGGCAAGAGGTTCCCCACCATGCAGCTGCACATGTACAAAGAGGCATGGATGACTGACATTGAGCTAATATGGCCACATGGGCATGCAAGTGCAATGAAATTAACCTAATATGGCCATATGCCCATATTAGGTCAATGTCATGATCATGCCTTCTCCTTTGTGTGCATCAATAGTGGGCAGGGGACCTCCTACCCATAGTTCATTGGCCCAGCAATGTCAGCTAACTTGTGGGTTCAGACTGAACACAAGCCAATACTCAAATACGAGTTATGATATAATTCTGGGACACAGCATTGTTAGGACAAAGAACCAAGACTGGGGACTATCCCAGCAAATCTGGAACAGTTGACTTCTATAAAAATTATTCAGGGTAATAGCATGAATTTAAAGCAGAGCCCTGGTTTTGCTGAAACCATTTTTAAAATTAGCCAGGTTATAAAAAGTAATGCACATGTTACAGTAGATGTGAATCTCTCATATATTTGAATACAGGCACAATTCTAGTTTTTTTTACAGGTATTTACCAAAACATTTCAAGCTATTGTTATATAATGGATATGGGCTGAAAGTGCTCTCAGGTTTAATTTGAGGGTATGTACATCCAAATTTGAGGAAGGGTTTAAGAATTACAGTTCTTAAGAGTAGCGACCCCCCCTTTTTCAAGGGACCAAAAGTAATTGGACAGTTGAATCAAAAGTGGTTTCATGGCCAGGTGTGAGCTACTCCATTATTTCTTCATCAATTAAGCAGGTAAAAGGTCTGGAGTTAATTTTAAGTGTGGTATTTGCATTTGAAATCTATTGCTGTGAACCTACATCATGCATTCAATAAGCTGTCCATGCAAGTTAAACAGGCCATTGTAAGGATTCAAAAACAAAAAAAAATTCCATCAGAGATAGCAGCAACATTAGGAGTGGCCAAATCAACAGTTTGGTACATTCTGAGGAAAGAAGAATGCACTGGTGAGCTCAGCAACATAAAAAAAAAAAAAAAAAAAAAAAAAAAGGGCATGGACATCCACTGAAGACAGATTGATAATCGCAGGATCCTCTTTATGGTAAAGAAAAACCCATTCACAACATCCAGACAAGTGAAGGACACTTTCCAGGACATGGATGTATCATTGTCAGTCTACAGGCAAGAGAAGACTTCATGAGAGCAAATAGAGGGTTCACCACAAGGTGCAAACCATTCATAAGCCTTAAGAACAGAAAAGCCAGATTAGACTTGCCAAAAAACACATCTAAAAAGCCAGACCAGTTCTGGAAAAGTATTCTCTGGACAGATGAGACTAAAATTAATCTGTACCAGAATGACGGGAAGGGAAAAAAAAAAAAAAAAAAAAGTGAAGGCTTGGAACAGCTCATGATCCAAAGCACAATGTCATCTGTAAAACATGGAGGCAGTGTGATGGCATGGGCATACATGGCTTCCAGTGGCACTGGGTCATTGGTGTTTGATGTAACAGAAGCAGCCGGATGAATTCTGCATTGTTTACAGATATACTGTCAGCCCAGATTCAGCCAAATGCAGCAAAGTTGATTGGATGGTGCTTCACAGTACAGATGGACAATGATCCAAAACACACTGCAAAAGCATCCCAGGAGCTTTTGAAGGAAAAGCGGAATATTCTTCAATGGCCGAATCAATCACCTGATCTAAACCCCATTGAGCATGCATTTCACTTGCTAAAGCAAAAATAACGGCAGAAAGACCCACAAAGAACTGAAGACCGCTGCAATTAAAGCCTGGCAAAGCATCAGAAAGGAGGAAATCCAGTCTTTGGTAATGTCCATGGGTTCTAGACTTCAAGCAGTCATTGTCAGTAAAGGATTCTCAACAAAATCTTAAACATGAACATTTATGAGTATATGCATTTGTCCAATTACATTTGAGCCCCTGAAAAATGGGACTGTATAAAAATTGTTGCAGTTCCTAAAATTTGTATTTCTATTAGATTTATGTTCAACCCTTTGAACTAAAGCCAAAGTCTGCACTTCAAATTCATTCTCTCTACATGCACCCTAGCAATGGTTGCATAGTATTTCTTAGGATGGGTTTGCTGATGTAACCGTAAACTATTTCTGTTCAATGTATATATGATGTAATTTCCACCATTGGTGTCACCCTAAAACAGAAGTGCCTGAACCAGGATCATTCTGGCAGGAACACAGGTGTCATTTACAAGCTAAACTTAATATTGGTAGTGACTTGCAAAATCTTATACAAGTAGGATTGTATACACTAACTGCAAATGGCAACAGATTTGAAAAATCACTGGTTTATGTATAGATCACACACTTGAAACCAGTAGATTATAATATAAAAGACTGAAAATCAAATCTTTAAAAAATCCTGGATTACTAAATAACCAAACAACTTCACTGAATAACCTACTAGTTTACATTTATTGGTCCTTTTGCACAGATGGACAAACCAAATCTAGATTGTTGTAAGGGTGTATGGTTCTATATAAGGGAACTGGCCATCCTTTGTATCATGAAGTTGTATAGTATCCTTTGTTTTCAGTCACTTAGCTAACTAGGAGTTTAACATGTAAGTGGGCCCTAGACAAGGATGCCATTAATTGGTACCCATCCCCCTACAGCACAAGCGCGCAAATTCCATGCACAACATAGAAGTCTATTATTCCAGCATATGTGACCTTAGCAGGAATTGTATGGAGTAGGGTCTTGTACATTTTAGAGCAGATTTCATCAGGAATAGCTTTAGAATGAATCTTTAGGTCAGCAATATTTTTAAATCTTTTAAAGGACAGGCCTGAGCCAACAATTATTTTTATAGCTTCAAAAGACAGGAGTAAGGCAACAATTATTTTGTAGCTTTAGGAAGAGAAATGGCTGGTAAAAGACTAGCAGATGTCTCACCATAACCTTTGATGGACAGCAGGTCATCTGTCCAATCTTTGCAGTGCCAAGACAGTATGTGGTGTTCTGCCCACAAAACGAAGTGTCCAAAAATGTGACATTTATAGCCGTTATAGGTGATTTTTTTCCACCTATCAATAGTGACTGGAGATTATCCAAGGTAAATGTTCTACGGGAGATATGATCAGTTTGGGCCTTTTGCACATGGGCGCCTGAGTCCGTGCAACCTACAATTCAGAAAGCCCAGGTGCCACCTTACAGATATGAATGGCTGTGTGCAGCTGTACTAAATTGTACACAGATGCTCACGTATAGAAAGCACCCATATGCTATACTGATTTTTGTGACAGCACTAGTACATACCAGAGTACAATCATTCATGTCTATGGGAGGTTGTATGCAGCACCATGGGCTTTCCGGGTGGGAGAAATATGTTGGAATGTATGTTGCACGTGCTCAGCCACCTGTGTGCAAGAGGCTTAGAAACACATTTACAATTAGTGTTGTTTTCATCTTGAAGTTAAACCTTTGCATTAACTTTATACTTCCATAGTCCGAGTATACGTGAATGTGGCCAAGCTGTATATACTGGTTTATGGAGCACTAAGAAGACAGTTTCCCTAATCATCCCCAAGCATGCAAACCCCTTCTATCTATAGGCCCTTTCAGAACAGTGACAAATTCACTTTTAATACTCTGACCAACTTATACTCACTTTCCCCATGCTCCCTTGCTTTTGTTCCTTTGCAGTTCTAAACCTTTAGAACGGATTGGGTCACCCTCTCTCCAAGGTATAGGCCAAGCAACAGGCCACTCAGTCCCAAGGACTGCAACATAGGTGGTCACATGGCCCCCCCTCCCCCATAACAGAAGATGCTGGGTTGGAGGGAGAGCTTGGAAAGAGGAAGGAAAAGTCAATCTCATTAAAGTAAATCAGACATGTTGATTGGTCAGGGATCTCAAGTCAGAGAGGTCCCCCAACAGCACTGGGTGGCTGCTGTTTTGGGGAACTACTAAATGCATAGATTAGAAAAATCCTCCTTAACCACCGTTTCTGCCAAAGTCAAATTTTGTCCGAGAACCGCCAGTGCCTCATCTTATCCCTCTTCCCCTTTTTATGAACATTACTGGGAATGTTAAGCCAAACAGACATTTCTGTTCAGGATCTACTGCCCAGTGCTGGTGCCTGAGGGTAGTCCCACATTGTGGATCTATTGAAGTATGAATAAAGCTCGTTTGGTCAAACTTCTCTTGTGGGTCACAAGAGTACACTTTTGCACTCCTGTGACCCACAATATTGTCAGTATCCACCAAGATGACTAACCAGCAGCTTGCTCAGTACATCGCCGAGAGCCTGAGCCAGCCACTCGCCGACCACCCCCCAGCCCGTCACTCCAGTGAGCACTGGAGGCATAAAGCGGAGAGCGGTGAATGACAGTCACCATTCTCTGCTCAGAGTGGACTGGGAACTGGCAATCAGCAGTCACATTATCTTAGTTCTTGGTCTTCGAACTGGCAGGGGATAGCTGCAGTATTGTATTGATGCTTCAGCTATATAGAAGCTCGTTTTTTTTTTTTCCTGCACTTCTTTAATGCAGGAGAAAGTGACAGTTTTCTTTCAAAGACCCCATTTTTTTCTACCTTACCAACACTCCCTGACCACTTCAGATTTTCAGCCCGTGCCAAGACTGGTGTTGGCGACCCAGGGAAGCAGTAGCATCACTCCCTCGTTCATGTGAGGACCTAACAATTGGATACTAGGCCCATGCACTACCAGGTATTGGCTTTGCCTTGAGGAGCAAACAAGAGTGCTGATAAGGTAATTCAAGGGCAAGGCAGGGGCCCTTCTCAGAAACATAATTTGTCATTCATTAGCAAGTTGACAAGGTCTCTTATCCTTAGGGCCCATGTACACTGGTTTAAAAAAACTCCACTTCCCTTGGCAGAGAAAAAAAAATCTCATATAGAGGGTGTTTTTACCAGAATTTAGAAGCTTTTAGGAGCATTCGGCTTTTTTTTCTGGCAGAAAACCTTTTTTTCTGCCTCTAAATGCTGTGCTTAACATATGCCTCGAAACATCCTAATGTGCATGGACACATAGGATAACACTGACCTGCTTCAAGAGGCCAAAGTTCTCTAGAAGCAGCGGGGTTTTTTTAAGCCAGTGTACATGGACCCTTATACTAATTGAAACAAGAGATTTGTTGAAACTAGCAATGTCACTGAACAAGACCTTTCTAGTTCAAATTACTTGCACTGTGGAACTTAAAATAATCTGCATGACTTATCAAGTAATTGATTGTCTCGCAGCAGATGCTTTAAAAAGAACAGTTGCATTGTAAGGCCAGATGTTCCCTTGTGCATGTGTACATATGAAATGCAAGCATGGAAAATATGACCCAAAATGCATGGAGAAATTAGAAAACTACTACATTCAGGCACATAGTAAACTAAAAATCACAATACTTACTGAAAAGCTGCAATATATTTTTCACTTAAGAAAATAAAACTGCTACAACCTAACTGGCTTTGCTGCAAAGGCCAGTTATAGGTTGGGGGGGGGGGGGGGGGGTGTCACTTTTTTGTACAATAGAACAAATTGGGTGCAGGGATGCATGGGATGCCTTTGCTGCCATTGTGCTCTTGCAGGGCATCATGTGCATCCTTGTGCCTTTGAGGGGTGGGTTTTCTCTCATTCGTATATATGCTCCTACTATAGAAGCTCTGGAAATTTAGAGTTAGGACCATAGTATATACAGAGGTCCCTTGATGTGGGACCTTCAGCTTCTTTATATACTGTATCTGCAAATGTGTGCACACAAAAACCTGTTTTTAACGCAAACTGTTAGACAGGGCCACTTTGGTTGTTTTGCAGGCTGGCTGGTAAGTGTGCTGGGAATTTGTGATGTGTATTTCCCTTCAATGTGCACCATGCGCTCCAAGCCTCATTGTGAAGCAGAGTTCTGGTTTACAACTTCGGTTTCTGGCTTCTGCGGCACCGCCGCCAAGGGGACAGGTGCAGGAGAGGTCCACTCTCCTTCGCTGAGAGGAGACACCCTCTCCACCGCCGCGGGGACAGCAAGTACTGCATACAACATGTCCTATCACTATAATGGAGTACAGGGGAGCTGGGATATACATTACTCAGTAATATATATCACAGTGATGTGACATGTACACAGTAATGTATATCCCAGCTCCCCTGTACTCCATTATAGTGATATGACATGTATACAGTAATGTATATCCCAGCTCCCCTGTACTCCATTATAGTGATATAACATGTATACAGTAATGTATATCCCAGCTCCCCTGTACTCCATTATAGTGATATGACATGTACACAGTAATGTACATCCCAGCTCCCCTGTACTCCATTATAGTGATATGACATGTACACAGTAATGTACATCCCAGCTCCCCTGTACTCCATTATAGTGATATGACATGTATACAGTAATGTATATCCCAGCTCCCCTGTACTCCATTATAGTGATAGGACATGTATACAGTAATCATTACTGTATACATGTCCTATCACTATAATGGAGTACAGGGGAGCTGGGATATACATTACTGTGTACAGTTTTATATTTTGGACTATGTATTCTAAAGAAAAATGTAATTTCATAAGCGTTAAGGGGGTGTGGCTGGGGCGGACCTGGGCAAGGTTGGGTGGGGCAACTGGTGGAGAGTAAGGTCTGTGCCTGGCTAGTAGGTCTAGGCTCAAAATTTTAAGCCCTGCATTAGGATGCACACACCGATGTGGGTTTTTTGCAGCAAGGGATAAGGCTCCATGCACACTGGGTGTTTTGATAACACTGGTAATGTTAGCTGTGAAAAGTCACATTAAAAACAGGTGTTTCAGCTTTTTTTGCATTAGCGGTTTCCTGTGTTTAGCATGTTTTTTTACCAAAAAAAGTCCAACAACACCGGTTTGCAGCTTTTTCAGCATTAGAGTGTATTTACAGTTAAAACACTTCTCTAGAAACCCGCTAGTCCTGGGTTTTTTTCCAGCCAAAAACAATTACAGTCTGTGTGCATGGACACATAGGATAACATGCTGGGGGGTTTACTAGCTGTAGAAAAATTCATCAAAAGCCACAAACCGCCGATGTAAAAACATCAAGTGTGCATGAGGACTAATAATCACTCTAAACAGACTTTCCTGTTAAAATTGATAAAGCAGAAGTGTTGATCAGGGGAGAATGTGTGTATGGGGGTGTAGATCATTCTTGGATTTTTTGATCACATCATCCAACACTATGAGCTACTGGTGCCTTGACTTTATAGGAAGTACACTTTTCATTGTGGAACCATATTGATGCTAGCAATGACATGCTGGTGGGTTCAAGTATTCCTGAAAATTTATGGGGCTTGGAGGGTGTTCTGGGATTCAGAGGTGCAGACATTTAAAAGCCCAGCAGTCCGACTGCAGGGAAGGTCAGCAAACATATCAAGGACACTTTTCCCAAGTAAAACGTTGAAGGTGTGCCCTGTGATGTGTAGACAATAAGCACAGGCTGTGTAGGTTCTCAAGAGAAGGTCAAATAAGTTTGAAGTCACAGCAATCTATAATAGCTTGCTGAAGCATGGAAATTTAGATTGCCGGTCAGGGTTCACTTGGTTTACTGTATGGATTGGTTTTGTAGTTGCTGACTGGTGCAGCGTGACCATTTATGTTGGTTTGTTTTCACTTAAAACATCCAGGCATGTACAGTGGAAGGTTAGAGAATCCTACTTGCCCTGTGCATAGCTGGATATCTGGGGTGTGCTTATACATTCCTGATAGGTGTAACACAACACAACACAGTGCACTGCTCATGGGTTCTGTGTGTTGGCCAACCAAAGATATTGACAACAACAATCCAAAAGCATATGGGTCTTACATTTTATATGTACCTTTTTGCAAATTCTATTAATAGATTATACAATAGAAATATTTAAAAATGGATTGCTCAATTATACAAAATACATTTAGCCAATTATCTAATATAATTATTTTAAATACATTTAGCAAAGTATAAAATATACAATTTTCTGATCAATATAATTATTTTAAATACATTTAGCAAAGTATAAAATATTTAAATTTTATGATCAATTATTGCTCTTTTAAAAGAAATGCTTTTGCCTGAGTATATGTATGAAATTCCATCCCTGCAATGCATTTTTCCTTGCAGCCCGTCATAATGCAAAGTGCTGTATGACAATCTTCTGATTAAAGGACATTATGCCCCCTTGGTAATCTTCTGCATAGGTACATCTGTCAATTCCCTTTTTCTTCATATAGCAATCTCACTATCCGACCTTGGTAATCCACATTTATTGGTGGTCCCATCTTATCCTATCACTTCATCCTGTCCCTTGTATCAGATTTCAGTCTAGTCTGCACACATGGCCTCTGTCTGCAAATCTACAGTGCCAGCAAATCTCCATCCAGCCTGCATTACTGCCTGCATTGCCACTGCTCTCCCCATTCATTCATTGCATAAGGATTTTTTTTTTTTTTAAATTCTTGCATGCCTCAGGTAAAAAAACAGAAATATAGCAAATCCCAGTGATCTGATATCAATTATGTCTTGAAGTTTTCACTATTTATTTTTTCCCCATAATGTAGCAGATGTTTTTCTGCTTATCACCTTCTCTATTAAAACATCAGTCATTCAGTTTAAAAAAACAGATTTCTCTAGCATTCAGCATTTATGCAGTCACAAATATTGTGCATCTGGGTTATACTTACCAAGAGCTTTCATATATTCATCAAAATTGTTGCTTTCTACCAGCTTCCAGGTCCCCACAAATCTTTCAACCATGATGAAAGAGGATAAATGCTGCTGCAGAGATTAGCAGAGCCCTGCTTCCAGTCTCAGTATATATAGCCTCACTCTGTGATCACATGGTGCTGGACTGTCTGCCTGCTCAGTGTGATCAAGCACAGCCCCTCCCTGCACCAGGCCAACGATTGCTTCGCTCATTCTATTGCCGCTTTCAAAGCTGCTGTGTACTTTTCTTTGTGTTGGGAAAAAAAAAAGTCTGTAAGGTTGACATTTATTTTTTGGGGCTCCATGCACACTAGCTAAAGGGCTCGTTCACACTTGACTGTTTTACCAACACTTCCCAAATGCCCCTATAGCGTTTGGCAAGCATTGGTCCAGCGTTTGCGGAGCGTTTTTTAACGCTCGGCAAACGCTTTGCAAACGCCGCATGCACGGTTTAGCGGAGGTTGCTAGGCGTTTGCCGAGCATTAAAAACACCCCACAAACACCTATAATGAAGTTTAAATGGTGTTATCGCTCTGCAAACACCCCGCAACCGCGTTGCAACCGCGTCGCAAATGCCGGCCGTTTGCGCAGCGGCACCATAGACTAGAATAGGAGGCTTCAACGCCTCCTGACTCGATCAGAGGCATCCATTTTGACGCTCCCGTTAGAACAGCACCATGTGCTGCAATGTGCAGAATTGTCCGAGGCATTTGGGAAGTGGTAAAAATGCTTCCCAAACGCCTCTCTGCCGCCTGCACACAACGTGAGTGTGAACGTAGCTTAAAAGAAATGCTGCTTCTACTGTAGGTTTTGCCTGTGGAAGCAGCTCGATGTTATCCTGTGTTCATGCACATTGGAACGTGGAGGCATATATTAAGCTCAGCATTTAGAGGCAGAAAAACCCATCTGTTTTGTGTTTCCGAGAATTTTCTGGCAGAAAAAAATGGCTGAATTCTTCTAAACTCTCCTAGAAGCTTCTAAAATCCTGTACAAAAACATTCAATATGAGTGGTTTTTTTTTTGCCAAGGGAACTAGCATTTTTTTAAAGCCCATTGTGCATGCACCCTAAGGCCCCTTTTACACAGGCGTTCCTTATGTCCATTTTTCATCTGTCCATTTACGGATGAAAAACGGACACCCATGTATTTCTATGGACTAGCGGATTTAACAGATGATCATCTGTTTACATCCATTAATGTCCGCATCCATTAACATCTGTTTTTTTTTTAACAATAGATATCCCTATTTTTTTTCCGTTAAAAAATGAAAAACGGATGTAAATGGACAAAAACTGATGGAAACGGAAGAAAAACGGATGTAAATGGACAAAAACTGATGTGAACGGAAGAAAAACGGATGTACATGGACAAAAACTGATGCAAACAGATGAAAAAAATGGATGTAAATGGACAAAAACTGATGTAAATGGATGAAAAATGGATGTAAACGGATGTAAACTGATGACAAACGGATGTAAATTGCTGAAAAACTAACGTAAACTGCTCTGTTTTTTCTTGGAAAAAACATGGCTGAACTGATGAAAAAAATGGAACGCTCGTGTGAAAAGTGTCTAAGGCCCCTTTCACACGGGCATTCCTTTTTTTTTTCATCAGCTCAGCCACGTTTTTTCTAAGAAAAAACGTATCAGTTCACATCAGTTTTTCATGAGTTCATGTCAGTTTTTTATCAGTTTACATCCAGTTTTTGTCTGTTTACATCTGGTTTTCCTCTGTTTACATCCGTTTTTTGTCCGTTTACATAAATTTTTGTCAGTTTACATCCATTGTTGTCTGTTTACATCCATTTTTGTCAGTTTACATCCATTTTTGTCTGTTTACATCCGTTTTTTCATCCATTCTGTTTTTTTTAACAGAAGAAAAATAGGGTTTTCAAAAAAACGGATGTTAACGGATGCGGACATTAATGGTTGTGAACAAATGATCGTCCGTTTACATCCACTAGTCCAGGGCTTAAAATTTCGAGTCTAGATCTACTAGCCAGGCACAAACCTTACTCTCCATCAGTTGCCCCACCCAACCTTGCCCAGGTCCGCCTCCAACCCCACCCCCATCTCATCCCCCAATCCAGCCCCCAGCCCTGCTCCCAACCACACCCCCTTAAAGCTTATGAAATTACATTTTTCTTTAGAATAAAGAGTCCAAAATATAAAAAACTGAAATTATAACATAGCTTTATTATTAGTGCATAAAGAAAAAACAAAACAGTGCTTATTTAGATGCCAAAAAACATGGCATAACAATAGTAAACATTTTACCAAAGATGTGCTAATAGAGCAGTCATGGTTTGTGTTGTAAAGCAGGACCAAGACTTGTGTAATACCCTTTTTCTGATGCAAAATACCACTTCAGTGGCTGTGTGTGGATTGCATTCTATTCAATTAAGACAAAAAAACACGAAAAAAACATTTTTTGGATGACAAAAAGCAGTAGGAATCCAGTTTCACATCAAGATTTGCAATGGTTTTCATTGTACAGCAGGACCAAGACTTGTGTAATACCCTTTTTGATGCAAAATACCACTTCAATGGCTGTGTGTGGATTGCATTCTATTTAATTAAGAAAAAAAACACCAAAAAAAAAATTTTTTGGATGCCAAAAAGCAGTAGGAAGCCAGTTTCACATCAAGATTTGCTATGGTTTTCGTTTTACAGCAGGACCAAGCCTTGTGTAACGTCCCCTTTCTGATGAAAAATACCACTTATCAATGGCTGTGTTTGGATTGTAATCTTTTAGTGGTGGTCCATTAACGGCAATCATCAAAAGATCATCCAAAGTCTTCAGTGTCAGTGATGAACGATAGAATGTCTTTACTCTGTTTTGGTAGCTAAAGCCCATGTTCACATGAGGCGGTTGTTTGGGGAAGTACGGCACAGAAATTGAACAGAGGGAGTATGTGGTGAATCTTTCTGCTGATTCAATCTTTTCAGAGTCTCATTAAAAGAGAGTCCATTTTGAATGGAGAGTTTTAGGTCAGCCCACTCTACTTCTAACAGGTCAATTTTGTCTTCAAACTGATTCTCAAAAACATGTTTTGCAATTCTGTGCAACTCAGTCAATCCAAAGTTGAGGATGTGTGCTTTGTCTGGCCATAAAAGGCTGTTAAATATATTGAAAGATTGTACAATATCTGAGGAGAATGAGGAAAGCCTCAAAATTAAATGTCTTTCTGCTTTGGCCAATACAGATTGGCGTGTAGACTGAAATTCTCTGTCACCAGCTTGAAGGTTGGTTAGCTGCAGCCCTAATAACAACGGAGGGACCAGAAGCGAGCCTGCTTCCACGCCGCTGAACCCAGCAGATGACCTCAGCCTGGTGAGGCCTACCATCACCCTCCACGACGCAACCCTGCCCAGACCTGCTGAGCCCAAAGGACGATCATGACCTGGTGAGGCCTACCATCACCTACCCCAGTACAACCCTGCCCTGACCCGAAGTTTATGCGATGACCCCCGGAAACACCTCCACTGCGGACGTCCACCCCGCATCTCCTCAAGCCCAGCGGATGATCTCGACCTGAAGTGAGCCTACTTCCATGTCGCCAAACCCAGCAGACGACCCCAGCCTGGAGAGGCCTACCATCGCCTACCCCGGCACAACCCTGCCCTGACCCCAAGCCCATCCGATGACCTCCAGAAACACCTCCACCACCGCTGACGTCCACCCCGCATCTCCTCTAGCCCAACGAACGATCTCAACCTGGTGAGCCCTACCATCGCCTACCCCGGCACAACCCAGCCCTGATCCGCAGCCCATTCGACATCCACCCCGCATCTCCTCAAGCCCAACGGATGATCTCTACCTGGCGAGGCCTACCATCGCCTACCCCGGCGCGACCCTGCCCTGACACGAAGCCCATCCGATGACCCCCGGAAATAATTCCACTGCGGACGTCCACCCCGCACCTCCTCAAGCCAAACCTCACCCCTCCACCTGGGTCTGACACAACTGGAACTTGCAACTTGACTACCCTTGACCACAACTCGCCGATCTGAACTCTACCCATCCCGATCCTAAGCACGAGAACTCTTGTCACGGAAAGGTACAACGCCACTGCACGCCGACTATCTACAACCAAGCGCCCTGAGAGACACCCACCTCACCTGTCCGCCACTTTACCTCCCTAAAATGCCACCTGTACTCCTCCTCCTCATACTCTTCTCCGTCCCCAAAATATCTTCTCTCTATCCCCCCGCTCCTCCCAAACAACTATACATCGCGCCCTCACTGCTTCCATCTCCCCTCTACGGCTCTCACCACCTCCTCCTGTTACTCCACTCTCCCACTGACCCGAACGCCACCAATGGTAGGAATCACACGCTCTTGCACATCCCGCTCCCATGCCACCTTTCTTACTCTTCTCCTCCTCCTAACCGCGGGGGACATCTCCCCGAACCCCGGTCCTCCTCCACTTCCATGAACTGCCGCAACCCCCTCAACCTAATACCGGTCCCCCTGCTCCCCAAAACCACCCCTCTGTTTTCGTGTGCACTCCTGAACGCCCGTTCGGTTTGCAACAAACTTACCGCCATCCACGACAGCTTTGTCTCCCGCTCCCTCAACCTCCTGGCGATCACCGAAACCTGGATCCAAACCACCGACTCTACCTCCCCTGCAGCACTCTCCTATGGAGGTCTCACCTGGACCCACTCACCCAGACCCAGCGGTCAGAAAGGTGGTGGGGTTGGTATGCTCCTGTCACCGCAGAGCACCTTCCAAGTCCTCCCAAACCCTCCCTCTCTATCCTTCTCCTCCTTTGAGGCCCACTGCATCTGACTAGACTATTCTCTCCAATCCCCCTGAGGATCGCAGTAATCTATCGTCCCCCTGGACCCGTATCCCGCTTCCTCGACGACTTCTCCGCTTGGTTACCCTTCTTTCTGTCCTCCGAGCTGCCCACCATCATCCTTGGAGACTTCAACATCCCTACCAACATCAATAGCCCGGCCACATCCCAACTCCTCCACCTAACCTCCTCTTTTTTACTCGCACAGTGCATACAGTCCTCCACCCACTCCGACGGGAACACCCTGGACCTTGTTTTCTCTCATCTCTGCATCCCCCACAACCTCACAAACACCCCTTTCCCCCTCTCTGACCACAACCTCATCACCTTCAACGTATCCTCGTCCTCTTACACCTACCCCCCCAAACGTCAAACCATCACCAGCTGAAACCTCCGCAACCTGAACACTGCCCCCTTTCACTCTGCAGCTGACCAACTTTACGACAGTATCCTTCCCCTGTCCTGCCCTGACCTGGCCACTACTATCTATAACAACTCACTGTCAGCTTCTGTTGACTCCCTAGCACCCCTAACCACACAAAATATCAGACCCTGACCACTTCAACCCTGGCAGAATGACCATACCGAAAACCTCAAGCGGCGCAGTCGCGCGTTAGAGCGACTATGGCGCAAAACCAGATCCCAGCAAGCGTTCACCCGATATAAATCTGCCTTCCTCACCTACACTTCCTCCCTCCATGGTGCCAAGCAAGCCTACTTTGTAACCCTTATCAACACCCTCTCCTCCAGCCCTCACCGGCTCTTTTCCACCTTCCACCCTCTGCTCTCTCCACCCCCACCTCCACCCAGTACCTCACTCACCGACCACGAGATTGATAACCACTTCCAAAGCGAGATTGACACAATTCGCAGGGACATCACCACTGCTCAGACTTCCGCCCCACCTAACATCCCTCACATGAAAAACTTCTCAACACTCCTCTCCTTCGACCTCGCCACTGTCCAGACCTCCACCCCGCCCAACATTCCTCACGCTAAAACCCCCTCAACGCTCCACTCCTTCGACCCTGTTATCACTGAAGAGGTCACTAAGGTCTTCTCTGAAGCTCGCCTTACTACCTGCCCCCTTGACCCTGTCCCCACACAACTCCTACGATCAACCTCCTCCTCCATCCTACGCTCCCTCACTCACATCTTTAATCTCTCCCTCTCTACTGGCACATTCCCCTCCCCTCTGAAGCACACGCACATCACTCCCATACTTAAAAATCACTCCCTGGATCCCACCGACCCAAACAACCTTAGACCCATCTCCCTGCTGCCATTTTCATCCAGACTCCTTGAGCGCTTAGCCTATATTCGCCTAAGCTCCCACCTGACCGACTACAACCTCCTTGATCCCCTACAATCTGGCTTCCGTCCCCTACACTCCACCGAAACCGCCCTACTCAAACTCACCAACGACCTGCTAACTGCCAAAGCCAATGGCCACTACTCAGTGCTACTATCCGTCGACCTCTCTGCGGCTTTCGACACGGTTGACCACTCCCTCCTCCTCAAAAGACTATACTCCTTCGGCCTCAGAGACTCCGCTCTCTCCTGGCTCTCTTCCTATCTATCACAATGCTCCTTCAGCGTTACCTATAACGCTGCCACCTCCCCCTCACTCCCCCTCTCTGTTGGGGTCCCCCAAGGTTCTGTCCTCGGGCCCGTTCTCTTCTCCATCTATACCTCCTCCCTCGGTCAACCGATACACTCCCATGGCTTCAACTAACATCTCTATGCCGATGACACTCAAATCTACCCCTCGCCTCACCCCTTCAGTCTCCAGCCCCAGATCCAATAGCTGACAAATTCATGCAGACATCTCCGCAACATCTCCAAAATACGCACGTTCCTAACTCCAGAAACTACAAAGCAACTCATTTACTCCCTTATCATATCACGACTTGACTACTGTAACTCCCTCCTCGCCGGCCTACCCCAACACAGGCTATCCCTGCTTCAGTCTATCCTGAATTCTGCGGCCAGACTCATCCACCTTACCAACCACTCCGTATCCGCCACCCCCCTCTGCCAATCCCTCCACTGGCTTCCGATTGCCCAACGCATAAAATTCAAAATACTAACATTGACGTACAATGCTGTTCATAACACTGCCCCAAACTACATCACCGACCTGATATCCATCTACCACCCAAAATGCACTCTCCGCTCCTCACAAGACCTCCTACTCTCCAGCTCCCTGGTCTCCTCCTCCCATACCCGTCTCCAGGACTTCTCCAGGGCTTCCTCCATCCTCTGGAACTCACTACCCCAATCCATCAGACTGTCACCTACCCTCCTCACCTTTAGGCGCACCCTGAAAACCCATCTCTTCAGAGAAGCCTACCCTGCCCACACCTAACTGCTGATCTCCTCTGCTCTCTCCACCACTCCATCCCCCACAGCCACTTCCTCCTGTACCACTATCCCCTCCCTCCTAGACTGTAAGCTCCAAGGAGCAGGGCCCTCGAACCCCTCGTGAATTTTATTGTATTGTTACTGTACTGTCTCATGTATTGTCTCCCATTGTAATGTACAGCGCTGAGAAAACTGTATAACGCTATATAAATGCTGTGTAATAATAATAACTAGAAAAGCTACAATTTCTGGGGAAATTGTGTGAGGTGTTCTTGCCTGCTCACACACCTGGGTTCCTATGGCAACTCACTCTACAGCAAGGGCAGAGAAGAGCAGTAAAAAACAAACTGCTCCAACTTGCTCACTTCAGTGGTGGTTACCATCTCCAAACGGTTGTAGTTTAAAAATTGTAAATCCTACACCAAAGAGCTTTATATTGTGAGAATCACAAGACCCAGACCTACATTTTGATGCATAGTATGTCTCTAAAATATTAAAAATGAAGGCACAATCGCAGTTTAGAAATTGCCCTTCAAATTTGAGGTGGCTAGAGTGAAGTTTCAATGAATGTCAATGGGCGGTGTGAGTTGCAAACAAATAGTCATATTGTGAAAACTATCAGGACTATGGCTTAGTCGTGGACATTTTTTGTGGCAGCAGGGATAGCTGAATGTTTTGATATAAGATTTGTGTAGGTGGGCTTGAAAATGAGGGAGTGATGGCAGTTTAGAAATCATGTCCTGATTTTTCAGCTCACACTCTAGCTTTTGTCAGCTCCCACTCTAGTTTTGAACATTCCGCCATTCATTCCTATGGGACCAATTTCACCACAAAAACGCTGATATTTCGTGAACCATTCGGCGAAACGTTTCACAAAGTAATAGCACACCAATCCACACGTTTCGGTATATTACTGTCTATGTAGTGTAAAAACTGTGGGAGGAGTTAGGGTGGTAAATTTAGCTATAATAATAGGAATATATATGTGAGATAACAGTAGGTGGTCTTGCCATGCAAGAACACTTAATAATGTAGTTTTCCATTTTCTGTAAAATTACTAAGAAATTTAAGTTCTTTTTTTCGTTTCCCATCAGAAAGATCCTGAAGAGTTTTAACTGCATGTTCTAGTTTGCTTTTTACCTGACAGATCATAAGTTCCTTGTTCTGAAGACCCTCTGACAAAGGTTTCAGCTTGCTATAAAAATTGAATAGGAAATGCAAAGGTTTCACAAACTTCAGCTGTTTCAGATCTTTCAGGGTGCCTTTTAACTTTAGCAGATACAGATGATCCCTCAGTTGATATCTGCTCAAAATGGCTCACTACTGTCTTCCAGTTTTGCAGAAAAGCACGCAAGGCCTCAACTTTGCTGCATAACCAGCGCACTGTGTGTACATCTTTAATTTTCAAGATTTCCTCAAAGTGTTTGCGAGATCTTTAAGTTGCAGAAGGCGTTTGGCTGAGCAATGAAAATATTTAAAAACCCGCCGCACCACCTCATCGAATGTTTGTAGGTATGGTATTTCCTTGCAAACTTCCAAGATCGCAAGCTGCAAGCGATGAGCCACACAATGTATGCTGATCATCTGTGGGCAGACTTCTTTCATCTGGACTGCTAAACCTGACTTGTGGCCAAGCATGCTTGCAGCTCCATCCATTCCCAAGTCTGCAACCCATGAAGAGCCTCTGTAAGATGCAAATTCTCCAAAAAGGCAGTCAATCCTTTGAAACAACCTTCAGCAGTAGCATTTTCTAGCGCAAATGTACCCAAAAAATCTTCTTTGATGTCTCCTAAAACATAACGGACATAAATGTTTGCATGTTCAGTATAGGTTCGATCTGTAGATCCATCTATCATGATGCCAACAAAAGGTGACTTTTTAATGTTTGCCACAAGACTTTCTCTGATTATTCTTGCAATGAAATGAATGAATTGTTTGCATTGAACATTACTTCCATATTTCTGCAGAACTGGCACATCTAGTTTGGCACTCAATGTTAATAAATCAGGGAAATCTAGAAATGGCTTTTCACATTTAGCTACGTAATAAGCAATGTTAAACGTGTGCTGAAACATTGCTGCGTCCATTTTTCTGAGACACATAGCTAAAGCTCTTTCTTCAGGGTTGTCTCTAGCCTTTGCCTTATCAATATTTTCTTTGTGTTTATTACATTTGTCATGCCATACAAAAGTTTCCATTTTAAATGGAGCTTTTACGCCATTTGCCCATTTTTCATCTGAAATTTGGGGGAACCGACTGCAAAATTTACATATAACTGTATCATTTTCCTTGGAGTAAGCAAGCCATGAAAACTGATCCAACCAATGTGTACTAAAACAGCATTTCTTCGTGGTCTTTCCACCATCACCATCATTTGTCTTGAGTTATTACGGCAGTGAAAGTTTGTGGAAAACTACAACTAGCAACTGAATTAGCTATTGATTCATTCTCTTTTTCTATAGAGTTTGACTGGGACTCCACAATAGTAGGATGATCTTTTTCTGTACAAAAAAATCTTAATTTGCTCTGTTTCATGTTGCAGTGTAAACAAGGAGACCAAAAAAAATAAGGAAAAACTCACAGGCATGAGATATGGGTTGAATACTGGAAATTAGGACCACTTTTTGGTATTACGTCTGGGCTGATGACTCAGGGCTGAAAAAGATCCTCCATGACATGTGATCATGCTAGTTGCAGTGTCAAGGCCAGTCTTGGCTGCCTATAGGCCTTTCTGCTGGCTGAGCCTATTAAACGCTGGTCTGCTGGCTGGCTTGATTGATGGCTGGCTGGCTTGATTGATGGCTGGTCTGATTGATGGCCTGATTAAAGTCTGGTCTGCTGGCTGGTCTGATTGATGACCTGATTAAAGTCTGGTCTGCTGGCTGGTCTGATTGATGACCTGATTAAAGTCTGGTCTGCTGGCTGGTCTGATTGACGGCCTGATTAAAGTCTAGTCTGCTGGCTGGTCTGATTGATGGCCTGATTAAAAGGCTGGTCTGCTTGAAGGCAGATTAACAGCAGGTCATCTGAGCAGCAGGTCAAATTAATGGCAGGTCAGATTAACGGCAGTTCAGCTCAACGGCAGTTCAGATTAAACAAGGCAGCTCAGCTCAACAGCAGTTCAGATTAAAGGCAATTCAGATCAAAGGCAGTTCAGATTAACGGCAGTTCAGATTAAACAAGGCAGTTCAATTCAATGGCAGTTTAGATTAAAGGCAATTCAGATCAAAGGCAGTTCAGATTAACGGAAGTTCAGCTCAACGGCAGTTCAGCTCAACGGCAGGTCAGCTTAATGGCAGTTCAGCTCAACGGCAGGTCAGTTTAATGGCAGTTCAGCTCAACGGCAGGTCAGCTCAACGGCAGGTCAGCTCAATGGCAGGTCAGATTAAACAAGGCAGTTCAGCTCAACGGCAGTTCAGATTAAACAAGGCAGTTCAAATTAAAGGCAGTTCAGCTCAACGGCAGTTCAGCTCAACGGCAGTTCACATTAACGGCAGTTCACATTAACGGCAGTTCACATTAAAGGCAGTTCACATTAAAGGCAGTTCAGATCAACGGCAGTTGCTCAGCTCAATGGCAGTTCAGCTCAACGCCAGGTCAGCTCAATGGCAGGTCAGATTAAACAAGGCAGTTCAGCTCAACGGCAGTTGCTCAGCTCAACGGCAGTTGTTCAGCCCAACGGAAGTTCAGCTCAACAGCAGTTCAGCTCAACGCCACTTCAGATTAACGCCACTTCAGATTGCAGTTCAGATTAAAGGTAATTCAGATCAAAGGCAGTTCAGATTAACGGCAGGTTAGATTAAACAAGGCAGTTAAGCTCAATGGCAGTTCAGATCAAAGGCAATTCAGCTCAACAGCAGGTCAGCTCAACGGCAGGTCAGCTCAATCGCAGGTCAGCTCAATCGCAGGTCAGATTAAACAAGGCAGTTCAGCTCAACAGCAGTTCAGATTAAACAAGGCAGTTCAGCTCATCGGCAGTTCAGATTAAAGGCAGTTCAGACCAAAGACAGTTCAGCTCAACGGCAGTTCAGCTCAATGGCAGGTCAGATTAAACAAGGCAGTTCAGCTCAACGGCAGTTCACATTAAAGGCAGTTCATATTAAAGACAGTTCAGATCAACGGCAGTTGTTCAGCCCGATGGCAGTTGTTCAGCCCAACGGCAGTTCAGATTACACAAGGCAGTTCAGCTCAACGGCAGTTCAGATTAAAGGCAGTTCAGCTCAATGGCAGGTCAGCTCAACAGCAGGTCAGATTAAACAAGGCAGTTCAGCTCAACGGCAGTTCAGCTCAACGGCAGTTCACATTAACGGCAGTTCACATTAACGGCAGTTCAGATCAACGGCAGTTGCTCAGCTCAATGACAGTTGTTCAGCCCAACGGCAGTTGTTCAGCCTGACAGCAGTTGTTCAGCCCGACGGCAGTTCAGCTCAACAGCAGTTCAGCTCAACGCCACTTCAGATTAACGCCACTTCAGATTAAAGGCAGTTCAGATTAAAGGCTGGCCTGATTGAAGGCTGGTCTGCTTGAAGGCTCCTCTGGTGGCTCGGTGTGTCTGCTGGCTGGGCTGCCTTTCAGGAGCAGGGCGGAGAACAGCTGCTTGCTTGGTGGATCTGTCCACGCATTACAATTGTGAGGGACCAAAGGCAACCCTAGGAATATAAACAGGGTGCATATAAGACACCTCAGTCAAAACTGGGAAAGCACTGATCATTTTCACCACTACCATATGAGGATGTGTTGCTATGCATAGTCAGCTACTAATTTTATTGAAAATATTTGTTTTTATTTTAAATTTGTAGCTGATTGTGCATAGGTGTGCTGTGCTTTTTTTTTTTCTTTTCATTTTTACTTTTATATATATATAAATATTTAGGCCCCAGAAAGCAGCACTAAAATGGTGTGGTTGTTTTTTTTTAACGTTGGTGTTTTTTTCTTTTTTACTCTTTTCAAAATCATTGAGCGCAGCACAAAAAATGTCATTTACCTTAAGCTGGTGGGTATAGTGATGTGCACCGTTGGTTGGCCTCTCCTTCACGTGTCCCACATGCCGGTGTAGAGCGGGCCTCTCCTCGTGTCCCCCAAGGCGGTGTAGAGCGGGCCTCTTCTTGTGTCCCCAAGGCGGTGTAGAGCTGGCCTCGTGTCCCCCAAGGCAGAGTAGAGCTGGCCTTGTGTCCCCCAAGGCGGAGTAGAGCAGGCCTCGTGTCCCCCAAGGCAGTGGAGAGTGGGCCTCGTGTCCCCCAGGGCGGTGGAGAGCGGGCCTCTCCTCATGTCCCCCAAGGCGGTGTAGAGCGGGCCTCTCCTCATGTCCCCCAAGGCGGTGTGGAGCGGGCTTACTGTGCTACTGTGTACTTTTCTTTGTGTTGGAAAAAAAGTATTTAGGATGACATTTATTTTTTTTGGGTCCATGCACACTAGCTGCAAAAAAAACGCTGCTTCTACTGTAGGTTTTGCCTGTGGAAGCAGCACGATGTTATCCTGTGTTCATGCACATTGAAACATGGAGGCATATATTAAGCCCAGCATTTATGTTAAGAAAAAAACCCATCTGTTTTGTGTTTTCGAGAGGAACTTTCTGGCAGAAAAAAATGGCTGAATCCTTCTAAACTCTCCTAGAAGCTTCTAAAATCCTGTATAAAATCATTCAATATGAGTGGTTTTTTTTCTGCCAAGGGAACTAGCGTTTTTTTTAAAGCCCATTGTGCATTGACCCTAAGGCCCCTTTCACATGGGCGTTCCATATGTCCGTTTTTCATCTGTCCGTTTACGGATGAAAAACAGACACCCATGTATTTCTATGGACTAGCGGATTTAAACGGATGATCAACTGTTTACATCCGGTAATGTCCGCATCCGTTAAAAAAAATGGAACGGATGAAAAATGGTTGTAAACAGACAAAAACTGTTGTAAACAGATGGAAACCGGATGTAAACGGACAAAAACTGATGTAAACAGATGAAAAATGGATGTAAACTGATGACAAATGGATGTAAACTGATGAAAAACTGACGTAAACTGATCTGTTTTTTCTGGGAAAAAACATGGCTGAACTGATGAAAAAAATGGAACGCCCATCTGAGGCCGAAGGCCCCTTTCACACGGGCAGTTTTTTCATCAGTTCAGCCACGTTTCTTCCAAGAAAAAACATATCAGTTTTTCATCAGTTTACATCCATTTGTTGTCGGTTTACATCCATTTTTTTGTCCGTTTACATCTGGTTTTCATCCGTTTACATCTTTTTTTGTCCATTTACATCCCTTTTTGTCTGTTTACATCCATTTTTTCATCCATTCTGTTTTGTTTAACGGAAGAAAAATAGGGTTTTAAAAAAAAACCGGATGTTAACGGATGTGGACATTAATAGATGCGAACAAATGATCATCCGTTTACATCCACTAGTCCATAGAAATATATGGGTGTCTGTATTTCATCCATAAAACAATGGCTGCATGCTTTTAAACTATCCTAGAAGCTTCTAAAATCCTGTACAAAATCATTCAATATGACCGTTTTTTTTTTCTGCCAAGGGAACTAGCGTTTTTTTAAAGCCCAGTGTGCATGGACCCTAAGGCCATGAGCGAAGCAATCGTTGGCCTGGTGCAGGGAGGGGCTGGAGCATTTACAACAGACGAAAAAAAGCTCACGTAGGCCCCTTTCACACGGACGTTCCGTATGTCCATTTTTCATCTGTCCGTTTACGGATAAAAAACAGACACCCATGTATTTCTATGGACTAGCGTATTTAAACGGATAATCAACTGCTTACAGCCGTTAATGTCCGCATCCGTTAACATACATTTTTCTGAACGGAAGATAGCCCTAGTTTTCTTTCGTTAAAAAAAACGGAACGGATGAAAAAACGGATGTAAACGGATGAAAAACACATGTAAACGGATGAAAAGCTGATGTAAACGTATAAAAACTGATGTAAACTGACAATACCAGATGTAAACTGATAACAAACGAATGTAAACTGATGAAAAACTGACATAAACCTGTTTTTTCTTGGAAAAACTTTCTTGCTGCACTGATGAAAAAAATCTGCCTGTGTGATAGGTGCCTAAGGCCTAAGGCCCCTTTCACACAGGCGGTCCGTTTTTTTCATCAGTTCAGCCATGTTTTTTCCAAGAAAAAACATATCAGTTCACATCAGTTTTTCATCAGTTCACGTCAGTTTTTTCATCAGTTTACATCCGTTTGTCGTCAGTTTACGTCCGTTTTTGTCCGTTTACATCCGTTTTTCGTCCATTCTGGAAGAAAAAGAGGATTTTCAAAAAAACAGATGTTAACAGATGCAGACATTAATGGATGTGAACAAACGATCATCCGTTTACATCCGATAGTCCATAGAAATACATGGGTGTCTGTTTTTCATCCGTAAACGGACAGATGAAAAATGGACATAGGGAACGCCCATGTGAAAGGGGCCTACGTAAGCTTATTTTCCAATTTGTTGTAAATGCTCCATTCCCTTGATGATGCTGATTGATGGCGAAACATGTTGGGGGGGCCTAGCTGGTGATGTCATATACACATAGTGATACTTGAGTCCTTGGTGTCTGTTTCTTAGGTGCTCCTATACTTCTTATGTTTGTGAGTATATGTCTGCTTATTTTAAATAAAAAATTGTTTTACAATATAACACCATTGCAGTCCTTTGATCCCCTCCGGAGGGAATATCCGTTTATTGCACAAGAAGATTCCTTCTGGTCTCTGTCACATTATGCTGAGGAGGCGGTGAAAGTATCCTATCAGTGAGATGAGTGCTTATTACGAACACACAAGCGTGTATTGATCTCTGGAAAGTGAGATCAATATTTTTGCTAAGAGGCTGATCATTTATTTGGTGGAGGAATCACGTTTGATCACCACCTTTCAAGATTTGATTAAATCTCGCAGAATATATGTTGGACTGAGCACTTTTTCATAGTTACATAGTTAGTCTGACTGAAAAAAGACAAAAGTCCATCCAGTTCACTTTTCATATGTCTGGGTTTCGCTCTTCATATGGCGGATTGCACTTATTTATTATAAAATTGTGGTTTGTTAGCCTTTTTTGTATTAAGAGGGTTCACAAGTGTATATTATATTTCTATAAATTTAGAGATGCACACCAAGTGTATGTTTAGATTACTATAAGGTGGTTGTTCGACTTTTTTGGGAGTGGCACTCTTTTTGGTTATTGTTTCACTAAGCACAAACCATTTTTATAGAATGTTGTAAATTAGACCCAACACATACCTCCAAATTTTATGAGATGGGAAACCGGAAACACATTATAGCATAAAACATACTGACAAAAGACAGGCCCCTGCCATACCTCCAGTAGCATTGACCATGAATATCAATGTGCAAAAATGATGGGTTTAATCCATTTTTTCCTTCTTACTATCCTTTATTTTGCTTTTAAAGTAATTTGTAAAAGCTTTTTTTTTTTTTTTTTTTTCTTATAACAAACATGTCAAACTTACATTATAAGTGCAATGTAGCCAGGATGCAACCTTTTGAGTCATTTTAAATGAGATGTCATCTTTTTTATTATTTGTATTCATTTACTTATTTTTTTTATTATTTTCTCTATATATGTATTCATTTATTTTTAATCCAGTAGCCTTGTTTTTAAGTATTATACGAATTATGTCTGTATTTATACATACTTCTAATATCATGATTAAGTTATGGTATTTTGATTGTTCCTCCGCATGATCCCTCTGCCATAGTGGGATTTGTTTATTTTTAAATATTTAAAATATTGCTGTCTTTCTGATAATATCCATGGTTGACGTGCAGATTGTCTTGAGCTTCGACAAAATGGCGCTTGGCTATTGCGCATGCGCCCTTCTGTCTATTTTAGCTCCCACTTACACGTCATGGCGCCCACTGGTTCTTTCTCTGAAGATGTGCTTGGCACGTAACGCGTAAGGAGGAGCCTACGCACGCCTTGACGTCACGCCGTCGGAGCATCGTGGAGCTCCGGCGGCCAACACATCTGACAGGACGGTTAGTCCTGTCTGTCTATTTTATGCCATTTGTGGATGCATCCTGCTAATTTTAATAAATTTGTTTTAAACTTTACTTCACTATGGGCATTTTTTCTTGATCCCCTGTGGGGAGTACCTTTTCTCCCAGATACCGTTTTTGCACAGTGGAGGAATAGTGCTCTTTTGGTGGAGCAGTGATCGTTTCCTATCAACTAGTGGATTTCTTCTGCTCAGCTCTGTACCATCGTGAGGATCTTCACTGACCAAGGGAATACATCTATCCTTTTCATGCTGATGACTACTCTATGAACTCCATCCTGGCTACATTGCACTTATAATGTGCACTTCTGGTTAGTGTGCATTGCTACCCTAGGTCACCGTTGTTGGTGACTTTTTCTGATCACTTTTATTGATTGTTACACTTTTATATATTTTCCTAGCGCTGCACTTTTATTTTATTTTCATGTGAGGATTATTTTGGTTATCCTGTGTGCCTCAGCTGCTTGTACATTTAAAGCGCTCGCTTACTATTCTCTGTTTTATGTCAAACTTACATGCTCTGTGCAATGGTTTTTCACAGAGCAGCTACGATCCGTGCTACAGAGGCACTCGTATGGGCTTGATCAAGAGTGGGCTGTCAACATCTATTGACACACCCCTTCCTCAGAAGATTGCTTGACAGCAGAAGAAGCCAGGTGCTCTACTGACTTTTCCGCCTACCAAGCGCCCTCATAGCAAAGCTGCTTCGTATGGGGGCATTCATGTTGGCTCACTCCCAAGCGAGCTCTGTGGGGTTGATTTATTAAAACCAGAGAGTGCAAAATCTGGTGCAGCTCTGCATAGAAACCAATCAGCTTCCAGGTTTTTTTGTCAAAGCTTGATTGAGCAAGCTGAAGTTAGAAGCTGATTGGCTACCATGCACAGCTGCACCATATTCTGAGTGCACCAGTGTTAGTAAATCTACTCCTATGTGTCCATAGACACACAGAGCATGACTGCTCCCTCTGCGCTGGCTGTTATTGACAGCAGTGGGAGCCAATGGCTCTCGATGCTGTCTCTGAGCCAATGAGGAGGGAAAGAGTGGAGAGAGCCTCTGCTCTTGTGCTCTTGTGAATATCACTGGATCGAGATCTAGTTCAGGTAAATAAACAGGGGGCTGGAGGGGGGGGGGAGGGAGCTGTATGCAGATGGTTTTTTTACCTTAATGCAGAGAAAACATTGGGGTAAAGAAACTTACTGCCTTTAGAACCACTAAAGAGGAAACAAATACAATCATTTACATGTTTTAATATAAATGGTTGAGCACTGTAAAACACTTTTGTTTACTTATACATTTCTTATACTGATCAGATCAGTTCAAAAATAGGGGCAACTAAGGAAGAAAAGAGGGACTGAAGGATTTGATTCTAAAAGAGGGACAGTTGTAAGGCAAGCCTAACCTATGGAGTGGAGTATAGCCCTGGTGTCCAACTTGTAGCCAAGGAGCCGCATGTGGCCCTTTGACACTTATGAACTGCACTCTGGGCCCCTTCAGACAGTGTTCTGTGTTTTCCTTACCTAGGTGCTTATTCAAGCCAGAAAAGGTAACACATCGGGGAATTTACTAAGGCATTTATAACAATATTCTGACAGTAGTTCCCTCTAAAACTACCTGCACCTAATTCAGGCAAGCATTTGTGCTAGTTTAAGTAACAGTACTGACATGTGCAACAAATTCAAGTAGTTCTTACTTTTAGCAATGGCGGTAACATGTAGATAGATAGCCGGCTGACCCAGGCTGGGGAAAAGGTTAAACATTCTATGCTCTTTTCCCTGGCTTTCTGGACCCAGCCTGTGGCCTATATATTAGGGGGGAAGACCAGGGACGAGGCTGTTAGAAGCCATCTTGTGGAGATGCTGTAATGCTATGAACTGTGGAGGGGACTGCTGTGCCCTGCAATCCGCCCAAAGATACCAGATTCCGAAGCTCGACAAATATGGACTGTGTCAATTCATGACTTTCACCTGTGGAGATACACTTGGGCAGCCAAAGAGTAATTAGAAGGAATATATGCACTTTATTTTGTATTGTTGCAGACGTTCCAGTAAAGTTCTAGGCTCTAGAGCCTGGTCTGAAGTTACTTAAAAAGTGGTGCATGTTGGTTCCTGGTGAGTAAACTTGGGTCAGTAAAAGTACACATGAAGTATGAAGTAAGGCCACTACTGAAGGTTATCTCAGCAAGACAAGTAGGAGGAGGAATGTAGTGGCTATGGGTAAACGGATCTAGTGCCCTATAGTGTTTTTGCCTGTCCATGTGCACCTTACTGCAAAGGCTAGTTATAGGTTGGGGTGGTTGCACTTTTTTGTACAGTTAGTTGAATTAGGCTCGGGAACACATTGGAAGCCTTCAGCTGCAATTAAGCTCTTGCTGGGTGTCACATGCATCCACTGTGCCTTTAAGGAGGGGTGGGCTCCCTCCAGGCACACCTGCCCTTAATCTATCCATTGCTAAATGTGCTCCTCCTAAGGAGACTCTGAAATGTAAAGAGTTTGGAATGCAGTATAGAGACTAGGGCTGCAAGGGCTGGGACAGTGATAATAATGGGGGATTTTAATTACTTGGAAATTGACTGGAGTAATGGTACTGCAGGAACAGTTAAAGGGGCAACCGTTAAGGAATTACCGACACACAAAGCACCCGGACCAGACGGATTCTCCTACACATATTATAAACAATTTATTGCAGATATCGACCCTGCCTTATTGGAATTTCATTACTCTTTGTTGAACGGTGAAATTCCCCATCCACAATTCCAACATTCACATATCACAGGCATTCCCAAACGGGAAAAATTTAACGACCCGAGCCAATTACAGACCTATAGCATTATTAACCCATTGCCTACAGGGCACTTATACCCCCTTCCTGCCCAGGCCAATTTCCAGCTTTCAGCGCTGTCACACGTTGAATGACAATTGAGCGGTCATGCAGCACTGTACCCATATGAAATTTTTATCATTTTTTGAGACAGATAGAGATTTCTTTTGGTGGTATTTAATCACCTCTGGGATTTTTATTTTTTCTTAAACAAACCAAAAACCACTGAAAATTTTGAAAAAAAAACATTTTTTCTTAGTTTTTGTTATACAATTTTGTAAATAAGTAATTTTTCTCCTTCACTGATGTGCGCTAATGAGGCTGCAGTGATGGGCACTGATAGGCTGCACTGATGGACACTGATAGGTGGCACTGATGGGCACTGATGAGGAGGCACTGGTAGGTTGCACTGATGGGCATTGACAGGCATCACTGATGGGCACTGAAAGGCAGCACTGATACATGACACTGATATATGGCACTGATAGGCGGCACTGACTGGCACTGATAGGCAGCACTGATTGGCACTGTTAGGTGGCACTGATGCACGCTAATAGGCGGCTCTGACTGGCACTGATAGGCGGCACTGACTGGCACTGATGCGCACTGATAGGTGACACTGACTGGCACTCATAGGTGGCACTGATTGGCAGCACTGATAGGTGGCACTGATTGACATTGATAGGTGGCACTGACTGGCACTGATGGGTGACATTGAAAGGCAGCTCAGATGGGCACTGATATGTGGCATTGATGTGCACTGGTATGCACTGATATGTGGCATTGATGTGGCACTGGCACGTGGCACTGATGGGCACTGGCACGTGGCACTGATCAGCACTGACAGGTGGCACTTCTGAGGCCACACTGATCATCAGGGCACACTGATCATCAGTGCCCTGATGATCAGTGTACATGTCTCCTCCGCAGAAAGCCGATTACCGGCTCTCCTCTCCTCTCGAGCTGTCAGCGTGACAGCTCGAGAGGAGAGAAATGCTGATAACCGGCATTTCCGTGTTTACATGTGATCAGCTGTGATTGAACACAGCTGATTACATGACTGAGCCGACATCTTTGGCTCTTTCCGTGATCCGCTGTGTCCGAGGGACATAGCGCACTGGGGATCGCTGTGCTGCGCACTCCCTGAGACGCGCATGCGCAGTGAGAATGGTAGGACGTCATATGACATCCTATCAGAACGAGAGAACCACCTTGCGCCCGTCATTGTACTATAGGGCGGGCGGAAGGTGGTTAAACACAGATTATAAAATGTTTATGAAAATCTTAGCAAATCATTTGGGCCCTTTACTTGCTAGAATTATTCATAACGATCAAGTGGAATTTGTCTTTGAGTAATTTCTCCATAGTGATAGGTGCATTTAGAACTAGCTTGTCTTCCCTGTTTAATTTGGGGAGCTGAAGGGTTGAAAAAAAGGCATCAAAGGAATCCTTATGAAATGGGGGATGTACTTCCGGTGCTAAGCAGTTATAAAGTTTACGATAAAAATCTCCGAACACTTGAGCTATTTGTTGTGGGCAGAAAGTAGGGACAGCATCCGACTTAAACAGAAATTCAGGAGCGGAAGGTGTCGAGTGGGCCTTCAGTTTATTAATTAACATCTTATGAGGTTTATTAGCGTATTAATAAAACCTCTGTTTCATCCAAAGCAGTTGCTGTGCGACAGAGCTCACCTCAAGTGTCTTAAGTTGATCCTTAAGTCGTATCACTAATCGAAGCTTAGATACAGAGGGCGTGTCTATAAGCTTTTTTTCCGCCTGGGCCAATTGGTTCATAAGATCAGCTTTTTGGTGTAGTCTAGATTTCTTAAGACGTGAGCTCTCCTTTATAAAGCAACCTCTAATAAACGCTTTGTGGGCTTCCCACAATGTTGAGGATGCTGACACAGAACCTGTATTAAGTTAAAAAAATTCACACAATGCTTTCGAAATGAAGGCGTTGATTTTTGAGTTTTGTAAAAGTGTGTCATTTAGACGCCAGTAGCAAGTGTAAGAGTATGGTTGATCCAGAAACAGATCCAAAGCCAAAAAAGAATGATCTGACCAGGAGCTTGGAACAATATCGGAACTGACCGTCTGTTTTAGTAGGGGAGATGAGAGTAAAAAATAGTCTAGTCTGGTGTAAATATGATGTATCGGAGAGAAGAACAAAAACTGTCTGGCACTCGGATGCTGTATTCTCCAGATGTCAAACAGCCTATGTCCCCTAATCCACTGACGGAAGGATGCAGACTGTTTCAAAACATGTTTTGAAGGCGGTTGGCCCCGGAGGGATCTCCTATCGCGTGTAGCTGACATAGATAAATTGAAGTGCCCAGCAATGATCGTGAAAGGGTGTGCTGAACTTAAAAGTGGAGAAATGGTTTCTGTAAAGAATACCAATTGATTAGTGTTTGGAGCATATACATTAAGGATTGTAAGGTAGGTATCACCATATTGGCATTGGAGCAATATATATTTACCTTTGGGGTCTAACACAGAAGAAACCACCCGGATTGGGCAGCCTTTTTTTAATGCGAATTGCAACACCTGCGTTACCTGTATTGTCAAGGCAGAGTATGCTATAGGAAAGTATCCGAGGGCAAAGTTAAACGAGCTACCCTTTTTAAAATGTGTTTCTTGGATAAAAATAACATCAGCTTTGGACTGGCAGAATTCCCTAAGAGCTATCGACCTCTTTCTCACTGAAGTTCAGCCATTAACATTGCAAGAAAATAATCGTTTTTGGGCTTGCCTGTATTTTGCTTGCCGGACCTTTGACCAAGTGGACATTTGATAAGTGGAGTTAAAAAACCGGAGTTGAAAACAGGAGATTATAACAGGAGTCTACTGACCTGTAAGTGACAACTGATATTTCCTGTTAAT